>NC_092048.1:47758353-48475938 GCF_003086295.3 Arachis hypogaea
ATCTAAGAGATACTCATTCTAGCTTAATTCATGTAGAACAGAAGTGTTTGTCAGGCACGCGTTCATAGGGGAGAATGGTGATGAGCGTCACACATAATCATCACCTTCATCACGTTCTTGGATACGAATGGATATCTAAGAGCGAAATAAGATGAATTGAATAGAAAACAGTAGTACTTGCATTAATCTTTGAGGAACAGCAGAGCTCCACACCTTAATCTATGGGGTGTAGAAACTCTACCGTTGAAAAATACATAAGTGAAGGTCCAGGCATGGCCGAGATGGCCAGCCCCCTAAACGAGATCACAGGATCAAAAATACAATCCAGGATGCCTAATACAATAGTAAGAGGTCTATTATATAAACTAGCTACTAGGGTTTACATGAGTAAGTATTTGATGTATAAATCCACTTCTGGGGCCACTTGGTGTGTGTTGGGCTGAGCTTAAGTGTTGCACGTGTAGAGGCCAATTGTGGAGTTGAACGCCAGTTTTTGTGCATTGGCGTCAACTCTGTTTTGGATCTTTCTGCTCAGATTTGGGCAGAGGTGCGTGAACGCCAGTTTACGTGTCATTTGGCAGTATGACTATTTTTTTTTTGTTACTTTCCACGCAATTGAAGCGCCCATTTCAGTTCTGTAGTCCAGAAATCCACTTGAGGCGGAGGTAGATCAACAGCATCAGCAGTCCTTTTCAACCTCTGAATCTGATTTCTGCTCAAGTCCTCAATTTCAGCCAGAAAATACCTAAAATCACAGAAAAACACACAAACTCATAGTAAAGTCCAGAAATGTGAATTTAACATAAAAACTAATAAAAACATCCCTAAAAGTAACTAGATCCTACTAAAAACATACTAAAAACATGTCAAAAAGCGTATAAATTATCCGCTCATCACAACACCAAACTTAAATTGTTGCTTGTCCCCAAGCAACTGAAAATCAAAATAGGATAAAAAGAATAGAATATACTATAAATTCCAAACTATCAATGAAACAGAGCTTCAATCATATGAGCGGGACTTATAGCTTTTTGCCTCTTGAATAGTTTTGGCATCTCACTTTATCCATTGAGGTTCAGAATGATTGGCATCTATAGGAACTTCAGATTTCGAATAGTGTTATTGACTCTCCTAGTTCAGTATGATGATTCTTGACACAGCTTCTTTATGAGTCTTGGCCGTGGCCCTAAGCACTTTGTTTTCCAGTTATTACCACCGGATACATAAATGCCACAGACACATAATTGGGTGAACCTTTTCAGATTGTGACTCAGCTTTGCTAAAGTCCCCAATTAGAGGTGTCCAGGTTCTTAAGCACACTCTTTGTTTTTGCTTTGGACCTTGACTTTAACCGCTCAGTCTCAAGTTTTCACTTGACACCTACACGCCACAAGCACATGGTTAGGGACAGCTTGGTTTAGCCGCTTAGACCAGGATTTTATTCCTTTAGGCCTCCTATCCACTGATGCTCAAAGCCTTGGATCCTTTTATTTGCCCTTGCCTTTTGGTTTTAAGGTTATTGGCTTTTTCTGCTTGCTTTTCTTTTTCTTTCTAAATTTTTTTTTCGCCTATATTTTATTTTATTTATTTTTTTTTCTGCAAGCTTTGTTCTTTGCTGCTTTTTCTTGCTTCAAGAATCATTTTTATGATTTTTCAGATTATCAAATAACATGTCTCCTAGTCATCATCTTTCAAGAGCCAACATATTTAACATTCTTAAACAACAACTTCAAAAGACATATGCACTGTTCAAGCATACATTCAGAAAGCAAGAAGCATTGTCACCACATCAATATAATTAAACTAAGTTCAAGGATAAATTCAAAACTCATGTACTTCTTGTTCTTTTGAATTAAAACATTTTTCATTTAAGAGAGGTGATGGATTCATAGGATATTTATATCTTTAAGACAAAGTTACTAACTACTAATGATCATGTAATGAAGACACAAACATAGATAAGCACATAACATAGAAAATGAAAAACAGAAGAAAGAAGAACAAGGAATGAATCCACCTTAGTGATGGTGGCGTTTCCTTCTTGAGGAACCAATGATGTCCTTGAGCTCTTCTATGTCTCTTCCTTGTCTTTGTTGCTCCTCCCTCATTGCTTTTTGATCTTCTCTTATTTCATGAAGCATGATGGAGTGCTCTTGATGTTCCACCCTTAGTTGTCCCATATTGGAACTCAATTCTTCTAGGGAGGTGTTGATGTGCTCCCAATAGTTTTGTGGAGGAAAGTGCATTTGAGGCATTTACGGAATCTCATGGAGATGAGCTTCTTGCGCCTCTTGAGCTCCATGACTGGGCTCTCTTGCTTGCTCCATCTTTTTCTTAGTGATGGGCTTTTCCTCTTTAATGAGGATATCTCCCTCTATGTCAATCCCAGCTGAATTGCATAGGTGGCAAATGAGGTGAGGAAAGGCTAAGCTTGCCATGGTGGAGGACTTGTCAGCCACCTTGTAGAGTTCTTGATGTATAATCTCATGAACTTCCACCTCTTCTCCAATCATGATGCTATGGATCATGATGGCCCGGTCTATAGTAACTTCAGACCGGTTGCTAGTGGGAATGATTGAGCATTGAATAAACTCCAACCATCCTCTAGCAATAGGCTTGAGGTCCAATCTTCTTAGTTGAACCGGCTTGCCTTTGGAGTCAATCTTCCATTGAGCTCCTTCTACACATATGTCCATAAGGACTTGGTCCAACCTTTGATCAAAGTTGACTCTCCTTGTGTAGGGGCGTGCGTTCTCTTCCATGTATGGCAAGTTGAACGCCAACCTCACATTTTCCGGACTAAAATCTAAGTATTTCCCCCGAACCATTGTAACATAGTTCTTTGGATCCGGGTTCTTACTTTGATCATGGTTCTTGGTGATCCATGCATTGGCATAGAACTCTTGAACCATTAAGATGCCGACTTGTTGGATGGGATTTGTTAGAACTTCCCAACCTCTTCTTTGAATTTCATGTCGGATCTCCGGATACTCATTTCTTTTGAGTTTAAAAGGGACCTCAGGGATCACCTTCTTCTTGGCCACAACATCATAGAAGTGGTCTTGATGGGCTTTGGAGATGAACCTTTCCATCTCCCATGACTCGGATGTGGAAGCTTTTATCTTCCCTTTCCCTCTTCTAGAGGATTCTCCGGTCTTAGGTGCCATCAATGGTAATGGAAAAACAAAAAAGCTATGCTTTTACCACACCAAACTTAGAATATTGCTCGCCCTCGAGCAATAAACAAAAGAATAGAAGAAGAAGAAGAAGAAATATGGAGAGGGAGAGGGAGATGTGTTTCGGCCAAGAAGGGTGTAGAGGGGGGTGTTGTGTGAATTTGATGAAGAATGGAGGGCTTTATATAGGGAAGGGAGGGGGGTATTGGTTCGGCCATATGGGTGGGTTTGGGTGGGAAATTGGTTTTGAATTTTGAAGGTAGGTGGAGTTTATGAGGTAGGTTTATTGGGAAGAGTGGGTGGATGTGAGTGGTGAAGAGGTGATGGGGAAGAGAGTTTGAGGTGATTGGTGAAGGGTTTTTGGGTAAGAGTGTTTATGGGGTTGTGTGAAAGAGAGTGGTGAGAAGAAGTGAGTGGAGGTAGGTGGGGATCCTGTGGGGTCCACAGATCCTGAGTGGATCCTGTGGGGTCCACAGATCCTGAGGTGTTCAAGGATTTACGTCCCTGCACCCATTAGGCATGTAAAAATGCCTTTGTACCCAACTCTGGATGTTCAGCGCCAGGTTGGTGGCCATTTTGGGCGTTCAACGCCCATCTGTGTGCCATTTCTGGCGTTGAACGCCAGAACCATGCCTGTTCTGGCGTTCAGCGCCCAGAAGCTGCCCATTTTGGGCGTTCAGCGCCAGAACCATGCTCTGTTCTGGCGCTGAACGCCAGACAGATGCTCCTCCAGGGTGTGATTTTTCTTCTGCTGTTTTTTATTCCGTTTTCAATTTTTATATTTATTTTGTGACTCCACATGATCATGAACCTAAGAAAACATGAAAAATAATAATAATAGAGTTAGATAAACATTGGGTTGCCTCCCAACAAGCGCTTCTTTAATGTCAATAGCTTGACAGTGGGCTCTCATGGAGCCTCAAAGATGTGCAGAGCTTTGTTGAGACTCTCCAACACCAAACTTAGAGTTTGGATATGGGAGTTCAACACCAAACTTAGAGTTTGGTTGTGGCCTCCCAACACCAAACTTAGAGTTTGACTGTGGGGGCTCTGGTTGACTCTGCTTTGAGAGAAGCTTTTTCTGCTTCCTCTCCATGGTTGCAGAGGGAGATCCTTGAGTTTTAAACACAAGGGAGTCCTCATTCCATTGGAGGACTACTTCACCTCTGTCAACATCAATCACAGCTCTTGCTGTGGCCAGGAAAGGTCTTCCTAGGATGATGGATTCATCCTCTTCCTTTCCAGTATCCAGGACTATGAAATCAGCAGGGATGTAAAGGCCTTCAACCTTTACTAACACGTCCTCTACTTGTCCATAAGCCTGTGTTCTTGAGCTGTCTGCCATCTCTAATGAGATTTTAGCAGCTTGCACCCCATAGATTCCCAGTTTCTCTATTACAGAGAGGGGCATGAGGTTTATTCCTGAACCAAGGTCACACAGAGCCTTAAAGATCCTGGTGCCTATGGTACATGGTATTATGAACTTTCTAGGATCCTGTCTCTTCTGAGGTAATATCAGTTGATCCAGATCACTTAGTTCATTGATGAACAAGGGAGGTTCAACTTCCCAAGTATCAATGCCAAATAATTTGGCATTTAGCTTCATGATTGCACCAAGAAACTTGGCAGTTTGCTCTTCAGTAACATCCTCATTCTCTTCAAAAGAGGAATACTCATCAGAGCTCATGAAGGGCATAAGGAGGTTCAATGGGATCTCTATGGTCTCTAGATGGACCCCAGAGTCCTTTGGTTCCTCAGAGGGAAGCTCCTTATTGACCACTAGACGTCCCAGGAGGTCTTCCTCCTTGGGATTTGCGTCCTCTCCTTCCTTTGCAGGTTCGGCCATGGCGCTTATGTCAATGGCCTTGCACTCTCCTTTTGGGTTCTCTTCTGTATTGCTTGGGAGAGTACTAGGAGGGATATCAGTGATCCTTTTACTCAACTGGCCCACTTGTGCTTCCAGATTTCTAATGGAAGACCTTGTTTCATTCATGAAACTTACAGTGGCCTTAGATAGATCAGAGACTAGATTTGCTAAATTAGAAGCATTTTGTTCAGAGTTCTCTGTCTGTTGCTGAGTTGATGATGGAAAAGGCTTGCTGTTGCTAAACCTGTTTCTTCCACCATTATTAAAGCCTTGTTGGGGCTTTTGATCCTTCCATGAGAAATTTGGATGATTTCTCCATGTTGAGTTATAGGTGTTTCCATAAGGTTCACCTAAGTAATTTACCTCTGCTATTGCAGGGTTCTCAGGATCATAAGCTTCTTCTTCAGAAGATGCCTCTTGAGTACTGTTGGATGCAGCTTGCATTCCATGCAGACTCTGAGAGATCATATTGACTTGCTGAGTCAATATTTTATTCCGAGCCAATATGGCATTCAGAGTATCAACTTCAAGAACTCCCTTCTTCATAGGCGTCCCATTATTCACAGGATTCCTTTCAGAAGTGTACATGAACTGGTTATTAGCAACCATGTCAATGAGTTCTTGAGCTTCTGCAGGCGTTTTCTTTAGGTGAATGGATCCACCTGCAGAAGTATCCAATGACATCTTTGATAACTCAGATAAACCATCATAGAATATATCCAGGATGGTCCATTCTGAAAGCATGTCAGAAGGACACTTTTTGGTCAACTGTTTGTATCTTTCCCAAGCTTCATAGAGGGATTCACCTTCTTTCTGTCTGAAGGTTTGAACATCCGCTCTAAGCTTGCTCAGCTTTTGAGGAGGAAAGTACTTGGCTAAGAAAGCCGTGACCAGCTTATCCCAAGAGTTCAGGCTGTCTTTGGGTTGAGAATCCAACCATAATCTAGCTCTGTCTCTTACAGCAAAAGGGAAAAGCATGAGCCTGTAGACTTCAGGATCTACTCCATTAGTCTTAACAGTATCACATATCTGCAAGAATTCAGTTAAGAACTGAAAAGGATCTTCAGATGGAAGTCCATGAAACTTGCAGTTCTGCTGCATCAGAGAAACTAGTTGAGGTTTCAGCTCAAAGTTGTTTGCTCCAATGGCAGGAATGGAGATGCTTCTTCCATGTAAATTGGAATTAGGTGCAGTAAAGTCACCAAGCATCCTCCTTGCATTATTATTATTTTCGGCTGCCATCTCCTCTTCTTGTTTGAAAATTCCTAACAGGTGCTTACTGGTTAGTTGTAATTCAGAGTCCTTTCAGGTTCTGGATCTGCTTCAACAAGAATATTCTTATCCTTGCTCCTGCTCATATGACAAAGAAGATGGCACAGAAAAAATAGTAATAATAATATGGATCCTTTATACCACAGTATAGGGATCCTTGTGTTAGTAGAAGAAAAGAAGGGAAGAAAATCTGAACTCAGAGAGAGAAGGGGTTCGGATTTTTGGAGAGTTGAAGGAAAGATGTTAGTATATCAATAAACAAATAGAAGAAGATGAGAAGGGGAAGTGAATTTTCGAAAACAATTTTTGAAAAAGAGTTAGTGATTTTTGAAAATAGTTTTTGAAAAAGGTTAGTATTTTTTTCGAAATTTTTTTTTTAAAAATTAAAATAATTAATAAATTAAAAAGAAATTTTGAAAAAGGGGAGAGATATTTTCGAAAATGAGAGAGAGAGAGTTAGTTAGGTGGTTTTGAAAAAGTTAAGAAACAAACAAAAAGTTAGTTAGTTAGTTGAAACAAATTTTGAAAAGATAGGAAGTTAGGAAGTTAGAAAAGATATTTTGAAAAGATTTTTTTGAAAAAGATAAGATAAGAAGATATTTTTGAAAAGATATGATTGAAATTAGTTTTTGAAAAAGATTTGATTTTTTTAAAATCACAATTAATGACTTGATTCATAAGAAATCACAAGATATGATTCTAGAACTCAAAGTTTGAATCTTTCTTAACAAGCAAGTAACAAACTTGAAATTTTTGAATCAAAACATTAATTGATTATGTTATTTTCGAAAATTTGGTATAAAAATAAGAAAAAGATTTTGAAAAATATTTTTTGAAATTTTCGAAAATAACTAATAATTTTGAAAAAGATTTGATTTTTGAAAAAGATTTTGAAAAAGATAAGATTTTCAAATTGAAAATTTGATTTGACTCATGAGAAACAACTTGATTTTTTTTAAAAAATTTTTGAAAAAGTCAACTCAATTTTTGAATTTGATGAGAGAAAAAGGGAAAGATATTTTTTTTTTGATTTTTTTTTATGAGAGAGAAAAACATGAAAATTATGCAATGCATGAAATTTTTAGATCAAAACAATGAATGCATGCAAGAATGCTATGAATGTCAAGATGAACACCAAGAACACTATGAATGTCAAGATGAACATCAAGAACATATTTTTGAAAAATTTTTAATGCAAAGAAAACATGCAAGACACCAAACTTAGAATTCTTTAATGCTTACGCACTAAGAATTCAAGAATGCATATGATAAACATGAAAAGACACAAAACAAAAAATCATCAAGATCAAACAAGAAGACTTACCAAGAACAACTTGAAGATCATGAAGAACACTATGAATGCATGATATTTTCGAAAAAAATGCAAGATGCATATGCAAGTGACACCAAACTTATGATATGACTCAAGACTCAAACAAGAAACAGAAAAATATTTTTGATTTTTATGATTTTCTAATTTTTTTTTTTTTGGATTTTTTTTCGAAAATTAATTGAAAAAGAAAAATTAAGGATTCCAAAATTTTTAATATGAATTCCAGGAATCTTGCATTCTTAGTCTAAAGCTTCAGTCCAGGAATTAGACATGGCTCACTAGCCAGCCAAGCTTTCAATGAAAGCTCCGGTCCAAAACACTAGACATGGCCAATGGCCAGCCAAGCTTCAGCATGTAATTCAGACATGACACGCCTGACATATCCTACAGTCGTGTAAGAGCTGATAGTTGGAAGCCTCAGTCCAAAAGAATTTAGACATGGCTTTACAGCCAGCCAGGCTTCAACATGCTTCATGAAACACTAGAATTCATTCTTAAAAATTTTGAATAAAAATAATATTTTTGAAAATATTTTTTTTTTTCGAAAACAAAAGAGAGAATTTTGAAAATATTTTTAAAAAATTTTTGAAAAGAAAAAAAAAATAAAAAGAAAATTACCTAATCTGAGCAACAAGATGAGCCGTCAGTTGTCCAAACTCAAACAATCCCCGGCAACGGCACCAAAAACTTGGTGCAGTTGCCGGATCAAAAGGGAATCTGGCACTGATGTTACCGAACCAAAAGCTTGCCGAAGACTCAAACAATCCCCGGCAACGGCGCCAAAAACTTGGTGCACGAAATTGTGATGTCCAGGCTCAAACAATCCCTGGTAATGGCTCCAAAAACTTGGTGCTTTGATCTTAATTCATAATTGTCACAACTTCGATACAACTAACCAGCAAGTGCACTGGGTCGTCCAAGTAATACCTTACGTGAGTAAGGGTCGAATCCCACGGAGATTGTTGGTCTGAAGCAAGCTATGGTCACCTTGTAAATCTCAGTCAGGCGGATATAAAATAATCATGGAGTTTTCGAATAATAAATAATAGAATAGGGATAGAGATACTTATGTAATTCATTGGTGAGAATTTCAGATAAGCGAATGGAGATGCTTTTCGTTCCTCTGAACCTCTGCTTTCCTGCTATCTTCATCCAATCAGTCTTACTCCTTTCCATGGCTGGCTGTATGCAAGGGCATCACCGTTGAGTGGCTACATCCCCTCCTCTCAGTGAATAATATGCTCACGCACCCTGTCACGGCACGGCTATTCATCTGTCGGTTCTCGATCATGCTGGAATAGGATTCACCCTCCTTTTGCGTCTGTCACTAACGCCCAGCACTCGTGAGTTTGAAGCTCGTCACAGTCATTCAATCATTGAATCCTACTCAGAATACCACAGACAAGGTTTAGACCTTCCGGATTCTCTTGAATGCCGCCATCATTCTAGCTTACGCCACGAAGATTCTGATTAGGAGATCTAAGAGATACTCATTCTAGCTTAATTCATGTAGAACATAAGTGTTTGTCAGGCACGCGTTCATAGGGGAGAATGGTGATGAGCGTCACACATAATCATCACCTTCATCACGTTCTTGGATACGAATGGATATCTTAGAAGCGAAATAAGATGAATTGAATAGAAAACAGTAGTACTTGCATTAATCTTTGAGGAACAGCAGAGCTCCACACCTTAATCTATGGGGTGTAGAAACTCTACCGTTGAAAAATACATAAGTGAAGGTCCAGGCATGGCCAAGATGGCCAGCCCCCTAAACGAGATCACAGGATCAAAAAATACAATCCAGGATGCCTAATACAATGGTAAGAGGTCCTATTTATAATAAACTAGCTACTAGGGTTTACATGAGTAAGTATTTTGATGTATAAATCCACTTCCGGGGCCCACTTGGTGTGTGTTTGGGTTGAGCTTAAGTGTTGCACGTGCAGAGGCCAATTGTGGAGTTGAACGCCAGTTTTTGTGCCAGTTTGGGCGTTCAACTCTGGTTTTGGATCCTTTTCTGGCGCTGGACGCTAGATTTGGGCAGAAGGCTGGCGTTGAACGCCAGTTTACGTCGTCAATTCTTGGCCAAAGTATGGACTATTATATATTGCTGGAAAGCCCTGGATGTCTACTTTCCAACGCAATTGGAAGCGCGCCATTTCGAGTTCTGTAGCTCCAGAAAATCCACTTTGAGTGCAGGGAGGTCAGAATCCAACAGCATCAGCAGTCCTTTTTCAACCTCTGAATCTGATTTCTGCTCAAGTCCCTCAATTTCAGCCAGAAAATACCTGAAATCACAGAAAAATACACAAACTCATAGTAAAGTCCAGAAATGTGAATTTAACATAAAAACTAATAAAAACATCCCTAAAAGTAACTAGATCCTACTAAAAACATACTAAAAACAATGTCAAAAAGCGTATAAATTATCCGCTCATCACTTATACGTTGGATACTACTGTTACAAGAATTTGATTTAGAAATAAAGGATAGGAGTGGTAATCAGAATTTAGTGGCAGACCACTTGAGTCGCCTTGAGCATATTAAAGATGATTCTACTCCTATAGATGATAATTTTCCTTTTGATAACCTGCAAGCAGTATCTGAGGTAGTCCCTTGGTATGCACCTGTTGCTAATTATTTAGTTAGCCGCACATTTCCTCCAAATTTCTCTAAGCATCAAAGAGACAAGCTGAAAAGCGAGTCTAAATATTATATATGGGATGACCCATATTTATGGAGATGTGGCACTGATCAAGTAATTAGACGTTGTGTGCCTCAATCAGAATTCCAGTCCATTTTAGAGGCCTGTCACTCATCTGAGAGTGGAGGACATTTTGGTCCTCAAAGGATAGCTAGAAAGATCTTAGACTGTGGATTCTGGTGGCCTACCCTTTTTAGAGACGCTGCTGAGTTTTGTAAATCTTGTCTCCCATGCCAGAAATTTGGTAATATATCCAGGAGGGATGAGATGCCTCAACAAATTATGCTTTTCTGTGAAATTTTTGATGTTTGGGGCATTGATTTCATGGGTCCATTTCCAAATTCTAATGGATATTTTTATATATTGTAGCTGTGGATTATGTTTCCAAATGGGTGGAAGCAATTCCTACTCGCACTGATGATGCTAACACTGTTATTTCCTTTGTGAGAAGCCATATTATATGTCGCTTTGGATCACCACGAGCAATCATGAGTGATCAAGGCACCCATTTTTGTAACAGGAGACTGACAGGATTAATGAAGAAGCATGGGATAATTCATAAAGTTGCAACAGCTTACCATCCCCAAACCAATGGGCAAGCCGAGGTGTCAAACAGAGAAATTAAGCGTATCTTGCAAAAGATAGTAAAGCTTCATAGAAAAGACTGGAGCACCAGGCTACAAGATGCACTCTGGGCATATAGAACAGCATACAAGACACCCATTGGGATGAGTCCTTTCCGCTTGGTTTATGGAAAAGCTTGTCATCTCCCAGTTGAAGTAGAACACAGAGCCTTTTGGGCAGTTAAGGAGTGCAACATGGGAATTGAGAAAGCCGGAGCTGAAAGGAAGTTGCAACTGCAGGAACTGGAGAGCCTTCGCCTAGAAGCTTATGAAAACTCCAGAATATACAAGGAAAAGATGAAGGCTGTACATGATCAAAACATCAAGAAGAAAGAGTTCCAACCTGGGGATTTAGTCCTCCTTTACAAATCTCGACTAAGGCTCATGCCAGGCAAGTTGAGATCAAGATGGGAAGGTCCATACAGAGTAGAGAAGGCCGAACTGTACGGAGTTTATCACCTAAGCCATCCCTCAGGCTCTGAACTCATTAAGGTTAATGGACAACGCCTGAAGCTATACCATGGCGAGAAGGTACAGAGAAACAAGGAGCTTGAGATCTTCCTCTTGGAAGATCCTCACATAGCAGAAGATTGAGCTAGTGGAGCGTCCAACTTACGGACGTTAAAGCAAAGTGCTAGGTGGGAGACAACCCACCATGGTATGATCGTTCTTTTCTTTATTTTTAGTTTTTCCTATTCAATAACTCTTTTCTTTCGTAGTACTTTCGTGTATCTGCATTTACATGTTTAAAAAAAAAATTTTGCTACGCGACGCGATTGCATCAGCGACGCGTCCGCGTCACAAGGAGAGTAAAGAAAAATAAAAATGAACAGAAAGTTACGCTGGAGTGTGGCTGGAGGCGTGCCAATGGCACAAATCGACCCACGCGACTGCGTCACTGACGTGTTCGCGTCGCATGGGAATAATGGCCTCCAACGCGACCGCGTCACCCATGCGGCCGCGTGACCTGAAATCGGCGTAAAAAGGGTGCACAATGAAATATTGTGCGAGAGTGATGCTGGATTGGTGCTGGAGGCACAATCCTTATCACGCGACCGCCGACGCGGTCGCGTCATCCATTTTCTGGCGCACACTCACGCGATCGCGTGACCCACGCGATCGCGCCACCCCAATTTTGGCAAATAAATTAATTTGAACAGAGAGTTGTGCTGGTGCGAGGCTGCACTCGCGCTAGAAGCATAATATGGGTCACGCAACCGCGTGACCGACGCGATCGCGTCACCATACTTGAAGCACATCCACGCGAACGCGTGCCACACGCAGCCGCGTCGCATGCGTCGCACAGCTCAACCAAAAATTGCCACATATCTTATCTTTCTCTCCTCCAAATCCTAATTTTTCTTTTCCTTCCTTATTTCCTCCTTCCCCCTTCCCCCTTCCCCCTTCTATCTCACCTTTCACTCTCTATCTCTCTCACCTCCATTAACAAGGTTTTATTTTCTTCTTCCATCCTTCTTTTTCTATCATTCTTATTATTTTATATGTATCTTCTTTTCTTTTCTTTTTCTTTTCATTATTCATATTTTCTTTCTTTTTTTCTTTTCCTTTTTACATGGTGTTAGAAATTTTTTGAGTTATTATCCCTCATTATATGCTTGTGGATTGTTGCAAATCGTTCGACAATTATTTTTATTCTCATTAAGGGATCACTTGCATGTTCACCTTCATATTTTCTATACCTTATTCATCATGCATGCTATGTGTTTGTGAAAAAGCTCAAATGGCATTATGCACTTCTCTATGTTATTATACTATTCAATGCTTGCTTTTCACAACTTTTCTTTACTATTGTATTAATTGAATTTAATTGTCAATACAAACGTGATGGTTTGTTACAAAGTATTGCTTGGTCTATGCTACTCATGCCCTTTGCCGGCATGCCAATAAACACCTTGCAGTCACTTGTCTTTCTATGCACTAGCTATTTTCCATTGTTGGCTTTTCACATGTACTCGAGAGCATGTGTTAATGTCATCTACATCCTAATGCGCATCCATCACCACTCTTCCGTTCTCTTCCTTGCTATATATCTATTTGAATTTAATTTACTTCCTCCTCTCTTTTCAGGATGGCCACCAAGAAAGGAAAGGAGAAAGCGACTCCTAAACCCCCAGCAAGAAGAGGCACTAAAAGAGCATTAGTGGCAGAGCCCTCTTCAACCGCAGTCAAGCCCTCAACAAAAAGAGTTAAGAGGATAATAAAGGTTGATGAAAAGGAGAAAGCCTTCCCAGCAAAGGACACTGCGCGATTTCCCAATCGCTACTGTGAGCAGATGTTCCCTATCCTGGCAGAAAGAAACTATAACAATGAATACCTTCTTATCCTCCCGTCCAATATTGCTACCTTTGTTGAGCCACAAATTGAACGAAGAAAATGGGGTTTCCTACGGAGACAGCCAAGGTAGGTCAATCTTTCTTGGGTAGTTGAGTTCTACTCTAACTTCTACATGCCAACCCTGCAGTCTGTTTATGTCTGGCAGAAGCAAGTCCCCATCACAGAAGAGGCCATTCAGCAAGCTCTGAGTCTTCCCCCTATTCCAGAAGGAATGGACGCCTTCCAAGAAGCCGCATTTAAGCGCCAGAGGTACCAATTTAACTGGGACTCCGTTCTCGGAGTTATCGCATTACCTGGCAGCCGTTGGATCTACGGATACCACCGTACCCACCCTAAGAGAATCTTGGCTTCAGCACTTACCTTGGAGGCTCGCGTATGGGCACAGATTATGTCCCATTACGTCTTTCCGAGCACTCATGAGTCCTCCTTCACTGCGGACATGGCCGTTCTACTATGGTGCATCCTTACAGACCAACCTCTGAATCTCTCAAGACATATCCGGAATGCTATGGGACACGTACAAATTGCGGGTAACTTACCTTTCCCCGCCTTGGTCTCAGATCATGTCTCAGCAGCTGGAGTCCCCTACAGAGCTGGGGACACCAAAGCCGTGCTTCCACGGGATGATCAGTATGTCCCTAACGGGAAATACCTCAGACTTTTAGCAGCCACTACAAGTCTTCCTACTGCTCCAGTTGAAGATAATCCTTCTTCAACACCACAAGCACCTACAACTGATGAATTGCTCCAGCAGATAATCGAAAGGTTGGATCGGCAAGAACACAAAGCTAAGTTGAGAGAGCGCCGTAACGAGCGCCGATTCAAACATCTCAAGGAGCTACTTAAGGGACACTTCAGGGACTCGGATACCCCGGACTCCACTTCTTTTACCAGCACAGGGAGCCATGATGGTCCCGATTGTGGAAATACTGCTACCAGCCCACCCCTGTTCCTGACGGATGGCACCGAGGACGGTGCAAAGCCTTAAGTGTGGGGAGGTCGGTCAGTACCTAACTTCCGGAGGTAATTTCTTTTCCCTAGCACCAATAATTAGGATACTTTAGTTAGATTTTCTTTCTTTTATAGAATAGAATAAATTGCATAAGTTAGGATAGTTGCATGCATGTTCTACTTGATTGAAAAGACAATAAGTTTCTTTTAAGAATCTATCTTTGGAACAAAAATTTCACTAATTTTTCAAAATTTTTATGATAAATTTGCTTGAGTTGTATTTGGAACATGATTTTTGAGCTAAAGAACACACAACCTGTGAAAGATTTGAGCCTTTATGTATGGTTACACTATTTAACCATAATTATTTCATTCTTGTGTGTTTACTTCTTTATGATTGTGATCTATATTTTGTTTTATCTTATATGTCCAATATTTATTATATTTGCATGCCTGCACATGATTGAGGCCATTATTTGTTTAAACTCACTTATCCAAATTAAGCCTACCCTTTTCAATTACCTTTGTTAACCACTTTGAGCCTTTAAATCCATTTGTTCTATATTTTACCACATTACTAACCTTAAGCTGAAAAACAATTGTATATCCCAAATTGAATCTTTGGTTAACTTAAGATAGAATTGTGTGTGCTAGTTAAGTATGGGAAATTGTGGGAACAAAAGTTGTTAAGGGAATGTGTCATGAGAATTTAATGGGAATTTGGATACCTACTCATGTGAAACTATAAGAATTAAAAATCTATGTGCATTGATAAGCTATATTTATTTTAATGTCAAAAAAAATATTTTTATATAAATAAATAAAGGGGACAAAAATTACCCCAATGTTAAATTCAGAATTCAAAGATCAAATGCACATATGATAGAATCAAATATAAAGTTGATACATGAGTATGAATAGAAAAAGGGAATTCTAGGTAGCTAGGTATGAACTTTAAGATTACATTAAAAATATATAGGTTGGGTTGAAGCTTGGGTTAATTAAAGATTCAATTTATTAGCTCACTTAACCATATGTATACCCCTACCTGTACCTTAGCCCCATTACAACCTTGAAAAGATCTCATGATGTTTGCATTGGTATATTAACTGTTGTTGATTGGTTAGGAGAAGAACAAAAGTTAGAAAGCATGATTAGAGAAGGATAGAGTGATTACCCTATACACTAGAGATTAGAGCATACATACATTATCAGTGAGGGTTCAATGCTTGAATTTTCATGTTCCCTGCTTTCGTGAGCTATCTTCTTGCACCTTTATCTGTTTTATTGTATAATGATAGAATTAGTGAAATTTGATTTGTAATTGTTTTGAAGAGCTTATTTACTTTTGATCAAGTGGGCAAGAATCATATAGTTGCATTTATTTATAGGCTTGCATTGCATTTCATGAGTTTCTACATGTTCATACTTATTTCCTTATCTCCTTCAATTAAGCATGAGGATATGCTAATGTTTAAGTGTGGGGAGGTTGATAAACCACTATTTTATGGTTTATATTGTGTTTAATTGTGTGGTTTTATCATGATCATTACCCACTTATTCATTAAATTAGCATGAAATTATAATTCCTTCCTAAATTTATAACATGTTTGGAAACCGCTTCCTAGAGACTTTAATTATGTATTTTTAATTCTCCTTTATTCCATGCGATGCCGTGATCTATGTGTTGAATGTTTCAGACTTTATAGGGCATGAATGAGTTGAAGATTGGAAAGGAAGCTAGCAAAAATGGAAGGAACACAAGAATTTGAGGAGATAACCAGCGAGAAGTGACGCGGTCGCATGGCTCACGCGACCGCGCGAAGGAGAGCAAATCGCAGTGACGCGACCGCATGGCTCACGTGGCCGCGCGGATTGGAAAAGCTCAGGCGATGCGGTAGCGTGGACGACGCGAACGCGTGGCAAGGAAAAGCGCGAATGACGCGTCCGCATGGATGACGCGATCGCGTGACATGTGCGATCTGCATAATCTGCAGACTTTGCTGGGGGCGATTTTGGACCTTATTTCAACCCAGTTTTCGGCCCGGAACAGCAGACTAGAGCCAGAGAATATGCAGAAACAAATGGACAACATTCATTATACACAGTGGACAGTTTTTAGATCTAGTTTCACTCCTTTAGGTTTTCTTCTCTAGGTTTTAGGAATTTTAATTTTGAATTGATCTTAGTATTGGAATATTGAGAAGAGTTATTTTCTCATCAAGACCTCGTCATTCTAGTTCGTTCTCTTAACTTGGTTTTATTCTTCCATGTTCTTTGCTTTGGTCAATTTTGTCATTTGAATACTTTCATAATTATTTGATACAAGGATTATTTCTTCCATTTTGATTTATTTTTCCATTCCAATAATCATGTCTTCTTTTAATTTCCTTTCATGTGTTATGGATTTATTATTTACAATGAGTGAGTAGTTCCCTCACTTGATGGGGAGTTGATTGAAAGGAACTCTTGAGTTGGAAGGATTGAAAGAAAAATTGTAATTGGGTTAACTATTGGATTGTTATCTAATCACTAACACCAATCCCTTTGAACTAAGTGGGTTGCAACTCGTGAACAGATTTAGCATTCCAACTTGTTTGATTTTCCTTTACCTAGTAAAGGATAACTAGACGGAACAACCATTAATTATAAATTAATCTTGAAATCATCCCATCAATAATAGAGATTCCAACTAATCAACTCCCAGTCAAGGCTCTTATTCATATTATTTAAATTTCCTCTTTTTAATTTTCCCTCTACTTAACTCAACTTCTTAGAACATCTGATTAATAAAATAGCACACTTTTCTGTAACTCGTTGGGAGATGACATGGGACTCCAACTCCCAGTAATTTTTAATTTAAACTCTCTGTGACATATTTCTAAATTGATAGGCAGATTTTTGGTGAGTTAAGAACTATACTTGCAACGTAACTATTTTAATAATTTTTAATTCACCAACTTCTGCGCCTCATCAGTTATCACCCTTTTGGTTGGAGTATGATTGTGATCATTTTGTAAGGTTTGATAACTTCAATTTTGGATTGCATCATGGGATTGGAACATTAATTTTGGAAGGAGCAACCTCCTTGATGTCACAATGAGCAAAACCCTCCCCATTATGCATACCCAAACCAAGGATATGGTGGATTTCACTTTGATTATGCACTTTTACCACCATATACCTATAACCCATACCCCCAACATAATCCTCAATCACCACATTTTCAAACACCACACCGCTACTACCATCCACCTTCTTACATACCACTTCAAAACACTTACCAACATGAGCTACCTCCCACATATACAACATTTCCTCCAAATAATAAAACCCCTTTTTCACCACAATGTGGAGTTCTCCAACCCTTGTCCCAAGAAGAAAAAGAGCTTCAAGCTTTCCTCCAAGAGCAAGAAGGATTCTGAAGGACACAAGGGTAATTCGTGGCTACCATAGCCGAAGCGGTGAACCACTTAGTCCTCCTACGCTCATCCAATCAAGGTACTCCTCTTGAAGAATGTGAAGGATCTACTAAAGAGTGTAGTGGGAAGGAGAACGTGGAGCCTCAAAGGAAAAAAGAGGAGTTAGAGCATGGATTGAAACAAGAGGAAGAAAGCGGAGTATTTGAACCGGAGGAGAGAAAGGGAGAATTGAGGAAGATTGACCAAGATGTGTGATGAGCGCATATTTTATACGCTTTTTGGCATCATTTTCATATAGTTTTCATTATGTTTTGTTTAAGTTTTATTATGTTTTCATAGGTTTTAGTGAAAAATTTACATTTTTTTATTCTACTTTGAGTTTGTGTGTTTTATGGTGATTTCAGGTATTTTCTGGCTGAAATTGAGCAGATTGAGCAAAAGTCTGATTCAGAGACAGAGAAAGGACTGTAGATGCTGTCAGGATCTGACCTCTATGCACTCGAAAGAGCCTTTCTAGAGTTACAGAAGTCCAAATGGTGCACTATAAATGGCTATGGAAAGCTAACATCCAGGGCTTTCCTGAAATATATAATAGTCTATACTTTACTTTGGAAATAAAGGCTCAAAACTGGCGTTCAACGCCAGCCACCAGCCCCATTCCTGGTGTCCAGTGCCCACAGGAGAGCAGCTGGCGTCCAACGCCCAGGATGGAGTCCCAAGTCAGCGTTTAACGCCCCTAAGGGGTACTAGCTCATGGGAGACACTTAAGCTCAGCCTCTAAACCCTAAACCCTAAACTCGTGACAATCACCCTTGTTCTACATGGGTTTGGTGTGATTCCTGACCCGGATAGCGTTGAACTAAAGCTAGAGATTGAATTGCGGATTCTAATAGAGCATCTGAGCAACTTTGGATATGTGACATATAATCCCGTTGACTATAAGTGCATGAGGTCTCTGTGGCGTTAAGGCTAGAGTCAGAGAAGCAGCACTTTCTGATCCGAAAGATCTACCTTGTTGTGGCACCTTGAGTAGGATCGTGAAGGGGAGTGGACTGCTTAGAGCTTCATCTTCTGCTACACTGAGAAACCTAGAGGTGGCTTGATGAGAGGACATGAGTCATCTCAACGTGATGGATTGCTGCAGTGGAGGAGGTTAACTTGATGAGAGGACATGAGTTAATCGCTTACGGCTGCCATTGAAGGAATCATAAGGTTATTGAAGAAGATAGTAAGAAAGGTTAATCCGGAAAGACAAAGCATCTCCGAAGCCTCAACTATTCTAACATTATCGAATTCTCATGTATTTAGTAACGTTCTATTTATCTGTTTTATATGCTTTTCGTGACAAACTATAATTTTTATCCGCCTAACTAAGATCTGCAAGGTATCCACTGCTTGATCAAACCAACAATCTCCGTGGGATCGACCCTCACTCACTTGAGGTATTACTTGGATGACCCGGTATACTTGCCGGTCTATCTGTGTGAACTTTGCGGAGCCAGGTTCGTGGACCAAGTTTTTGGCGCCGTTGCTGGGGATTGTTCGGATTTGACAAACTACCGGATTATCTTGTTGCTTAGATTAGGTACTTTTTAATTTTGTTTGAGTCTTTTATTTTTTTCGAAAAAATCAAAAACATTTTCAAAAATCTTTGCTTTTCTTTTTGATCTTTATCTTTTTTGTTTGAGTCTTTGTTCTTGTTCTTGTTAAAGTTTTGAACTTTATTGCTTTCTTTTCAAAAAATTTTCAAAAATAGTGTCTTTTGTTTGAGTCTAGTGTCAATTTTTAAGTTTGGTGTCCCTTGTGTGTTTATCTTTTCTTTTGAATTTTCGAAAATTATCATAGTGTTCTTTCTTGGTATTCAAGTTGTTCTTGTTTCTTTTCTTGTTTTGATCTTAAAATTTTTAAGTTTGGTATTTTTTGGTGTTTTTCTTTTTGAATTTTCGAAAACTTAGTGTTTTAGATCTAAAAATTTTAAATTTGGTGTCTTTTGGTTGTTTTTCTCTTTCTTCATTAATTCAAAAAAATAAAAAATATCTTTTCTATCTTTATTTCAATTTTTTTTTCGAAAATTTTAACAAAAATTTTAAATTTTGGTTTCAAAATCATTATCTTATCTTATTTTAATTTCAAATTTCAAATCTTTTCTTTTAATTGTGATTCTATCTTATCTTATCTTTCTTTTAAAACTTAAAATTCAAAACTTTTTTAAATCTTTATCTTATCTTTTGTTATCTTTTGTTATCTTATCTTATCTTAAATTTGAATTTCAAAATCAAGTCTTTTCAAAAACCAAATCTTTTTCAAATGTTTATCTTATATTGTTTCAAATTCAAAATTCAAAATTTAAAATTTAATTTTCAAAATCTTATCTTATTCTAATTCAAATTCAATTTTCAAAATTCAAAATTCAAATTTCAAATTTCAAATTTTAAATTTCAAAATCAAATCTTTTTCAAATCTTTCTTAATTAGTTACTTGTTTTATCTCTCTTCTTTTTTAAAATTTCCTAACTAATTCCTCTTTCTTCTTTTTCGAAATTCTTATCTCTCCTTCCCTCTCTATTTTCGAAAATCAGCATTTAATTCTAAATCTTTTCAGTTAATTAGTTGTCTTAGCTTTTAATTATCTTTAATTCTTCTTTATTTTCTTTTCTTTTTCGAATTACATGAATAAAATAAAAACAAAACAAAAATATTTTAATTTTTAAAACTTCTTTCTTCTTAATTTTTGAAGTTTCCCTATCCCTTCTATTTCGAATTATATCTCACTTCTTTACCTCCATCCTTCTTATCTTCTCTAGATATCTCACTGGGAGTTCCCTATACTCTGACATAGAGACTTCCATTTTTCTTTGCTTCTTTTCTATGTATGCAGGAACAAGAAGAGTTCACTATGGACTCAAATAGGAATGAACAATTCAGAAGAACTTTGGGGTCCTATACGGCCCCACTCCTGACTTTTATGGAAGGAATATTAGTAGACCTCCTATCGATCCAGATGACTTTAAGGTCAACTTCGGCCTGATCATGCTGATGCAGCAACATTGCCAGTTTCATGGACTTCCACAGGAAGATCCAAACAAATTCCTCTCTGACTTCCTGCAGTTTCGTGACACTATAGAGACCAATGGAATAGAGCCTGAAGTTTGCAGGCGAATACTCTTCCCATTTGCTCTAAATGATCAAGAAAAGCTATGGTGGATTTATGAGCCCAGAGGAAGTGTGAACACTTGGGATAAGGCTATTAGCAAATTTCTGAACAGACATTTAGACCTTCAGGTAGAAAGAGGGAGAATCCCTCTACGATGCTTGGAAAAGGTATAAGTGGATGATCGGGAAATGTCTCCCTACCATGTTCGCATGTTGGAGCAGGATAAAGATCTTCTATGAAGGTCTTTCTAAGATGGCCAAGAGATTCTTGGATCACTCTACAGGTGACTCTCTACACCCTTGGAAAATGACATTCAAAGAGGCAGATGAGTCCATTGAGAGAGTTATCAATAACCAGTACTTATACTCATCTGAGGAGACCATAGCTGCAAGGATTGCTGGGAATGAACTTATGTTGGAACAAATATATAGTAGCATGCAGAATCATGTTGCTGAGGTTCATAGTGATCCTTCAGATACTCATTGTGATATGAGTGGTAACCTCCCTCAAGGTGATATTCACAACTATAGCAGAGCTAAAGTTGAACTCCCAGAAGGGAGCAACACTGGCGTTGAACGCCAAGAAAGTATCACCAAGGGCATTCAACGCCCAGAGAGGGGGTAATGGAAATCAATTCAGGAGATACTTCCCTCAAGCATCCAAACACCCCAGAGAAATGCATGAGCATTGATTCCTTGGTAGAAGAGGTGAATATAGTTGAGAGACTCGAAGAAGAGCTGGACGACATCTTTTATGATGCCAAGCCTGATCTGGAGGCACCAGAAGAAATGGAGGAGACCGAGCCTAAGGTGGTACACACTGTTGAGAAACTAAATGAAGAAAAGACTCAAGGAGAGGCTGGAAGCACAATGTTATACGCCCCTCTTATGGGAAGAAAGCTTGAAGTACCACACCCTCAGAAGTTCCAAAAGGAGACCAAGGACGAGCACTGCTCACAATCCTTGGAAAGCTCTAAGAAGTTGCAATTCAATATTCCTTTTGCTGAGGTTTTGGAGCAATGGTCTCTATCTACTGGGAGAAACCTCTCTGATTCTGAGAGAGGCGAATTAATGATGAGGTTACAAAAGGATTACATGATTATCAATGTCCTTAAACCTCCACTACCCCCTGACAAAGGAGGTACTTCCATGCAGAGTACAATACTGAAGCCTCCTCCCTTAGTGAAAACCCATATAGTTTCCCGAGACATCAAACTTAAGTTTAGTATTGGGCAGTTACCACCCACCAAGGAGGAAGGTCCCAAGAGGAAGATGCATAGGGTATGGAGAAACAATACAACCCCTACCCTAACAAGCAAGGAGAATCAAGCTCATCACACTAAAAGAAAGCTTGTTAGAAGGAATTCAAATTTGAGGGCACTAATCTCCTCCTCTTCTCCCATGGAGTCATTTCTGTTAACCAACTGGAAGAAAAGGAAGAACGTCAGTAATCGAGTGTCAAGCTAATGACATTAAAGAAATACTTGTTGGGAGGCAACCCAATCATGAGTAGAGTATTTCTGTTCTTATTTCTTTTGTTTATTTTCATTTGAGTTTATTTTAGTTTATTTTTAGAGTTTTCTCTTGCTTTTTAATGTTTGTGATCCTGTACAGTAGTTAGAACAGAAATAGAAATAGTAGAGCTGGAAACAGAACACCCTGGAGCAAAGACCTTGCCGGCGTTGAATGCCAGACAAGGGGCCAGAGTGGGCATTCAACGCCCATGAGGAGCAGCAAAGCTAGCGTTGAACGCTAGCCAGGGAGCCTGAAGCTGGCGTTGAACGCCAGTCAGGGGGCAGAACCTGGGCGTTCAACGCCCCAACAGAGGCAGAGACCTGGCGTTGAACGCCAGAAAAGAGGTCCCTCAAGGGCGTTCAACGCCCAATGAGAGGCACATAACTGGCATTGAACGCCAGCCATGAGCAAAAGCTGGGCGTTCAACGCCCACAAGGGGGCAAGGAACTCAAGTTCCCTAGCCTATCAGGATCAGTGGGTCCCACAGAATATATGTATGGAATGAGAACCAGAGGTTCTCAACATGTTAATGGTGCCCACATACATAATATATAAGATCCCGGAAAAGCCAGAGACAATCCTAGAACTTCGACATGCAGATTTAAAGCTTAGAATTATAATTGAAAACCATAAGCAAGGTAAGTTATCTAGGGCTCTTAAATTTTAACTCAATCCTAACTTGATCCCTCACTTTTCCCTTTCCTCTAATCCTCCAAAATTCCGATGAAACTGCCCTCGTCACTCTTTTGCTAGACAAGGGGCCTCTCAGTTGCACAGACACACAATACAACCAAAGAAATCACAGATAGAATGCAGTTACAGGAGGTAGAACATATAGCAAATAAGCATAGTTAATCAATTAGGCAAACCTAAGAATGCACACTCAAACAAATCAAGCAAATGCATATGATGTATGCCTGCCCTATGGCCGATGAGTCTTATCTGTCGGTTATAAAGCCAAACCTAACATGTCCAGTAGCTAACCCTGGACAGAACACTAAACACGGAGCAAGTGGGACAACGCCGCAACCCTTACATCCTACCGTGTACCCGAAGTAGGGGACAACTTCATCCTGCCTCTTACCCAGGTGGTATTACAGTTCTCAACCCGGAGCAAGCGGCGATAGAACTCAACACTTGCATCTTACCCGGAGTCTCGAACTCTCTCGGAGCAAGTGGATAACATCATTGCATCTTATATGGCTTATTGACTCTTACCCGGAGCAAGTGGATAAGACCACTGCATCCTACCCCAAGTCACAACATATACCTGCAGCGAGTGGAGAATGCTACCGCCTCTTATCCGGTCACATATACCTCATTACCATTCAATTCATTCACTCAATCAATCACAATTCATCGGTATTATCAATATTTCATTATTCTCAAAATTATCTCATTCATTACTTTCATCATCTCATCAAATCAAATATCCCCTTCTTCAACTCCTCCAATACCAATTCTATCTTCTTCCACTCACTCCATAACCCAAAACTTTAACTGTTAAACCTTAAACAGAGTTTTCAGAAGTTTGAAAAATTAGAGGACTGGTTGATAGTTCAAAAGTCATGAATTTTTATCAAAATAGTAATTTCAGAGGTTTACAAACTTGTCAGGAAGGTCAAACAGTAAAAAATAGAGTTTTTGTGTAAAACAAGGTGTTGTGCGTATTTATTATTGCTGTGCATATGCACGCAATAGAGTGACCTTCCCTTCTTGTGCGTATGCATCACTGTGTGCGTATGCACACTTGCAAAATCCTCAGGGTGTGCATGCGCACACCCCCTCGTGCGTATGCATGAGCCAAAACGTACTCTCTATTCTGTGCGTACGCACACACATCAGAATTCCTGATTTTCTGCAACTTAGGATAATTTAGTTTTTGGTACATAACTTTCAACATCCATAACTTCCTTTACAAAATTCCATTTTCTACAAACTTTATACCGTTGTAAAGCTCTTGAAATTATCTTTAATTTGAAACAAATTTCATTCAAATCTAGAATTTGAGGCTCAAGTTATGGTTTGTCGATGTTCGTTAAAAAATCATTTTTTACCAAAAGAGTTCAAAACCTCTATTTTCCAAATTCTCAATTTCACAACCAAAGCTCACACATTAAAACAACTTCAAATACACTCAAAGCAATCCCCTAACCATTTTATTCCTTCCACAATATTTTCATACTCAATTTTATCAATTTTCACCCAATAAATAGTAGCCAACAACAACACAATTCATCAATAAACCATAACATAAATTATAATCATTCATTAATTCACGTCAATCACCACCATCATCAATTATCACACTTGTACATATTTAAACTCAACATATGCATATAGTTCAACTTATCCTATGGTCAACTAGCCTATGTTTTCACGTGACATTATATATTATTTATGAGAAACCAAAATCATACCTTGGCCAATTCCTCCCTATGCCAAAGACACCTCAATTTAGCAAAGTCTCAGCCCCCACCACCAAGATTCCAGCACGCAAAGCACAACCAAGCTTCCAAAATTCCTCAAATATGCTCCAAATCACATATATATACTACCTAATTCACATCATTACATTTATACACACAAACTCAATATCCGTCCACATATAATCATGGAATTCACTAGGGTTTGAGAGTTCTTACCTTACTTATGCATCAATTGAGCAAAACTCACTAATTTTCTCAAGCTAGTTTGATCCTAAGCATCAAGACATGACAATTTCAATACTCAATGGCTCAAATTTTCGAAAATTAGGGGAAGAAGAGGCTGAGAGTGAGATCGAGATTCCTTACCAAATTAGTTAGTGGACTTTGTAGAGCTCGACGCAGTAGACACGTGGCCGCAAACGGTGCGACGATCATAGCTTCGGATTGGAAGTGATATGGATTTGAAAGAGAGGTTAGGGTTATGGAGTTTCCTTCCTTCTCCTCATGCAATTAGCAACGTGTTTCATTAACGCGAGTTTTTTTCTAAAATAATATTTTAAAGCGATTAGTTTTATTTTGACTAGCCGATTTTGAACCCCGAAGTAAAATAGATGGTAATATAATTTTATTATCGTCTTATTTATCTATTTTACTTGCTCTAATTATAATGGAGCCTAAATAATAATATTAATATTATTATCAAGTCCGACTTTTGTCGATAAAATTAATTATTGGTATTTCTTGATGAGTTTAGAGTTGCTAAAACTCCATCAAATATCTTTATATTCCTAAGTTACTAATGTCATTTATATTAGTAACTCATATATATTTAACCTTATTATTATTATTATTATTATTATTATTATTATTATATAAAGTTCATTAGTTACTTTAATTAAAGCTCCTTAGTTACATTCATATATATATGCTATTATTATTAAGCTCATTTGCATGCAAATAGTGAGGAAGAGAGAAGAGTAACCGAGAGAGAGAGAGAGAACCGTAATTCCCACCGGATTTCCAGCTTCGATTTTTTGTGATCCGTAATCCCAATCAAAAATCTGATCCAGTAAAAGTATTCGTATTCTCCTCCTCTACGTGTTGGCATCACTTTTGATCGATTAAAATTGACGGTGACATAGCTCCCCTACCCCTTGAGTTCGGCTAACTGGAGTTCTATGAGGCACAGACGATCTCGAACATTTTTTTCTTCGGCAGCTCGGTCAGAAAGCTTTCCCTGAACTTCGAATATTTTATATTTCATACGAAGATAGGATTTCGGTAAATTCTCACCGATTAAATTTGTGTTGGATAAGTGAATGGTTGTTGTGATTGATTATTGATGGAGTTTGATTGATTTTATATTGAATTTTGTTGATATATTGTTATATGTGATTAAGTTTGTGATTTGGTCATGTTTGTGATGCCCAAACTGTGATAATGAGACTGATTTGGGACTGTCATTGTGTTAGTTTTTGAATAAAATGGGTGAGATTTAATGACCGAGGAACTAAATTAAAAGCTGTGAAAAATCAAAAACCGTAAAACTCAAAAACTGATTAAGATTTAAATGTATATTTTGAAAAGAAAATAAGGAGGGTTTCAGTTCTTGGTGAAGAGAAGAATCAACATAGAAGAATTATTTTTAAGAAAATATACTTGTATTTTTATGAAAAGATTGAGTTTAATATTATAATTATATAAGTTTTTCGGGTATTTTGGGTAATAAATAAAGTTCAGGGGTAAAACAGGTATTTTATAAAAGTTCAGTGTTATTTATATAAATATGAAACAAAGTGAATATTTAAATATAATTTTATAAAATATTGAAGTCAAAAATAAAATATTAAAGAATTTGTGGTTTAAAAAGTAATTAATAAAAGTTTGAAAATAAGGTTTTATAAAATAAGTTTTAAGAGTATTATAAATATTATTTTAAATATTTGTTTAAAATTACTCATTTACATTAGAGTAAATTATTCTTACAAATTATTATTTATCAAGATATTATTTTATAAGAATATTATTGTATGTATTATGAAAAATAAAATAGAGAGTGGTAAACAGACAAGTTTTTCTAAAACATTTAGAAAGACAAATCTAAGTTAAGGATCTCATGATCCCCTCTTCATAAAACATTTAGGGAAAGATGAGGTAAGAGTGTAAAGATATTTTTTTATGTTAAAAGTAAGGAATTAAAAGAAAATAAAAGAAAAAAAATATATTAGTTAAAAGGATGTCTGCCACAAAAGAGCAGAGAGTAGTGATTGAAAAAATTTGATGAACGTCTGCGATAGTAGAGCAGATAGAAAAGAAAGTATTAATTAAAGGAATCTCTGCCACAGGAGAACAGAGAACAAAGATTAAAATAATAAATTGAGTATTGTTGGGTCTTAGTGCCAAGTGTCTAGTGAGGACGGCGATACGTAACGTTCACTTGATACTATAAGGACGGCTCAGTGAGGACGGCATGCGTAACGCTCACTGGAGACTGAAAGAAAGGTTTTCCCATGAGGACGGCGGTGCATAACGCTTATGGAGGGGACGTTGGCTAAGATAAGGACGGCGGTACAAAACGTTTATCTTAGGACCAGTGTCGGGAATCGGGCAACAAACCGATATATGAGCTCATGGCCTGTATAGGACTAGACATGCATCATACTTGATTGCGCATATTTGTTTTGAATGTGTTTTCTATGATTGTGTGTGTTTGTGATTAGATTCTATATTCTGTAATTGCTAAGTTGGATTATACTTTGTTGACTTTTGTTATTGACTGAGAACGTAATGAAACGAACTTAACTTTTAACCTCGTCCCTACTAAGAACTCCCCAGTTCTTACCCATTCCTTCTTCCCCTACAGACGAAAACGGGACCTACAACAGGATATGAAGGTGAAAGAAATCTCTTCTTTTGGCTGCATTGATCGATCGGGACAGTAAGAGTTGGTAGCGTATTTTGGGTGGCTCCTTCAGCTTAGCTTAGAGATATCGGGTTAACCTCTCACTTTTGGATAGATCCACCGAGAGATTAGGAGTTGTTCAGACTGGCTAGGTTAGTTCGGGTTCCAGATTAGGGGCTTCCTTTATGGGCCAGGACCCAGAGCGTTATATATATAGTAATAAGCAGTATAAGTTGGTACACTGACTTGACTTCTGTATGACTAATGAGCGGATAAATTATACGCTTTTTGGCATTATTTTTACATAGTTTTTAGTATGATTTGATTAGTTTTTAGTATATTTTGATTAGTTTTTAAATAAAAATCATATTTCTGGACTTTACTATGAGTTTGTGTGTTTTTCTATGATTTCAGGTATTTTCTGACTGAAATTGAGGGACCTGAGCAAAAATCTGATTCAGATGCTGAAAAAGGACTGCAGATGTTGTTGGATTCTGACCTCCCTGCACTCAAAGTGGTTTTCTGGAGCTACAGAAGTCCAAATGGTACGCTCTCAATTACGTTGGAAAGTAGACATCCAGCGCTTTCCAGCAATATATAATAGTCTATACTTTGCCCGAGTTTAGACGATGAAAACTGGCGTTCAACGCCAGTTCTCTGTCCTATTCTGGCGTTAAACGCCAGAAACAGGTTACAAGTTGAAGTTAAACGCCTAAAACAGGTTACAACCTGGCGTTTAACTCCAGAAACAGTCTAGGCACATGTAAAGCTCAAGTCTCAGCCCCAGCACACACCAAGTGGGCCCCGGAAGTGGATTTCTGCACTATCTATCATAGTTTACTCATTTTCTGTAAACCTAGGTTACTAGTTTAGTATTTAAACAACCTTTAGAGATTTATTTTGGATCTCATGACATTTTCATGTTTTACATTGTATCTCTACGGCATGAGTCTCTAAACTCCATGATTGGGGGTGAGGAGCTCTGCTGTGTCTCGATGAATTAATGCAATTACTTCTGGTTTCTATTCAATCACGCTTGTTTCTATTCTAAGATACTCGCTTGTACTTAATCGTGATGAATGTGATGATCCGTGACACTCATCAACATTCTCAACCTATGAACGCGTGCCTAACAACTGCTTCCGTTCTACCTTAGATTGAGTGTGTATCTCTTAGCCTCTTGGTTCATGATCAGAGTCTTCGTGGTATAGGCTAGGATTATTGGCGGCCATTCCTAAGATCTGGAAAGTCTAAACCTTGTATGTGGTATTCCGAGTTGGATCTGGGAGGGGATGACTGTGACGAGCTTCAAACTCACGAGTGTTGGGCGTAGTGACAGACGCAAAAGGATCAATGGGTCCTATTCCAACAGGAGTGAGAACCGACAGATGATTAGCCGTGCGGTGACAGCGCATTTGGACCATTTTCACTGAGAGCATGGATGGTAGCCATTGATAACGGTGATCCACCAACATACAGCTTGCCATGGAAGGAGACCTACGTGCGTGAAGAAGAAGACAGTAGGAAAGCAGAGATTCAGAAGACAGAGCATCTCGAAAACCTTAATCTGTTCTCTATTACTGCATAACAAGTACTATTTAATTTATACTTTTTTACTCTTCATAAATATAATCACTCTTATCATTGATCTCCTGACTAAGAATTACAAAATAACTATAGCTTGCTTCAAGCCGACAATCTCCGTGGGATCGACCCTTACTCACGTAAGGTATTACTTGGACGACCCAGTGCACTTGCTGGTTAGTGGTACGAGTTGTGAAAAGTGTGATTTACAATTCGTGCACCAAGTTTTTGGCGCTGTTGCCAGGGATTGTTCGAGTTTGAACAACTGACGGTTCATCTTGTTGCTTAGATTAGGAAAATTTTGTCTTTTGGGTCAGAGTCTTTTATTTTCTTTTCAAAAAATTTCCAAAAATTTATTATTTTTCTTTATTAATCTTTAGAGTTTTCTGTTTGAGTCTAGTTGCATATTTTAAGTTTGGTGTCCTTTGTGTTTTTGTCATCCAAAAAAAAAATAGTTTTTCTCTGTTTAATCCTTGCATTTGTTGAATGTGTCTATGTTCTTGTGAATAGTTGCTCCTTTGAGTCTTTCTTTCTAAAATCTTTTCAAAAATATTTTTTTTTATTAAATCTTGTATCAAGTTTTAAGTTTGGTGTTTCCTTGTTAGTTTTTATTTAATTTTCGAAAATTTATTTTTGGTTTTCTAAAAATTTTAAGTTTGGTGTTCTTTTTTATGTTCTTGAGTCCTTTGAGTCTTTGAATTTTTGTTCTTCGTGTTCTTGTGAATCTTCAAGGTGTTCTTGAGTCTTGCTTGTGTTTTGATCTTAAAATTTTTATGTTTGGTGTTCCTTGGTGTTTTTCCTCCAAATTTTCGAAAATAAGGAGCATTAGATCTAAAAATTTTAAGTTTTGTGTCATTTTATTGTTTTTCTCTTTCCTCATTAAATTCAAAAAAATATCTTTTCTCTTTATTTTAAGTAATTTTCAAAATTTACATAAGAATTTCAGATTTTTATTTGTACTCTATCTTATCTTAGTTTTTAAAAAAAAAAGTTTCGAAATTCAAATCTTTTTCAAAAAAAAAAATCATATTTTTTTCAAAAACTTATCTTATCTTATTTCAAATTTCAGATTTCAACTTCCAAAATTCAAAATTCAAATTTTAAAATTTAAATTTCAAAGTTCAAATTTCAAATTTTAAATTTCAAAATTTAAATTTCAAAACTTTTTAATTTAAATTCCTTATCTTCTCTTACCTAGCTTATCTTATCTTTTCTAATCTCAAATCTTAAAATCAAATCTTTTTCATATCTTTTCTTTTTTTATTTATTTTATTTTATTTTCTTACAAGTATCTTTAATTTTAAGACATATCTTTTTCAAAACTTCCTAACTAATTTATCTCTCTTCATTTTTTCGAAAATCCTCACCCACATTTTTTTCAAATCTTTTTAATTAATTAATTTAGTTTTCAATTTTCTTTTATTTCTTTTTCTTCTAATTTTCGAAATTATAGTCAATTTTTCATTTATTTTATTTTATTTTATTTTAATTTCGGTTTTCAAAAAAAATATTTTATTTGCAATCCGTATCATCTCCCTTTCTCCATCATGGACCTAAGTGGAAATGAACAGTCCAGAAGGACTCTGGGGTCATATGCTAACCCTACTACTGCTGCATATGGGAGTAGCATCTGTATACCTCCCATCAAAGCAAGCAGTTTTGAGCTAAATCCTCAGCTCATTGTCATGGTGCAGCAAAATTGCCAGTATTCCGGTCTTCCACAGGAAGAACCTACTGAGTTTCTGGCGCAGTTCTTGCAAATTGCTGACACAGTGCGTGACAAGGAGGTAGATCAGGACGTATACAGGCTGTTACTATTTCCGTTTGCTGTAAAAGATCAAGCTAAGAGGTGGTTAAATAACCAACCCACAGCAAGCATAAGGACATGGAAACAGTTATCAGAAAAATTTCTGAATCAATATTTCCCTCCAAAAAGGATGACACAGCTAAGACTGGACATCCAAGGCTTTAAACAAGAGGATGATGAATCCCTTTATAATGCCTGGGAGAGGTACAGAGGGATGCTAAGGAAATGCCCCTCTGAAATGTTTTCAGAGTGGGTGCAATTAGACATCTTCTACTATGGGCTTACAGAAAAAGCTTAAATATCTCTAGACCACTCAACTGGTGGATCTATACACATGAGAAAGACTATTGAAGAGGCTCAAGAGCTTATTGATATAGTTGCTAGAAATCAGCATCTGTACATAGGTAATGAGTCTTCCATGAAAGAAGAAGCTAAGGCAGTATCAACTGACTTTAGTCCTCAGGAACAAGTTGCTGCACTCAATCAGCAACTATCTTCTATAACAAGGCAGTTAGCAGAATTAAAGGAGATGCTACAAGACACTAAAAATGCTAATAAAAATATGGAAGCACAATTGAATCAGACAAAACAGCAATTATCAAAGCAGATAACAGAAGAGTGACAGGCAGTTCAATTAAGAAGTGGGAAAACATTAAATACCTCACTTCAGAGCAGCAGAAAGCCAAGAAAAGAACAACTGACAGAGGATGAGCAGAATATTATCCAAAATCCCTCTGAGGACAGTAAGAGCCCAGAGAGGAATAACTCTGGCGTTCAAACGCCAGAAAAAGAAGCAAAGGTGGTGTTAAACGCCCAACCCACGCGCAGTTCTGGCATTCAAACGCCAGAAACAGGCAAGGAGCTGGCGTCAAACGCCCAATGGAAGCTCAGTTCTGGCGTTCAAACGCCAGAAATAGGTAAGAAGTTGGCGTCCAACGCCAATCAAGCTTCTAACCCTGGCATTCAAACGCCAGTGAGGGATCAGACACACACAAGTGCTGATAACAACCCCTCTAAAAAGGCTTCTCCAACCACCTCTGTAGGAAATAAACCTGCAGCAACCAAGGTTGAGGAATACAAAGCCAAGATGCCTTATCCTCAAAAACTCCGCAAAGAGGAGCAGGATAAGCAATTTGCCCGCTTTGCAGACTATCTCAGGACTCTTGAAATAAAGATTCCGTTTGCAGAGGCACTTAAGCAAATACCCTCTTATGCCAAGTTCATGAAAGAGATCTTGAGTCATAAGAAGGATTGGAGAGAAACTGAAAAAGTTCTCCTCACTGAAGAATGCAGTGCAGTCATTCTGAAAAGCTTCTCAGAAAAGCTTAAAGATCCCGGGAGCTTTATGATACCATGCATATTAGAGGGTAATTGCACCAAGACAGCTTTATGTGATCTTGGGGCAAGCATCAACCTAATACCTGCATCCACTATCAGAAAGCTTGGTTTAACTGAAGAAGTCAAACCAACCCGGATATGTCTCCAACTTGCTGATGGCTCCATTAAATACCCATCAGGCGTGATTGAAGACATGATTGTCAGGGTTGGGCCATTCGCCTTCCCCACTGACTTTGTAGTACTGGAAATGGAGGAGCACAAGAGTGCTACTCTCATTCTAGGAAGACCTTTCCTAGCAACTGGACGAACTCTCATTGATGTCCAAAAGGGGAAAGTAACCCTGAGAGTCAATGAGGACGAGTTTAAGTTGAATGCTGTCAAAGCCATGCAGCATCCAGACACACCAAAAGACTGTATGAAAGTTGATCTTATTGACTCTTTGGTAGAGAAGATCAACATGGCTGAGAGTCTTGAATCAGAGCTAGAAGACATCTTTAAAGATGTTCAGCTTGATCTGGAGGAATCAGAGGAATTGAAAGAGCCTCTGAAACTTCCTCAGGAAGAGGAAAAATCTCCTAAACCCGAGCTCAAACCATTACCACCATCCCTGAAATATGCATTTCTGGGAGAATGTGACACTTTTCCGGTGATCATAAGCTCTGCTTTAAATCCCCTGGAAGAGGAAGCGCTACTTCAAGTGCTAAGGACACACAAGACAGCTCTTGGGTGGTCCATAAGTGATCTTAAGGGCATCAGCCCAGCAAGATGCATGCACAAGATCCTATTGGAGGACGATGCTAAGCCAGTGGTTCAACCACAAAGGTGGCTAAATCCAGCCATGAAGGAAGTGGTGCAGAAAGAGGTCACCAAGTTACTGGAGGCTGGGACTATTTATCCTATTTCTGATAGCCCCTGGGTGAGCCCTGTCCAAGTTGTCCCCAAAAAGGGAGGCATGACAATGGTTCATAATGAAAAAATGAACTGGTTCCTACAAGAACAGTTACAGGGTGGTGCATGTGTATTGACTATAGAAGGCTCAATACAGCCACCAGAAAGGATCATTTTCCTTTACAATTCATAGACCAGATGCTAGAAAGACTAGCAGGTCATAATTATTACTGCTTTTTGGATGGCTATTCAGGCTACAACCAAATTGCAGTAGATCCCCAGGATCAAGAGAAAACAGCATTCACATGCCCATCTGGAGTATTTGCCTACAGAAGGATGCCATTTGGGCTGTGTAATGCACCTGCAATCTTTTAGAGATGCATGATCTCTATCTTCTCTGATATGGTAGAGAAATTTCTGGAAGTCTTCATGGATGACTTTTCAGTATTTGGATATTCATCCAGCTCCTGCCTTGACCATTTAGCACTTGTTCTGAAAAGATGCCAAGAGACTAACCTAGTTTTAAACTGGGAAAATGTCACTTTATGGTGACTGAAGGAATTGTCCTTGGGCATAAAATTTCAAACAAGGGAATAGAGGTGGATCATGCTAAAGTGGAAGTAATTGAAAAATTACCACCACCTGCTAATGTTAAGGCAATCAGAAGCTTTCTGAGGCATGCAGGATTCTATAGGAGGTTTATAAAGGATTTTTCAAAAATTGCAAAATCTCTGAGCAATCTGCTAGCTGCTGACACGCCATTTGTGTTTGACACAGAGTGTCTGTAGGCGCTTGAAACTCTGAAAGCTAAGCTGGTCACAGCACCAGTTATTTCTGCACCAGACTGGACATTACCATTTGAACTAATGTGTGATGCCAGTAATCATGCCATTGGTGCAGTACTGGGACAGAGGCATAACAAGCTTCTGCATGTCATTTATTATGCTAGCCGTGTTTTAAATGATGCCCAGAAAAATTACACAACCACAGAAAAAGAATTGCTTGCAGTGGTTTATGCCATTGACAAGTTCAGATCATACTTAGTAGGATCAAAAGTGATTGTGTACACTGACCATGCTGCTCTTAAATATCTACTCACAAAGCAAGATTCAAAACCCAGGCTCATAAGATGGGTGTTGCTTCTGCAAGAGTTTGATATAGAAATAAGAGACAGAAAAGGGACAGAGAACCAAGTGGCTGATTATCTGTCCCGGATAGAGCCAGTAGAAGGGACGTCCTTTCCCTCTATTGAGATCTCTGAAACCTTTTCGGATGAGCAACTGTTTTCCATTCAGGAAATACCATGGTTTGCAGACATTGCAAACTATAAAGCTGCAAGATTCATACCCAAGGAGTACAGCAGGCAACAAAAGAAAAAATTAATTACTGATGCAAAGTACTACTTGTGGGATGAACCCTATCTCTTTAAGAGATGTGCAGATGGAATAATCCGTAGGTGTGTGCCTAGAGAAGAAGCACAGAAGATCTTATGGCATTGCCATGGGTCACAATATGGAGGCCATTTCGGAGGTGAGTGAACAGCCACCAAGGTCCTCCAATGTGGCTTCTACTAGCCTACCCTCTATAGAGATTTCCAAGAGTTTGTACGTAACTGTGACAGTTGCCAGAGGGCTGGTAATCTGCCTCATGGTTATGCCATGCCTCAACAGGGAATCTTGGAAATTGAGTTATTTGATGTATGGGGTATTGACTTCATGGGGCCTTTCCCACCATCATACTCAAACACATATATTCTGGTGGCAGTAGACTATGTATCTAAATGGGTAGAGGCAATTGCAACACCCACTAATGATACTAAGATAGTGATAAAGTTCCTCCAGAAATATATCTTCAACAGGTTTGGTGTCTCTAGAGTACTAATCAGTGATGGGGGCACTCACTTCTGCAATAAATAGCTCTACTCTGCTATGGTCCGATATGGAATTAGCCACAAGGTGGCAACTCCATATCATCCACAGACAAATGGACAAGCTGAAGTCTCTAATAGAGAACTAAAAAAAATCATGGAATGGACTGTAAGTACCCGTAGAAAGGATTGGGCAAGAAGCTTGGATGACACTCTGTGGGCATACAGAACAGCATTCAGGACTCCTATAGGGACCTCTCCATACCAGCTTGTGTATGGTAAGGCCTGTCATCTGCCCGTGAAACTAGAGCATAAGGCCTACTGGGCAACCATATTCCTAAACTTTGATGCCAAATTAGCTGGAGAAAAAAGATTGCTCCAGCTAAATGAGCTAGAGGAATTCAGACTCACTACTTTCGAAAATGCCAAGCTTTACAAAGAGAAAGCAAAAAGGTGGCATGACAGAAAGTTGTCATCTAGAGTCTTTGAACCAGGACAGAAGGTTCTGCTGTTTAACTCTAGGCTCAGATTATTCCCCGAAAAACTAAAATCCTGGTGGAGGGGACCATATGTGATTACAAGTGTGTCACCATATGGATATGTGGAGCTTCAAGACATTGATTCTAATAAGAAGTTCATTGTTAATGGACAGAGAGTCAAGCATTATCTTGAAGGCAATGTTGAGCAAGAATGCTCAAAGCTGAGACTAGATTAAAAGCTCAGCAAGGTCCAGCTAAAGACAATAAAGAAGCGCTTATTGGGAGGCAACCCAATTTTTACTTATCTATGTTAATTTTTTGTTTTCCTTTTTTTTTATTTTATGTTTTCTTTAGAATGATGATCATGTGGAGTCACAGAAATCAAAGCAAAGTCAAAAACAGCATTAAAAACAGCTCACCCTGGAAGAAGAGCTTACTGGCATTTAAACGCCAGTAAGAAGCATCAGACTGGCGTTTAACGCCAGAAAGAAGCATCAAGCTGGCGTTAAACGCCAGAAACAAGCACCAAGTTGGCGTTCAACGCCAAGAAAGGGGAAAAGATGGCGTTTAACGCCAGAAACAAGCAGCAGTCTGGCGTTAAACGCCAGGATTGCACTCTAAGGGCGTTTTGCACGCCTTAATGAAGTAGGAATGCTAAGTCCTTGACCCCTCAAGATCTGTGGACCCCACAGGAACCCCACCTCTTCTTCTCTCCTCTTCACACCTTTCCTTAACACTCTTCTCCATACACTCTTCACCACTCACATCCATCCATCATAAACCCCTCATACACACTATCACCCTCCCTTGGCCGAACCCATCACACATCTCCATCTCCATCTCCTCCTTTCTTTCTTCTTTTGCTCGAGGATGAGCAAACATTTTAAGTTTGGTGTGGAAAAAGCCCCGCTTTTTAATTTTCCATAACCATATGGCACCTTCCATGAGATTAGAGAAGATCAAAGAGCTATGAGGGAGGAGCAACAAAGGCAAGGAAGAGACACAGAGGAGCTCAAGAACACCATTGGTTCTTCAAGAGGAAGAAGACGCCACCCTCACTAAGGTGGACCCGTTCCTTAATCTCCTTGTCTATTTGTTTTTCTATTTTTTCGATTTATATGCTTTATGTTTTATCTATGTTTGTGTCTTTATTACATGATCATTAGTGTCTAGTGTCTATGTCTTAAATATATGAATGTCCTATGAATCCATCACCTTTCTTAAATGAAAAATGTTTTCTGAAAAAGAAAAAGAAGTACATGAATTTCAAATTTTAAAATAGTTTAATTATTTTGATGTGGTGGCAATACTTTTTGTTTTCTGAATGAATGCTTGAACAGTGCATATGTCTTTTGATATTGTTGTTTATGAATGTTAAATATGTTGGCTCTTAAAAGAATGATGAAAAGGAGAAATGTTGTTGATAATCTGAAAAATCATAAAATTGATTCTTGAAGCAAGAAAAAGCAGTGAATACAAAAGCTTGCGAAAAAAAAGAAAAGAAAAATGGCAAAAAAAAGAGAAAGAAAAAGAAAAAGCAAGCAGAAAAAGCCAAGAGCTCTTTAAACCAAAAGGCAAGAGCAAAAAGCCGATAACCCTTTAAACCAAAAGGCAAGGGTAATAAAAAGGATCCAAGGCTTTGAGCATCAGTGGATAGGAGGGCCCAAAGGAATAAAATCCTAGCGTAAGCGGCTAAACCAAGCTGTCCCTAACCATGTGCTTATGGCGTGAAGGTGTCAAGCGAGAAGCTTGAGACTGAGCGGTTAAAGTCGTGGTCCAAAGCAAAAAGAGTGTGCTTAAGAGCTATGGACACCTCTAACTGGGGACTTCAGCAAAGCTGAGTCACAATCTGAAAAGGTTCACCCAGTTATGTGTCTGTGGCATTTATGTATCCGGTGGTAATACTGAAAAACAAAATGCTTAGGGTCACGGCCAAGACTCATAAAGTAACTGTGTTCAAGAATCAACATATTGAACTAGGAGAATCAATAACACTATCTGAATTCTGAGTTCCTATAGATGCCAATCATTCTGAACTTCAAAGGATAAAGTGAGATGCCAAAACTGTTCAGAAGCAAAAAGCTAATAGCCCCGCTCATCTAATTAAGACTGATCTTCATAGATGTTTTTGGAATTCATTATATATTTTCTTCTTTTTATCCTACTTTGTTTTTAGTTGCTTGGGGACAAGCAACAATTTAAGTTTGGTGTTGTGATGAGCGGATAAATTATACGCTTTTTGGCATTGTTTTTAGTATGATTTGATTAGTTTTTAGTATATTTTTATTAGTTTTTAAATAAAAATCACATTTCTGGACTTTACTATGAGTTTGTGTGTTTTTTTGTGATTTCAGGTATTTTCTAGCTGAAATTGAGGGACCTGAGCAAAAATCTGATTCAGAGGCTGAAAAAGGACTGCAGATGCTGTTGGATTCTGACCTCCCTGCACTCAAAGTGGATTTGGTGGAGCTATAGGAGTCCAAATGGTGCGCTCTCAATTGCGTTGGAAAAGTAGACATCCATGGCTTTCCAGTAATATATAATAGTCCATACTTTGCCCGAGTTTAGATGACGAAAACTGGCGTTCAACGCCAGTTCTCTGCCCTATTCTGGCGTTAAACGCCAGAAACAGGTTACAAGTTGGAGTTAAATGCCCAAAACAGGTTACAACCTGGCGTTTAACTCCAGAAACAGCCTAGGCACATGTAAAGCTCAAGTCTCAGCCCCAGCACACACCAAGTGGGCCCCGGAAGTGGATTTCTGCACTATCTATCATAGTTTACTCATTCTCTATAAACCTAGGTTACTAGTTTAGTATTTAAACAACCTTTAGAGATTTATTTTGGATCTCATGACATTTTCACATTTTACATTTTATCTCTACGGCATGAGTCTCTAAACTCCATGATTGGGGGTGAGGAGCTCTGCTGTGTCTCGATGAATTAATGCAATTACTTCTGGTTTCTATTCAATCACGCTTGTTTCTATTCTAAGATACTTGCTTGTACTTAATCGTGATGAATGTGATGATCCGTGACACTCATCATCATTCTCAACCTATGAATGCGTGCCTGACAACCACTTCCGTTCTACCTTAGATTGAGTGTGTATCTCTTAGCCTCTTGGTTCATGATCAGAGTTTCCGTGGTATAGGCTAGGATTATTGGCGGCCATTCCTAAGATCCGGAAAGTCTAAACCTTGTCTGTGGTATTCCGAGTAGGATCTGGGAGGGGATGACTGTGACGAGCTTCAAACTCACGAGTGTTGGGCGTAGTGACAGACGCAAAAGGATCAATCGATCCTATTCCAACAGGAGTGAGAACCGACAGATGATTAGCCGTGCGGTGACAGCGCATTTGGACCATTTTCACTGAGAGGACGAATGGTAGCCATTGACAACGGTGATCCACCAATATACAGCTTGCCATGGAAGGAGACCTACGTGCGTGAAGAAGAAGACAGTAGGAAAGCAGAGATTCAGAAGACAGAGCATCTCCAAAACCTCAATCTATTCTCTATTACTGCATAACAAGTACTATTTAATTTATGCTTTTTACTCTTCATAAATATAATCACTCTTATCATTGATCTCATGACTAAGAATTACAAAATAACCATAGCTTGCTTCAAGCTGACAATCTCCGTGGGATCGACCCTTACTCACGTAAGGTATTACTTGGACGACCCAGTGCACTTACTGGTTAGTGGTACGAGTTGTGAAAAGTGTGATTTACAATTCGTGCACCAATGACTCTTGTTTATAATGTTGGTGATGTACATTATTCTACCTATCTTACTTGCTGCTTTACTCATTGGTTTCCTGCAATTCTGTAAGTGAATGTTTAAGCTTTCTGAGACCCGCTGTTTTCATACCAAGATTTTCACGTAAAAAGAAAAAAAATTCAAAAAAAATCGATCTCGTGCTAATACGATTACAGGCTTAATAATAAGTAATAGTTAACTCTGGGAAGGCAAGTTAGTAGCGCTCGGTTTTCAGTATGATCATGACGTACTAGAAATTAGGCCATTACACATTGGCCTATTATGGGCCCGATTTGCTTGGTTCGGCCCGTTTGGCCCAATTTCGGGGTAAAACCTTTAAAATTAGTGTCAAATTTTATATTTTAATTATTTTTACTTTATTAAACTATAATTTTTATTTTTTTTAATTTTTTAAATATAAATTAATTTATTGGTTAATTAGTTACTAATTACCCGAAATGTTTACAAATTACACTAATTTAATTCACATTTTAAGCTAGGATTTTACTTAAGATTATGGATAACGAAGGGATTAGGCTTCTTTACCTTAACCCACTTGAAATTGGGATGGAACCTACTTGGAATCCATGTTAAAGTATCCCTAAAGAACTAAAATCACAATATCTCAACACTATATACCCGAACAAAATGCAAAATTGAAGAACATGGAAAACTGGACAAGAATTTTAAGGTTTCTTACCACAATAGTTAGATAGAATTGAAGAGGGATGCGAGACGAACCCGTGGCCGCAAACGGCTCATTAATCAGAGCTCTGAAACAAAAGTTATAAACAATGAAAAAAGATGATGAATAGTAAAATAAGGGTTTCTCTTCTCCTCTCTTCTCTTCATTTCAGCTTGAATGTATGTGAATGAATTTGGTGTTGTATACTGAAATTGCTAAGTCATAAGCTATATATGTGTGAGCTTGGGCCTATAACATGGGTCTAGTTCAACCGTTTTAGTTTTTTGGTTCAATTTTGAGCTAAAATCTTTAAGTTAAGTGTTTGAGTTTTCGTTGTAAATATTTTTCTTTATCATTTTTAGTTTTCTTCACTACCGGACAATACTTAAAGCAGTACAGTCGATTTTAACGCCGATACACGTGTCTTTCACCAATAATTCTCTAAATTATAAGTTTCTAATTTTCTAATCCTCTTTGCTTATAATTAATTTATTAATTAATTATTCAGTATTTATTAGAGTTTTACAGAATCAATTTAAAATAATAATTTTTTTAAAAAAATTATATATTTATTTATAAATATATTATTTTATTATATTAATTTAATGATAGTTGAATTTTGATTGAAATTTTGAAATACTAAATTTTTAATGGTACTAATTCAATAACCGATTGGATTTTAAAGCTTATGGAATAATAGAAGTAAAAAGAATAGAGTAAAAAAGAACAACAAAACAAACCCTGAGACGAATATGTAAGTATATTATTATTTGAAAATTTGCATTTATGCCAAAATATCCGTCCCCAACAGTAAATAAGGAAGAGAGAGAGAAGAGAGCATTCTAGACTCTAGAGAGTGAGAAACAGGGGAGAGAATGACAGTACACTTGAAGGGTGGCTGAGTAAGAGAGAGAGAGAGAAAGAGGGGTTTCAGGAGAGGAGACATGCCCAACTTGAACCCAACAACAGTAGTCATTGTACTTGCACTTTCTCCTTCTTCATTCCTACTTTCCCACTTCCCAAACGGTACTTCCCTTCACTTTACTTCACTTCACTTATCCTCTTTGTCTCTCCACTACATACTCATCCTTTTCTTTTATTTTTCATTCCCCTCTATGAGCTGCCTTTATTCTTTATTTATTTATTTATTATTTGCTTTTTGTTCTTTTATCGGTGTGCCTTCTTCTTTTCGTTTTCCTCTATTTTTGGCTGCGTTTCTTTCCTTTGCCTTTGCCTTGTTTTGTGATTTGATTTTATGTATGTGGGATCCAAGTGTTAGTATGGTCTAGGTGCTTTAACATGTTTCCCATTTGCATGTGGAGTTTGAGGTCACCTATGTCTTGTTGTTTAGGTCATTACTCACTTAAGATTTGGAAGAATTGCTTCTGAGGTAGTAAAAGGCTTTTTCTTTTTCTTTTTTCCTCTTAATTTTAAATTGCTGTGTCATATCTCTTTCCTATGTTCTTTCTCCTTCTGCGTTTTGGGCTGGGAAAAAAGGTTTGCATATTTTGGGAGGTTTCTTTTTTCTTTTTTTCTTCTTTAATCTTTATATTCTTTGATCGTCGAAATGATGAAAAACTATAAAGTAATAAGGAAAGAGTATATATGATAAATAAAAAAGCATAGTCAATACCAAAAAATGTCACTCAAAAAATAAACCAAAACATCGAAGCAATCTCTTCTCTTATCTCTTACAGTATAATATAATCCCAATTTCCAAGTGCCATATTTGTCTAGAAACTCCAATATGATGACTTCTATGGTCATAAAGAAATACAACAAGAAAACAAATGGCATAAGAACAAAATGAAAAATCATATGAACATGCCAGATAATCAATCTAATGAAAGACAAATGAAAGGATTCGCAAATTCTTGCATTCGGTGATTGTTGTCGTATTTACAATAATGAATAATTTACTCTTTGGAAGATTTTTGTTTTTTGGTAATTTCTCATTGGCTGTTGATTTTAAGATGGTCTTTCCAAGGTGAATATTTGGAGAATGGAGGCTATAATGATGAGCCGTACATGAATGAGTAATTTGAAATTTTCTATTAAAATATTCCTCTTTTTAATACAAGGTGAAAAAATTATGTAGAATACATATTATTAATAGTTTGTTATTATAATAGTTATTTCCCATCTCCATTTTTATTCCCAATCTTAATTAGCCAATTGATTTAACGCTACTTGGCAAAATCTCAATGCATTTTGTTATTGTTTAGGATCACTGAAAGGACAATTGTTTGCGATTAGTAGTAAATTAAGTGACTAATAAAATGCAGAACTGAAAGGACTAGACAAATAAGAGGTACATATAAGGATTTGAGGACTGAGAAAATTTAATCACGTGAACTTAAAACCTAGCTAAAATTGCATGCATTCTTTGTTCCCTTTTTCACTGCTGACGGCATGCTATATTTGTGATAGATGCATTCTGAGATGGTCTATGACAAGATAAGACTTTATTGTTTGTTATTGTCCAGTGAGATAAGACATTGCTTTTGTTATTCTTTTTGTTCTTTCACTATTTCACTACGTCGCAGTCAAGCCGTACAATTATGGGAGTAGTAGATTCTCTTGTTTAGGAAGTGGGAGTAGATTCATCTAGATAATTCTTTTCCATAACTTTCTTTCTAATTTTAAAGCATCTAAGCTGATTCTATTTGTTATTGTATTTGAGGTCTGTTAATGGATTCATTTTGCATTCCTTGAGATAATAATTAATAAAGCTATGAAATTTGGTGAACACATAACTCTAATAACTGTGTATATTCACTGGGGTGAACTTATCTTTGTGTATTAACATTGAAACCATTTTCTCAAGTCAACTTACGAATTTTGACTAGTGGCTTTGATGTTGAAGATTAGATGAAACCGTTTCTCTCGCTCAATTATCCGGATACGGCATTCGATTGTGCACAAATTGAATGCGATTACTCGATGGTATGTGAAACTTACCCTTTTCGATTTGCAACACTTTTACACCCTTTTAGAAGCTAAGTAGCTTTTGGTCCTTCAATTATAGGCTCATGGTTCCTATCCTTACGAAGATCCCTTTTTCGCCGGTTCATTAATTGCTTATGGACCACAGGGTATTGTAAGTGCACTTGGGATTTCGGATTTTGGTGATGTATAATTCCCATTACTTTTTTTTGTCTTGATTTTGCTAGTATCATGTTTTAATATGATTTCACTGTTTGTTTAAAATATTATAGAATCAACCCCAAATGTTGCCCCAGATGCTGGGATTGCAATCCACTAGAGTTGCTTTACCACTTGATCTTGCCGAGGATGGCCCCGTTTATGTCAATGCAAAACAATACCACGGTATACTGAGAAGGCGTCAGTCGCGAGCAAAGCTTGAGGCTCAGAACAAACTTATAAAAAATCGTAAGGTATGCTCTATAACATGGTGATGGTAGCTTTGCTTTTGTTCAGTAATCTTGTATGCATGAAATGAAAGAATTCTGCAAAATATATTGATTCTCTTTCTTTTCAGCCATATCTACACGAGTCTCGCCATCGCCATGCTTTGAATAGGGTGAGGGGTTCCGGGGGACGATTCCTGAGCACCAAACAGTTTGAACAATCTAATGCTGAAGTTGTCACCGGCGCGCATTCTAGCTCAGACACCAGCAAGGATGCATCCAAGGTTGAAAGTCATCTCTTGAGAACCGCTGGCAATGCATCTTCAATCACAACCTGCTCGGATCGGACGTCCTTGTCAAGCAACAGTGTTAGCAGGCAGCCGGAAGCGCAGCTGTTCCTGGCAGGCCCTGCAAACTTGGGCCGAGCTCCAGTGGTCCGGTGAGAGGTGGAACTGGACCACGCAAGATCGATCGAGCTTCATCGGTCAGGCAACTCATCCTTGGCTCTGTCACTTTACTTTCTACTTTGTGTTTTCATGTGGTGTTGTAAAATGTTAGTTTTAAAACTGAAGACTTCTACTAATGCCTTTTCTATGACGGGGCCTTTTCTACGTATTGTAATGTTGCTGTTGCATGTACTGGTCTTGTAATCTTGTTGAAGTGGATTGGATATATATATTTGTCATTTGTGATCCATTATCTGTATATTCAAAACTTTGAAACTGTGTCACAGCTTCTTTGTCCAAATTGGCAAATATTTGAGTCATACGAGACTATGTATGTGCTTCTACACATTTTGTACAAGGGAATTGTTATTTCAACATCACAACTAAAAAAGTAGTTTTAAGTTCATATTCCGCATAAAGCAACTTACCTTTCTATCCAATACTCCCGTCCTGTGCAAAGCAAAAATCTCTTCTTTCTTTCCATGACACATGCAATTCAAGTCCGTTCTTATTTTTACATACAAATTCACACTCCATACAAGTCTTTCTTCTTCTCCGTTTCCTCATCCTCAAATCCAAATTTTAACGTATCTTTCAACACAAAATCTCTGATCTCTGTTTTGTACTGGTTCAATTTGGTGCTGGTATCAACACAGGTGACAATAATGCTGGCGCTTAGCAGTGAGATCGAAACAACATTTGCGATTAGAAATGAATTTGATTGAAGAATACTATGAGGCTGAATTTGATTTGTTTAGAATTGATGCAAAGGATAAACTGAAGGCTCAAATTAGGTGTGAATCTTGTGGAATTTGAAGTTATTTTGTTGCAAATAATGGTTGAACTTGGATTTAGAATTGTTTTGCATGTTTTGCATAAGCCATTGTAAGACAAAATATATGGAATATAAGTTCGATACGAGAAAGAGAAGCACTAACATAAAGTGAAAATTAGAGACTACCACAAGTTAAGTGATTTAAGTATCTTCCACAAGATAATAGAGAATTCAAGTAAACTGGCCAAAGAATAGAGTACGTAGTAATTAGTAAAGGTGTTTAGGGGTGTTCATGTGTCGGATAAAAGTGGATTTGATGTGATTCAGACCCGCCCCGAAATATATATCGGGCTTATTTGTTAGACTCGAACCCGGTTCTAAACCCGATGAAACCTACACACTTTTGGGTCACGATTATATCGGGTAAAAATCGGGCCGTTAACATTAGTTTCTTGTAAGCTAACATGTGAAAATATCTAAATTTTCAAGACTCAAACCATTATTTCACATGGTAAAATTCACTTGGAAAAATATAACAAGAACTAACCCTTCTCTAAAATTAAAGCATAACCACAATCAATACTAATATTGTTTAATAACACCAAATATTTAAATTAATACAATAACACAATATTATGCATTAGTCTAAAGTCTTATGCATTTTAAACATGAAATATTAACTTATAGTCTTATAATGACTAATAACACAAAATATTAAGGTTTACAATACTTAAATTCCACATAAGAATGACCATCATCCATCACTAATAACACAAAATATTAATTGTGTATGATGACCGGGCTGAGTTCGGGTGACCCGAGTTATGACCCGGACCCGATCCGAAATAATGACCGGGTCTATTTTTGAGACCCAACTCTAGACCCGGTGAAATCGCACCAAATTAGCTCCTAAAATGTTTGGGGTCGGGACGGGTCATTGAGCCGGATCGGGCCATGTACACCCCTAAAGGTATTTTTAAAAAAACATAAATTCGTTAGCTGATTAAAAAATTTTAACCAAATTATAAATAACTGGTTTTTTGAAATGGTTTATAAATGATAACCAATTTAAAAAAACGATTGACCAAATTAGTAAAAATTGATATGTAAATCGGTTAGCCAAACCAAAAACAGTTTTATTGTTTGGAGTTTTGAAATTAGTTTTTTAAATATAATTGTTTAATAGATTTAAATTGATTTTATAATATGCAAAAAAGATTAAATTGATTTTTTAGAATGTTAGAAATCGGTTTATAAATTAAAAATTGATCTTTTTATAAAATCGATTTTCAAATGAAAAAGACGATTTTCATTGAAATCGATTATTTTTTTAAATTGTTTTTATATTTAGAATCAGTTTAAAATTGGTTTATTATTTTTATAATTAGTTTTTTTTTCCATTTAAAACCAATTTGGTTTGCTAACTACACCAAATTTCTAGTTAATTAAAATCCGATTTGGTTTTTTGGTTAATCTTAATTTCTAGTTAAATTATTTCTAGCGCTTTGTTTTATATATGATAAAAAAATAATTTTAAAATTTAAGAGTAAATTTCATTGTACCACTATTAAACCAACTATTTTAAATGGAGCAAAGTATTGAGTAGTAAAAAATTAGCATAAGGATAAGTATAATGTGATAGAGATGTAGATGCTTAGCTAAGATAGATGAGTAACTAAACACGTATTGACAAAATAAAGGTGGAGAATATAAAAGAAGAAGTTAAAGTAATGCCCATTATTAAAAAAGATGAGAGAATCTTATCTTATGTAGTTTGGGTATGTGAGAAGAAGATAAGTACAGTATCGATTAAAATGATGGATCAGATAAAAGATAAACAAGTGACAAAAAATAGAGAAAAACCTAAAACGACTCTATATGAGATGATAAAAAAAATTTATGTGTAAACGATTTTAATTAATAAAAATATGATCTGACACAATAATATCATTTGATCTATGTATTTAATTGATTTAGAGAATAGTTTGAAGTAAAAATAGTTATTGTTATTATAGTAATTCTAAAATATTTTGCAGCTAAATTTAAAGTTAGAAAAAAAATTTTAATATTTCAAAATATAAATCGAGAGTTTAGGCTCGAACTATATTTTAAGGAAGGGCATTACAATTGATCATGCAATAAAGGAAGGTTGAGTGCAAATATACACTACAACATTTTTAGTCTATGGCTATGATGCGTGAGCATCTTTTCTATTTTTTCTAGTGAAATTGTATTTGAATTGTTAAGTTTAATCGAGATTTAAATATCTTTTAGACACTATGAATACTACTTTGAGTCGTGTACATTTCTGTTTATTTCAGGTAGCATTCGGATGGATTTGATGGAGTTTTTGTAGAAGAAGAGAAGAAAGTGAATGGTGCTGTCAACCCAGACCTCTCTGCACTCCAACAGAAATAACTTGAGCTACAAAGATCCAATTGATGTGATTTCAGTGGAATTGGAAAGCTAACTTTCAGATCTTTCCAACGATATATAATAGTACACACTTCTTCTCCAGCAATTGGCCATACTGGCGCCTAACTTGACTATTTCCAAGTTAGGCGCCAAAAGAAGGATTTACTTTGAGTGTACGCTGCATAGGTGGCGCCTAACTTGGCTTTTCCCAAGTTAGGCGCCAAGACAAGAGGAAACCTTCAAGAGCTCACTGCCAAGGTGGCGACTAACTTGGGTTTCACCAAGTTAGGCGCCAGGTACAACCATCAGCACTCATTCTATTTGGCCAAGCTCAAGTCCAACTTCAACATCTTCAAGTTAGGCGCCAACCAAGCATAAATACATGGTCCCCACATCTATCAAAGGAAAGCCACGAAGATTTCATTCAATTTTGATTAAACTTTGTTTTATTTACAAATAGGAAAAGATATTATTTAGCTTTAGAAAATATATTTTACATTAATTAAGATTAGATATAATAGGAAAAGAATCAGCCCTTCGGGCTCTTCTCTTCTCTTGGACCTCATTCCGCACTTTATAGTTTTTCAAAACTCTAGTTTTCTCTCTGAGCCATGAGCAACTAAACCTCCACTGTTAAGGTTAGGAGCTCTATTTATTCTATGGATTAATACTATTACTTTTCTATTTTAATTCATGTATTGATTTCAATTTCAAGAATTGTTTTCATTCTTCATCTTATGAATCTGGGTGGAACGGAAGTATGACCCTTATTCTATTTGAGTTCTTGTAAAACTTGGAAAAGTAATTTACCTGAACAACAGCTTGAAAACAAATTCTCCTAAATCACTAATTATCTGGAATTAACGGGAGACGTGACATATAGTCCTCTTATATTTGGGTAATTAGGGTTTATGTGGCATATAAACTAGATTTGAACTTAACCCTCTAATTGGAATCAAGTGACCAAAGAATTGGCAGTTGATGAAGATTAGAGGAGACTAAAAAAGTTTAAGAAATTAGGGTTTAGTCACATATAGTTTGCCATGAATTGAATCTTGCATGATTAAAATAGTTGGTAAGAAAAGTTAATACGGAAAATAAATATCTCTTAAGCTTTAACTGTTTTCTCTCATATTATTCACACCAATTTACTATTTGCTTTCTGATATTCTGAATTTACTATTAATGATTTTGAACTCTTTAAACACCATTTTCTGTTTGTCTAACTAAGTAAATCATGCAATCATTGTTGTTTAGTCCATCAATCCTTGTGGGATCGACCCTCATTCACTTGAGGCACTACTTGGTATGATATGATGCACTTGTCGATTAGTTTGTGGGTTATAAATTCTGCACCAGGCTACAGTTTTTTTTGTCATGGTAAAAAATCGTAATCATAAAGGGTCTATGATCACGATTTTGACTATGACAAAAAAAATTCTGGTCATAATTTTTTAAAAAATGATATGGTACGGTTTTAGGAGTGACTTAAAAAGATTTATAGTCACAATTTTTCAAAAACTGATGACCTAAAAGGGGTCTAAATCACGGTTTAGGTAACCATTTTTGTATGCTACTAGGTTAGTTTTATTTTATAAATCATTGAACAATGAATGGTCATGAGCAAAGAGCAATAATAGATTCTTCAGTGTATGAATGTGTAGCATATGATTCTTTATGTGATGTAGAATAATCACCATTAATAGGCTGAAGAATATAAAAATGGTTGTGTTGTGAGAAGTTTTTTCAATTAATGAAGAAAATCTCATGTCCTAAGCTATTCAAGTTGTGATGTTAATGGTTTAACGAACCAGAACAGAAAGAGGAAGAGTAAAAGTTGAAAGAGAGAAAAAAATTAGTTCTTCTCATTTTAAAAATTTCAAATGAATGAAAACTGAAAATTGAAAAAGATGTTTTTGTGGCTAACCTTATGTACTCCTACTATGATTAATTACCATCAACATTAAACTATTAAAAAAATAATAAGCTAGGTAACACCCTCCCACAAGCTAGAATTGTATAAATCTAACAATCCTAGCTTAGAAACATTAGTAAGTAAATGACCCAGTGGCATAGTTTTAGTAAGAAAATCAGCAAGTTGATCTTTAGAACGAACTGGCATAAGATGAATGAGATCAGACAAATGCTTTTTACGAACAATGTGAAAGTCTACTTCAATGTGTTTAGTTCTTTCATAAAAGATGGGATTATTTGCAATGTGAATGGATGACTGGTTATCACAGAATAGAGTGATAGACTTTTGGAGCGGCAAAATCCATTAAGAAAGATAACCAACTAGCTTCACAAGTGGCAACAGCAAGAGACTTATATTCAGCTTTTGCAGAGAACTTGACAATGGTGGTTTGCTTCTTACTCTTCCAGCTAACGAGAGAGTTCCCAAGCATGAAGCAATAACTAGAAACGGAACGACGAGTATCGGCATAGGTACCCAGTCAGCGTTGGCAAATCCGATGAGATGCAGATTAGAAGTAGAGGAGAAGAATAGACCAGTTGTAGGTTTGTCTTTTAAATATCAGAGTACATGAAAAGCAGCCTGTAGGTGAGAAGTGGTTGCACAGTCTAAAAACTGGTTCAAACGTCCCACAGCATAAGAGATATCGAATTTAGTGTTTGTGAGGTAAAGGAGTCTACCGATGAGCTATCTGTAAGTAGTGTTATCCGTTAAAATAGTACCTGACTCCTTCGAGAGTTTTTTACTATAATCAAATGGGGTGGAGAGAGGCTTACAATTTAGATAACCAAAATTCTTGAGAAGGTCTATAACATCCTAACCTCATGATCGCACTAAAAGTCCGGGCGTCACCTACCTCTACTCCTTTAATTTCATATTATATTTATTTAATATTGAACCTTTGCAAATACGAACTGAAACCTTTAATTAAGAAAATGAAGATTCTTTATTTTAAATCACTTAATCACAAAAGTATATATATTCACATGGCTTTATATACATAGACTTAGTCAAAGAACCTCAATTACAAGTCCTACCCCTCTAAAAACTAAAAGAATAAACCACGAGGGGAAAATAAATTCTACAACTCAACTCGTAAACATCATCTTCTATGCTCCTGTAGCTCCGCACTAAACCTTCGCACCTGCAGCTGAAAGGGGTGAAAATAGGGGTAAGAATTAGGGAGTTCTTAGTAGGGTCAGAGTTAGAAGTTAAGTTCATTTCATTATGTTCTCAGTCAATAACAATAGTCAACAAAGTATAATCCAACTCAGCAATTACAGAACATAGAATCTAATCACAAGCACACACAATCATAGAAAACACAATCACAAACAAATATGCGCAAACAAGTATGATGCATGTCTAGTCCTATACAAGCCATGAGCTCATGTGTCGGTTTGTTGCCCGGTTCCCAACACTGGTCCTGAGATAAGCATTTCATATTGTCGTCCTTATCTCAGCCAACATCCCCTTCATGAGTCTTATGCATCGCCGTCCTATAGTATCAAGTGAGCGTTACGCATCGCCGTCCTCACTAGACACTTGGCACTAAGGCCCAAACAACACTCAATTTCTTTTTAACATTTGCTCTCTACTCTATTGCAGCAGAGATCCCTTTAATTAATACCTTCTTTTCTATCTGCTCTACTGTGGCAGATGTTCATTAAAATATTTTCAGTCACTTCTCTCTGCTCTTCTATGACAAAGATCCTTTTACTTAATGCATCCTTCTCTTTTTATTCTTTTTCTTTTCTTTTTTTCTCATCTTTCTCTTTTATTTTCTTACTTCTTTTCTTTCTCTCTTCTTTTCTTCAATATTTTAATTCTTTACCATAATTCAACTCGCCTTTCCCTAATGACTTATGAACAAGAATCATAAAAGTCTTAAATTAACTGTGTCCTCTAAAGCTTTTTAAGGGTCCTTCTGTTTGCTCTTCTCTGACTTAAATATTCTTAATAAAAAATATAACGATAATATAAATAAGATAATTTAAATGATAAATAAATAATATTTATATCTCTCTTTTTTTAAAAAAAAAAACTTAACTTTGTAAAGCTTTTATTCTTAAACTCTTATTATTTACGTTTTAAACCTCAAACTTTTAAATGTTTTATTTTTAACCTAACAATTTTATAAAATTATATTTGAAACTTCACTTATCTCAATATTTATAAAAGTAATCCTGAATTTTTATAAAATACCCATTTTACCCCTGTGCTTTATTTATTACCTGAAATACCCGAAAAATTATATAATTACAAATTATACCTCGATTTTTATATACAAATAAAATGTTACTGTTCAAAAATAAAATTTAATTACTATCTTTCTCTTATACCAAAATCGGAAACCCTTAACCTTTCTCTTTCAGAATATTACTTGTATTTTAATCCGTTTTCGAGTTTTTTGGTTACCGATTCATTGTAACTATTAATTTAATTCCGCGGCCATCAAACCTCACCAATTTTATCTCAAAATAGCGCACCACAACAGCCCCAAAATTGCCAAAACACCCCCAACTGGCTGTTCATACATTGCAAACCCAAAATCTCAAGCAAACAACAATAATTCAACATAAACTTAATCAAACTCAAACAGTAATCAATCAAACCAACATTCACTCATCCAATTCACTTTTAATTATTATAAAATTAACAAACCCTACCTCTGTACGAAATTAAAATACTCAAAATTTCGGAAAAACTTTTTGACCGAGTTGTCGAAGAGGAAAACGTCAGAAATCGTTTGTACCTCCTAGAACTCCAATTGGCTGAACTCAAGGGGAAAAAGAGCTACATCACCGTTAACTTCTACTGAACAAAAGTAATGCCAACGTGTCGAGGAGGAGGATACGAACACTTTTATCGGATTATATTTTTTTATTGGAGTTACGAATCTCAAGAAATTAAAGCCGAAAGGTTTATGTATGTTTCCATGAAATTCACATTCTCTCTCTCTCGATTTTCTTTCTTTTTCCTCTCACGGTTCCTTCTCTATTTTTTCTTTGCTTAGTTTGGTGATTGGGAGAAAGAGAAATAAATGATGATGATGTGGTGGCAAGGGAGGGGGAGTGTGTCACGAAACCAATCTGCTGAGCCAGCTGTAACACTCTCACTATCAGAAGTCACGCTTCCGGCTGCGCTACTCTGATAGCAAGAAGTATTACGACTACTTTACATACTAAATACTAAAATATGAGCCTGTGACTCGACACTGTATCGTTGATTTCTTAGAAAACCGAAAATAAACACTTTATCTTAAGAAAAATACAAACAGGCATAAATTCATATACAAGACTCCTTACATAATAATTCATAATATAATATACATATAAAACATACAATTCCTATCCCTCTTACAAACTTGTAATAACAAAGACGAGGGAAGAAAATATCTAATTAATACAACATCTTATAAACCGAACGCAGTATAACTCTTCTTAATGCTTCTTCATTCGGTTCCTGAAAAGGTAAAGCTGTAGGGGGTGAGAACCTAACCACACGGTCTCACCACGCAGTTTCAAAGTTGTCATAAGAAGATATTTAATAAGAAAACTGTTTTCAAGCTCAATGATTATCATTGCCTTATGAATCTTTTAAAAACCAGTAGGTAATCGTTCCAAACCTTTTCAAAGAAACGTTTAATCTATCAAAAATCCGAAACCTTTCCTTTCTTATAAGAAAAATCTCAATCAGAAACCAACCACGCAATCAAACAACACAATCATTAATTCAGCACCAAAGTTCATTCTCAAATGTAGCACGCCAGAACAAACACAAGCAAGACAGGCAAGGAAAGCACAATTAGGTAGCAGTTACAGCAAATAGTTCAAGTAGCAGTTAAGAACAGTTTAGCAATTAGACAATCCAAAAACAAGTTCAAACCCAAGCAAAACATACAAATGCATATGATGCATGCCTGTCCTATGGCTGATGAGGCTCATCTGTCGGTTATCCAGCCAACCCGACAAGTCTGAATTGTACTTAGACTGTCCCCCGACGTGCATCCCCAAGAGTCTATGCATAGTTTTTCTCAAATAATCAATAATACTCAATGGGGGTAACATTCCCGGGAATTTATATAGTGCCCGGTCACACACTTACGTCGTAGGGTCAACAGAGTATCGAGTTTTCAACCTGGTACACGTGGTGGCAAGCCACGGCACTTAATCCAGGGAACCTCGTATCTCAGATCATTAAATCATTTAAGCCCAATCTCATACATAATCATTCATCAATATCTAAGCCATTCTCAAAATCATTATCATTCGTCAATCCATATCTCATTCCCAAATTCATTCAGAAATCATATTTCAAAATCAATCCTTATCATCCTTCTTTCCGTTCCATTAATCAACAAATCTCAGTCCAAAACATAATTCTTTCTTTTCTAAATAAATCAATCTTAAAACATATAACGTTCAAAAACTAAATCTTTTTAAATAATTACTTCAGGAAAAACTTTCAATTTTATAAAATTTCGGCAGCATCTCCTCTAAAACTCAGATACTGCCACCCTTTTCGGGTCCCACCCAAACATTTCTCAAACCTTTTCTCAACCATTTCCAAATTCCAAACAATTTCCAGAGTTGAACCAGTTCCAATATCAAATTATTCTCAAATCAGACCAATTCCAAAAATAAAACTCTTTAAAATAAAACCTTTAAATCATTTATAAAATCAAACCGACTCAAAATCAAACCATTTCCCAAGTTAACCAAGTTTCATATTCCAAATCATTTCCAAAGCCAATTCCTTTACATTATCAAAAATAGCTTCAAAACCAAGAAAAACCAGTTTTTATAATAAATAACTAAATAGCCTTTCAAACTAATTTCTTTTCAGCAATCACAAACTACTCAAGCAATCAAGCAATCAGTCATTCAGTCCAGCAAACAACCACATTTAGAAGACAATCATAATAAAAAACATATGTTCTCTCACATTAATATCTATTTATCACAACTCTGTAATATAAATTAGATTTTAATAAAAACCCCTACCTCGAAAGTTGAACCCATAACTAAAGGTGTCACAAGAACCATTCCTCTCCGCCCGAAATCAACTGCAGCTTCAATCGCAGGTCTGCTCACTTCTGAAATAGCAGAAACGGCTTTAATTGCAACAGGCAATCCCAATAACTCAATCCTAAAACATAAATATCGCGAAAACCTTAATAACACATAACAGGAAACTAACGGCGAGGGTTCGCAATAAAATATACCTACAGTAAGAACAAAATGGAACAGCCGCAATCTCGAGCTGACCCGGAGGCATCTCCGACAGCGGCCAGAAACTTCGATGGTCCAACTGTAACCTTAACTTTGATATAAAATCATCGGAATTCAATCCTACAATACCAACAGCTCAGAGCCTCTAATAACTTATATTGGAATATTGATTTCAGAAGTTCTGGAAGGTGACACGGATCTGGCGGCGGGACAGCGGTGGAAGGTGTCTCCCTTTACCGTCACGTTCTGACCCTTCCTTCCATAGCTCAGCTCGGCGATGAAACAGATCCACGGCGCTGATGGAAACACCGCGGTGACGAGGCAGATCTGACGGCGACGGGATCCTCGACGGCGTCTTCTCTCTCTTCCCGCGAGCGTTCCCCCTTGGTGTGACTGCGCGGCGACTTGGCGGCGAGGCTTCGGCGGCAACGTCTTGACTCAGCGGCGGCGCAGGAAACGATGGTGCTGGTTGCGGTAGAGCGCGGCGGCTCTTTTCTTCCTCGCTTCGTCGGCGGCAACAGTGATCCCTCCTGGGTGCTTCCCTCAGTCACGCGTTTTCCCCCTCCATCAATCGGTGACGGCGAGGCGGCAGCAGCAGCGGCGCCTCCTCTCCCTCGCGACGGCGCAGTAGCTCCCTCCGACTCTCTCTTCCTCAGACGAGTCACTCTCTCTCTCCCCTCGGTTCTCTCCTGCGCTGGTGGTGTGGTCAGCCCCCTCTTCCCCTTCTCTTCTTCATTTACGTTGCAACTCTCTTCTCTCTTTTCCTCTAATTCCATTTCCCTTTTTTTTTTCTTTCTTTCTTCGATGAGTGGTGTTATTGGGGGTGAAAGTAATTGGCGGCTGAATGAGGTAAGGGGCAGCTAGGGTTTCTTTTGGGGTAAAGGGAAAATTACATGTTAATTAGGGTTAGGGTTGTGTGTTTGATTTTAGGATTAGGGTTTAATTTGGGGCAAATGTGAAATTAGGGATTTTTGGGCAAATTAGAGTTTTGTTAAATTTTAATAAAATTAAGAGATATTATATTAAATTAAATATAAAATATCCATTCTTACAATATCTTTCAATTACAAATTTATAAATTAGTTTCGATTAAATGCTAATTAAATAAAAATTAGAGACAAATAAATTAATTCTCCTTCATTTATAAAATAAGGTTAAAAATATAAATATTTAAAATTAAGACATAAAATATTCACTATTTTTCAATTATAAGAACTCTAAATAAAAAAATAAGAGTTTACTCAACTTTTATATAAAAATCTCCGAAGTACATTCTTAAATAAATATAATGCATCGTAAATAATTAATTAATAACTTTTAAAAAGTTAGAGATCTTACACCAGCAATTCAAGTTATTAAAACACAAGTAATAATATATATGAGTTACTAATATAAATGACATTAGAAACATAATGATAAAAGATATATGATGAAGCATTAACAAAGCTAAGTTCATCGAAGAGTACTGATATTTACTCATATCGGCGGATATTGAGCTCGATAATAATATTATTAATTAAACTTTATTTTTAAATTAAAAATATCAATTACTCAAATTAAAATATATATATATATATATATATATATAATTTTTTTATTTATAAATTACTAAAATTATAGTTTTAATTATGTAAATATTTCATCATAATAAAAATATATATAAAAATCTGAATTTAATTGAACTCAAATAGTTATAAAATTAATTTAATTATTTTAATAAAATAATTTCTAAAAATAAGAAACTCCAATTTATGAAATGAATTATAACTTATTTATATTTATATTTTCAAAATTGTGGGTCATTACAAGGTCTATGGCATACTTCTGCTGATAAATGTGAATTCCAGAGTTAGAGCATGCTTCTTCCATTCCTAAGAAGTACTTGAGATCACTAAAATCTTTTATTTTGAATTTGTCATCCAAAATTTTCTTGATGGAATTGATTTTGCCAATGTCACATCCCCGGTTAAAACCAAGTCATCAACATATACTAGAATGGTAGTGAAGCTTTTGGATTGTTTCTTGATGAAGAGAAAATGATCATAAAAAAACTGCTTATAACCAGTATCAACAAGAGTCTGAGCGAGTTTAATGTTCCATTGTCTGCTTGATTGCTTAAGCCTATATAGAGACTTTTGTAATTTACAAACAAAACCTGGTTGTGACATAACCAAACCGAGTGGGTATCCTCATATAAACTTCCTTGTCCAAATCTCCGTGAAGGAAGGTAGTATTGACATCCAGCTATTTCAACTGCCATTTCTTTGTCATTGCTAATGCTAACATTACTCGTAGAGTAGTCATTTTGACAACTAGACTAAAAATATCACCATAATCCACTCCTTACACTTGAGTGAATCCTTTTACAACTAGCCTCATTTTGTGCCTTTCTATGGTACTATCGGAATTAAATTTTACTCGAGAAATCCATTTACAACCCACAACCTTCTTGCCTTTTGGGAGATCAGTGAAACACCAAGTTCTGTTCTGATCTAGAGCTATCAATTCAACTTGTATTGTCTTTCTTCAACATTCATGTGCAGTCGCTTCCTCATAAGTTCTAGGTTCTAGATTTGAGGTGATGGCTAGAGAAAGAGACTTATATTTTGGGGTTAGTTTATCATATGACAAGTGTTGTGAGATAGGATATAAAGAGTCAGAGTTGGCAAAGTTATTAAAGTGAGCTGCGTGGATTATCATACAATGGTAGTCCTTCAAATAAGTAGGCGATTTCTTAACTCTTTCAAATTTTCTAGTGATGCAGTCATATGTGATGTCGGAGTTTTGTTATGCAGGTGCATTGTTAGTGTGTGGTGTGGTAATGGGTGCAATGGTGTGTGAGAAAATTGGTGAGTGCATTGAGTTTGAAAAATGTTCATTTGAATCTGTGAGTGTGGTATGTGTGGGTGATTGCAAATGATGTGTGGATAGTGTATCATATTGAAAAAGATCAATGCATTGTGAAATATGAGTGGGTACCGCAGAAATGTTAGTGCTAGTAGAATGTGAAAATAGAAAATGAGTTTCATAGAAAGTTACATATCTAAATATGAAATTTTTTTTATTTTAGATCAATAAGTCGAAAACTCTTTGTTCCTAATTTAAAACCGAGAAAAGCTATTTTTCTGGCTTTTGGATCTAATTTTGTTCTTGAATTTGTTAATGTGGAGGCATATGCAAGAGAACCAAATACTCTTAAATATGAAAGGTTAGGTAAGTTACCATACAAAAGCTTATAGGGACTAGCATTATCCAGTTTAGTGTAGGACAGCCTATTAATTAGGTGAATAGCGTGAGCAACTGCGTATTGCCAAAAACAATGTGAAATTCCTTATTAAAATAACAGTGCTCTAGCAACACCTAAAATGTGCTGGTGTTTTCGCTCTACAATCTCGTTTTGTTATGATATTTCTACACAAGAAGTTTGGTGTAAAATGTCAGTTGATGCAAAAAAAGATTTTAGAGTGAATTCTGGCCCATTGTCAGTTGTTATACACTTAACTTGTTTTTCAAATTGTACTCTAACAAAATTCACAAAATTAATAACCAATTGTGATGTCTTAGATTTGGTTTTCATAAAAAAGATCCAAGTGAATCAGCTCTTACCATCCACCACAGTAAAAAAATACCTTTGTCCTTCATTGGAAGGGATAGAAAAGGGACCCTAGATATCCATATGAACTAAGTCAAAACAATCTTTTATTTCAGTTGTACTAAGATCAAAAGATAATTTCTTTTGTTTTGAAAAATGACATGAGTCACAAGAAAGTTTTGAAGCAATACAATCTATAAAAGGATAATATTTCTTCAGTAAAATCAATTTATGCATAGGTATGTGTCCTAATCTAAGATGCCAAATGTTGTTGCACTCAGTGTGTGAAGGTGTTGTGGGATGAGTAGTAGTCGTAGTTGCCGCCAATGAAGCTTGCTTTGTTGGAGGAGGGAGAAAGTGAGAGAATTCTGGTTCTCTACTCATTATATATAACCCTTCTCTACAGTCAGCAATGCCAATTATCTTTGATGTGGATCGATCTTGTATCTTACAACACTTATCATCGATTAACAGTTGGCAATGTAAGTTTGAGGTTAATTTTAACACAGAGATCAGTTTAAAATCAAAAGAAGGAATGTACGAAACATTTTTGAGAAAAAAGCTTTTTAGAGAATGTAATTATGCAAATGATGGTGCTGACAGTTTTGATCTCATATGACAATATCACATTGATTAAAGCAATATTTTGAAAGCTTACAAAATCTTTTAAGTCAAAACTCACATGATCTGTTGCACCAGAGTCGATGACCCATAGTGCAAATTTTAGAGTGATAATGTTCATAATTTTTGCATTAAAATGTAATGTAATGGTTTTACCTAGAGTGGAGGTCTGAATGAAATTAGTCAAAATTTGGTTTGCATTATGAGGTTGTTGCTGCACACTTTTGTCTTTAATAAACTCTAACAAGACAAATCTTTGCTCTGGATTGAACTCAGATCTTGATATTCCAGTGTTCCCTTGGAGACAATTGAGTTGGGATTGTTTATCACTGAGTATATAATCATGCTCCTCAGTGATCACGTGATTGATAGTGGTGTTATGTTGCTGCCATTGATGAAAATGGGAGGAATACTCATGCTTCTTATAGCACATATCTTCTGTGTAGCCTTACTTGTTACCATGAGAGCATTCCATTATAGCTCTACGACCTCTACTACCTAGATTTTCTCTAGGGTAGAAAAAATAAGGGTTTGATTGATATTGGAATTGCTCTGGTAGTCAAAACCACCACTCGAGAATCTGTTTACCATGTCCGCCATTTTGAGAAATCAATGAATCACAAAGTAATAAGGATTCAGATCTTCTTCCTTCCAACTCGTTGATCGGAACAGTTTTGTTCACCAAGAAAAAATCTTGTAAAATAGCCTCTCATCAAACTCTGTTGGATGAGTTTGAAGGAAGAGACAAGAAAGGGGATAAGAAAATGTCAAAGAAAAAATAAGGGAAAGAAAGAAAATAGTGTCATCGATAACTATTGGCAATCCACAACTTTTTAATTCGATTCATAAATTGGTTGCTCTCCACGCTCACCGCACCATGAAAAAAAACTTATGTCCTAAACTATTATGTTAATGGTTTAATGAAGCAAAAGAGAGAGAAGAAGAAAGAAAGTTAAGAGAGCAAGAAAAATTGATTCTTTTCATTTTAAAAATTTTAAATGAATGAAAACAGAAAACTAAAAAAAATATTTTTGCGACTAACCTTATGTACTTCTACTATAATTAATTACCATTAACATTAAATTAATAAAAAAATAATAATTTAGGTAACAATTAAACTGGCCTTGATAATTTATGGTTTGTGATGAGCGGATAATTTATACGCTTTTTGGCATTGTTTTTAGTATGTTTTTAGTAGGATCTAGTTACTTTTAGGGATGTTTTCATTAGTTTTTATGTTAAATTCACATTTTTGGACTTTACTATGAGTTTGTGTGTTTTTCTGTGATTTCAAGTATTTTCTGGCTGAAATTGAGGGACTTGAGCAGAAATCAGATTTAGAGGTTGAAGAAGGACTGCTGATGTTGTTGGATTCTGACCTCCCTGCACTCAAAATGGATTTTCTGGAAATACAGAACTCAAAATGGCGCGCTTCTAATTGCGTTGGAAAGTAGACATCCAGGGCTTTCCAGCAATATATAATAGTCCATACTTTGGCCAAGAATAGACGACGCAAACTGGTGTTCAACGCCAGCTCTCTGCCCAATTCTGGCGTCCAGCGCCAGAAAAGGATCCAAAACCAGAGTTGAACGCTAGAAATGGATCAAAACCTGGCGTTCAACTCCACAAATGGCCTCTGCACATGAAAAGTTAAAGCTCAGCCCAAGCACACACCAAGTGGGCCCCGGAAGTGAATTTATGCATCAATTACTTACTCATGTAAACCCTAGTAGCTAGTTTATTATAAATAGGACCTTTTACTATTGTATTAGACATCTTTGGACGCCTAGTTCTTAGATCAGAGGGGCTGGCCATCTCGGCCATGCCTGGACCTTTCACTTATGTAATTTTAACGGTAGAGTTTCTACACTCCATAGATTAAGGTGTGGAGCTCTGCTGTTCCTCAAAGATTAATGCAAAGTACTACTGTTTTCTATTCAATTCATCTTATTTTGCTTCTAAGATATTCATTCGCACTTCAACCTGAATGTGATGAACGTGACAATCATCATCATTCCCTATGAACGCGTGCCTGACAACCACTTCCGTTCTACATTAGATTGAATGAGCATCTCTTAGATCTCTTAATCGGAATCTTCGTGGTGTAAGCTAGAATGATGGCGGCATTCAAGAGAATCCGGAAGGTCTAAACCTTGTCTGTGGTATTCCGAGTAGGATTCGATGAATGAATGACTGTGACGAGCTCCAAACTCGCGATTGCTGGGCGTTAGTGACAGACGCAAACTCTAAGTTTGGTGTTGGGAGGCCACAACCAAACTCTAAGTTTGGTGTTGAACTCCCATATCCAAACTCTAAGTTTGGTGTTGGGAGGTCTCAACAAAGCTCTGCACATCTGTGAGGCTCCATGAGAGCCCACTGTCAAGCTATTGACATTAAAGAAGCGCTTGTTGGGAGGCAACCCAATGTTTATTTATCTAATCCTATTATTTCTGTTTTTCATGTTTTCTTAGGTTCATGATCATGTGGAGTCACAAAATAAACAAAAAAAATTAGAAACAGAATCCAAAACAGCAGAAGAAAAATCACACCCTGGAGGAAGCACCTGCCTGGCGTTCAACGCCAGAACAGAGCATGGTTCTGGCGCTGAACGCCCAAAATGGGCAGCATCTAGGCGTTGAACGCCCAGAACAAGCATGGTTCTGGCGTTCAACGCCAGAAATGGCAACAAATGGGCGTTGAACGCCCAAAATGGGCACCAACCTGGCGCTGAACGCCCAGAGTTATGTGCAAGGGCATTTTTACATGCCTAATGGGTGCAGGGTGATGCGCATAAACTAGTTATGCTACGATTTAGGAAATTGCACGATCGGCAAAATTCCTTCCGGCAAGTGCACCGGTTATCGTCAAGTAAAAACTCACAATAGAGTGAGGTCGAATCCCACAAGGATTGGTTGAGTGAGCAATTCGGATTAGAAGTGTGTTCTAGTTGAGTGGAATCAAGATTGAGATGAGAATTGCGGAATGTAAAATTGGCGGGAAAAGTAAATGACAAGAAATTGAAATGGCGGAATCTTAAATTGCATGAATTAAAGAGCAGAAACTAAATTGCTGAAATTAAAAGGGAATGGGGGTGATTGCATGAATTGAGTTGCAGAATGTAAAGAGAAGATGTAATCAGAATTGGGGGATTCATTGGGTTATAGGAGATATTGAGATCTCCGAATCAAAACATGTTTATCTCTTCCTCAAGCAATGCGTTCATTGAATTTTGCTTGGCAATCTTATATGATTGGATCCCAATCCCTTGGCTCACCAATTCTCTCTAAAAATGAACAAATTCCCAATCCCTTGGTTTAAATGTTCATAAGAAGAGATGATGCTCGATCACTGATTATACCACACAGTTTCATGAACCACAATTTGGTAGGATTACATGTCACAATATCCATCCAAACCCCAATCCAATTCACTGTGAGAAAGCTTCTATAGCATGAATCCTCCATTCCTTTCCCAAGGTTCCGAAGGATTCCAATTATGGGTAGTTTCTTTTCCAAGACAACTACCCAATGGAATTAGATCGAGAAGCTTTCTAACAAAATTCAAGAGAAAAGATTGAAGAAGAAGATAAACTATTATTGATTCATTGAATTACAATAGAGCTCCCTAACCCAATGAAAGGGGGTTTAGTGAGTCATAGCTCTGAATTCAATTACAAAGATATGAAAACTAGCTAAAAGTGAAGGTAAAAGTCCTCTCTAACTTAAATTCTATCCTATTTATACACTTTCTATATTGAGCTTCTGTTGTGTTTCTTGGGCTTTGAGGCCTCTCCCTGCTTTCCTTTTGCCTTGGGTTTATGATCCATAATCTTGATGAGGCTGCTGGTCCAAATTCTGTAACATTCATTGAGCCAACTTAGTGATAATCAAATAATGGCACATGACTCAATAAATTGAAATTTCAGACTCATCAATCCTTCAGGCCCAATCCCATAAACCATGATATTCAATTGGGTTTCATACCAGAATAAGTTTAAGTTAATGTTTGTGCTCAAATACTAACTTAAACCACAATATCTTTGGTCCAGAAACCTTTTCCAAGAGTGGCGTTTAAGTTGCAGTTTAAGCTTAAACTGCAGCTTAAACGCCAGACACTTCCAGTGAGGCCTTTTGTAGAAGCACGTTTAAGCTTTAGTTTAAGGTTAAACTGAAGCTTAAACGTGGAAATGGAAGAAGGCAGCCCTGGAGAGTCATGTAGTCGAACACGTTTAAGCTCCAGTTTGAGGTCAAACTGAAGCTTAAACGTGGATATAGGAAGGGCAGCCCTGGAGGTCGAACACGTTTAACCTCCAGTTTAAGGTCAAACTGGAGGTTAAACGTGGAAATGGAAGGAGGCATCCTGGAGGTCGAACACGTTTAACCTCCAGTTTAAGGTTAAACTGGAGGTTAAACGTGGAAGCTTAGAAAGGTAGCCCTGGAGGTGTCGAACACGTTTAAACTCCAGTTTGAGGTCAAACTGGAGCTTAAACGTGGAAATGGAGAGAGCAACCCTGGAGGAGAAAACTTGGTCGAACACGTTTAAGCTCCAGTTTGAGGTCAAACTGGAGCTTAAACGTGGAAATGGCTCCCTGGTGCTTTTCCCATTCTGGCGTTTAACCTCCAGTTTGAGGTCAAACTGGAGGTTAAACGTGGAACTCCTTCCTGAGTGGCATTATCATTCTGGCGTTTAACCTCCAGTTTGAGGTCAAACTGGAGGTTAAACGTGGAATGCTTCTTTGGTGAGACTTTTCATTCTGGCGTTTAACCTCCAGTTTGAGGTCAAACTGGAGGTTAAACTTCAATTCCAGCATTTCTTAGCCTTCATGATTCTGGCGTTTAAGCTCCAGTTTAGGCTTAAACTGGAACTTAAACTCCACATGTGATATTCAAGCTTCCTTTATTGATTTTGTTGCTTCCTTGCCTAGCCTCTTCTTCCCTGAAATCATCCAAACAATTGCATCAAAGTCTTGCAAAATTTCATGAGAAATCTTCCATTCATAGCATTCAAGTAATATAACTAAAACTCATGGATATTGCATCAAAATCATATTGTTTGGATGGTTCATTGCTTTGTTATTCTTTTAACCATTCTTGGTTACTTTAAGCTCAAGAAAGTGCATAAAACCACTAAAACTAACAGAAAAATACTAGTGAAACTAGCCTAAGATGCCTTGGCATCACTCCTCTCCTGCAGTGTGGTTCCAGACCTTAGGGTGATGGCATTAATGCCTCCCTTTGGATTGGGTAATGGTTGAGAGGGGATTCCAGTGGAGCTTGAAGGTTGGTTACTGGAATTTTGCGTTGATCCAAGCTGTGACATAAGAGCTTGCAAAGTAGAGGTGAGACCATTCAGACTGGCGTTAATACTATTCATGTTATTTTCCATGGTCTGTTGTCTTCGCTCAAAAGATTGTAGTAGCTCTTCATTAGGAGATAAATAAGAATGAGTAAATTGAGATGTCTGCTGTTGATTGTTCTGTGGTCCTTGGTTTTGCCTCAGGTGAGGTGCTCTGTAAGGTTGATTCTGCTGCCTGTTGTTGTTATTATTCCACCTCTGATTTCACTGATTATCTCGGCCTCCTCTGTTATTGTTGTCCCTCCAATTCTGGTTAGAATTGTCCTGCCATCCATGGTTATTATTTCCACTTTGATTGTACCCTTGGTTGGGGCGGTCATAGAAGTTATGAGTGGATGCCACCATGTTGTCTTCTTGTTAGAGCTGCGGGCATTCATCAGTGTAATGGCTGTAATCAGCACAGATTTCGCAAATTCTTTGTGGGACTAGTTGTTGGTTTTGCTGTGGCGAAGGAGGTTGAGCTTGCTGAGCTTGTTGTTGATTCAATTGCATCTGCTTCAGCAAGTTGGTCATCTCACATATCCTTTGAGTTAGAGCAGAAGTCTCTCTATTAGAGGATACTTCTGCAACGGCTTTTGAACGGCCTTGCCTTTGTCTGTGGTTCCTAGTAGATTCAGCTAAATCACTGATCAATTGCCAAGCCTCATCAGTGGTCTTGTACTTCTTCATAGACCCATTGCTAGCACTTTCCAATGTGGTCTTATCTTGGGGCCTCATGCCCTGTGTGATATAGCTAAGTAACACTATCTTGTCAATCATGTGGTGGGGGCATGCTTCCAGAAGATTATTGAAGCGCTCCCAGTATTCAAAGAGAGTTTCATTGTCATCCTGAACAATTATGGAAATATCCTTCCTCAGTTTATCAGTAACTTCAGATGGAAAGAATTTCTCCAAAAACTCCTTTCTGAGTGTATCCTAGTTGGATACATTTACTAGAGGTTGAGTGTAGTACCACTCTCTTGCTTTTCCCTCAAGAGAAAACGGGAAAGCTTTCAGCAAAATTGAAGTTTCATCAGTACCATCACGCCTGACAGTAGAATAGGCTGCCTGGAAATCTCTCAAGTGCTTGATAGGCTCTTGAGCAGGTAGGCCATGAAACTTGGGCATCAAATTTAGCAGTGCGATCTTTATTTCAAAATATGTAGCTACCGCTGGATGATGCGCTTGAAACGGTTGCATTGTAAAATCAGGGGCTCCTTCCTCCTAGATGGTAACTCTCCTAGCTGCCATGTCTTCTGCACGTAAAACAACCGAATCAGTAGAACGGGGGCTGGTTTCTTCCTCAAGTTCACTCTCAGATCCGCCCTCAGAGCAGACTAACAGACACTGTTCTCTCCTTATTCGTGAAATAGTCCTTTCAATTTCAGGATCAAATATTAGCAAGCGCGGATCAGGAAGTGAACGTGTCATTTGACGGAAGAAACATGCAGCTCATAGTAGCAAAATAAAATAAAATGCAAATAAATAAATTCTAATTAATAACTTTAGCACTCTATTACAACTCCCCGGCAACGGTGCCAAAAATTGATGAGGCGCAGAAGTTGGTGAATTAAAAATTATTAAAATAGTTACGTTGCAAGTATAGTTCTTAACTCACCAAAAATCTGCCTATCAATTTAGAAATATGTCACAAAGAGTTTAAATTAAAAATTACTGGGAGTTGGAGTCCCAGGTCGTTTCCCAACGAGTTGCAGAAAAGTGTGCTATTTTATTAATCAGATGTTCCAAGAAGTTGAGTTAAGTAGAGGGAAAATTAAAAAGAGGAAATTTAAATAATATGAATAAGAGCCTTGACTGGGAGTTGATTAGTTAGAATCTCTATTATTGATGGGATGATTTCAAGATTAATTTATAATTAATGGTTGTTCCGTCTAGTTATCCTTTACTAGGTAAAGGAAAATCAAACAAGTTGGAATGCTAAATCTGTTCACGAGTTGCAACCCACTTAGTTCAAAGGGATTGGTGTTAGTGATTAGATAACAATCCAATAGTTAACCCAATTACAATTTTTCTTTCAATCCTTCCAACTCAAGAGTTCCTTTCAATCAACTCCCCATCAAGTGAGGGAACTACTCACTCATTGTAAATAATAAATCCATAACACATGAAAGGAAATTAAAAGAAGACATGATTATTGGAATGGAAAAATAAATCAAAATGGAAGAAATAATCCTTGTATCAAATAATCATGAAAGTATTCAAATGACAAAATTGAACAAAGCAAAGAACATGGAAGAATAAAACCAAGTTAAGAGAATGAACTAGAATGATGAGGTCTTGATGAGGAAATAACTCTTCTCAATATTCCAATGCTAAGATCAATTCAAAATTAAAATTCCTAAAACCTAGAGAAGAAAACCTAAAGGAGTGAAACTAGATCTAAAAACTGTCCACTGTGTAGAATGAATGTTGTCCATTTATTTCTGCATATTCTCTGGCTCTAGTATGCTGTTCCGGGCCGAAAATTGGGTCGAAATAAGGTCCAAAATCGCCCCCAGCGAAGTCTGCAGATTATGCAGATCGCACATGTCACGCAATCGCGTCATCCATGCAGACGCGTCATTCGCGCTTTTCTTTGCCACGCGTTCGCGTCGTCCACGCTACCGCGTCGCCTGAGCTTTTCCAATCCGTGCGGCCGCGTGAGTCATGCGGTCGCGTCACTGCGATTTGCTCTCCATCGCGCGGTCGCGTGAGCCATGCGACCGCGTCACTTCTCGCTAGTTATCTCCTCAAATTCTTGTGTTCCTTCTATTTTTGCTAGCTTCCTTTCCAATCTCCAACTCATTCATGCCCTATAAAGTCTGAAACATTCAACACACAGATCACGGCATCGAATGGAATAAAGGAGAATTAAAAATACATAATTAAAGTCTCTAGGAAGCGGTTTCCAAACATGTTATAAATTTAGGAAGGAATTATAATTTCATGCTAATTTAATGAATAAGTGGGTAATAATCATGATAAAACCACACAATTAAACACAATATAAACCATAAAATAGTGGTTTATCAATAACTCATAGAGAAAATTGAAAATAAAAACTAAAGACATTAATTAAAAAAAGAAACAACATCCTAATTAATAGAAAAAATAATCAAACAACTCATAAAGTATCTATTCACACTATTCACATATTCACAACAACCAAAATTTTAGCACTCATTGCACTAGCTCCTCGGCAACAGCGCCAAAAACTTTTTGGATGGCCTAAAGTGGGTTAGGAATTTCACAAAGATAGAATTTCTCCATTTCAAGTATAGTCCCAACCCAACAATTGACCATCAATCAAAGTTTAAATTCAAATTCAAATAACCGAGAGTGATTAAACCTCAGGTCGTCTTCCCTAGGAACTAGTGACAATAAGCGCACAATTTTGGTTGTGAGAAGCAAGGGAGTTTTCAATCATGAAGCAAGCAATTAAGAAATAAAAAGAACACTCAAAATTGTAATTAATAAACTAATAAAGGAATAAAAGAACTATGTATGTAATATAGACAAGTAAAGCTTTAAAGTGAGTGAAGAGCGGTTCAAAACATAAATGGAAGCCTTGACTTGGGATGAGTTATGGAATTCCTTCCTTGCCATAACTACAACTATGATAATTATGATGGATTAATCTCACCTAGTCAACCCTTAACATCGAAGAGTAAGTCAAGTGAGCATAATTGTTATTAATCCACAAATCCTAGCTAACTTACTAATTACCTTAGCAAAAAGCTAGCGTTAGTAGAAACAATAACAACTAACAACTCGAGAATTATCATTAAATGTCGGACATTATGACTCTAGTGATCCATATACTCATTTTCCAAGTCAAGGGGTGGAAATTCACTCCATATTCAAAATTGACATTTTATCAAAAACATGGTAGGCATATTCGCAAAACATGGCAAAATTGCAATAATACTCAAAACTATGAACAACCAAGGAACAAAATCAACAATGGAAACTCAACAAATATATAATAATCACTAAATATCAAATTCATTAACTAAAACTCAAAATTGCAAAACTATATATATTGCCAAAGGAAATTAAAGTGTAAGAAGATGTAGAACAAGTAGTGCAATAAAAGAGAAAATTAAGAAATACTTACAATGAAAATAAGCAAGAGACCAAGATCAAAATTGGAAATTGAAAGCATGAAATATAAACCCTAATTACATCCTAAGAAATTTGAGAGAAAACCTAAACTAAACTACCCTAAAACTATCCTAAGTGTGTTGTATATTGTATTGTTTGAATGGGTGTGTTGCTAGCCTCCTTATATGCTCCAAGCCCATTAGAAATGGGCCAAAAAGCCTCCAAATCGCGAGCCACGTGACTTTTTAATGAAGTCATGTGTAGGAACTTGTGCGTATGCACAGGTGTGATTCTATTCTATTAATGAAGTTACGCACAGTATGAGCAATACTAAACCTCCTAGGTTAAGGTCAGGAGCTCTGCTGATTCCTATGGATTAATACAATTACTTTTCTATTCTAATTTATGTCTGATTCTATTCTATGATGCATTTTCATTCTTCATCCTTATGAATCTGGGGTGGAACTGACGTATGACCCCTTATTCTACATGAGTTCTTGTAAGTCCCTGACAGGATAGTATAGAGCTACAGCTTGAGAGTGCATCATAGATTCCAACACGTATCTGGGCTAATTGGGATAAAATACATAAAATCTCGTTAGTCATGGATAACTGAGGTTTCTGTGGCGTTAAGGCTAGAACCATAGAGCTTCATTCTCCGATCCGGAAGATCCGACTTTGTCTGTGGCGTTTTGAGTAGGATCACCAGAGACTAAATGCGTGGGCTTCACCCTCATCCAGATTGAATGATCACTGACCCTGGCTTTGATCACTTACAGCGTTTCCATTGAATGAGTCATTCGTTGTTGAAGTAGACAGTAAGAAGTATTAATCTGGAAGAACAAGCATCTTCGAGGCCTTAATTGAGTCTCCACCATCGTTTCTATATCAATTCAGTATTGCTTTCTCTATTATTTCATTTTATGCGTTTACAACAACAATCAACTTTTTATTCGCCTGACTAAGATCTGCAGAATAACCACAGCTTGCTCAATCCAACAATCTTCGTGGGATTCGACCCTCACTCACCTGAGGTATTACTTGAACGACCTGGTGCACTAGCCAGTTCAGTTGTGCGAGTCACAAATTTGTGCACCATAAGTCCAACATAAAATTTAAACAATTCATTATATTCAGAGATAGAAAACCAACCTAGAATATTATTGCATAGACAACAGAAGAAAGAAACTACAATTGATCTCAAAGAAAATAGCATCGTCCTAATTCAAAATTCCTTTTTGACATAATAGGTACAACTCATTATTCCAATTAATTAAAACCTAATTCGTTTAATTCAACCAAATTAACAATAGGCATGACAAAAATGTGTGACATAAGTTTAATGCAATTGAATGAATCAATCACTAAACTCAACTAAAATCTTCTGACAACTCAAGCACTCTGAATCTCACCTTACTTAATCTACCCTAACATTATTTAATTTTTGTTTACATTAAATTAATACAACAAATCCTAATAACAAACTTCATTAAACAAATTTAACCACTGATTTAACAAAAAACCTAACAAAATATTAAACTTACAAAATAATCTGAAAACATATAATAACCATACTTACAAACCAATCTGATGATAGTGGTTACAGTGTTTCTTTAATGTGGTGGTGACAAAGGCGATGGTGACAGCGACATTAACACCAACCGTGGCAGAGGATGCGACGGGGATAGCAGTAGCAGCAGAATCACATGGAGTTGCGGTGACAGCGGGTGCTCCAAGTGCGGTGGTGAATTTAGCCCCAATTTTACCATCGGATTTATCGTCAGATTAAATCACCAAAACGACGCGTTTCATTAAACCGTGATACCGTCAGAATTTTTCGTCATTAAATCCAATGGTAACGTTGGTGTGCATGACTTCTGTTTTTACGCCAATAATTGCCATCAGATTTAGCACAGAAAATCTGTTCTGACAGTAACTTTTTATGGCAACGAATTTCTTCTCTTTTTTATCGGAAACTCCGACGCTAAATCCATCAGTACAGGTCGATGCTAATTCCGACGATAAGTCAACGGTACTCAATGTTTTTTTTGTAGTGACTAAAACCAGATTAATAGACTAATAACAAAATTTTTTTTTGTAGTGACTAAAACCAGATTAATAGACTAATAACAAACACTCATGTATCATAAATGCAACCAACGTTTACAAGAAGAATCAAAATATGTAAAATTCGACAAATTGAGACTTACAAAGTATTGCTATATATATTCTAGCCATATTCCATAACTAATGCAATAATAGTACTCCTTTTGTTTAATGTTTAAATAAGTATTTGTTTTACTTTTTGGTTTTACTAAAAAGTTAATTTTCAAATACATTAAGATGGTCTAAATATATTAAATTTTTTTAACAAATCTAAAATGTAAAAAAACCTAATTTTTAAAACAAAAAAGTATCTCAACAAAAATATAGTTTCTGAGTATATGAATCCTATTAAAGTTTTAAATTAATCTTTTCAGACCACTTAAAAATATCAGAGTAAACTCTTTCTCCCCCTAAATCCTCACAAGTGGCTCCAGCAGCTACTCTTATAATATCTTCGATCAACGCAAAGTTGCCTAATATATCAACATGGGCACCACTTTGAGTACCACGACCTTCTAGAAGATTTGCTGGAGGAGAGTGATCATACTCTCTTATATATGTACGAATCCCGGAAGGGTTAAAACGGGTTTTTCCCCTCCACCCCTTAGCAAACATGAAGCCAGAGCTCAAAACAGGAACAGTTTCATCACCGTCAGCAGAGTAAACCCCACCTTGTAAACAAGAATCCTCTTTTCCACCGTCAGCTGATGTATCAATTTTAAATGGAATGTTGCATTCAGAATCTGAATTTACTTTGTAGACATAGGCTCTTTCAGTAGGGATTCCAACACCATACATTGAGTAGATTTCCATATCTGTGGCATTTGGTAATCTATAACACAAGTAAACCAACAAAATATATTATTTTTTTTAAATATTTGGACACAGTTTAGAAATCATAGTAGCCATAAGTTATTTTTTTGTTTACATTTATTAATTATTATTGAAATAAATACATAATATTAGATGTAATAAATATATAATTATAAATATTACACACATAAAATTATAGATATTAAATTAAATAAAATAATTTTGGATTGTTATCTTCTTAATATTACTCAATTTTAATAACATGCCTCATTATGATATTAGATTGCGGTTTTTAAGGTTTAGTAAATGCATTAAAATTGAATGACACGACATGAAATTAATTACTTTGTTTCATTTATTATTTGCGAATGATATATTTATTCAAAATGTGTGTTTTATTTTTAGATGGTAGTGGAGATTATTTGATAATTTTTTTCTTCTATGAAACAAGTTTATTTGTTCCAATCGTATGTTATTAACAAAATTCTATATAATACTTTGCAAGTTATAATGCTTGAAGCTAACAAAACTTTACTTGGCATATTTCATAAGCATTTCTAAGGAAAATGAATAACTAAGAAACATTTTTTTGACAAATATTTGGATTCGAAATGCTTGCTTGAAAAATACATTTCTTTGTCATTTTCCTATTTTAGATAAAGAACAAAAATATATTGTTGTACTGATAGTGTTTGGAATTAGATCTTTGAGTAAATTAGATGATTGTTTTTTCTAAGAGTTCATGTTAAGAGATCTCCCAATACTTAAAAGTATTGAGATATTAAGTATAAGAAATAAAATCTCATGTTAGGTGAAAATAAATTGTATAAAGAATTTATAATATGGAAGACTCATTGATTCTCGTAACCTTATTATTTTAAGTCAAAAAATGGCATTTGATGACAAATTTTTGAAAAGTGTTTCAATTTGTGACGGATTATTCTATGGTCTATCAATCTAAAGGATATTGTGAAGAAAGAAAAAGAATATAATGTGTGAATGTTCAAAAATTTGGTCCCTGACAGAGTTTTCTCCTTATTCTATTGTTGTGGAGGTTTTCAAGGAGATAATGATATCATTTACATGTAAATCCGGAGTAAAAATATTTCTTTTGTGTATTATGGATCAAAGAAGCCATAATTCTAAAGACAAATTGGTAAAATTAAAATGCTAAACTCATAACAACGTAAAACACTAATTTATTTGTCTTAATCAAGAGAGTTATTCTAGCATCTTCTATTCTCTAGTATCTTCTATTGTTGGTACAATGTACTGTAGCAATAGGGCTTTTGCTAAATATATACTAAATGATGCATCTTGTTTCTGAATGATTAACTTGAGGAATTCGAGAAACAAAGATGAGACTTGATAATTGGTTAAGGGAAGGTGAAAAGTTTTTCTTCCTTAACAAAATATTTTACCTATCCATTAAGCTAATTGTTAAATAGTTATAAAAATATTATAAAAAGAAAGAAAAACTTTATAAAAAATAATTTTATCCTTGTATTATAAAATATATTAAAAAAAGAGTAATATTAGAAGTAGAGAAACATAATAAGTTTTTTCTCTTTTTTTTCTTCTAATATTGGAGAGAAAAAAAGTCCGTGGTTTTTATCCACTTTTTATACTATTCAGCTTTTCCTCTCTAATTTCTCTCCTCAACCAAACAATGAAAAATAATCATTTTCCTTCTAATTTCCTTTTCTCCCTTTTCTTTCTTTTTCATTTTCTCTCAAACAAATATAACCTTAATGAGTCTCTTTGCATTTTCTTTAATTTTAATTCAAATTTTTATAATAATTTTAAACTCTTAGTAAATAAATATAAATTAATTACTAATTCTCAAAAACAAAAACAAAACGTAAACAAAAAAGGTTAAAGAAGAAAGTCTTACGTTGTTGTTAAAGGATTTGACCAATATTTATAATGATTGTATTTTGGATCATCTAAATCATCAGCAATACCATGTGAAAAATGAGCATCTCCACGCTTCATCATCTTTGGAGCAACAAAATAAAGCAAATCCAAAATTGAATCAGCTGTATATGCTTTGTATTTTGCAATAGCTTCGACATTCTCAATACCCATTTCATGATACTCAGTCCATACATCACAAATAGATACGTTTACATGCTTCTTATCTTTAAGAGCACCCTATCAATTATACAAACCAACCATAAATGTTTAAGAGTCAAATAATTCAATAATTTTAATAAGTTATATGCTCAAATTTGTTACACAAATCAAACTCAGGGCTATGCTAGAAATGACATTGTAATCATGATTAACCACATATATATATACATATTGAGTAATTAATTTAAAAGTTAATATTCTTTGAATTGAGAAGTCAATGTAAAAAATACTCAAAGAAAAATGTTCAATAGTTTATAGTTTATAGTTATTGTTAGCTTCATGATATATCAGAATATATGTTGATTATTAACAAATTTAAATATAATTTAATAATTTTATTAATGTATTATCTAATATTTGTTCAAATATATTAATAAAGTAAAGATTTTTTTTTCCTTAAGTAATCAAAACAAATTAAGTAATTTTTAAATTTGACAAAGTCACTCAGAAACTAAGCTGAGTAAATTGACAATCTCAAAAGCTGTCAAATAACTACCTTAGAAGCATGATTGTATGCCTTATAAGCTCGACAATCCCACTTTCACTTGCAAAATTGTAAAAGCAAAAAAATCGCTAACCTAAAAAAAGTGGCCTAGTTTCTAACATTTAAAAATAAGCGTATTCAACAAGCAAACAGTTTTGGAGACTTTTTCTCTCATTTGTAACAAAGTATAATATGAAGTTTCCTTTAATAAACGTGGAGACGAATATAGAAGAAGGAGTTTTCAACATATCTTTAATTATCTCTGCACACACACACACACACACACATATATATATATATATATGATCCAAACTCTTGAAGAAATACAAAGCTGTTGTTAGAATAAATCAAGAAATTTGATTTTTTATATTTTCTCTTCTTTCTTTTTTTTTATCTTAGAAAAATTTCATTACTTCAAAGTTGTAATCTATACATATCATAATTTTATATCTTAAACCATATTACATTCTTGTAAATATGATACTAGTTTGTGTTTATTTATATCATACACTGAACAATGTTAGAGAACTAGGAGTAAATTCGTCAACTCTGTTGTAGAAGTTGAGAATATCTTTCTTGTTAGTTCATATTACGTGTTATTTAACTTTATAATTTCTCATTGTAACTTGATCCAATAGTGATTTCTAGTTCTGGGAAGACTTACGGAAATAATATCTAAAGTTCTTAGGTCAAGTTGCTGTTTGATCTAACTCTTGCTTGAAAATGTGAAGAAAATATCAAATGTTCTTAGTTGATGGAGTATCCAACTAAGTCAATTTTTAACTTGAGAAGGCTTGAGGCAAGAATATTTAAGGTTTTTAGGTTGGTGAAAAAATAATATTTAACACTTTTAAGTTAGTGGAGTATCCAATTTGAGTCTTACTTGATAAGGTCATTAGAATATCTAAAGTTCTTGGTTGATCGGATATCCAATCAAGTCTTGCTAGAGATAGTCAAATGGAATATCAAATATCTTTAGATAGGGCTGCTATTTAGTCTGATGAGACAAAGTTGTAATATGGGTGGACTATGTGCAAATAATATCTTTATATACTTATTCTTTTATTGGAATTGTCAAGTTATTTGAGGATTGGACTTCGGTATTTTAGACTAAACCAATATATATCACTTTTATACTTCTTCTAAACTTTATCTCCTAAATTTATTTCTCTTTTAATTTGTGTAGTTTAAAAATCTTAGTTACACCTGAGATACCTGAAAAGTCAATTTAAAATGTTATCTAAAATTTGTTAAGACCTCAGAAGGTGTTTTTTTTTTTATTTTGAAATATGAATATATATTTTTAATAGAACTTAAAGCTAGTTTGTTTTCTGAACACACTTACATATATATGTTTCATATAAGTCTAAAGACTTTTAAAGCTTTTAATCCTCTTCTTGTTCACTATTATTACCTCAGTTATAACTCTTGATTTGAGAAATATTGATTGATGTACATATAAAATAGAACTTGATGCAAGTATTTTTTTTATTTGTAAAATTGATTCTTGATAATGAAATCAAAATAACATAAATACTTTATGTATAGATGTTCAAATTGATTGGAAACACTGTATTATTCAAACAAGGGTGAAAGAGTAGTAAATAGCTTATACGCAAAACATCAAATATTTCGACAATATGTGGAACATTACCTTAAAATCCAACCTCTCAAGTTTGGATGAATGTAATGTAGCTACTTCCTTTCCAAACGAAATGAGTCTCCCATAATTCATATTCTTCACTGATGGCTTATGATTGTCTTTATGTTGCTTTGTATTGCATTCATAATGCCCTTCAGGGGACCAATCAAGGCCACCCCATATTGTTTCTCCACCTTTTGGTATCATTGACATTGTTGAATCCCACGTTCGAGTCATTCGCATTAAATGTTGCAATGTTTGAAAATGAAAGACATCACTTTCTAAAACATGTGGTGCAAAAGCCCTGCAAATCAACATTATAATGTTTAAGTTCTACCAAACTTTATTGATATATAGTGGTAAAATTAGAATTTTAATATTAAGGGGACCAAGTTTTTATAATTAATGTTAAATTTACAATGTTTTTAGCTTTAGTTCTTTTTATTATAATGAACTTATTCTAAAAACACTTTTTAAAAGTATAATAATAAAAAATTTGACAATTCTTTATGTATTTAACGTATTGAAGATATAAAAAAAATTATATTTTTTAAAATTTTTTAATAAAATATATTTTTTAGGCCAAATCTATCTTAAAAACATTTGTGTACATAAAATGAAGAGGAATACTTAATTTTATTTTAAAAATTAACAAAAATAAAATAATATATTCCATATAATAATTATTCAATCACTCATTAAAAAAATAGTATAATCTATAAAATTACTATATAAATTTATACTAAAAATATGCTTAATAAACTAAAAAAACTAGAAGCAAATAATTAATAATTTAACATATATATATATAATTAAAAGATTTTTTTCGAAGGGGGACTGTGGCCGACGCTGGCCCCCTTGGTTCCGTCGCTGTTGGTATAACAACTTTTGACCAATACCTAGATCTCCATATTCATCAACAAAGGTTTCATTGACAGGAAATAAAACACAAAATTAAATGTTTAAAATAATTCAAGTGAAAGTGTATGCACAAGTTGGCACACACACAATATATTTTACATAATTATATTATTACTTAAGCCCACAAAAGGAATACAATTCAAAAGATTAATTCACTATATGAGAGAAGTTTATGAATTAAGTACCACACTAATCCTACTTATTTCTATAATATGAGACTCTTGACATTGGCGACTCCTTTAAGGTAATGCCAATGACCTCACTTTATCAACATTAGCAATAGTCATTTTTACTTTATTGATCATGAATCTAAGTTTTGTTTCTTCCTGTTTGGGTTGAAATTGTACGAACGATCTAAAAAAATTTATATATAAGTATTCATTAAGATAACATGAACTACTTAATATAACCTATAGCTAATTTTTTTTAAATCTAACTTCTTAATAAAGGCACCAATTGTTATTATATATTTAAATCCATAGAGAGTTTAACCAAATAACTGGCCCATTAGATGGGGTTAGAGATTCTATAATCGTTAAATATACAAAAAGTATGATATGAATTAAAAGAAACACATAAACAAAGAACCACATAATAGAATAGCTTAAATACATACTTGACAATAGCGATATCCTTGGCTTCCATAGAGAAAAGTCCAGCAAGTGTTTTTGGAACACCAAGAAAGGGTCCTCCAATGTTCATTACTGCTTTAATATGTTTGGCACACCAATCAGAACCACCCCCTCCTCCCATTGGTGCTGGTGCTTCAACCCATTTCATAAAATGTAAAAAGTACAATGTACCCATTGAATGTGGAATTACAACCACCTTTTTACCTCCATTTGTAGCCACCATGAGTTCTATATTGCTTTTCATCCTACTTAGGGTTTGATCTCTAACCTGTAAAAAAATAACTCAAATTGGCAACACAATTATAGCTGTCAAACTCCGTAATTCATTAAAGAGTAAATCACTAAATGCAAATTTTGGTGTTTACAAAAAGGATTCCAAAAGTAAAAAGGTTTTCTTGCGTGGTTGCTAAAGGATTGTGAGTGTTTGATAAATAAATGGTCTAACTTTAAACTTATTTTCTCTTTGTTAATGTAAATGCGCAGGTCAATATTCACATACAGAATACCAATATACATAACATACACAAAGCAGGTATATTTGATGATGGAACAATATATTATTTAAAAAATAATAAAATTCAGATAACTTATCATTCACTTTTACTCTTGTTGTAATTTTTATACATTTCTTTCTATATCAAAATAGGTACCATCAATATAACCTCCAAATATGTCATTTATGGAGGTACATGTCACACTTTAACTATTCACTTCAAAAATTATATTAACAAAAATAGAAGCTAGTTTGCAGTTAGACGATTTTATCAAATATAAATGATAGAAACACATTAAAATTTCTTTCTTTTAATTTGCGTAGTCTGCCAAAATCTTTTAGGTACTAATTTAATAGCTTAGTCTTCACTAAGATATATCAACTGTAAATAAGTTGGAAAAATATGATAACAATTACTCAAAGTTACCTCTGTATTCTGAAATGAGAGTCTCCAATCATAAGAAGCCATATACATGTTTTTCTCCTCATACCCAATACGTGCTAAATTAGCAATTAGAACCGCCCAAACAAAGAATCCAGGTGCAAAATAATCAGCTGCCACTAAGCCAGATACAGGCCTTATTCTCATTCCAGGAGGATCTAGTCCTGTCTCATTGTCTAGTGACATGTGCTTCACCCAGCATAGTGGTCTGAATATAATAAAATGAATTAAATTATCTATTACAACATACATATCACTACAGTCAAATTTAATTTGCATAAACTAGTCATATCTCAAAGTAACTTGAAACAGCATATATGTATTGTCACTCAGCAACAAATTTTTATAAGGAAAATTCCAAATATTCCAAAAGGTGTTGTAGATCAATCATGAACAATCAATCAAACTCCTTAAATTTTGCACCTACTATTATTCAAATAGATCTTCCATATTTATAAGAGAAATTTTAATACTAGACAATCAAGTTGATATAAGTAATAGTTCATCAATTAACTCAATATTAATCTTAGTAAGTTAACTTAAAGTTATATCTTTTTCAGTTATAAATAAAATATTTCCTTCTATTTGAGATTGAAAATTATGAAAATATATGATTAACGATATCATTATTAAATTATGTCAAAAGATAGTACTTTATGTACATTACAACTTGTGACTAGAATGTTATTAAAATCTTGTTAACTTGATTTATGTCGTGTTTGTGCCTAGTAAATAGTAAGTTGAAGTAGAGTGGTAATATACTAGTACTATTCATGAAAACGTGTATAGTCATGATGCATTTAAGAGAAAATTTTATATGACTTTTCTATTATAATTCATATTGTTTGATAGATCAATTCACTACATTTTTATTTTCTTAACCATTCAGTGTCCTCTTATAGTCTCACCTATGAATTTGAATACAAAAATATTAAATAAGTTAAAATATGCGAATTATATATACTAAATTAATGCATAAACATGCAGATTTGACATAGCTAACAACAAATTCATAACTTTGATATTCAAACATTGAAAAGAGTGAAATAACATCCTAATTACCAAAAGTTATTGTTGAAAAGTCATTTTATCATAAAATCTCTTAGAAAGCTAAGATAATATTTTAGTATTTGTTTGTTTTTAACAAGCACTCTTTCAAAAAGGAATAACAATACCTTTTATACAATTCTCCAAAGGTTCCACCCCATAACCTCTTCCTAAATAAGCCATCAGCGCATGATTCACCTTCCCAAAGCTCGAGGCCACAGGTGACAATGCCTGGAACAAAGACCACTGGATGGTTAGCCTTGAGTCCTTCCTTCGCAAGTTTGATGCCCGGAGGGTCTGGCATCGGTCCGGCGATAACCTCCGTTACATATTGTGGTATCGATCTTGGCATGGCATTGTAGAGGAAAAGAAGGAACCACCATACTGTGCATACACCACCTACAAACCACCAACAATTATCCAAACATGACCATCGGGTGTTCGTATTCTTCCTTTTCTCTTCTCTTATTGTTTTTCTCTCTTTATCATTGTCAACGTCGCTATCATCATTGTTGTGGTCTGAATTAGGAGATGAAGGGGTTAAAGTTGGCTTTCTACGTCGTAAAAACGACATTGGTGTTTGGAATCACAAGAGTAAGAGTAGGAAAGAAGCTTTCGATGAATGGTAATTGAAGTTTCAAGTGTTCCTTAAATTATGTGAAAGCTTTTTTTTTCTTATGTAACTCATCATGAGCTTTTTTCGCTTCTTTTTCTTTTATGTAGTATTATTCATTTTTTATGATTTTTTTTTGGAAATAATATTTTCACCAAACCTGAAAGGTATATATAAAAAAAGACGTACTGAAAAGTAGTGTATATAACATTTTTCTTAAAAAATGTAGGCAAATTCCTTTTGTTTATGATTATTGGAATTTTCAAGTGTTGGACACATATGAGATATCACGATGTATATTTCAATAAGGAAAATATTAAAAGCTAATACTTTTAGTAGGAAAAAAATTAATCATATTAGGTATACACATTGAATATAAAATATTTATTAAAAATAATATTGAACTATATTAATATATAAATATATGGTGGTTGACTTTAGTGTGAATATAGTATTTTTGAGAAAAAGTTAGAAAAATTTATTTGTTTTGGTTCAAATACAAGACAAATATAGGAAAAAAAGGCATTGGTAATCTAACATTTTTTTTATGATGACAAATATTTCATAGAATATATGTTATCCTAAATTTTTTATTATGAGTGATGCAGGTCTCAAACTTGGTTAGGTAAAATCTTTACTTTTTAAAAGTAATTTATAAAAGCTAACTTTTAAAATATAGTTTTTTAAAAATTATAGCATCTATGTTTAGTAAATTAAATTAAAAATAGATTTTAATAAGCACAAGCAACAACAAGTTTATTTGGTAAAATAGCTTTTAAAATTAAAAAAAAAAAAACTATAATAGACATTAATGTAAAACTTAAATTTGGATATTAATTAATGTATGATATTATATGAAACTTTTTTATTTTGATAAGCACAAGCCAACTTTAAAAAGCTTTTTCTTTGGTGCTTCCAAAAGCATCCCTAACTTTTTTGAAAGCTTCAAGCACAAGCACATAAGCTCTTTAATTTACCAAACACAAAACAAGGTGCTTGTTCTATTGAAAAGTGCAAATACCTCTTCAAAAAGCTTTACCACACCAAGCCTTAATGGCATCAATATTGAAAAGCATTCAATGGCTAATTATTCAGCAAGCAATATATTAAGGATATCATCTATAATTAAAGAATATCCTCCAACATCAAATCAAGCCTAACAAAGAAAAGATGATGCACATTATTATCAAGCAAAAGAAGAAATGATTTTCATTCATTGCCAATTGTAAGTTCTGAGTAATTAGTAACTAATTAACTAATAAATTAATTATTATTTAAAGAAATTAGGAAATTTAATTTTATAGTTTAATGAAGTAGAAATAATTAAAATATGAATTTTAACATTACTTTTAAAGAATTTGGCCTAAAATCGGGCTAATAGGCCAAACCGGTTGAATCGGACTCACATTGAGCCCAAGGCCCAACCCAAACACCACTTTAATGAAGTGGCTTCAGCCACCTCTTCCTCTCATTATGAAACTCACGCTGGAAACTTGGAGGGGAAGAAGAGGAACTCCAAACCCTAACCTTGCATTCAATCCCATTTATCTCTCAATCTGGAGCTCTGATCGTCACACCGTTTACGGCCACGCAATCACCGCGTCGAGCTCTACAAAATCCACTGAACAATTTGTAAGGTAAGCCTCAGTTTCTTTTCCATCTGCTCACCTTTCATTTTCGAAAATCTTAAGCCTTTGTGTTGAGATTTTGTTGAATTTTGATGTTTAGGATCAAATTAGCTTTGTGGACTTGCCAGATCTTGTTACAAATTTCTGTTGGCAAGGTGAGAAACCTCTAACCCTTGTGAAATTGTTAAATTATCAAAACCTTTTTTGATTTTGTGGTATTTATGTGGAATTAGAGTGAGATATATGTTTTGGAAACAAATTTGGTGATATCGGTGATTAGAAAGCAAACCGTGGAGGTTGGGTTTTCGTTCGGTGAGGATTCGGGGCTTTGGACACTTGAGGAATGGAGAAATTTGTGGTGCTTTGGCATTAGGGAGGAATCGGCCAAGGTATGATTTTGGTTTCTCATAGATAATATATAATGTCATGTGAAAATTTAGGCTAGATGACCATAGTATAGGTTGGAATGTGCAAGCATGTTAATGTTTAGTAACTTTGATGGAAATATTGAATGATTTTGAGAATGAGTTAATGATTGATGATTTTGTTGAAAGTATGATTTTGGTGTTTGATGATGATGTTAAATTATGATGTTGAATTGATTTTTGGGTTGTTTGGAGTGAAAATAAATATGATTGAGTAAACGGTGTAGTGGGGAGAAGATGGTATGGTTCTGGACTTGTTTATGCACAATGAGGGTTGTTTTGTGGAGTGTTACATTGGTTTTTAAATGAAATTTTGGTAAAAATAGAAGTTTGGCATTTCTTTGAAAAAATTAATTTTTGACGGAACTTCGGAGAATCATAACTTTGCTTTCGGACCCTAAACTTTGTTGAACTTATTTTAAATACAAATTGGGTCTGTGAAGTTTATACCATTTGAACAACGGATGAAAAATCATTTAAAATGAAAGAGTTATGCACGTTTGAAGTTTGGTATCAAATTTTGGAAATTCTACAACTTACCAGTTTTTTAAGAAAAAGGAAGAGTCGCGTACGTGAATACACACGTGACGCAGACTTTAGGCTCTGTCCAGACGTCCCGCGAGCATGCACATGCGTACGTGAAAGGGATATCTTACAGGCTCGTGTACGCGGGCAAGTACCACACAACGCGGGACATCTTCCCTGTCCGAGGGGCTCGCGTATGCGGATGAGGATCGCGTACGCGAGTTCAGCAAATTACACCCCTGTGTACACGAAACATGGCATGCGTATGCAGAACCCTTATTTTTGGAAAAAGTGGATTTTTGTGATTTTAACTTATTTTCTAACATCAAACATCTATAGTTACCCTCTAAAGTCCCAAATTTAGTTCCTAATCATAAGTAGAGGGGTAAACTTAGAGGAGAAGTTAACTTGCTAGTGAAGAAAGGTTTTGAAGTAATGATTTGTTGTTGAGGAAGTGTGGAAATGATGATGATACAGTGAATCATGAATTGAAATGATGTTGAGAAAGAATTTTTGGATGAGATACCTGGGCAGTAGAAAGGATTGTGGTTTGTCCCACTTGCTCCGGGTCAGTGATCGAGATACCTGGACAGTAGCAAGGATTGTGGTTTATCCCGCTTACTCCAGATTAGTGATTATGATGCCTGGGTAGTAGCAGCAGTAGTGGATTATTCCACTTGCTCCAGGTTGAGTTTTTAAACACTTGTCTGGGTAGTAACAGTAGTAGAACAGGTTGAATGTCTTAATAGAAGAATACTTCGAAGTAACTTTATCATGTGGTTGAACTTGAATAATGTTGGTTGATATGTGCAGCTGTGCATGTTCTAAAGTTACAGCATTTCTGAGTAGAAAAAGAAAAGAAAAAAAAAATCAGAATCACAAAGGAATCTTAACTAATGATAAAATAGCATCCCTATGCTAACAGAAAACTAGAAACACTATTAAATTAACAACAAATAAATTCAATTTCTTGTTTATACTATACAACACACACAGACCTCGGTCACTGGTGGGATTGAAAACAAAAGGGATCCCCAATCAAATTCAAACCTACAGCAAGAAAAAGCTACTGTTGCTAAACAACTAAAGTTGGAAGAGGGTAACAAAGAAATCACCCTCATTTCAGCTAAAGCTATAAACTTTGAATTGAAACAGAATTGGGTATAGATTGAATTTCATTATTTAAACGCAAAAAAAAAAGAGAGAATTAGAGAAGAAAGACATACTTGTAGAGATTGGGATGAAGTTGAAGGAGAGAAGGTAGCGACTTGAAGCAATGCTTCTGCAGATTCCTAGCAGCAAACATTGATGAATCGAAGAATCGAAGGTGGTGGTTGAATCAGTTAACAGTTAAAGTATATGCCACTATTCACTATTCAGTAGTCACTCACTGACTCACTCTTCTTCGCTCTTCTTCGCTGTTCTTTCAGGGGTAATTAGTTAACAGTTAACAATTTATAGATTTTTAAACACTCTAGGTTGTTTTTAACACTCGCGTACGCGAACAGGGTGACGCGTACAAGGATGCCCAAATTTTGACTTATGCGTACGCGGGGCAGGGGTTCGTGTATGTGAAACCCCTGTTTTGCTAAAAATTTGTTTTTTTTTCACTTTTTCAAGGGTTCTTTAGCTTTCTAAACTTCTCTAATTACCGTTTAAGATTTCTATCTAGTAATTAGGTCCTAAGACTAATAGAGGTGAGTTAGTGAATCAAATTGATGAAATTCTGTTATAAGTTTAGAAGACGGTGACTTAGGCTTGGGAAGTTCTGTGGATGGAATAGCTTGAGTGTCTGGGCGGAGTGTTGAGGTGACAATGAATTGATAAACATAAATGATTATGGTTAATGAGATGAGTATATGCGGACTTGTGCTATGAGCAGTGATCTCTCAGATTGAGTATGTGTTTGTGATATGCATTGTTCTCCATTGTAAGGGCTGTTGCAGTCTCCTGCCTACGTCCAGATGTGAGGACTGTGGCAGTCTCCTGTTCACGTGACATGCATTGAATTGGTAAGTTGTTATGCACCTTGGGAAAGGGCTGTAGCAGTCTCCTGCTTGTCGAGGTAGCGGTGCTGGCATAAGGGCCGAGGCAGTCTCCCGCCTACATTGAGATGTGAGGACTGAGGTAGTCTCCCACTCGCATAACCTTCTATGTCGCCAAAGTGAACTCGATCACTATAACCCAAAAGAGTGTGTGTAACACCCCAATTACCCTAAGCCTTACCTCTAGCCGTAAAGCAAAGGTTAATCAAGGGTTACGACAATTTTAAGGCTTATACATACATACATACATACATATATATATATATATAAGGAAATAATATATTCTAGAAGCCTGATGAAGGAATAAATTCAAAGACAGATTTACAAAAGCGCGAAACGTTCACACGAAGCTAACACACAAGACACAAGGTTTAGATGTAAAAGAATGAAACATATATATAGATACAATATTATTATAATCATAGAGAACTAGCCGCAGCTTGCGGAGTTTAAGCCGACTAGTTACAAATAGAACAATACAGAGTTTTGGAATTTAAAACAGCTTATACAACTTATTTCTCAAATAAGCCTCTAAGGCCATAAAGTTGAATATACAAAAGGTGAGATAATACTGTGACATAAGTAAAACAGAAATAAACAAGGAACGAACCATACTCTGCTCTGTCACCATATCCGCAATCTCACCGAAGTAGATTACGATCTGCATCTGAAAAATAACAAAGTATGGAATGAGAACCGGAGGTTCTCAATATGGTAACAGTGCCCAATGATGTAAGATGTAAGGCTCCGGGACGCCGAAGACAATCCTAGAACTTCACATCACATACGGATATTCAAGCTTAGAACAAAGTAAATAAATATATAACGAACTTAAACCATGAACCGGGTTATCTAAACTTATGGGAATTCTAACTAACACTAATCACACCGCTGTATCCCATAGCCCTCGCCAACCTACCCTCCACGCGATGAATGTCTATCCTATTGGCTCGTGATATCACTTGTCGGTCCGTAAATGCCAACCCGACACATCCTCCCGGATGTAGCCTTTTCTGTCACGCCAGGGATATAGTGCCCTACGCACTCATGCAGCAGCTCTTCTGCTATGCCAGGGATATAGTGCCCTGCACACTCATGTAGTAGGGAGTCTACTACGCCAGGGATATAGGCCCCGCACACTTCATGCAGCAGAGAAGGAAATAACCATAACAAATCATGCAGCAGAACAATCTACCACGCTGGGGATATAGGCTCTACATACTCTCAACAACAACTAGTCATGCAGCAGAACAATCTGCCACGCCGGAGATATAGACTCTGCACACTATCAACAACTACTGGTCATGCAGCAGAACAATCTACCATGCCGGAGATATTGGCTTTGCACACTATTAACAATCCAATAACTTCATCCTCAAATCATCACCAGACATCACCATTTCTCATTTCAAATCACTTTCAACAACATCTACTCATGCAGCAGAGAAACCTGCTATGCCAGGGTTATAGGCTCTGCACACTTTCCTTCCATATCCATCATTAGTTCTTAATTCCATTTCGAACTCATTAGTTCATCAATTCCTCAAGTCATTATCAATAATCACCAATTCCACCACTCTTCCTTCTTCTCTCAACTAACTCATCCTTAATACACTAGAAACCTAAACCTCCATTCACTAACTTTCTAACGTAAAACCCAAATAAATCTCCTAGGACCTTTCCCTTATTCCAATGCCCAAAGATAAGCCCAAGAGTCTTAAAATGGTGTCATAGAAGTATAGAATCTTGTTGGGAAAGTGAAATAGTTTAAAAACAAAGTTTAAGTTATAAAACAGGACGTGTGCGTACGCACAGGGGGTGTACGTGCGCACGCCCAGAAGATTTTTAAGATGTGTGCGTACGCATAGAGGTGTGCGTACGCACATGCATTAACTTTCCCAACATGTGCGTGCGCACAGGTTGTAAAACCTCATTGGTGTGTGCACGCACACACTGTGCTAGCGCTGCAAACAGCACGCCCATCCCTGCCTGTACGTGTGCATAGATCCGTGCGTCCGCACAGGTCTAAAATTTTACAGGGTTGTGCGTGCACACAAGGCTGTGCGTGCGCACATACCAGAAATCACAAAATTCTGCAACTCTGCAAAATTTCAGATTTCGACACCAATCTTTGAATGATCATAACTTCCTCTACAAAATTCCAAATTTTATAAACTTTATATCAAATTGAAGGGTTTTCAATAATCTTTAATTCCAAACTAAATTCAATAAGTTTTGAAAATCGAGGCAAAAGTTATGATCAGACAAAGTTCATAAAAAATCCATTTTTACCCAAAACCTCATAACCTCAAATTCAACCAATTTTCAAACTAAAACCAATCTAGTCACAACCCAAACAATACCAAAACAACCCAAAACTCATACCACACACTACTTTAACTATTTTTTCAATCACGCAACTTTCTAAACCATTCAACAATCCCAATTCCAACCAAATTCACATTTTCCACTTTCCCTTATTAACGTCAACAAACCCCATCAACCATTAACAATCCTCAAAATCATCATTACCCAATTTTTCACATCATACACCAACACCATCATTTACCATAACCAACACAATTCATAAATAATCATCAACAATACCAACAACTCTCAACAACCATAATAAATATCAACACTCATCCTCAATTTTCTCAACATCAACAACTATCAACAATATTAATAATCACTACAAATCCTCATCAATCTCAATAATCATTAATCTCTCATCAACAACAATAAATCGCACATTCCTCACCAACATTCATAATCATCAAAAGCCAACAACATCAATATTCATCATAAACCATTAAATACCCACAACCTCATCAAATCATATAATCATTATTACTAGTATTTGAATTCATTCCACACAACACCACCACTTCATTTATCAATCCTCATCAACAACACCAATCATCAATACTCACTAACACCAATAATTACATCAATTCACATATAATTATTCATACACCAATATCATTCAATCCTATCTTAGGGTCAACTAGTCTAAGTGTCCATAAACATTACATATTACATAAAGGAAACCAAAACCATACCTTGGCCGATTCCCAAATGCTCCAAACACCAAAACTAAACCACCAAACTTGATCCAAAGCCTCAACCAACTCCAACAAACACCAAAGCTCAAACTAACAACACATATATCACCAAAATCAAAACCTAAGATACATAAAACAACTAAACACAAGGGTTTAGTAAAACCTTACCTTATCCAACGTGAGTAGGGGTAAAATACAACAATTACCCACTACTAGAGATCACCTAAACAAGCAAAACCACAAAACTTGCTCAAAAACCAAACCTAAAATGCGCAGAAACTTAGGACACGAAACTGGGAGTGAGATGCGAGCTCTTACCAAATTTATTTAGATAAAAAGAAAGAGCTCGTCAAGAGCTTCGCGTGGCCTCAAACAGCTCATCAATCGGAGCTCCGGATAAAAAGTTATGGAGTTTTGAAGGAGGAGGTAAATAGTAACCTTCTTCCTCCCTTCTCTCACCCAGCAGCGCCCCTTTCTTTTAATTTGGGGTGGAATGGCTGAGTTGCTCTTTAAATGAGCATATATATGTTGGGCCTCGGGCCCGGTTTGGACCCGGTCCAATTTGTTAGGGTTTTTAGCCCGTTTGACCCACTTTGGGCCAAAACCTTTAAGATTAGTGCCCAGTTTTCAATTCTAAATTATTTTTGTCCTTTTAAAACAATAATTAAATTTTCCAAAATATTATTTTTTCTGAAAACACGGTATCGGACAGGCTTAAATCGGTTCGAACGGATCGGTTGCCGGTTCTCAGTTTTTCGCAGAAAATACATTTTCTGACTTAGAAAAATTCACTGAAACCAATTTTCACATTTATATTTTCAAATTAAAACTTATAAATTTTGAATCTATTCCAGGCACTAAAATTATTTTATTAAAACAGTTTTGCGTGAAAAACTCGGGTTCTTACAGTGTGCCAGGCACTACAACTTACGGGGTGTAAGAAAGAGTGAGTAGGGCAATATATCCCTGGTCGTGGCAGAAAGGCGACATCCCGGGGATGTGTTAGTTGGCATTTTGAACCGACAAGTGATATCACGAGCCAAATAGGATAGACATTTATTATATGCATCTTTTACATGCTTTCTTGCTTTGATTACTGGAGTTATGCCTATTTGAATAATATGGCTAAATGCTAGTTGATTTACCTGCTATATATGTATACTATTTGTGCTTTACTTGTTTGCATTATATGTGTTTTACTGGCATTGAGGAGGTTAGGTAGGCGGTGGCGATGGGATCTCATGGAGGGTAGGTTGGTGAAGGATGTGGGACAACGATGATTAGTATTAGTTAGAAATCCCTTAAGTTAGACTACCCTGTTTATGGTTTAAGTTATTTACTTCTTTAGGCTTGAATATATCTGTTTTGATGTGAAGTTCTATGATTGCCTTTGACATCCCGGAACCTTATATCTTACATATTGGGCACTGTAACCATACTAAGAACCTCCGGTTCTCATGCCATATATTTTTGTTGTTTTTCAGATGCAGGTCACAAATTCACCCCGGTGAGTTTGCGGACATAGTGACAGAGCGGAGGATAGTTTCTCCTTTGTTTTAATTCTGCTTTATTTTGATGTAGTTACTCTCTCATCCTTTGTATTTATATAACTTTGTTGCCTTAGAGGCTTTTGCTTTAACCCTTGAGAGATAGGAAGTAAGCTTTTTATAAAACTATGTTGTATCTCTCGACTAGTCGGCCTAAACTTCGCAGGCTGTGACTAATTTTCTTTTTGTATATCATACTTATATATATCTTGTCTACTTAAATTATTACCTTATGTATCCTGGAGCTATCTACAAGGTTATATATGTATGTATTATGTTTTGTATCTTTTCATGCCAACGCATTTAGCTATCGTGTGTGAACGCTTCGCGCTTTGTAATTCCGGTTTATGCGACTTTGAGCTTTTATTCCTTCATTGGTCTTCTAGTATTAATATTTCTTTCTATATATTTTACTATACAAGTTTTAGAACTATCATGGCACTTTGTTATCCTTCAAACCTTTACGGTATGAGGTAAGGCATTGGGTAATAGGGTGTTACACTGTTGTCATCTTGTGCCACTGCAATAAGCAACACACCACCATATTTGCCATACATGTGCGTCCCATTGATAGAAACAAATGGCTTGTAATGCTTGAAAGCCTCGACATAAGACGGGAAGGCCCAGAATACTTTGTCGAACATGCTACAGTCGCGGACCATAAGGTGCCCATCATAGTAAGATAAGGCCCTGAGCTCACATACTGTTCCGGGACAACAACTCTGAAGTGCTTGTAGCAACTTCGGCACGTTGTTGTATGACTCCTCACAATCTCCGTATATCTGCGCAATTGCCTTTTGCTTTGCCATCCAGATCTTTCTATACGAGAGTTTGAAGTGATAGCTTTGTTGAACTGTACCCTGTAGGACATGGATACTGACAGATGGGTTGGACTATATCAACGGCAGGATGACATTGCAGATGAGGGTGCTGTCCAACTGTCGATGGTCTTGGGACATGGTAAGTGGTAAATATGTATGCGCTCCACCAACCTTCCGGACCTTCCTAACGAAATAAAACATTCATGGTCAGAAACTACACCAGATATAACAATCATAAATGAGTAAAAATGCCACAATTAAATTTGACCTCACCAATATCCGAGATTCTATCGGAGGGCTACACGGAGACTCCAGGGACTTCCAATTGCAGATTGGCAGCAATGCACATGGTACTTTAATCGGTCTGATTCAACAACTTGGTACTTAGCCCTTCTGCAAATGTTGTAGTTCTTCACACCCTGCATTACTGCATCTGTGCTTTTGAATTTGTGACTGACCCGAAACTCCACCCCACTGTAATCGTCTTTCCCGGTGTTGAAAAATGGAGATTTTTCATGCATCGCGTCTAGATCCAATGCATGATAGTGACTTGGTACATATGATAGCGCCGAAATCAGGTGGGGGAGGAGGCAAAACATAGCACACCGCTGTCTCGACTGGCATCTTTGGTACAAACTCCTCCTCATCATCATCTTCAGAAGAACCACTATCGTTGCTATCCGCAACATACTCCTCATCGGAGTCTTCATCATCCACGTCCATATCTTCCACTGGACTAGCAACATGAATCGGTGGTGGTGCGAGAGGTGGATCATCCTGCACAAAGGTCGAGTGGGCGGATCTGCCGCCACCAACATCACCAACCTCCGTGAAAAACTCCAGCACTTGTTCTGCCATGGAGCCGAAACAGACGACACCGAAAAACTCCATTTTCCAACGATACTAGCAACCTATACCCCACTCTTCCGATCCCTTTTCTCTGTAAATCACCAAGGTTACTCAATATTAAACTCGAACAAAGAACTTACTCGCCGAGTGCACAATAGTAACATATTATCATACTCAAATATCACCCCATTGTCATTGTTTCTCATACAACAATTGGGATACACACAGACAACAACATATCCGCTACTACTGGATATTTTTGCCTATTTTTTGAAAGAAAGATATAGGAGAAGAAGATATGAAATGTATATGGAGAATACCAAAGGTTGCACATCCTTTTATAGCTGTTGAAAATTTGTCTTATTGTATTTCATTTACACTGTAAACGTGATAATTTATCACGTATCTTGTTTACAGTGTAAACAAGATATGTGTAAACTTATCTCATTTACACTGTAAACAAGATAAGACATACTACATATTTTTGTAATTATTTTACAAATTATTTATTTCAATAAATAAAATATTTTTTATTTATTTAAAAGAAATCTCCTATAAAACCCAACAAATAAATTATCATCATTAAAAACAAATTAATCTAATGTAATTAATATTAATGATGTTGACATATTCTACCCACTCTACTTTGACACAAAACTTATCTACGAGTAGGGGTGGAAAAAGGCCAGGCGGCCTGCCAGGGGCCTGCAGCCTGGCCTGTGTTTGGCCTGACCTGGCCTGGCCTGTTATAAAATAGGTACAGGCCCAGGCTCATTTAAAAGCCTTAATACGTTAATAGGCCAGGCCCAGGCTCGCTAATTAATCTTATTGGCCTGTCAGGCCTGCTTGGGCCTGTTAAAATATAATTAAATATATAAATAATTATTTATTATAACAAAATTATGAGATATTTTAAATCTATTATATTTTATTATAAATATTTTTGTATATTTTAAATACATTAAAAGTTTAAAATTTTTTTATAAATATTAAATATATGACATATTACATATAAATATTTTTATTAAAAAATAATTTTTTTAAATAATAATTTTATTTTTGTAAAAAAAAAAAATCAGGCCTTTTAACAGGCTTCAGGCCAGGCCAGACTGAATAACAGGCCAGGCCTAGTACCTTATAAAGAGCCTATAACAGGCTGCAGGCCAGGCTCAGGCCAATTAACTGTATGACAGGCCAGGCCTGTTAAGAGTAAAGCCTGGCCTGGCCTGGCCTATTTCCACCCCTATCTACAAGTGTGGGAACAACACTAACACACGTCACCTCTCTTCTAGTGCTACACTTCTTCAGCCCATGAGAAAATTTTTTTTCCTTCAGTACAATAACATTACCCAAAAAAAGTACATAAAATATGGTGGGTAAGAGGGTAAAGAAAAGAGTTGAGAGAAGGAGATGACAGGTCAAATAAAAAAAAGTTATCTAAAATGAGAAAATTGATAAAGTGGTTAAATAATATTATAATTATTTTTAAATTTATAACTTTTTATTATGTATAAGTTCATTTTCTTAATTTTATTAAAAAATGACTTCGTTACTTTACCAATGTTTTTATTTTGGAAAAGCTTGATCCGAGACAAAGATCCGAGGATGGAAGATGGGAGAAAGACTTGTCCTTGAGAACTTCTATCGTTTTTTTTTTTTTTTTTGGAGAACTTCAAGAATCGGCTACAGCAGGCAATGGGGAAAAAGTTCTCTCTTTTTTTAGTCGTTGTCATACATGGGTTATTAGTTATGTTTTCCTTGAGCCCCAAATTGTGTACTTTTTTTTTTGGTCGATAAATTGTGTACGTTATTGGGATGTATTGTCTTCTGTCCAATAGAAAAACGGGCTCAGCCAACACAAGTAGCTGAGTCCACAACGAGCCCAACAAATACTGAAAAGCTTGAAGGGACGGCAACCGCGAAACTCAGCTCAAGAGAGACAGATACAGACACGCACATCCGCATTAACAGGTTAAAAGGAAATGATAGGCTGATATAGGCTGATAGTCCCACCCCAAAGACAAAAAGCAGATTCCACAGTCTCCTACTCTCCTCAAATCAAATCATCTCCTCTCCCATTAAAAACAAAAACAAACACACTTGACTTACTCTCTCTTCTTCCCACTGCCACCTGAATCCGCCAGTTACTTCCGACCACATGGTCCCCTCCCTCATACTAGTACTGTTAAACCCCCTCCTCCAATTTTCATTAATTAACTAATTAACACGCTGCTGCCACCACACTTTAGTGCTCACATCTTTACATGTTTTATATATTTTTTATTTATATTTTGCAGTTTCTATCAGCAGAGAGAAGACAGTCTGTGATCTCGTCGTAGTAATTGAAGTTGCTGCTGCTTCTTCGCATGGCACCAACTCATAATCGTTTCTCGGTTACCACGCTTTTTTATAATCCAACAATCTGATCTAACCTTCTATTCCCCTCTCAACTCACTCTTCTTCTCTTTCAAAAGAGAAAAAGAAAAAGAAAATGCTGACGTGCATAGCTCGGCCGAAGAAACTCGGGGAAGACTCACTGAGTCACCCGGACGATCCCAATTCCAGCATCGGAAAGAATCAATCCGTCAAGTCCATCACCTCTCAGGTAACTTCTATTAGAGAAAAGGAAAAGAAACAAAAAAGAAACAAAAAAAGTGCAAGAGCTCTCTCTTTCTCTCATTGCTTTATCTAAGTGTCGTGATTTAAACTCTCCACCGCGGGCGCGTGTGTTTGTTTTTTTGGTTTTCTTCAGTTAAAGGATATGGCGTTGAAGGCGTCGGGTGCGTACAAGAACTGCAGTCCGTGCGCGCCGCCGAGTCGACTCAGGACAGCCAGTGGAGTGGGCGGTGCCAGTATTGGAAGCGGTGGAGACTCGGATGGGGACTCGGATCGGTTCCGGTGGTCGTACAGACGGACAGGGAGCTCAAGCTCGTCGGCGGGGACAAGGACAGGGTGGGGAAAGGAGATGGAGGCGAGGCTTAAGGGGATATCGAGCGGCGAGGGGACGCCGAGCTCCGCCGGAGGGAGCGGGCGGAGGGCGGAGCCGGTGGTGGTGCTAGTGGAGGAGAACGAGCCGAAGGAGTGGGTGGCGCAGGTGGAGCCTGGCGTCTTGATCACGTTCGTGTCGCTTCCCCGTGGCGGGAACGACCTCAAGCGCATACGATTCAGGTGCGCGTATACGTATATTATATCCGAAAAAACTCGAACGCATGCTTTTGTTGTCGTTTGCCTGGTTTTTGTTGCCGTTTTGTGTTGTATATTGTGTGTAAGGAATTTTTTAGGGATGGTATTTGATAGTGACTGTTCATTAAGGTGAACGTGGTGCTGGTCGATGTTATCGGAATCGCCACATTTAGTGCTATTATTTATTAATTTATTAAAAAATAATATAAAATCATCAAAATTGTTTTGGCCATTAATTTGTTATTTACTAAAGTATGTTATTGGACTTCTTTAAGTAAAGAAATTGAGTTTATAGTTGAGTTTATAGTTAAAAGTAATGATAAAAAATAATGAATTTTGATGATCTTCTAAAAATACTTTTTATTTATTAATTATTAAGTAATCTCTAGAATAATATTTTAACATGAAAAATAATATAATTTTCTTAAATATTATCTAATATTAGCCACTACTTAGTATCCTGTTACTACTGCTGTATTTATGTTAAATTATGGGGAATGGATATGGTCAAATGTCACTCCTATTTTACAAATTTATAAAAATATATAATGTAAAAAAATGTGCAAAGTGATATTATTAAAAATAAGAGTAATAATAGCATTTTTTAAAATTATATATATTAATTAATTATGAATTTTAATGGACACAAAAAATTTTAAAATTTTAACAACACTTAAAAAATACAGTTAAAATTAATGTTACACTTTTTAATTTCACAACACTTTTTAATTAGATATATGGGAAATTGTTATATGTGTGTATTTTTGAAAAATGTTTTGTGTGTTAGATTTATTAATTGTATGAAATAAAAATGATGAAATTGTCATTTTTTCCCATAATTTTAAAATAATAGTTTAACTATAAAATTCATACATTTATTTGTTATGTATAAAAGTGTGAAATTGTAAATTCAGCAGAAATTATTTTTAATATAGAGATGAAGATGACGTTTTAGTTGAATATCGATAATTGAAGTGTATTTCAGTATTATGAATATGTATAAAATGTGTCCAACAAGCACCTTGCATGTTGAATGTTTACACGTATCCAACACCATCCTGTGTATTGCTTGTCAGAATGATGACATGTGTCCAACGTGTTGCAACACACACACTGCATGTTAACTTTCTATCTGGAAAATCAACCTGTAATTTCACCAAATAATCCTATTTTCAACAAAAACATCAATATTTTTTTCATATAAAAAAAAAATTAGCCTTAATTCGGATGAAACATTTTTGGATATTATTGAATGCAATCAATTTGAATGTGGGGATAGTGCTACAGTGATAATGACAATGGTCAATAGGTGCCTTGTGTTTTGGGGTATGGTGGACTGTCAACTTCCCTTGTCATTAAGTAGGTACTTCTATTTTTACTAACTTTTGGGACATCCTCATTTTCTTCGTTAAATGCATGGACATATATAGGAGTAGTAGTATAGTACTTATAGGTTATTAGCTTATGGTAGTTGTTTCTTCTTTGTTCTTAACCTTGTTTCGTTTGTTGGGGATTAACGCCTTGAATTTCTGGGTCTTGTTTTGTTTGGTTTATGGTAACAATGAAATGAGTTGGGATTTGTTTCCTTACATGATGATTTTGTTTTCTCTTTATTGAAATAACAACCTGATTGAAAATTTCACCAACTTTGTTTTGATCATAGTATTTTATTTGGAACGTTCAAAAAGTATAATGTGGTTTGATGTGAATAGAATTTTTGTTAGGTAGCAAATTATTATTTTATTAACCTAAAAAACTCACATTCCACCCAAAAAAAAAAAAGAAGCATTTTGATATGATTATGGAGTTTGAATTCACAGAACATTTACAAGTCGGGTACAAGACTGTCTTTACTATCTAGATGTAAAACATTTAGTGCAATTAAAGTATCATTTGTCTTTGAACCATGATTCTGAATGAGGTGAATGATGGTCCACAACCAGGCAATTAATGATTTCTGAATCCCGAAAATAATCCAAAATTTTAAAACTTTCTAGATATTATCACAGCTTATTGTCTATTCTGTTTTGGTCAAGAGCGTTGCTTGGATTGGAAAAGAGGTAACAGAATATAGCTATAACTATTTTTGTGATCACTATTATCAATCATGCTCAGTCACCACACCAATCACTATTGTCCTTATTTTTGAAGCATCCTAATTCCAAAGTCTTCCAATTTCCCAAAGCCTGAATCAATCAACCCTCCTCCGTAGAGTAGAGTAGATATATGAAAAATGGGTTATTAGGTAGGGGTCCACAGTTCCACTGTTATTTCACGCCCTTGCCAAAAGCAATCTCAAAAAGTGGGTCCTAAAGAGAAAGAAAGAAAGAAAAAACTGACTGTGGCTTTCGTAAGTGGTGGTGGGTCAGTGTTCATTGTGCTGGTAACCTTTTTAAAACCGAGCCTTGTCGTTTGGTCGGATGAAGACTCTTATGGTTTCTTTTCTTGTTGATTCCCTATTATTAGTGACTTTGTCTTCCTCTAAAATACAAGATTTTGTCTTTTAATCTGCAATTTGCTGGGGTAAGTGCTCTGAATTCTCATCATCTTCCATTCAAGAACTATGTATATATATATACAAGACAAAATTTGAATGAAATGAACCAGTACTAGGTGGGCATAAAACAAAGTTAAAGTTGAAGATAACATAATATTTTACCTTATTTTTTGTCTTTCTTTCATCATATCGTAGGATAAAAGCACCAGTGGTGTCAAGTGTAGTTTTGGACCTACATGGTTCCTAGTAGTGCCATCCTAACCAATATGGTGCTGGTGGGTGGGTCAGTACACAAATGATTTTTCTTTTTCTTTTCTAGTTTTCTGCCGATATGTTTCTGAGTTTAATTTCTATCTACAATTTTTGTAAACTCTTTCACACTGAGGATATCTCATAAATCAAACCTTTTGAGCTGGTGTGTGTGGAAATTAATTGTTTTTTTCTGCACTGCAGCACTTGATTAGATGTCTTTCATAGCAATTAACTCCATCATTCTTATTCTATTTCTTTTATTTTCTTTTTATGAATTTAAACTCAACAATTTTAGGCTTAGAGTGTTCTTAAGCTAATATTAGAACCTAATGAATCGTCTGAATCATTACATATTTAGGCGCGCTTAGTAGTGCATTTAGTTGACACTAAAGTTTGGGACCCACTTGCATTCGTTTGCTTGGACAACTCCACTGTACGTAAGGTCAATGTTGGCCTCTTGGCCTTAGAGCAACTTTAATTTTCACGCACAGAATGGCCGGTTTGCCTTTAATTATTCAAGTGAGAATTCTTTGTCAAAAAGCATCTCCAATTGAGTGACCTAGTCTAGCATGATTGGCTACAGTGTCACACACCACTAACAATCAAAACGATTCCTATTAAAAGAAAAAAAAAATGGTGGTCAACACAATTAACATAATCATAACATTAACAAGTAACAACTTGTTAGTTGGATGTTTCAAGCTTTGTTTGGTGGATCAGTCATACGCTGATGCCCACATTGGAAAAGCTTAATTATATTTGCAAATTTGAAGAATTATTATTTGGGTCTTGCTAGTTGGCTACTTGCTATGGTTAGAAATGTTTACAAATTTTTCTTCAATAAATGCATTAAAAAAGTATTGGAAAATTCAGATATTTATTTTTCAAAAAAAGCTTTCTACATTAAGCATCTTTAGCAAAACTCTTATTAATTTACCACTTAATTTCCATCCTGCAAACAGAAGAAAAATGTAGAACGAAGGGGTGGTAAAGAAGAAGAGAAGAAACCCTTATTTCGCCGTTGTTAAATTATGGTTGAACTGCACTTTTCCAAACATTTCAAAGATGAGAAGTAGTGGATTAATATTTGTTTAGTTTTATTGTATAGTCGGGAGATATTTAACAAATGGCAAGCTCAAAGATGGTGGGCAGAGAACTATGACAAGGTCATGGAACTTTACAATGTTCAAAGGCTTAACCGCCAAGCTTTCCCTCTTCCAACTCCACCACGGTCTGAAGATGAGGTAATTTTGAATTGAATAGCTCATGATCATTATTTGTCGTGCACAATGTAGTATTTGGAAGCTGGGTGTTACTTAGGATAATGTTTATTTTGGCCTTTTGGGAAATTCTATTGCATATCAAAATGTAAGTAAGTTTTAATCTATTACTGTATTTGCAATTTCACTCGATCACTTTCAGTATGGTGCTAATAACAGATTTTGTTCTAGTAGGTAGTTGGTTATACTTTACCATAATGTTCCTCATTTTGGTTTGGGCCTATTCATAATTAGTCAATGGAAGACTGTTATTCGATAATGAAGATATAAATGTATAAAGTTGATAAGTGTATTTGCACTGCTAGAGTAAGAAATTTCGCACCTGAAAAATAAAGAGTTGATCGTTGGATAGAGTAAACTAGTATAACCCACCTAATGATTTAAGTGTTAACCAGCAGTATGTCATATCATTTGGACAAAAAGCAGAGTAAGATGTTAATTCTTTTTTCCATTATATTTGCATATTAGGCAAATGTTGAAACAAACAAGCTTTTTGTAGTCGCTGTCCTCAGTTTTGATGTACTGGGCGGAAGTTAGTACTTAGTATTTTACTATATTTTGATCTGGTGCATTTCTGGGTTGAAAACAGAGTTCAAAGCGTGAATCAATAGAAGACAGCCCTGTAACACCTCCACTAACCAAGGAACGGCTACCTCGAAATTTGTACCGCCCAACAGGGGTGGGAATGGGATACTCATCCTCAGATTCCTTTGATCATCAGTCAATGCAATCCCGGCATTACAATGATTCAAACGGTCTGAACTCAACCCCAAAGGTTTCAACCATTAGCGCTGCCAAGACAGAGATGTCATCGATGGATGCTTCTATAAGTAGCTCATCCAGAGAAGTGGACCATTCCGGGGAACTATCAATGAGCAATGCTAGTGACTTGGAGACTGAATGGGTTGAGCAGGATGAACCTGGAGTCTACATTACCATTAGAGCACTCCCAGGTGGCAAACGGGAGCTCAAACGAGTGAGGTTCAGGTACAATATCGCCAACTTCATGGCTAGATAATTCCCTCATGTATGATGATTTCGCTCACTACTATTTAACTAGGATGAAGTATTAGACATAATCCTGGGAGTTTGGGTTGTTCTAAACTTCCATGTTAGACATAAAAGTGTGTATTTGCCTCTAAATAGTGGTCCTAACAATTTAAATTTTTAGTAATTATAGTTGACAAAAATTTCGGTCAAATGGGGCCCCAATTTTTATAGGTTAAAATTTTGGGTACAAGTAAGCATTATGTCAACTCAAGTTTTTCAGGGAGATGGTCTTTCAAAATTGATAGGTCATAGTTGTTTACTTGAGAGATTATATGACATTAAGAACATGCTTTAGGATTAGCTCAAAAAGTTGAAGTGAGAATCAATTTTTACTTGTTGCTGATACAACAAAAATCTAAAAGGACTTAATGCAGAGTACTGTAAATTTTTCTATCTAGGATTTCAAGTTAGAAATATTGGTCAAGCATCCTATGTACTTAACTGTGTTTGACCCTGTCACTAGTTAATCTGTTCTGTATAATACAGTTAGACACTCTACTCTCCCGGTTTGAATTTTTTACCATTTGTGAAGCAAGAATGAAGCTGTGCATTTGAGTTCAATTTTTGTGGTTACATATTAAAACTGTTTGGAATTTTTCTTCTTATTCCCTTGAATGTGGTACAGCCGAGAAAAATTCGGGGAGATGCATGCTCGACTTTGGTGGGAGGAGAATCGTGCCAGAATACATGAACAATACTTGTAAGATTTATCAAGTTGGTGGCTCCTGCTGATGCTGTGGAATATGTGGAGGTGGTGTTGCTTATTTAATTAAAATTTTTCGCATCTCTTGTTATACAAGGTATCTTTATAAATGATCAGATGTTAGGGGCTGGCACTACTTGTGCCACTTCCTTTTTTGGGTTTATACACACATCCTAGACCTTCGCACGCTGGCGTCTCATCTTCATGCCATCGGTTCTGGGTATTACCATGGACATGGGAAGTAAATTTAGCATCTATTAGTCAAACATATTGGTGGATCAAGGCAGCAATTGCTTACTTGAAAGTTGAAAACTTCTGAGTCTGGTGGGTGTAAATTACATGGCCGTTGAAATTGGATACAAAGAAATCTACTCAATCATTTTTGTTTTTACTCTACATATCTAATTTCTGCATCCAGTTTGCAATAGCATATCTACTCATAATACTAACTTCAACCTGTCTATCGTTGGAATAGCCTACAATGGTCATCAATACTGATATTTGTCCTTACTTTTGTTGACAATTGACATTATTCACCACTTTCATCTTTGCTGTCATGTTATTCATCTTTGCAAATGACTGTGCAACGCCTCAGTTAAATAGTTGTATGTATTTGCACACTCTCGTGTTCAATAAATATGAACTTATTATGTACATATCTTCATCCTTAATTTATAGCTCTTAAAATATAAAAGAAAAGGTTATGGAAATCTAAACATGACAACTTTGTGTCTGTTATGGACAGTGTATTCAAATCTTTGTTGTATTGTGTTCTCTCTACCAGAATGAATTTAGAGGAATGAAAAAGTAAAGTGGCACACATGGGAAAATTAGTTAAAATTCATTTAAGTAGATATTATTGTACCTTATGTTTGGATTGCCTTTCCCACCTTTTGTTCACCAGTTACCCATTCGATCTGAACAGAATTACTGGAGGCCGAAAAATTCTCTGCTTCACTTGACACTCAAAAAAGTGAAAAACACAAGTTTCTACTTATACATTTGTTAAGTAAATTCCTCTAAAAAAGTCCCCGAAAAATTTTAAAAATTTCAAAACAGTACCTGAAAAATTTTAGAATAGTCTCTTCGAATATTTTTAATCTTTTTTAAAAGTGATTGTCTTATAATATTTTTATTAATTAGAAAAATAAAATATTATTAAAAATATATAATAATAAAGAATATTATATAGTAAAATATAATTTTATTTATTAACACTAAAATGTCATAAAAATAATATTATTTAATCATTAACATATGATATTTACATTGAGATGATGTAGAAACCATAATAATAATAATAACTAAATTTAAGAAGTTATTGAATTATGAAAATCATTATTTATATACTAACTTCCTAAGATATTGATATCAAATAAATTTAGAAAGATATTCCCAAGCGAAAAAAAAAATATTTTTTCTTGGTATAATTGTTAACTGTGGTAGTACAAACAGTTTTAACTCAGCCTATTTTGTGCAATATTTTAACAACTAAATTTCAAAACTTTTTAAAGAATATGAACAGAACACTTGAATTTGTCAAGACATTTCTTCTTCAAGTATTACAAAGTATGAGGAGTTTCATATTGGGATTTTGTAAATCTACATTGATCTTGTGGTTGACTAACACTTATAAATTTGACTTCATAGATGACTTGGTTCACAATGCATGCAAGTTCTAAAGTGTTACGTTCGTAAGCATTTGCACAAATATTTTTAATTGTTTATATGAACAAGTTTATGTTAAATGAGAGTTCTCCTATCTCTTTAAGCAACAATAGCTCATTTTTTTCTTCATCATTAAAGAATAAGCATAGAATATGACACCTATAAATTACATTAAAATAATATCTTGCATGATAAAAAATAAATATGGGTTTATTTATTTTAAAAATTATTTCTTTTTGAAAAAAAAAAGCCTTTTCAAAATTAATTTATAATTTATCTTAAAAATAAATAAAAAATTTTGTATATAAATAATCAAATTTGAGGTTGAAGGTTGTAGAAGGTTTAGAGAAGGGGGGTTGAATCTATGACATTCTTTTGCTTTAATGAAATAACCATTTTAAAACAAACTTTCAGTCTAAATCTGTTTGAACTCAGCAGCGGAAAATTTATGAGACAATTTAGTTTTGTCTCATGAATATCAGAAAACAGAACAGAGCAGGGAAGAGAGAAGCTGATACCATCATGTATCTTGGTTCAGTTGCCTTGTGCAATGCAACATACATCCAGTCTCCACCACAACTGTGGTGGAATTTCCACTATAGTTAAAGTATTACATACACCAATTCTACAGGATTGACACAATCCTTTCACTCTCAAGTTCTAACCTAACTTGACTTGGTTATGCTAATACCTAACTCTTCACTCTTAGTGCTAACCCAACTAAGAAAGGGGTACCTCACTGGTACAAGATACAAGACCCAAGAAACAACCTAAAGAAATCTAAAATCACTCTAGGCTTTTCACTCAAGTGTTTCTCTCTGCCTCTTTCCACTCTTAGGCTCTTTCAAGAACTCTCTCATTCAGCCTTTTACCTCAAGAAATTACAGAAAGATAATCATTGAAAAGAAAATTACAATCTGTAAAACATGAAGAAGATTAATGCTTAAACAGCCTCTTTGCTATGTGATAAACCAGATTTGCTTGTCTCTGATTTAGTTCCTCACTCTGGCGGAATGATCCTTTGACTAGGCAGCACTGTCTAAGTTGATGAACTTCTTCAAAGAACTCTTCTCAGAACATAAACCTCAAAACACTGGTTCTCTCTCCTTACCTTTAAACTGAAGTGATTTTCCTATTTGTATGATTTCAATTTTTCACACCATAGGTTTGCTTTACACAGTTGACTTCTTCTTCTTACAAAAACAGAGCATCAGCTACGCAGAAGAGAGATGGAACTGTAGCAGAGATTTCAGATTTCATGCATTCATACCTTCCATCTTCTCTTTCATTCTTTTTCCAATATCTTCAAAAATCTGAACCATTTATTTTTGCTTTGGCTCCAAGTTCTTTTCTTGACCGTTGATCCACAGCAGAACTCCATAACATCCATTTTCTTCATTTTACCAGAAATGGGTATGAGGGGGGAAGGAAGCTTCAACAAGTTACTTTGGGGTACCAATAATGGAAAGATCTTTCTGATTTGCCTAAGATCTGATTTTGTCCTAGCTTCTGATTTCTTTTTCTTTCTTCTTTGAAGCTAACCTTCTTTTTCCTTCTAGGATGTGCACCATGGCATGGCCATCTCTGACTTAGGTTAGCTTGCTTTGATTAGGGTGATTAGACATTAGCTTTTTGTAATTTACCTTTCTCTCTCTTTCTTTCTGATTCATAATGAAGCAAACATGTGAGGTACTTTGGAAGGCTTCAGCTTGATGGAGTCTTTATGGGTTTGGATTGGATTTATTTTTCATTCAGCCCAGCTGATTCCTTTGCATTATTTCCTTGGGCTTTGAGAGTTAGAGAGCACACCGAAAATTCTTGTTTCTTTACTCTATTCCTTTGGGCTGCTGCCTCTTTAGTTTTGGCATGTAACACTAATCAAGACCATTAAAACTAATTGGGTGTTTAATGTAACACCCTCATTACCAGAATGTCACGCTTCCGGTTGCGCCATTCTGATAGCAAGAAGTATTACGACTAATTTATATACTTAATATTAAAATAGAAGCCTGTGGCTCGATACCGTATCGCTGACTTCTTTGAAAACCGGAAATAAATACTTTATCTAAAAAAAAAAGCAATCATAGATTCATAATATATATATATATATAACATACAACTCCTATCCCTGTTACAAAATTGTAATAACAAAGACGAGGGAAGAAAATAATCTAATTAACATAACAACATATAAACCAAATGCAGTATAACTCTTCTTAATGCTTCTTCATCCGGTTCCTAAAAAGGTAAAGCTGTAGGGGGTGAGAACCTAACCACACGGTCTCACCATGCAGTTTCACAATTGTTATAAGAAGATACTTAATAAGAAAACTTTTTTCAAGCTCAGTGATTATCATTGCCATGTGAATCTTTTAAAAACCAATAGCTAATCATTCAAAAACTTTTTCAAAGAAACAAGATTTAATCTTTCTGAAATCCAAAACCTTTCTTTTCTTATAAGAAAATCTTAATCAGAAACCAACTACGCAATCAATCAACACAATCATCAATTCAGCACCAAAGCTCATTCTTAGGAGTAGCACACCAGGACAAACACAAGCAAAACAGACAAGGAAAGCACAAATTTAGGTAGCAGTTACAGCAAATAGTTCTGGTAACAGTTAAGAACAGTTTAACAATTAGACAAACCAAAACAAATTCAAACCCAAGCAAAGCATACAAATGCATATGATACATGCCTGTCTTATGGCTAATGATCTCATCTGTCGGTTATCCAGCCAACATGACAAGTCCGAAAACCTTAGAATGTCTTTCGTCGCGCATCCCCATGAGTCTATGCATAGATTTTACATTCATACATTATTCAAATCACTCACTGGGGGCTATCCATACCCGGGAATTTATATGTGCCCGGTCACCCTTACGACGTAGGGTCAACAGAGTATCGAGATTCAACCTGGAACACGTGGTGGCAAGTCACGGTACTTTACCTAGGAAAACTCGTTTCTCAGATAAAAGTGCGGAAGCCACATATATTTATTCATAATCATAGAAATATCAATTATTTGAATTAAATCACATAAAAATTCTTTTCATTCCATAACTACTAATTTTGTAATGAAAATAATTCAATAATTATAAAATTAGGTAAAATTCTAATTAATTATCAAAATCTGATTTAATTAGTTTTAATAAAAATAATTTCTGAAAATAAAATTTTTCATGAATAAATAAATTAAAATTAACTCATAATAAGATTTATTTGAAAATCCTGGGTCTTACATCCTACCTACCTTACAAAAATTTTCGTCCTCGAAAATTGATAAAAAATGAAAGAGACTTCATATCACTTTATTTTCAATCACATTTAAAGAAAAACAAAAGATTGCAGCATATATATATACAGTTTCATATACCAAGATTTTCATATGGCATGAGGATATAAGGATATAAGTGTGATGCGAAACAGAAGCTACAAAACAAGCTTGGTGCAAAAGATCACAAAGCAGACTGGTATTGAAACAATATGGCTAACGTTCTCAACACTGATCTCACACCAACTTCAGGGATTCAACTTCCTAAACTTCAACATGATGTAACTTCACTATTTCCAACTACACGTTATCAAACAGATCCATCGGGAATTCTCCACCTTATCTATCACTCCGCAAACTCGCTACTAGTCACAAATCCAACATTGACAAAACCCTTTTGCGTAAAACACAGCTCCATAACATCTTGTAGCATCGCACACTCATCTTCCGTATTCACTAACCGTGATCTAAGAATTAACGTATTACTTGCCGTATCTAAGATCGCAGGTGGCATTAAAACAAATCTCGAATTTACTCAGAAGGACACAAGACTTTTTTTGAAAGGAAATGACAAGCGACAAAGACAGTAATCATAGAAATTTGAAAGAATTAATGAAATTACAGTTAAACACAGATGCACAAGCAATGAGGAGTGTTGGAAAGGAGTCAATTGGTAACTACAAGGATAACTCTTGAAACAGAAAAATTTCAATAGGATCAATAAGGAGAAAAATAGCGTATTAGTTTGAAACAAATTCAAACTAAGTAAAAAAAATATGAGATCTACAGAAGAAGAATATCCAAAACCAAAGATAAAGCTTATAGAACTCAATAGTATGGTTTAAAAATACTTTCGAATACATTGTTTGTACAGAATGGAAAACTTAAGGGAAAATTATTTCATGTTCTATAAGAGAAAATGAGTAACAAACATTCTTCAAAAGATTAATAAGAGTGTAAATATGGCATTATTTCAATATAAATTCAAGTCGAAATAGATTACACAAAGTTTGTAAATGGAAAGATTAATTTGACTAAAAGCAAAATTGTATTTTTTTTCTTTTTCAAGCATGCATAAAAAATGCGATCTTGTTGGAAAGAAACCTGAGATAAAGTTTTGCTCATAAAAGAAAAGAGGTTGCATTACAGTCGAATAGGTTTAAATCACATACAAAAAATTTTAGAGTATAAGGTAAAGAAGTGTAGGTTGAATTGAAAGCGATTTTATTAAAACTTCAATCGATGGTTATATCGCATCAAAACAAGTTCAAATCACATCAAAGAGAGGCACTGCTCAAGTAAAGGAATGCAAAGTCAAGGACAACTTTGCATAATAATAAACCAAAACTTGTTTAAAAAGGTTTAAAACAAAAATCCAATAATATACTTGAAATCACATCCTTATAAAGATGTTCAATAATATTAAGATGCGCTAAGAAGGAAACCAACTCATTTCAAGAAAGAAACTTAAATTAAAGGATTTCAATTAGGATTCATAAAGCATGTCACTCATAGAAACGAAAAGCTTAAGAAGGAACTTAACAACTTAAAAAGTTGATTCAAAACTTAAATTTCTTCAAAAGAATTCAAAACCTTTTCAAAAATGGATCAAAACAAAATTCTAAAAGTATACTTGGAGTAACCACCTCACAAGAATCATTTAAGAAGATTACGATGCGCTTGAAAAGAAATCAGTCCATGGAAGAAAGGATCTTTAAATTAAGGAAATTCAAATAAGAACTCACTAGGCATGGATTATTAAACGAGTTTCCAATTGGTCCAACGGAATATAAAACGCGCCAGGAAGACAACTCAATCAATAGAAAATTCTCAAGAAAGAACCTTTGACTAAAGAAGACAAATAAAAGACAAATGGTGCTTTAGATGGAAATGAATTCAAGTTGACTCGGATGAGTATGAGATTCACAAGAAATGGAAAACTAAGACTACTAGTGACGTTCCAAAAAAAAAAAATCTTGTGTCCCTCTGAGTAAATTCGAGATTTGTTTTAATGTCACCTGCGATCTTAGATATGGCAAGTAATACGTTAATTCTTAGAGCACGGTTAGTGAATGCGGAAGATGAAGCTTGTAAGTGTGCGATGCTACAAGATGTTATGGAGCTGTGTTTTACGCAAAAGGGTTTTGTCAATGTTGGATTTGTGACCGGTAGCGAGTTTGCGGAGTGATAGATAAGGTGGAGAATTCTCGAGGGATCTGTTTGATAATGTAACACCCTCACTACCAGAATGTCACGCTTCCGGCTGTGCCGCTCTGATACCATAATGTAACACTCTCACTACCAGAATGTCACGCTTCCGGCTGCGCCACTCTGATAGCAAGAAGTATTACGACTAATTTATATACTTAATATTAAAATAGAAGCCTGTGACTCGACACCGTATTGCTGACTTCTTTGAAAACCAGAAATAAATACTTTATCTAAAAAAAACAAGCAGTCATATATATATATATATATATAACATACAACTCCTATCCCTCCTACAAAATTGTAATAACAAAGACGAGGGAAGAAAATAATCTAATTAATACAACAACATATAAACCAAATGCAGTATAACTCTTCTTAATGCTTCTTCATCCGATTCTTGAAAAGGTAAAGCTGTAGGGGTGAGAACCTAACCACACGGTCTCACCACGCAGTTTCACAATTGTCATAAGAAGATACTTAATAAGAAAACTATTTTCAAGCTCAGTGATTATCATTGCCCTGTGAATCTTTTAAATACCAATAGCTAATCATTCAAAAACTTTTTCAAAGAAACAAGATTTAATCTTTCTGAAATCCAAAACCTTTCTTTTCTTATAAGAAAATCTTAATCAGAAACCAACTACGCAATCAATCAACACAATCATCAATTCAGCACCAAAGCTCATTCTCAGAAGTAGCACACCAGGACAAACACAAGCAAAATAGACAAGAAAAACACAAATTTAGGTAGCAGTTACAGCAAATAGTTCAGGTAACAGTTAAGAACAGTTTAATAATTAGGCAAACCAAAACAAATTCAAACCCAAGCAAAGCATACAAATGCATATGATGCATGCCTATCCTATGGCTAATGAGCTCATCTGTCGGTTATCCAGCTAACCCGACAAGTCCGAAAACCTTAGACTGTCCCCCGTTGCGCATCCCATGAGTCTATGCATAGATTTTACATTCATACATCATTCAAATCACTCATTGGGGGCTATCCATACCCGGGAATTTATACGTGCCCGGTCACCCTTACGACGTAGGGTCAACAGAGTATCGAGATTCAACCTGGAACACGTGGTGGCAAGCCACGGTACTTTACTCAGGAAAACTCGTATCTCAGATAAAAGTGCGGAAGCCACATATATTTATTCATAATCATAGAAATATCAATTATTTGAATTAAATCACATAAAAATTCTTTTCATTTCATAACTACTAATTTTGTAATTTAAATATAGAAAATAATTCAATAATTATAAAATTAGGTAAAATTCTAATTAATTATCAAAATTTGATTTAATTAGCTTTAATAAAAATAATTTCTGAAAATAAAATTTTTCATGAATAAATAAATTAAAATTAACTCATAATAAGATTTATTTGAAAATCCTGGGTCTTACATTTAACCCTATAAAATAATGTTTGTCATCATCATTTATGTTAGTTAATTCCTTAACTCAACAATCTCCCCCTTGATGACAAACATTATATATAAGGTAATTAATCAAAAGATTTGAAATAGAAATGGTTCAGATACTTCCCTTTGATGATACCAGATTAACTTGATATGCTCCCCCTTTCTTTCATAAGAGTTGCTCCCCTTAATGTATGCTTATCGTTTAACCTGAGGACACATACAATAATGCCAGCACAACAATCCAATGTATATACATGCTTATCTATAATTCTATAGTTGCACAAAAGTATTATAATCCATACAAGCACATATTGCAAAATATGGCAGCATGTAAGCAACAATTCACCAGCACAACATAAAGTTTAAATAACTTAAAGTCAACCAAGTTCAGTTCACAAATACAAGATAAATTTCAAATGACTTAAAGTCAACCAAGTTCAGTTCACAAATACAAGATAAATCACAAACATAAGACTAATCAAAACTAATATCCAATAATCTCAGTAAGCCTTATGTCTTATCAAGCCTCATATATACATTTTCCTCCCCTTTTGTCATCAAGGTAGAAAAAAATAAAACAAAAACTAAACCTACAAAATAGTGTATTGGAGGCATGTTGAAACTAAATGTTGCGTCTTGAAATATAAAAAATTGGAAGAGAAATGAAGATCATATTTCAACCAGCAACACCATAGTTATGAGAAAGTTGTACTACCAATATAAAAAAATTATCAAATAAAAAAAATTCATGATATGCAAAGACCAATTCTTAGTAAAAACTCATATGGACCAAAAAGAGTTTCAGAAAACAAAAATAACCACATGTGTAATAAGATTTAAGCATGGTTCTTGTCCTTTTCTACACTTCAAAATTCAGATCACAAATATCTTATCCAACAAATGTCTCTTTGACCTGCAATACAAAATTCTCAAATAGGACATTAGCACAATTAAAACAAAGAATCGTAACTCAAAATGCCTAAACTTGTTCTTAATTTACAAAACATGTCTTCAGCCAGAGGTTTAGTAAATATATCAACAAATTGTTCCTCTGATTTAACAAATTGAATGCTTATATTTTCTTTTTGATGAACATGTTTCCTAATTGAGTGAAATCTCACTTCAATGTGTTTTGTTCTAGAGTGCAAAACAGGATTTTTAGAAATATTAATGGCACTCATGTTATCACAAAACAAGGGAATGTTATTAGTATTCAATTTATAATCAGCTAGTTGTGTTTTCAACCACAACAATTGGGAACAGCAAGAAAATGTAGCAATGTATTCGGCTTCTGCAGTGGAGAGAGCCACTGTTGACTGCTTCTTACTTGACCAAATATTCAAAGATCTGCCCAGAAAACAGCAAATACCAGATGTACTTCTTCTATGAATTCTGTCCCCAGCAAAGTCTGCATCACAATAACCAATTGCAGAAAATTTATCAGACCTATGATACCATAAACCATAGTTAGATGTGCCATGTACATATCTAATGATCCTTTTAACTGCAGAAAGATGTGATTCTTTTTGTTTAGATTGGAATCTTGAATACATTCCAACACTTTGCACAATGTCAGGTCTAGAGGAAGTTAGGTACATAAGAGATCCAATCATTCCTCTATACCTAGTCTCATCAACATCTTTCTCAGTTTCTCCCTTTTCTAATTTAGAGCTAGGGTGCATGGGAGTTCTCATGGGTTTGGCATTTTCCATACCAAATTTCGTAACTAATTCCTTGACATACTTTTCTTGATGAATAAAAATACCATTTTCAGTTTGCTTAATTTGTAGCCCAAGAAAAAAATTAAGTTCACCCATCATGCTCATGTCAAATTCACTTGTCATAAATTTTCCAAATTCAGTACAAAGAGATTCATTGGCTGATCCAAAAATAATGTCATCAACATAAATTTGGACTAGAATAAAAGAATCATTAGAATTCTTAATAAATAGAGTAGTGTCTATGGTGTCTCTTTGAAAACTATTTTTCAAAAGAAAAGAGCTAAGTCTCTCATACCAAGCTCTAGGAGCTTGCCTTAAACCATAGAGAGCTTTTAATAGTTTGAAAACATGGTTAGGAAATTCTTTATTTTCAAAACTAGGTGGCTGTGCCACATATACTTCTCTATCTATCACACCATTCAAAAATGCATATTTCACATCCATTTGATACAATTTGAAACCACAATAAGCAGCATAAGGTAAAAGAAGTCTTATGGCTTCCATTCGGGCAACAAGGGCAAAGAATTCATCAAAATATATTCCCTCTTCTTGGACATATCCTTGTGCCACCAATCTAGCTTTATTTCTAGCAATGCTACCATCTTCACCCACCTTGTTCCTGAATATCCACTTTGTGCCTGTCACTTTCTTGTCACTTGGCTTAGGAACCAATATCCAAACTTGGTTCTTTTCAAATTCGTGAATCTCTTCCTCCATTGTCTTTACCCAAGAGGGGTCATCAAGAGCTTCTTTGATATTTTGTGGCTCCATTTGAGAGAGAAAAGCAATGTTTATTTCTTCATTTGCCTTTCTAGTGGAGGAACGAGTTTTGACACCTTCAGAAATGTCCCCAATGACAAATTCCTATGGATAGTTCTTTAGGAATCTCCACTCACAAGGTCTAGTGGACTTAGAAGCAGATTCGGTCACTGAGGGATTCAATGAACTGGTGGTTTCAGGATTTTCGCCAGTTTCATGAGACAAAACAGAATTGTCTCCTACAGGATTTTTAGCAGCAGCAGTTTCTGATTCAATTTGCTCAGAATTCTCATTTTCATGATTTTGTGCCTTTTCATCATCCTTTTGAACCTAATTTTCTATATCACAGTCTTCCAAAATACTTTGAACCAAGTTACTGTCACAAAATATAACATGTATGGACTCCTCAATTATTCTAGCATCTTAATGATAAACTCTATATGCTTTACTAGTTGTGGAATGTCCTACAAATAAACACTCATATGTCTTTGGATCAAATTTTTCCAAATTATCTTTGTTATTTAGAACAAAACATTTGCATCCAAAGATATGCAATAATGCAAGTAATTTAAATTTGGTGGGTGACCTTTCCAAAGTTCATAAGGTGTTTTCTTCAAAAATTTCCTTATGATAGTTCTATTCAAAATGTGGCAAGCTATGTTAACCGCTTCAGCCCAAAGGAATTTCGGAACATTACTCTCACAAAGCATGGCTCTTGTCATTTCTTGAATACTTCTAATTTCTTCTTTCCACAAAACCATTTTGTTGTGGTGTCCTTGGACAAGAGAAGTTATGAGATATTCCAAATTCTTCACAAAAGGATTCAAATAATTGGTTTTCAATTTCAGTTCCATGATCACTTCTTATAGAAGAGATCTTTAAATCCTTTTCATTTTGAACTTTCTTGCTAAAAATTTCAAAGGCCGAAAAGGCTCATTTTTGTGTGCAAGAAATAAAATCCAACCAAACCTAAAGTAGTCATCCACAATTACTAAACCATAATGTTTACCACTTAAGCTTTGAGTTCTTGTTGGACCAAATAAATCAATATGTAGCAATTCAAGTGGTCTTTTAGTAGAGATGTCTTCTTTTGATTTAAATGAGCTCTTTGTTTGTTTTTCCATTTGGCAAGCATCACAAGTGATGTCTTTGTCAAACCTTATTAAAGGAAGACCTCTTACTAATCCTTTCTTGATAAGTTTGTTAATTTGAAACATACTTACATGTCCCAATCTTTTGTGCCATAGCCACTTTTAAGATTTTTTAGAATGAAAACAAGTTACATTTTGATCCTTTAGTTCATCAAGGGTAAGTCCATACACCTTATTACAACGCTTAGCAATAAACAACACTTCATTGGTCTTTTCATTTATAACACAGCATTCCAATCTTTTAAAAATTACCAAATAACCCAAATCACACAGTTGACTTATGCTCAACAAGTTATGCCTTAAACCATTAACCAAGAAGACATCATCAATGAAAGTAGAGTGATTATTACCTACTTTTCTAATAGCCACAATTTTACCTTTTCCATCATCTCCAAAGGTCATAAAGCCTCCATCATACTTGTTTAGTTTGATGAAGAAGGTTGACCTTCCAGTCATATGCCTTGAGCATCCACTGTCCAAGTACCACATATCCTTTTTGTTCTTGGATGCTAGGCAAATCTGCATTAAAACTTCAAGTAACTTTAGGTATCCAAATTAATTTGGATCCTTTGAAGTTAATCCACCTTGGCTGTGCAAGTGCATTGAAGTCACAAACAACATTGTAAATTTGGTTTCTTACTATTCTTTTTTCAATGAAGCATTGTGAGTATGAATGACCAAATTTCTTACAATTAAAACAATGATTTTCTAATTCTTGTTGCTGAAATTGACGTGAGTTATGATGCTGAAAATGATTAACGGACTGAAATTTTCTGATTTTTGGAAGAGGTGCATTCTTTTGACAAAATGATTTTTGTTATGATTGTTCCTTTTTGTAAAAGCATTCCAACAAGAATTTTTGAATGAGTTTTGGCTTTTTGAAAATGAGGTTCTATTGTTAAATGTTGGTTTTTTTAATGTGACCTCATTAGTTGGAACATAGCCTAGACCCGACTTGTTAGAAACAGTTTTGGTTCTTGAAGACAAAGCATTTTCATTTGAAAAGGAACTTCCATATTTTTCTTTATATATGGGAACATGTTCCAAAACAGATTTGTTCATGTTGGACTTAGTTTTCGATGAAGAGGCCAGAAATATTGTAGGAGATCTATCAAAAACAGCATGATCGTTTGTCACATATCCTAAACCAGATTTTTCAAACAATGGTCTTTGATTTGCAAGTAATTTGTCCAAGTTGCTAGAACTTTGAGCAAATTTTGCTAAGTCACCATTCAATCTTTTAATCATTTCATGTAGTCTTTCATTTTCAGCAATAAGCTCTTGAGAAGGATTCACAATGTGCTTTCCTTTTAGTTTTTCAGGTTCAGATTTTAGAAATCTGTTTTCTTCAATAATATCCAAAGCACATTCAATTTTCTTCACCTTTTCTCTCAAAAAATTATTTTCATCTTTCAACATCTCTTTTTCAGATTTACATTTAGTGTATTTTTCCAGCAGTTTTGAAGAATTTTTCGTGAGATCATCAATTATAACGTGTAAATCATATATGGCCAAGTCATAGTAATTTACCTCATCAAGCTGATCATCACTAGCCATGAAGCAGATTTTATCTTCACTTTTGGAGTCTTCTTCCTCATCCGAATCATTCTCAAGATCCTCCTAAGATGCCATGAGCACTCTCTTCTTTTCTTTCTTCCCTTTGTCCTCCTTCTTGAGCTTTGGACAGTTGAACTTAAAATGTCCAGCCTCCTTGCAATGATGACAAACCACCTTACTCAAGTCCTTCTTGTATTCCTTTGAGCTTGACCCTTTGTACTTGCCTTTGTTTCTCATTATCCTTCTGAGTCTCCTAGCACAAAACATAAGTTCATCATCTAAAAAACCATCACTAGACTCACTCTCTTTTGATTCTATTTTTGACTTAAGGGCTATTCCCTTTTCTTTGAGTCCGGGTTTGTGTGTGTGACTTCATAGGCAAGGAGTTTTCCTCTCAGCTCATCATAGGTTATGGGACTTAGGTTGTTACTCTCGGCTAGAATAGTGGCTGTTGTTTCCCATTCCTTTGTGTGGCTTCTAAGTAGTTTCTTACTAGGGTTTGTTCTGAGTAGGTTGTTCCCATAGCATCGAGGTTGTTGATTATGATTGAGAATCTTTCAAACACTTCATCAATACTTTCTCCATCCTTCATGTTGAACATCTCGTATTCTTTTCGCAACATATCAATCCTCGTTTCTTTGACCTGTTTGGTGCCTTCGTGTGTAACCTGGAGTTTCTCCCAAATTTCTTTGGCTGTCTTGCATCTAGACACCTTTCGGTACTCTTCAAAGCTGATAGCACAATGAAGAAGATTGAAGCCTTTAGCATTCAGCTCCATTTTCTTCTTGTCGTCATCATTCCATTCAGTTTCTTCATTTGGAGTCATCACTCCATCAGCACTTGTTTTTTGTTGGAATTTTGCGGCCGCTTACAACATCTTCCATATGTTGTAGTCAATGGATTGGATGAAGATCCACATCCTTTCTTTCCAATAAGTATAGTTCTTCCCATTGAAGAAGGGAGGCCTGTTATTTGACTAGCCTTCAGCTAGAGTGTAGGCAACTATGGTTGTACCCAAGTTGTTCGCCATTGGACCTTTGCTCCAAGCGGTGAAGCTTGATTCTTGAGACCCTGGCTCTTGATACCAATTGAAGGTTGTAGAAGGCTTAGAGAAGGGGGTTGAATTTATGACCTTCTTTTGCTTTAATGAAATAACCCTTTTAAAACAAACTTTCAGTCTGAATCTGTTTGAACTCAGCAGCGGAAAATTTATAAGACAATTTAGTTTTGTCTCATGAATATCAAAAAACAGAACAGAGCAGGAAAGAGAGAAGCTGACACTATCATGTATCCTGGTTCAGTTGCCTTATACAATACAACCTACATCCAGTCTCCACCACAACTGTGGTTGAATTTTCACTATAGTTAAAGTATTACATACACCAATTCTACAGGATTGACACAATCCTTTCACTCTCAAGTTCTAACCTAACTTGACTTGGTTATGCTAATAACTAACTCTTCACCCTTAGTGCTAACCCAACTAAGAAAGGGGTACCTCACTGGTACAAGATACAAGACCCAAGAAACAACCTAAAGAAATCTGAAATCACTCTAGGCTTTTCACTCAAGTGTTTTTCTTTGCCTATTTTCACTCTTAGACTCTTTCAAGAACTCTCTCATTCAGCCTTTTACCTCAAGAAATTACAGAAAGATAAACATTGAAAAGAAAATTACAATCTGTAAAACATGAAGGAGATTAATGCTTAAATAGCCTCTTTGCTATGTGATAAACCAAATTTGCTTGTCTCTGATTTAGTTCCTCACTCTGGTGGAATGCTCCTTTGACTAGGAAGCACTGTCCAAGTTAATGAACTTCTTCAGAGAACTCTTCTCAGAACATAAACCTCAAAATACTGGTTCTCTCTCCTTACCTTCAAACTGAAGTGATTTTCCTATTTGTATGATTTCAATTTTTCACACCAAAGGCTTGCTTCACACAGTTGACTTCTTCTTCTCACAAAAACAGAGCAACAGCTATGCAGAAGAGAGATGGGACTGTAGCAGAGATTTCAGATTTCATGCATTCATACCTTCCATCTTCTCTTTCATCCTTTTTCCAAATATCTTCAAAAATCTAAACAATTTATTTTTGCTTTGGCTCCAAGTTCCTTTCTTGACCGTTGATCCACAGCAGAACTCCATAACATCCATTTTCTTCATTTTACCAGAAATGGGTATGAGGGGGAAGGAAGCTTCAGCAAGTTACTTTAGGGTACCAATAATGGAAAGATCTTTTTGATTTGCCTAAGATCTGATTTTTCCCTAACTTTTGATTTCTTCTTCTTTCTTCTTTGTAGCTAACCTCTTTTTCCTTTTAGGATGTGAACCATGGCATGGCCATCTTTGACTTAGGTTAACTTGCTTTGATCAGAGTGATTAGACATTAACTTTTTGTGATTTACCTTTCTCTCTCTTTCTTTTCTGATGAAAGAACAAGAAGAACGAAGCTCTCTCTTTCTCTTTCTTTCTGATTCTTACTGAAGCAAACATATGTGGTGCTTTGGAAGGCTTCAGCGTGTTCATGGGCTTGGGTTGGATTTATTTTTCATTCAGCCCAGCTGATTCCTTTGCATGATTTCCTTGGGCTTTCAGAGTTAGAGAGCCCACCGAAAATTCTTGTTTCTTTACTCTATTCCTTTGGGCTGCTGCTTCTTTAGTTTTGGCCTGTAACACTAATCAAGACCATCAAAACTAATTGGGTGTTTAACCCAATAAAATAATGTTTGTCATCATCATTTAAGTTAGTTAATTTCTTAACTCAACAAAGATAAATAGACAAAAAATATTAGAAATTAAAATTTATTAATTTAGAAATAATTATATATAAATAATTCGAAAGGACTATTTTAAAATTTTTAGGACTTTTTAAGTACTGTTTTGAGATTTTTTTAATTTTTTGAAGATTATTTTGTACTTCATCCTAGAGATTAATTTGTCCATAACACACATGTGGACACTTAACGGCAATGTGTGCAAGTTAACGTTTCACGTCAGCAGTCACCATTTGTCTAATGAAAATAAATATTAAAGACTTTTTTATATTTTAAAACTTGAAGTACATTTCAAAAATTTAAGGGACTAATTTGGATAATTATTCCAAAAAATTTCTATACTCATATTAAATTTTTCACTAATATTTTAAAAACAATCAAGTTTCAACAAATTATAATTAATAACTTATAATCTGGTTATTATTAAATAAGTATATAAAATTCTAGTATTTTTTCATAATAAATATTTTTTAATTATATTTTTATATTAAAGTAAATATTTTTATTTTAATAACTAACTAATTATTTTATATTTATTATATTGTTATATACTATATGTATTTATTGAAAAATAATATTAATAAATATCATATAATCATAAAAAATATAATTATATTATAATTAATAAAAATATTTGATATTTTTATTTATACATATTTAATTACATTTATATTAATAATTATGAATAATAAAAAATATAATTAATTTAAATATAAGTGATTATAAAATAAAAATAATATTTAAAAAAATTATTATATATTTTTAACTATATAATTAATAATTAACATTTAAAATAATAAGAAATAATATAGTTTAGTGGCAAGAAAAGCATGCAGGTTCAAACTACATCTTTATCAAATTGAAATTTTTTTCGAGCAATTCGATTAAACCGATTTTTACTAGTTTTAGACAATTTTTATCAATTTTAATCAGTTTTAATCTTTAAACGATTCAGAGATGAGACTGAATTGAACCGACTAAAAATTCGATTCACTAATTTTTTAGTCAAATCGGCCGATCTAATTCGGTTTTTACAATTATAGTTTCTTTTCTTTTGAAAAGTGAATTTTTTTTATATTAGGGTAAAACTCATAAAAAGCCAAATATCGTAATGTAACATACATCTTTGACTAATATTAAAAAAATTTAGCCGATTATATGTCTTTTTCAATTAGTCAAGTTAGATAGGAAAACTTATCCGATTCTTTTTCATTTTTCCCTTAATAGTTTTATTGGTTTATCTTTCTTTTATATGAGACAAGTGAAACGTTTTGGATCAAGATAGAAAGAAAAGGCATAATGTGCAATGTAATGGTTTTTCAACATCTAAGGCATAATGTCTTTTTTTATGCATAATGTTTGAAGGCATTTATCTAACTGCAAATCTAGACTAAATTCTCAGAGTGATTTAAATGGTTTCTAAGATTCTAATTATATTAATTACGTTTTTTAAATTGAAAAAATTATATCATATTAGTTATTGATCTATTTTTTGTTAATAATATGCCGACGTGATTTAATGACGTGGATTTTTTTTATACGTGTCAACTCATGGTTTGGTCACGTATATGACGTGTCAGTCAGTGACATGTTGTATGCTGACATAGATGGTTATGCCACGTATTACAATATTATTTGTCCACGTGTTATCTACTATGTCATCGTTACATATGCACCAAATTAGTCTCTTATTTTATATCAAATGACTCATTTTAGTTCCTAAAATTGAATATCGTGCACCAAATTAGTCCCTTCATCAGTTTTTTCTCCTTTTTTTTATAAATTCAAAATTTTTAATATTTTTGAATACACTTATTTTAATTTTATCTTTTCACAAGTTATTTAAATACAAGTACTTTTATAAAATATTTTTAAAATTTTAGTTTTAATTATACAAATTTTTTTCTACAATATTTCATTAAAAAAATTATATGAAATATTGATATTGATTTAGTAAAGAGTATAAGTTAAGAGTATAATAATATTTCTTAATATAAATTTTTTAATATTTAACACCTTAATAAATATTTTAAGAATACTTGATAAGGCACTTGTTAACTAATATAAATTCTGTTACGGATCCGACCCACGGATCCCGCATACCCGGTTACCCGGGGACGACCCGCTTCAACACGAAGGCCCAAACACCGGCCCTTCAAAGCCTCTAACCCAAATATCTCTCTTATCTTAACTAAATAAGATAAGATAAGATATCTACCGTCACCTATAAATAAGAGGACCTAGGTCCCCCCAGGTATTCATTGATTCCACACACTTTCTGCCTCTTAGATCCATTCTGACTTGAGCGTCGGAGTGTCTTTGCAGGTATCTCTCTTATCTTAACTAAATAAGATAAGATAAGATATCTACCGTCACCTATAAATAAGAGGACCTAGGTCCCCCCAGGTATTCATTGATTCCACACACTTTCTGCCTCTTAGATCCATTCTGACTTGAGCGTCGGAGTGTCTTTGCAGGTACCTCCCCCCATCGTCCCAGCCAAGCCATCCGGATCCAGTTCGCCCGCGGGTTCCCGATCCACCCTTCAAACCGTACCAGAGACTTCTCGTACATTGGCGCCATCTGTGGGGAACCCTGCACCAGCTGGACCCAATGGGGGACGTCCTGGAGGAAACCCCCTCAAGCCAGGATGACTCTCAACCGATTAACCCAACCCCCGAGCACCGTGAAGTCACGAACCAAGCGAGAATAGCAAGCACTATCCAAAACGCGAACGATCACAACATCACGGACCGACGACATCCTGAGAAAGCCAGCGACAAAGCAGCGCAGATCATCCAGGATCTCTGCCTCCGAGTTCAGGAACTCGAAGGCAAGATAACCAACAAAGGAAAACACAACAACGAGCACGGAAGCCATGCAACCTCCAGATCAAGATCTCGCCGCGGAAGGTCGCCAACCCGACGACACGACAGAAGAGACGGTCGCAGCTCATCACGCGATCACAGACACGAGAAATCGCCAGAACGGCGACACAACAAGAAACATAACCGCAGCGCTTCTCAAGATCCGAGTTATCAACACTACTCAGACGAAGATCGGAGGGACCGAAACACCAAACGCACGAGAAACGACCATATAATAATGGGAGCTACACCCTTCACAGAAAGAATCTTAAGGGCAAAACTCCCCAAAGGCTTCGACAAACCTACCGATATGAAATACGATGGAACTAAGGATCCCCAAGAACACCTAACGGCTTTTGAAGCCAGAATGAACCTAGAAGGAGCGGCCGACGCGGTCCGATGCAGAGCCTTCCCGGTAACCCTCGCCGGGCCAGCGATCAAATGGTTCAACGCCCTCCCGAACGGATCCATAGCCAGCTTCCACGATATTACACGAAAGTTCATGGCCTAGTTCACTACTAGGATCACCAAAGCCAAACACCCCATCAGCTTACTAGGGGTCATGCAAAAACAAGAAGAATCCACAAGAAAATACCTCGACCGCTTCAACGACGAATGCCTAACGGTCGACGGACTCACGGATTCCGTCGCAAGCCTTTGCCTGACCAATGGGCTAATGAACGAAGATTTTCGCAAACACCTCACCACCAGACTGGTATGGACCATGCATGAGATCCAGAACGTCGCCAAAGATTACATCAACGACGAAGAAGTCAGCCAGGTCGTCGCCGCCAACAAACGGCAGCACGGCAACGCCCAGCGCGGCAACTCGGCTTCTCACCAAAACCCAACACTCAAAGAGAATCAACGGGACCACCCCAGGCCGACCAGCCGACCACCGAGAATAGGCAAATTCTCAAATTACACGCCCCTGACAGCACCAATTACCGAGGTATACCACCAAATAGCAGATAGAGGCATCATTCCGAAAGCCCGGCAACTCAAAGAAAGGACAGGAGGCAACAAGACCCTTTACTGCGAATACCACTGAGGTTACGGTCACAGAACACAAGATTGTTTTGACCTTAAAGACGCCCTTGAACAAGCCATACGAGACGGCAAACTCCCAGAATTTGCCAAAATCATCAGAGAACCGAGACGCGCGGAGAGAGACAGGTCGTCGGAGAGGGAAGGACGTAACCCGAGAACCCAAAAGCAACCCCCGAGGGAAAGCCCAGAGGAAGATCCAACCATCATAGTAAACGTCATCACTGGCAAAGATGTATCAAACAAGTCAAAACTAACAATGAAGAAAGACCTCAAGGTAATGGCTGTAAGGAACCAAGTCCCAATCTCCGCGGCCGACAAAACGATAACGTTCTTACCAGAGGACTGCCAACACGGCACCTCAGCCGAGGATGCCCCTTTCGTCATCTCAGCTAGAATCGGAACAGGACTCGTACGAAGGATACTGGTAGACACCGGGGCAGACTCAAACATCCTTTTTCGAGGAGCCTTCGATAAACTCGGACTCCGCAACGACAACCTCCAAACACACCGCCACGGCGTCACGGGACTCGGAGACAACTTCCTCAAACCAGATGGCTCAATCACACTTCCCATCACCATAGGAACGAGCAGCCAGAAGAAGACAATCCTATCTGAATTCGTAGTCCTAAAAGACTCCACAGCCTATAACGTGATTCTCGGAAGGAAAACAATCAATGACTTCTCCGCAGTTATCTTTACCAAATACCTCCTTATGAAATTCAGAACCGACGACGGCTCTGTCGGCACCATCCACGGGGACCGAGAAGTCGCAGCCGAATGTGACAACACCAGCCTAGCCCTAAGGAAGAAATCACGAGGTGCGGCCGGAGTATTCCTAGCCGATCTGGATGTCCGACAAGATGGCCAACCCAGGCCAGAGCCAGAAGGGGATATGGAAAAACTACAAATAGGGCAAACCAAGGATGAATACACCTTCATTAATAGGAACCTCCCATACGACCTCAAAGAGGAGCTCTCTCAACTCCTGAAACAAAATAGAGACCTGTTTGCATTCACACCGGCCGACATGCCGGGAATAAACCCCGACCTAATGTCTCACCGTCTAGCCGTGGACCCCAAAGCTAAACCAATAGCACAAAGGAGAAGAAAAATGTCACCGGACCGAGCCACCGAGGTCAAAAAACAAGTTAAAGCCCTACTCGAGGCCAACTTTATCCGAGAACTCCCCTACACGACCTAGCTAGCCAACGTCGTACTAGTGAAAAAACCTAATGGGAAATGGCGAATGTGCGTCGACTACACGGACCTCAACAAAGCTTGTCCAAAGGACGCCTTCCCCCTACCAAACATCGACGGATTGGTAGACGCTGCATCCGGTCACCGATACCTCAGCTTCATGGACGCATACTCCGGATACAACCAGATTTCGATGCACCGACCAGACGAAGAGAAAACAGCGTTCATCACCCCAGACGGGACGTATTGCTACACAGTAATGCCCTTCGGCCTAAAAAACGCGGGAGCAACCTATCAAAGACTGGTTAACAAGATATTCCGAGACTTATCCGGTAACAAATTAGAAGTCTACATAGACGACATGCTCGCCAAGACCGAATCCGGCGAACAACTAACCGACGACCTCAAAGTCATAATGAACACCCTACGAAAGCACCAAATGCGACTCAACCCGGCAAAATGTGCCTTCGGAATGGAGGCAGGGAAGTTCCTCGGCTTCATGATTACGCAACGCGGAGTTGAAGCAAACCCAGAGAAATGTCGTGCCATCCTCGAGATGACGAGCCCCAAAAACCTTAAAGACATCCAAAGGCTTACCGGCCGACTAACGGCATTGTCACGCTTTCTCGGGGCTTCGGCCCAAAAAGCGACCCCCTTCTTCAAACTAATGAAAAAAGAAGCCCCCTTCAAGTGGGAGACGGAATGTGAAGAAGCATTTCAACACTTCAAGAGGGTCCTAGCGGAACCACCAATCCTCGCCAAACCCCAAACAGGGGAAACACTTTACTTATACCTCTCCATAACGGAAGAGGCACTCGCAGCAGCACTCGTCCGTGAAAACGAGAAAAAGGAACAAAAACCCGTATACTTCATAAGCAAAGTCCTACAAGACGCGGAAGCTCGCTACTCACGCTTAGAAAATCTAGCTTTCACACTCCTTACAGCCTCCCGATGCCTACGACAATACTTCCAAGCTCATCTCGTGACGGTTCGAACCGACCAAGCGGTCAAACAGGTGTTGCAGAAACTCGACCTAGCTGGAAGAATGCTAGCGTGGTCCATCGAACTATCCCAATTCCAGATCAAATTCGAACCCCGGAATGCGATCAAAGCACAAGCTATGGCCGACTTCATCGCCGAGATGACCCCGGGAAAGCTCACCCCCGAATCATGGAAACTACATGTCGACGGCTCATCAAACTCCACCTACGGAGGCGCCGGAGTCATACTCGAAAATCAAGACGGAATCACGATCGAACAGTCGGTACGATACGAATTTCCAGTATCGAACAACCAAGCAGAATACGAGGCCCTCTTGGCAGGCCTATCCTTAGCCCAGGAAGTCGGAGCAAAGGTCCTAGAAGTAAATACCGATTCACAAGTACTCAGTTCCCAAATTAACGGAGACTACCAGACACGAGACCCCCTACTCCAACAATACCTCGCCAAGGTAAACAAACTAAGAGAAGGATTCGAACACGTCACCATACGGCACGTCCCTAGGGAACGAAATGCCAGAGCAGATCTACTCTCCAAGCTAGCCAGTACCAAACCCGGACACGGTAACAAATCGTTAATCCAGGAAGTCGTTAAGACACCTTCCGTGTCAACAACAACCAACGCTCACCTGACAATCTTAAACTAGGGATCTTGGACCTACCCGATCCTGCAATACCTCCTCGATGGAACACTGCCACCAGATCCCAAAGAGGAAAAGCGAATAAAAAGGGAAGCCGCCAACTATACCATTGTCGCAGGACAGCTGTACAAACGCGGATTCTCACAACCCCTGCTCAAATGCATAGAACCCGAGAACACGGAGTACATACTCCGTGAAATCCACAAAGGCTGCTGCGGTCACCACGTCGGAGGCAAGACTTTAGCCCAAAAAGTCATCAGAGCAGGCTACTTCTGGCCCACGGTTATCCGAGATTCCATACAAATAGTTAAAAACTGTGACAAATGCCAAAGGCACGCCAATATCCACCAAGCCGCACCGCACCAGCTCAGCACCATATCGGCAGAACGGCCGTTCGGCACTTGGGGCATCGACCTCGTCGGACCCTTCCCAACGGCACCCGGCCAGCTTAGATACCTCATCGTCGCCATAGACTACTACACTAAATGGATCGAAGCCGAACCCCTGTCCTCCATAACGGCAACCCAATGCCGAAAATTCCTCTGGCGTCAGATCATCACCCGATTCGTGATCCCCGAGATCGTTATCTCGGACAACGGAACCTAATTTACCGACAAAAAATTCAAAGAATTTTTAGAGGGGCTACATATATCCCACCGTTTCAGCTCGGTAGAACACCCTCAGACAAACGGACAGGTGGAATCCGCGAACAAAATAATCGTCAAAGGACTTAAAAAGCGGCTCGACGAAGCCAAAGGACTATGGGCCGACGAGCTCGGATCGGTACTATGGTCATACCGAACCACACCTCAAACAACAACGGGAGAAACACCTTTCCGACTAACATACGGGGTTGAGGCGGTCATCCCGGTAGAAATCGGAGACCCAAGCCCCAGAAAAACGGTCGGAGGTAACGACGAGGAAGCAGAACGAGACCTCATTGACGAAACAAGAAGCATAACCCATCTCAGAGAGCTAGCCCTAAAGCAAAGAATCAGCCTGAGATACAATCACGGAGTCATCCGGCGAGAATTCGCGGCCAACGACCTCGTTTTACGACGAAACGACATCGGCCCCCCGACCCCAGGAGAAGGGAAGCTCACCCCCAACTGGGAAGGACCATACAGAATCAAGGCCGTAATCGGAAAAGGAGCGTACAAACTCGAACGGCTCAGCGGCGACGAAGTCCCGAGAACATGGAACGCCGCCAACTTGCGACGATACTACGCCTAGACCAACCCACAAGGTCGCACCCTTGCCCTCATTTCTGTTTTTGTACTTCTCCTACCAGTTTACAAATTCTAAGTTTTTATTTCATCTAAGTTTTAAACTCGGGTACTCTTTCCCTCCACCAACGGAGGGTTTTAACGAGGCCCAACCATCAATAAAAATTCCATTAAAAACAGCTATTTATATTTTCCTAAATGTCCCAAAAACGGAACGAAAATACGGCCACAATTGGGGGACTGATCACCCCCCAGGCCCGAAATACGCGGATATCCATTAAAAAATCCGACCAAACGACGGTCCGAGGGAACAAATAGCCTAAAAACGGAATATAAAGAAGGCCCGGACGGCCCAAAAACAACATAACAACGGAACATACAAAAAGGCCCGAACGGCCGATAAACACTAATAAAACGAAAGTTCGGTGTTCCAAAATCCCAAAATACACGGCCCTTGGCCATCCAAAAGTATCCAAAAACACAGTCTGAAGAAAAATCCAAAAAAGATAAAGATAGAAAGCTACTCGAGGTCAACGATCTGGCCATCACGAATGGTCTTGAAGGCCCCCATCACGGACACATCCGCACCAGGAGCCAGCACTAAAGCCTGAGCCCTCATCATCTCCTCGGTAGCCGCAATCGCACCCTTTGCATCAGCCAATAACTCCGCCTTCTCCCTCCTCAAGGCAGCGACCTCGGCCTTCAAAGTCTCTGATTCACCGAGAAGCACAGCCGCCTGAGAACCCGCATCAGAAGCCCGTTGCCGCTCCTCCGCCAGTTGAGAAAGAAGCGAAGTCTCAACCTCGGAAAGCTGGAGAATCTCCGCCCTGGCTTCCTCGGATGACTTCACCGCCTTCTCCCTAGCAACCCCGGCAGCCTCAAGCTCCTCCTTCAGCTTAGCCACCTCATCCTGAGAATGACGGAGCTTCTTATCCAACAAGCCAACTTGCGCCATCACGGGCTCGGCTTTTCGAACAACAACGGCAGATCGGAGAAGAGCACGATACACCGACTTAGCCTGGAACGAAACATCGCAGCCATAAAAAAACGGCTCCGTCCCAGGCATCAAGTGTTGATCAATAAACCCCAGAGCATCGAAACGTCGGTCCATCACACTGGCCACCAAACCTTCATCCTCAAAGGTCTCGCTGCTCGGATCCTCAGGCCTTCTTCTCTTCCGAGAAGCCTCAACAGCCGTCACCACAACGACTTCAGGAGAGTTCGTAGGCCCTGGAGAAACTTGAGCCTCGGCCCGCGCACCCGAGGAAACCACCTCCTGAGAAACTGGCTGAGAATCCACGGCAGGGTTAGAAACAGGAGTAGCCGGAGACGACGACCCCTCCTCCAGGGCCATCGCCGCCTTCAAACGAGCCAAGGATGTTAAGCCACCAGCCATCTCAACTGCAAACAATACAAAAAATCCCAAGTTACAAAAACGGGAAACAAAACATAAAAACCAAAAAAAAAAAAAAAAAAAAAAACAGACACACACCAACATATGACCGGCAAGCAACCGGATCACCCATCACGTCCCGGGGATTAAGAGGACGCTCCCCAAACAACTGCCACAGAACGAGAGCAATATCCCGCTCCTCCGAGGACAGGAACTCTTTAGAAACCCGAGTAAAAACCGACGGACCCGCCTTAAAATTCCAGTAAGTGGGGAACCGACGATCACCCTCCAACGTCAACCAAAAGGGATGATGTCCCCCCGCGGGACGAACCTTAAAATAACCACTCTTAAAACTGTGGAAGGAGTCTTCATACAAACCGAAAATCCGACGATGGGGCTGAGCTCGGAAAGACACATACCCCTTTTTATGCTTCCCCTCCTTAGTCGGAAGAGTACACAAGAAAAGGAAAAGAAAAACGTTCACTGAGGCAGGTAACTCTAAATAATCACAAACGAGCTCAAAAGACCGTATTGCCGCCCAGCTGTTCGGATGTAGCTGGGACGGCGCCACGGAGCACCGATTCAACAACTGCTGAACAAAAGGAGAAAAGGGAAGCCGAACACCAAGCCGGGTGAACATCGCCTCATACACCCACATCTAATCCGGCACTGTCGTGGAGTCGAGATTGGTATAGCAAACCCTCTCGTCAACCCCAGGGAGGGCAAGCTCGTAGTGGCGTTCGGCATCACCACCCCCACAAACATCCCCTTCATCACGAAGCCGTTGGAGGTCCGCCTCCGTCATCCGCGACGGTGTCCCCCAAACATCACTGGTGACCCAAGAAAAAAGGTCAGGGACACCCCCCGCCGGGGCCACCGGAGCCCTCACACCCTCCATCCGTCGGCGAGCCATACCTAAAATATCGACGAGCACCACCGTCAGCCAAACCTCACGGCAGAAAACGACGACGGGTAAAAAACTGGAACGAACTGCCACCGCACACCACCAATTATACGGTGGCACTCGCCCCAACCCTTTTCTAGGAACCCAACAGAACTATCTAAACCACCATACAAACACCACAAAACTACTCTAAAACAGCTACACTTAGCAAAGACAAAACAAAATATTGCAGAAAACAAAGCAGAAGAAGCAAAAAGAAACAAGAGAAATGCTAACCTGATAAATCGAAGGAAGACAATCCGAAGGAAAGACGCCGCAGAAGAAGACCAACTGAAACCACAGAAAGCGAAAATGGAAAATGGGAAATGCTGTAACTAGAAAGAGAAGCAATAGAGAAGTAAAAGCAGAACGAGGAAACTGAAGGAGGAAAACCAAAACAGTTTTTGAAAGAAGCAAAACGACGAAAATACCCTTAGAAAGCAAAGCAAACGCAAGGGCAAAAAAGAAAAAGCACAACCTGCAATAAATACCCCCTCGAAAAAAGGTAACGCCTCAAAGAACGCAACAGACGCGACTGATACGGAAGAGTCACGTCAGACCTAAACGGTCAGACGAATCTTCCACGACACGGAGACCGAGGCACCGACCTCATCGCAAAGAAACCAGACGGGCACCCGAGAAAAAATCGAGCCCATGACAAACGTCTCCCAGCGACAGACCGACCTCGCTCGCTCTCCCGCTGCGGGGGCAACTGTTACGGATCCGACCCACGGATCCCGCATACCCGGTTACCCGGGGACGACCCGCTTCAACACGAAGGCCCAAACACCGGCCCTTCAAAGCCTCTAACCCAAATATCTCTCTTATCTTAACTAAATAAGATAAGATAAGATATCCACCGTCACCTATAAATAAGAGGACCCAGGTCCCCCCAGGTATTCATTGATTCCACACACTTTCTGCCTCTTAGATCCATTCTGACTTGAGCGTCGGAGTGTCTTTGCAGGTACCTCCCCCCATCGTCCCAGCCAAGCCATCCGGATCCAGTTCGCCCGCGGATTCCCGATCCACCCTTCAAACCGTACCAGAGACTTCTCGTACAAATTCATTATTCCCATCCGTTTTAAGAATGTCTGATTCTCCATATAATTGACTTCTCACTAAATTAATAAGATAGATTTATACTGTCGATTATAATACTTTATTTTATCTATAACTTAGCTAGGCAGTCTTTTCATATATTACACTATTAATTAATACAAGCACTTATTGTAACCATAACTTGAACAATATTAAAACAGATACAAATAAATACAAGAGACAATAATAAAATTTTGAATTTAGCTAACATGTGCTCGAATGATACAAGTTAAAATTATTAATTAAAAAATTTATTATAAAAAATTGTATGATAAAAAATATAATCAAAATTAGTGTATAAAAAATATTGAGAATTTTAAATTTACAAAAAAAAGAGAAAAAATTAATGAAGGGACTAATTTGGTGCATGCCATTCAATTTTAGAGACTAAAATGAGTCATTTAATGTAAAGTAAGAGACCAATTTGATGCATATATAACAATGACACAGTGGATGACATATGGACAAATAACATTGTAACATGTGGCATGATCTGACACGTGGCATAACCATCCACATAAGTATACTGCGGTGTGTTGCTAACCGACACGTCATCATATCGTTACACGTGGCCAAACCATGAAGTTACATGTGTCACCAAAGGTCTACTTCATCAAACCACCTTAGTGTGTCGTTAACAAAAAACAGGTAAGGGACTAATATGATAGAATTTTTTTAATCTCAAAAACATAATTGGTGCAATTAAAATCTCAGAAACAATTTTAGTGCATAGCTTCAATCGCATAACCATTTTGAAGATACCATAAAGTGTTAATGCTGGCCAACAAATCACGATAATAATGAGTTATTCTTAATGTCTTTTCATGTAATCCAGCTTTTAATGCTTCAGTGCTACTCATTGTGGTACTCCCAACCTTCATAAGAATCAATAGAATTTTAAGAATGACTGCTACATTAAAATATTATGACAGAAAATTTAAAGAAATTGTTAGAATTTAGAAAGAAAAAAAAAACCCATTTGTGCTAAGAAAGAAAATTATAAACTAAGAGAAAATCATATGCTCTAAGCGAAAAGCACATAATAAATATATTGAACATCTTCCTATACTCAATGTGCAACACATAAAGCAGCAAAAACAATACATTAAAGAGAAAGAGAAATAACCTGGATTGTTAAATGATCCATCGGCATTATCATCCTGTACCAAATGAATAGCATATAGATAAATGTAAGGGTAAATTATTTGATTAGAAAAATGGAATGAAATAGAAGTAACTATAACAATTTACAGAAAATCTCACTGCTAAAATGGAACAACATTCACAACTTATATATCATAAATATATTACATTAAAATTATTAACATTACAGTTCACGTTATGCTCTTCTTTAGATAAAATTAGGCCTTCTAATCATCTGTTGCTGAGTATTGTCTAAGCAATAATACCTTAATCATAGTTAGGACATAAGAAACTAAAGATAAATTGTAGAAGTCTATGACTCTGTTGATTTCTCAAATTACGTACAGCTGAATTGCTGAAATAAATTAATTGACTAAACATGCTAATTGCTTTTAAATAAAGAACTTAATCACAAAATCCTCAAAGGTTTTTTATAATGGTCATTCAAGCAATGCAGAATTTCGATTTTCTCATACTTGATAATGTTTTTAGTAAAATCTTTATGCAGTGTCCATGTTTAATCTGAATAAGCACAGAATATTTAGTGAAAGATCCAACCTCGTTACATATGATAGAATGAGTAGATGATTTAAAATCATAAATATAGATACATGGATCAATAATCCAAAAACACTCCGAAAAATTCTGCTCTATTTGCAACATAGAGTAATTAAACAAAAAGAACTTGAGCATAAGATACAATAGTAACGATTCAAAACCTTCGTAGTGCAGAAAACACAGAACTGCAATTGGCTCTCCAAGTATTTTCGGCTGATCAAGGAAATTGGCATTCGAACCAAGAGCAAAGACACGCAATTGAGGAACGAATTGTGCAGAAACTTATAAGCATCATTAGCTGTTTTAAAACAATTGGTGAAGCACATAATTAAATTTATCATCACATAATATATATAGAAGCATAGGAATTAGTAAGACTTTGTTGTTCTACACATTATTATAATATTATGCAATATCTTTTTTTTAATTACATGGAAGCATAGAAAATAGCAAGGCATAAAAAAGTGATACATAATATAAAAGGGGAAAACTCAATTGCAGTCGATTTCACGTGAAGTTGATAGTTGAGAGTCGTTACATGAAAATTTAGTCAAATAAGTCAAATCATCTAACGACTCTCAGTTATCAACTTCACGTGAAGTCGACTGCACTTGAGTTTTCACCAATATAAAATATAGGAAACATTTCAAGTGCATCGGGAGTATCGATACTCCAATTGTTTTAACCGTTGATCTAAATTATAAAAAAAATATATAATATATATTAATTGAAATCAACGGTTAAAATAACTGGTGCACCGGTACTCCCTGGTGCACTTGAAAAGGAAACATTTTAAGTATACCGAGAGTATCGGTGCTCCAATTATTTTAACCGTTAATTTGAATTATAAAAAATATATATAATATATATTAATTGAAATTAATGATTAAAACTTGAAATGTTTCCTAAAATATATAAGACAGAAAACATAAGAAAGAGTAAGACATAGAGTTATTTTATAGATAATATATGGAAGCATAGGAAATATAGCAAGATATAGAAAAGTGATACTTTGTTGTAGCATAATATTATGCTACGTGTACACTAAAATCAGTCACCAAAGTTAGTTATCAGTATAAAATACATACTAGAATACTAATATATTAAACTATACATATATTTATACATAAATATATTAGTGGCTGATTTTAATAGTTAATTTTAGTCTATAAATAACATTTTTGTATCTTTTAAGTGTGTCTTCTTCTTTTTCAATTTCTTCCTTCTAAGGCTTGACACTATCTTGATATGTGGCAATGCAATCTTCTTTTTCAGATTATCCCAAGGAACTTTCCCAGCCTCCCACCAGGTATTTGAGTATACTACTTTTTTATCATATTCATCAGTTCTATGACAGTAGTCTATACATTACGACAAAAAAGTAAAAACAAAAATTACTTCTTTCAGAAGTTGAAGCCACTAATTTATCAGAAGACGATAATTAATAGTTTTTACTTTATTAGGAAGCAAACAATACTTATAAGCTAATATCAAAACAAACGTAACTGAATCATACACAATGTAGACTAAAGATATATATTATAGACTATTCAAACATTCCACCGAAAATAACAATACACTGCTATAAAAGCATTCCTGTAAATGTGAGACCTGACCCCCAATATAATTAAATCCATTATGAGCAAGGTTTTCGAACTCATCAATAAAATTAATAGGCATTATACAAATTTTTATGTTAATATAAAAGTCAAATAATGCATGGAATTATCATAATTCCAAAGATTCAAACTGAAATGCCTTTTTTTCTTGGAGATGAAAAGATCATAACATTATAATATTAGAATAAATAACTGCAATACCTTCTTGTCTTAAACTAAAAAATATATAATTTAGAGTCCTAAGTGAGGCTTACTTTTTAGTATTGATTGTGCATTTTATTGGTGAAAAATTACAATAAATTAATTTACCATTTTATAATACCATCCACTTTATCTTCAATTGTTCTTCCTGTAGCACAGGTACACATTATTTTAGATAATTAGATAGACAAATAGGTAGTACATAAATTGTCTCTGCAATTTTAAAAAGTACCTTTGCTTATTGTTCTTCATTTCTGTTGCTCGATAGAAATAGATTCGAAGCTTTTGCAACCATTTTTTTTTTCTTTGCAAATGCTTTTCCAACCAAAGTACTGACTACCGTCAGCATCTATCTTCTCTGTCAGTTACTACTTCCATTACCAGTGACCTTCTTTTTTTTCATTGATGATATATATATGTGTATTTTAAATCTCTATTCCATTTGTGCTTACTTTACATTTGTCTCAACCAAAAAGAGAGCATGAGAAAGAAAGAAGAGAAGGAGAGATAAAGAGAGCCGTTTGGATTTACACTGAAATTATTTTAAAACCCTGAATTTTTTTTTTTTCTCAAACACTGATTTTAAATGCTTAGATTTACACTTGCATGCAAATAGATTGAGAGCCGTTTGGATAGCTTGATATACTTTTTTTTTTACTTTTAATTTATGAAAAGATATAATATTAAGGTAATTTTTTTTATATCTAATTAATTTGAGAGTATTACATACTCTTTTTAGATGTTTCAATTAATTGGTGACAAGTGTATTTATTAATTCTAATCAGTAAATAAATTTTTAATTTTTAAAAATAAAAAATAATAAATTTAATACATGTATTAAATATTTTATATATACATATTTTAATACATTGTACATATATTTAACTCTGGTTAAATCAAACCATTATATGTGGTAAACTTTAAATAAATTATTTAAAAGAAAAAAAGAATTAAAATTGAAACGTTGTATATACTGCTGGAGAAAGAGGGAAGAACATAAAACACTAATCATTTTCATCTAATTTCGTCTTTTTCTCTTTTCTATATTCATAGAAAAAATTCGTTTTCGTCTTATTCCCTCTCCTTCACTCTCAGTATATACCTTCTTTTTCCTCCTTCTAGTTTTCGAAAGTCGTCGATCTTGTTGTTGTAACCCAAAACAATCGATCGTTCTTTTTACCGTTCTTCCATTCAAAGTCGCCAACATAACAAATCTCTCTATCTCAAAATCAGATACTACCACACTCTCAGCATTTGCGAATTGTTACAAATAAGTCACTCTTTGTTCTCTTTTTTTTTCTCTTGTTTCATTCTTTGCTAGTGTTAGGTACGGTGCTCTAGCGACGCTGTGTTTACACTTTGTGATAAAGCATCGAAACATCGAGATGACTTCATAAAAATCAGAGAAGACATTATTTGATTGATTATGAAACTCCATAAAAGACACAATCCTAATGAGAAGCTGCCTTCTACCGCCAACTTGGTAGGTGACCCAAGTGTTGTGAAGACAAAAGGAGCCTCACGACAAACAACTAAGACTGTTAAGGCTTGTAAGTGTTCGCATTGTAAACGGATTGGTCATACGGTTCGTAGCTGTCCAAAACTACATGGTGGAGAATGCTCAGTAAATTTGAACGAAGAAAAATTACATACTGACAATGACCAATCAAGTACAGAATCAAATGGTGTTATGGTAATATTTATTATTGATTTTTCTTTATTTAGTGTAGCGACTTTCAATTCTAAAAATATAAATATAAATATGTTATAATTTATTTTATAAATTGAAATTTTCTATTTTTAGAAATCATTTTATTATAAGTAATTGAATTAATTTTTATAACTATTTGAGTTCAATCAAAGTTATATTCTAATATATATATATATATATATATATATATATATATATATATTATGGTAAAATATTCTACATAATTAAAACTATAATTCTAGTAATTTATAAGTAATGAAACTTATATGTATATTTTAATTTGAGTAATTGATATTTTAATTTAAAAATAGAGTTTAGTTAATAATAATATTATCGAGTTCGATATCAACCGATATGAGTAACTATCGGTACTCTTCGGTGAGTTTAGTTTTGCTAATGCTTCACCAAATATCTTTTATCATTAGTAAAACTAATGTCATTTATATTAATAACTCATATACCTTTAATTTTATATATTATTATTATTATTATTATTATTATTATTATTATTATTATTATTATTATTCATTGCTAGTTCTACTAAGAAAACCTTATAATATTATAAGTTACACAATTAGATAGTGTAACATTATAAGTTACGTTAATATATATAAAGAAAGAGTACTCGGTCACTTTTATATATATATATATATATATATATATATATATATATATATATATATATAACGTACGAAGAAATGAAACGGTGAAGAAAGAAGAGCGTAACCGAGAGCGAGAAGTGTGAGCATGTAACTTCTTCGGACTTCCGGCTTTAATTTTTTGCAATCTGTAACCCCAATAAAAATTCTAATTCAATAAAAGTATTCGTATCATCTTTTTCTACACGTTGGCACCACTTTTGATCGGTGAAAGTTGATGGTGATGTAATCCCTCTACTCCTTGAGTTCGGCCAACTGGAGTTCTAGGAGGCACAGATGATTCTGGACGTTTTTTTCTTCAATAGTTTGGTCAGAAAACTTCTCCGGAACTTTGAATATTTTGATTCCGTACGAATGTATGATTTTGATTTTTCATACTTAATGTTTAATGTCACGTGAAAACTTAGGCTAGAAGACCTTAAGATAGGAACGAACTGAATGAATTATTGATGAATTTGTATGTGTTGGATTATGACTTCGATGAGCATGAAATAATTATAAAAGTTGATATGTTGAGGATTTATAGTGAGTTTGTAATATTGAATTGAATGGATTGGTTGAAAGATATGTGATTTGATTTTTGAAATGATTTGACATTGAGAATAATTTGAATGACTGAGAGTGGTTTAGTTTGGTGGTTGGGACCCTTGAAGGGTGGCAGAAGTTCGAGTTTTAGAGGAAATGATGCTGAAATTTCTATAAAAATTAGAAGCTTGGTTAAAGTAATTATTCAAGAATTTTAAGAAACATATGTTTTAAGTTTGATTTATTTAGAGAATAATGCATTATGTTTTGAGTTTAAATTATTGATGAATGGAATGGGGGGATAATTGATTTGAGGAGATTATGAATATTGATGAAAGAGACAATTTTGAGAACAATGCTGTTACGGTGGGTAACCGGAGATTAATGGGTTGGATAGCGTTGGTTAGCCCAAACGTATGAAGGAGGTGGCTTTCGAATGGATCTGTTACTCGGTGTTCCTCCGTCCGACTTGTACGTGTGAAAGAATGGGGGGTGGTACCTGCAAAGACACTCCGATGCCTAAGTTAGCAAGAGTGCGAGCAGGTTAGAGTGTATTGGAACTTAGAGATACCTGAATAGTGTCAGTGTATTTATAGTGGTGAACCAATAACCACCGCTGAAGTAGTGCCACCTTTTTAGGTGGATAGCCGTTCCCATATCTTAGGGAGGTTAAGATATGGCTCTATGAAGTGGTTAGAGAGTTTCTAGGGGAAGTTACCCATTCGAATGAGTGTTATCTGCCAGCTAACCCTCGTATCCGACTTCTTTGGAGCAGGTCGTGTTCAGTACCGACTTCTTGGGATGAAGGCTAGTATTGGGTGAGGACCAACCCTTTGGGTTGGGCTTCTTTGCTTGGATCCTGGGCCTTTATTATTGGGTCAGGGTATGAACAGTGCCCCTACTCGAGCCCAATCTCTTTTTAAGGTTTGGGTTCGAGTATTCTACTCGGGGTCGTAGCCGATTTGTAAGAGGACCGACGTGATGGTTTGAAACCGACGTGACCTTTCGTGACCTTTTGGTTCTGACAGTTACGTCTAATCAAGCGTCGTGTCCGTTAGGGGTGTGCGTAGGGATTCAATAGCCTTGGTAACGGTGCATCTTCATTAATGACTACCCCTATTTTACCATTATGCCCCTAACGTTCTTATAAATACTTTCCCTCTCTTTCGTTGTTTCGTTTCTGCGATCTTTCAAATTTCCCTTGCATTCGTTCGTACTGCATTCTTGTGCTTTCGAAGGCTTTTGCTTCCAACCCTCATTTCCAGATAAAGGTTAGTTTTTTAATATGCCTTTGTAGATAAATTTGATTTGCAGACTTTAGTTTCGCATCCCCCTCCCTTTAGAGACCGTGTTGGTGATTTTTCTTTTCCCCTTGTAGGTTTTGTCACCCCTTTTTTAGAAAAAGAAATGGCTTCTGTAGATGCTCTCTCTCACTGGGTTGATGTCACAGTCTTAGGGGAGGAACCCTCAGTCGATTCTGAGTTTATCACCCATCTTCGTACTCGCCACAGAATTTGTTCTTCTGAGGAGGACGAGCCGAAGTATGAGTTAGTGGCCCCAGGTCCCGAAGACCGGGTTTGCTTTGGGAGGGCTAATGAGGCTGCCTCCCATTTTTTCTTTATGTATGAGTGTATGATCACCCGTTTGGGTGTTTTTCTTCCTTTTTCAGACTTTGAGATGTCTGTTTTACGTCATTGCCGAGTCGCTCCTACCCAGCTTCACCCCAACTCTTGGGGTTTTTTGAAAATTTATCAATTCATCAGCCATGCTTTAGAGTTCCCGACTTCTTTAAAGATTTTTTTCCATCTTTTTCATATGACAAAACCCTTTAGTGGGATAAACAATAAACAACAGTGGGTATCGTTCCGGGCCATACAAGGTAGGAGAATTTTCACCCTTTTTGACGAATCCTTCCACGACTTCAAAAACTATTTTTTCAAAGTGCAAGCTGTAGAGGGTCACCACCCCTTTTTTCTGGATGATAACTCTTCCCCCCGCTTTCCTTTATATTAGTTGGAGGCCTCCCCTTGTGAAAAATATGGTCTTGACGACCTGGATGATGTGGAGGCGGCCATTGTGGGGTTCCTCCGAGAAGTTTGGGGGAGGTCTCTATACTTGGACACGAAAAATTTTCTCCAGGGGTCTCCGAGTTTTATCCAGGCGCAAATAGGTAGCTTTCATTTGGTTTTCCGACTTGTCTGATTAATTCTTCCGACTTGTCTAATCTATCAATTGTTGCTTTTTTCAGAGATGGCAAAAACAAATGCCCAGGAGTCTTACCAAAGAGTTCAGGAGGCCAAGGCGAGGTCTCGTGCCAGGTCTGGTGGTGCTAGGGCGGTTGCCTCTCCTCCTCCTCCTCCTCGTAACGTCGGGACTCCCTCCCAACCTATTGTGATTTCCTCTTCTGCTTCCTCTCTGCCACCCCCCTCCATCCGACCTACTCCTGAACCAGAGAAGAGGAAGCGTAAGACCTTAGAGTCTGGCGCTTCTGGTGAGGCGGACGCTCTTGCGTTCGTCCGAAAGAACATTTATCCCCATGCTCGTATGAGCATGGATAATGTTTCTGTTCGGCACTACCTCACTGCTGTGGTTGAGGAGAGTCTCAAGACGGCGGGAGTTTGTGGCAAAATCTTAGATATATTTGAGAAGACTCCTCTCAGCTCTTTAGGGATGACCTCGAGGGTCGAGGAGCTGGAAGGCAGGCTTCGCATATATCAGGAGCACGAGAGGGAGTTGGAGGGGAAAGTCGCTAAGCTGAAGGAGGAGAGGGATAGCCTCCGGGAGAAGGAGAAGAAGTTGCAAGCCTAATGCAACATGGAGGTGGATTTGAGGAAGGCAGTGCAAGCCAGCTACAACAGTTTATTTGATGATCTTGTGTCTGTAAAGAATGACTTGCTGAATGCCCGGAAGGCCTATACCAAGTTGGAGGACTCTATTGCGGATGGTGCTGATGAGGCTTGGAGGGTTTTTAAGGAGCAGGTCGGAGTCATTGCTCCTGACTTGAACCTTTCTCCTTTAGACCCTGATAAGATTGTTATTGATGGTGCCATCGTGGATCCTCCTGTCCCCGTGGTGGAGCCCGAGTCCGATTTGAAGACTCGGGGGCAGAGGATCATAGAGTCCCCTCCTCGCTCTAAGGACGCTCCGAGCTCTTCTACCGCTCCTCCGGCTTTCTCTCCAACTCCTGGTCCTGGTGGTGGTGATCCTTCTACTCCTCTTGCAAAGAAATAATTTGTTGGCTATTGGGGGTCCGGCCTGTGGGCCCCCCCTTTTTAAACTCTTTATATTTATTTGTTGATGTTTGAACAATTTTTGGCCTTTTAAGGCCGTAAACAAAATAGTTTTATCATACCCTTTTTTGATAAGGGTTTAATTTTAACGATTAAATAAATACCCCCTTTTTTGGATAAGGGTTTTGAGTTACCTTGTGCGCGCATGCTCTTCTATTCGTAGTTCTTTTGATTTTTGATCTTTTCTGGAAAAAACCTTTTCTTTGGGCTTTCTGAATCTTTATGATTTCAGGGCAGCCTTATAATCTTTTCTTAGTTTTTTCCTATCTCTTTTTGTTATTCCTAGTACTCAATTTCGTTTCATTGAGCTTTTCGTGACTTAGGCTACTTTTGCGATTCATTTTAGTTTTACTCGGTTTCGCATTCCGACTTATGAGTCAGACTGTTCCCGAGTTTATCATGATCGACTTCCATAGCCTCTTTACGCCGACTTGTACCTCGTCGTTTTATCCTGACGACCATCTAGGTCGGTTCATGGGATTTTCACGTTTTGTTGAGCTTAAATCGGCGCGTTTCGTAGAAAGAGAATAAAAAAGGGAATTTAAAAGAGATATATGAAAGAGATCTTTATTAATTGAGGAGGTACCTTATTGCTACTAAGGGCTTTTGAAAATCTATTTTCCCTTAGCCCCTACTGTGATGCCTCGTTAAAAACCCTTTTCAGAAAAAACCCTTTGATTTTGGGAAAAAATCATGAAATTGGGAAAAGAGTACATCAGGGAGTAGGATTCGCTTTTAGCTGTAGTACCTTTTCATATTACAAGCATGCCATGATCTTGGTAACTCGTTGCCGTCGAAGTCGGTTACCCTATAATAGCCTTTTCCTAAGACCTCGTTGATCTTGTATGGTCCTTTCCAGTTAGCAGCGAGCTTTCCTTCCCTAGATTTGTTGACTCCAATGTCGTTTCTGATTAGGACCAAGTCATCTGGGGTGAAACTCCTTCGAATGACTTTTTTGTTGTATCTTGCGGTCATCCTTTGCTTCAACGCTGCTTCTCTTATCTGGGCTTCTTCTCGGATTTCGGGGAGCAAGTCGAGCTCCTCTTTGTGCCCCTGTATATTCCCGATCTCGTCGTGGAAGATTACTCTTGGGCTTTGCTCATTGACCTCTATTGGGATCATGGCTTCTACGCCATAAACTAGTCGGAAGGGTGTTTCTCCAGTGGCGGATTGGGGGGTTGTTCTGTAAGCCCATAGTACTTGTGGGAGCTCTTCAGCCCAAGCTCCTTTCGCCTCTTGTAATCTTTTCTTCAGCCCTACCAGTATGACTTTGTTGGCTGCTTCGGCTTGCCCATTGGCTTGTGGGTGCTCCACCGAGGTGAACTGGTGTTTGATGTTCATACCGGCTACTAGGCTTCTAAAGGTGGAGTCGGTGAACTGGGTTCCATTATCTGTGGTAATGGAATAAGGTATCCCATACCTTGTGATGATATTTTTGTAGAGGAACCTCCGACTTCTTTGTGCAGTGATAGTAGCCAGTGGTTCTGCTTCTATCCACTTTGTGAAATAATCTATTCCCACTATTAGGTACCTGACTTGTCCTGGCGCCTGAGGAAAAGGACCTAACAAATCCATTCCCCATTTTGCAAAGGGCTACGGAGAACTGATGCTAATGAGCTCCTCTGGAGGAGCCACGTGGAAATTTGCGTGCATTTGACATGGTTGGCACTTTTTCACAAACTCTGTGGCATCTTTCTGCAAGGTTGGCCAATAGAATCCAGCTCGGATTACTTTCCTGGCTAATGACCTTGCTCCGAGATGGTTTCCGCAGATTCCACTATGTACTTCCTCTAATACCTCGGTGGTTCTGGAGGTCGGTACACATTTTAATAATGGTGTTGATATCCCTCTTCTGTAGAGGATATTTCTTGCCAGGGTGTAGTGTTGTGCTTCCCTTCGGATTTTCTTGGCCTCCCTTTCCTCTTTGGGGAGGATGTCGAATTTCAGGTATTCGACTAAGGGGTTCATCCATCCGAGGTTTAATCCGACCACTTCGAAGACTTCTTGTTTGTCTTCTATTTTTACCACTGAAGGTTCCTGGAGAGTCTCTTGAATCAGGCTTCTGTTATTTCCTCCTGGCTTGGTACTTGCTAACTTGGATAGGGCGTCTGCTCTGCTGTTTAGATCCCGAGTTATGTGTTTCACCTCAATTTCTGCAAAGCGCCCAAGGTGCTCCAAAGTTTTTTCCAAGTACCTCTTCATGTTTGGGTCCTTTGCCTGATATTCTCCACTTATTTGGGAGGTCACCACTTGGGAGTCACTGTATATCATCACCTTTGTAGCACCGACTTCTTCTGCCAGCTTCAGTCCTGCGATCAAGGCTTCATACTCTGCCTGATTATTTGAAGCTGGGAATTCAAACTTGAGGGAAACCTCTATCTGGGTTCCCCTTTCATCTACCAATATTATGCCTGCACCACTTCCTATTTTGTTGGAGGATCCATCTACATAGAGTTCCCATGTAGTTGGTTTATCCTCTTGATCTCCTGCGTATTCTGCAATGAAGTCGGTGAGGCACTGGGCTTTAATCGCCGTCCGAGTTTCATACTTCAAGTCGAACTCGGAGAGTTCTATTGCCCATTGAACCATTCTTCCTGCAACATCCGTCTTTTGGAGGATTTGCTTCATGGGTTGGTTCGTGCGGACTCTTATTGTGTGAGCTTGAAAGTAAGGCCGTAGTCTTCGTGAGGCTACCACTAAGGAGTAGGCAAATTTCTCTAGTTTGTGGTACCTTAGCTCAGGGCCCTGTAGAACTTTACTGATGAAATAGATTGGGTGTTGACCGTCCTCGTCTTCTCTTATCAAGGCTGCTGAGACAGCCTTGTCTGCCACGGATAGGTATAGGACGAGGTCTTTTCCGGCTACAGGTCGGGTCAAAATAGGAGGTTGGCTCAAAAACTTTTTGAACTCCTGGAACGCCTCCTCGCATTCGGGAGTCCATTCAAACTGGTGTCCCTTTCTCAATAGGGAGAACAGTGGAAGGGATCTTAGTGCTGATCCTGCCAAAAACCTGGAGAGAGCTGCAAGTCGGCCGTTAAGTTGTTGGACTTCTCTTAAACAAGTCGGACTTCTCATTTCCAGGATAGCTCTGCACTTATCGGGATTGGCTTCGATCCCTCTTTGCGTTAGCATGAATCCCAGAAATTTTCCTGCCTCCACCGCGAAGGCGCACTTTGCAGGATTTAGTCTCATCCCGTGCGACCTTATGGTGTCAAAGACTTGTGAAAGGTCAGGCAGGAGGTCAACTTCTTTCTTGGTCTTTACCAGCATATCGTCGACGTATACTTCCATTAAGCTTCCTAGGTGAGAGGCAAACACCTTATTCATCAACCTCTGGTAGGTGGCTCCTGCATTTTTTAATCCGAATGGCATGACCACGTAGCAAAAGTTGGCTCTGGGTGTGATGAATGATGTCTTCTCTTGGTCTGGCTCGTACATCGGGATTTGGTTATACCCCGAGTAGGCGTCCATGAACGACAAGTATTGATATCCCGAGCTAGAGTCTACTAAGGCATCAATGCTTGGTAGTGGATAAGGGTCCTTGGGACATGCCTTATTTAAGTCGGTATAGTCGACGCACATCCTCCATTTGCCATTTTGTATTTTGATTAGCACTACATTGGCTAGCCATGTTGGGTATTTGACTTCTCTGATGAAGCCAGCTTCCAGGAGCGCCTGTACTTGCTCTTCTACTACTAGGGCTCGCTCTGGGCCGAGCTTGCGTCTTCTTTGTTGCACAGGTCGGGACCCCGAGTAGACCGAGAGTTTGTGGGACATGAGCTCGGGATCTATCCCAGGCATGTCGGAGGCCTTCCAGGCGAAGAGATTGGAATTATCTCTTAGGAGCTTAGTCAACCCTTGTCTTAGGGTTTCCCCTAGGTTGGCTCCTATGTGGGTGGTTTTTCCTTCCTCTTCGCCGACCTGAATCTCCTCGGTTTTTTCCCCGGGCTGTGGTCGCAGCTCTTCTTTAATCCTTGCTCCACCGAGCTCTATTGTGTGGATTTCTTTGTTCCTTCCTCTCAGGTTTAGGCTTTCATTGTAGCATTTCCTTGCCAACTTCTGATCTCCCCTTACCGTTGCTATCCCCGCTGAGGTCGGGAATTTCATGCAGAGGTGGGGCGTCGATACCACCGCTCCGAGTCGATTAAGGGTAGCTCTGCCAATTAAAGCATTATAGGCTGACCCCACGTCGATGACTATAAAGTCTATACTTAGAGTCTTTGATTTTTCCCCTTTCCAAAGGTGGTGTGGAGGGGCAAAAATCCTAGTGGCTTTATTGGCGTGTCGCCTAATCTGTACAAGGTGTCGGGGTAGGCTCTTAACTCTTTCTCATCTAATCCCAGTTTGTCGAAAGCGGGCTTAAAGAGGATGTCCGCTAAACTTCCTTGGTCTACTAGTGTTCTGTGGAGATGGGCATTTGCCAGGATCATGGTAATTACCACTGGGTCATCGTGCCCCGGGATTATTCCTTGCCCATCTTCCTTCGTGAATGAAATGGTAGGGAGGTCGGATGACTCCTCTCCGACCTGGTAAACTCTCTTGAGATGTCTTTTACGAGAAGATTTTGTGAGTCCCCCTCCCGCAAACCCTCCTGAGATCATATGGATATGTCTCTCCGGAGTTTGTGGTGGTGGGTCTCTTCTATCCACATCATCTCGCTTTCTTTTTCCATGACTGTCCGACCTTTCTATGAGATATCTGTCAAGCCGACCTTCTCTGGCCAGCTTTTCTATCACATTTTTAAGGTCGTAACAGTCATTTGTGGAGTGCCCATATATCTTATGGTACTCACAGTAATCACCGCGGCTCCCCCCTCTTTTATTTTTAATGGGCCTGGGAGGAGGCAGCCTTTCGGTATTGCAAATTTCTCTGTATACATCCACTACAGGAACTTTTAGAGGAGTATAAGAGTGATATTTTCTTGGCCTATTGAGGCCGAGTTCTTCCTTCTTCTTAGCTTCCCTCTCCCTCTCTTTCGTTGAGGGAGGGTGACCAGGTCGCCAACTCGGGTCTCTTAGCTTAGCATTTTCTTCCATATTGATGTACTTTTCAGCTCTTTCCTGTACATCACTTAAAGAGGCGGGGTGTCTTTTTGATATGGACTGTGAGAAGGGACCTTCTCTAAGACCATTGACTAGCCCCATGATGACTGCCTCGGTGGGCAGGTCTTGAATCTCCAAACATGCTTTGTTGAACCTTTCCATATAGGCTCGTAAGGACTCCCCGACCTCCTGTTTTATTCCCAGGAGACTTGGTGCATGTTTTACTTTGTCTTTCTGGATGGAGAACCTCATCAAGAACTTCCTTGAGAGGTCTTCAAAACTGGTAATCGACCTCGGAGGGAGGCTGTCGAACCACTTCATCGCTGCTTTTGACAAGGTTGTCGGAAAAGCTTTGCATCCCGTAGCGTCAGAAGCGTCAGCCAGATACATCAGACTTTTAAAGTTGCTCAGATGATGCTTTGGATCAGTGGTTCCATCGTAGAGGTCCATATCGGGGCTTCTAAAGTTTCTCGGAACTTTTGCCCTCATTATGTCCTCACTAAAAGGATCTTCCTCCCCTAAGGGCGAATCTTCTCTACCGTCGTGGGAGTTCTGACCTTTGAGGGAGGATTCTAACTTTAAGAGTTTTCTTTCTAACTCTTTTCGTCGCTCCATCTCCTCTTTTAGGTTCTTTTCGGTTTCCTTTTGTCGTTCCCATTCCTGTTCTAGCTGCTCGAGGCGACTGTGGACTAATCCCATGAGCTCAATTGCGTGGGATGGTCCTTCTTTTTCTGATTCGCGCCCCTCCGAAGAATTTACCTTCGGGTTTTTGATTCCGGAGGTGCCTTCCCTGTGTTGATCATTGGCTTCCTGGTGAAGGGTCTGGTCTGCCTCATTGTTTCCAGTGTTCAGATTCTCTTGTTCAGAATCTGTCTCCACATGACCCTCTTCAGGGGATCTATCCGCCATCACTGGTTGATCTCTCGGGTCCCCGGCAACGGCGCCAATGTTACGGTGGATAACCGGAGATTAATGGGTTGGATAGCGTTGGTTAGCCCAAACGTATGAAGGAGGTGGCTTTCGAGTGGATCTGTTACTCGGTGTTCCTCCGTCCGACTTGTACGTGTGAAAGAATGGGGGGTGGTACCTGCAAAGACACTCCGATGCCTAAGTTAGCAAGAGTGCGAGCAGGTTAGAGTGTATTGGAACTTAGAGATACCTGAATGGTGTCAGTGTATTTATAGTGGTGAACCAATAACCACCGCTGAAGTAGTGCCACCTTTTTAGGTGGATAGCCGTTCCCATATCTTAGGGAGGTTAAGATATGGCTCTATGAAGTGGTTAGAGAGTTTCTAGGGCGGTTACCCATTCGAATGAGTGTTATCTACCAGCTAACCCTCGTATCCGACTTCTTTGGAGCAGGTCGTGTTCAGTACCGACTTCTTGGGATGAAGGCTGGTACTGGGTGAGGGCCAACCCTTTGGGTTGGGCTTCTTTGCTTGGATCCTGGGCCTTTATTATTGGGCCAGGGTATGAACAAATGCAATATTGATGAATAAGGATAATATTGAATGAGTTTGAAATAAAATGAGCTATGGATTGTCGACGAGATTGATATTCACCTTGATAAATTATGATTGAATAATCTCATGAATTATGTATGTAAAGACATTCGTTGACCCCACTTTAACTCCCCGAGTTTCTCCATGGGTATGCACATATATATGAATTGAGCTTGGGGTATTGTCTCCCCCATGTCAGCTTGGGATTCTTCCCATGGATAATTTTGAGCTTGGGGATGTGCGTACAGAGTGACTATCCACGGTTAGCTACCAGGACATGTCGGGCTGGCTATGTAACCGACAGATGATATCATCAGCCATAGGGCAGGCATACATCATATGCATTTGTTTGAGTTTGCATTACTTGGGTTTGCCTATTTGAATGACTATGCCTACTTGCTATATGTCTTATTTACTGTAACTGCATTCTATTTGTGTTTTCCTTGTCTGTAATGTTTGTCTATGCAACTAAGAGGCCCCTTGTCCAGCCGAGGAGTGACGAGGATTGTTCCACCAGTGATTCGGAGGATTGGAGGTGACAAAACGTGAAGTATTAGGTTAAAGATAGATTCAGAACTTGAATACCTTAGATAACTTACCTAATTTATGGTTTAGTTTATTTTCCTTAAGTTTGATTCTGAGTGTCGGAGTACTAGGAATGCCTTTGGCTTTCTCAGGACCTTTTATATTAACTATGCGGGCACATTTACCATGCTGAGAATCTTCGGTTCTCATTCCATATATATTTTGTTGTTTTTCAGATGCAGGTCGAGAGGCACCTCGTTGAGCGTCTGGAGACCCTCCTTACAAGCGAAGAACTATCTTTTGGACTGTCATATTTTGTTTTTGGGCTAGGTATATATGTTTATAGAATCTCCGCATGTACATTTTGTGTTTTGTCCCTCCTAGAGGTCTTGGAGATACATGTATTTATTTTGTAGTTTGAGTTTTATTTTGGGTTGTATATATATATATACTCTAGCCGACCTGCGAATCTGGAGCTTGCTATCTGAGTTTTGGAACTCTGATATGTATATATATTTTTAGCTTTCTTTTGATCTTACTTATCCGTTTTACGAATATCCTGCGAGTGTGACAAGATTTTCTGTTTATCGTTTTTGTTTAGCTTATTCTTCAAGGCTCCTAGATATGATTTCATCCAACTATATTTATGTACATACCCTTTCTTTTAGAGGTCGTAATACCTTGTCACCTCTGCTTTCCGACTTAAGCGTAAGGCTCTGTGTGGTAGGGTGTTATATTTAGGGTACAATCTTTTTTGTACTACTTATTTCTTTTAAAATTTATGTGTTACTGGAATATATTGTATTACAAGATAAACAATTTTGTGTAGCAGATACTCTATCAACTGATATTGTCAAATCATTGCTGAGTAATGCATCTCCTACTGGTTATCATATAAACCAGAGGATTCCAGGGTTTACAAAACTCTAACCGAGATATCTTGGGGTTGAAGCTCCATTTGTGAGTGTCAATTGCTTAAGTTTTATTCGTCCAAACACTTTTGAAGATTTTCTAATTCTTGAGTTATTTTAAATTTGGAGACTTAATTTTTGTTATCTTTTATTTTTCTTAATAGTGGCTATCAGTATTATTTGCACCGCCAACTACCGTGGAATTAGATGACAGTGAAATCATGGTTGCAACCTACATATTTGAAATAAAAAAAAGATAATGAGTTTGGGAGGTAACTTATTTTGAAAAAATATTATCTTTGTACTTTGTCATCTTACGATCGTATGAGAAGAACAATGATAGATTATTATTTTATATTTAATCAATTGTAGGCAAGAGATATTAGCAAAAGGATGCAAATTTGATGCAACTAGAGATTCTTTTTTTAACTTAATTCCAAAGGGTTGGATTGACCAAAATGTAAGTTATTTTAGTTGATTTAATTTTGGATACCAATCCAATCTCATGATTATTATCATTATCTAACCATGTCTAATATGCATTTAGATACTAGACGTATATGCTCATATGCTAAATGATGAGAAAAAGACTACTTTCGGAGTTTTAAGACATTAGTATATGCCCACAGTCTTTTCGGTAAGCCACGTGTAACTTATAATAAATTTCTTTAATCAATATTTCAATAATTATCAATATTTGTCACACTTGCTTGTATAAGGTAATATAAGTGCTCCAAATTGTAATACCCTACCATACAGAGCTTTACACCTAGGTTGTAAAACAGAGGTGGCGAGGCGCTACGACCTCTAAAAACAAAATACATATATATATAATAATAGAAAGAATATAATAAACTATGAGCCTTGAAACAAAACAGTAAACAAAAATCGCAAAATAAAAAGTGCAACGCTCAATAGAAAGGATTACTTGCATGCTAAGAAACCTAAAAGTTCAAGATATAAATAAGCAAGAGAGGGAAAAGAGGGCCAAGAATACAGCATAACTGGCTCCTGACTTAACCTGCGAAGCCAAGGCTAGCCGGAGAATATATATACATACATATACAAGTATCCCAAAAACCAAAGTACAAAAATGAAACCCTAACTCTTCTGTAGCCTCTAAGAGGAGTAAAATAAACAAGTTTCTTGGAGAGTAAGCTAAATATATATATACAAACAGAAATCCAAAATACACCCAAGGACTACTTCGCTTCCCAGGATCCAGACGCCTAGCGAGGAGCCTCTCGACCTGCATCTGAAAAATAACAATACAATATGGAATGAGAACCGGAGGTTCTCAGCATGGTAAAAGTGCCACGCGTATAATAAATAAGGTCCTGAGAATACCATAGGCAATCCTAGAACTCCGTTATTCAGTTATCCAACTTAAGTACTAAACAGAAGCCATAAACAGGGGTAGGTATTCTAAATCTACCTAACTTACTCAAGTTCAATCCTAACCTAACACCAAACCATTTTTCCATCTCCTCCATCCCTCCATCATCCATGATGCAATAGAAACAAGCAACCAAACCAGTTCATGCACAAGTAATGAGCAGATAGTACAAATAGCAAGTATAACAGGTAGCATGTGATATATATCAATTAGGCAAACCTAGGAAATACAAAGCAATCAAAACAACCAAATGCATATGATGCATGCCTGTCCTATGGCTGATGGGGCCCATCTGTCGGTTATCCAGCCAACCCGACAAGTCCGAAAACCTTAGACTGTCCCCCGTCGCGCATCCCCAAGAGTCTATGCATAGAGTTTACATTCATTCATCATATAATCACTCAATGGGGGCTATCCATACTTGAAAATTTATACGTGCCCGGTCACCCTTACAACGTAGGGTCAACAGAGTATCGAGATTCAACTTGAAATACGTGGTGGCGAGCCACGGTTTTTACCCAGAGAAACTCGTATCTCAGATATCATTATTCATAAGTCATGGTAATTATTATCAATACATCATCATATATCAAGCCTTAGTGTTAAACTTCATTAACATTCTTATTTTCTTCATAAAAGCCACCATTTACAACTTTCTTCACCCTCAAGTTATCTTGTTTTCCTAGCTTCTTTTATCTAATGGATCTAAAACCATACTTTAAGCCTTAAAGGGAAGAAAATAGAGGTTTAGAAGTGAAAAATTGGTTTAAAACAGTCAAAACCGGTTTTTGCAGCAGGCAGCATCCACGCGTATGCGTAGGCCACGCGCACGCGTGGAGCGTACATCAAGTCATGCGTACGCGTGAGTCATGCGTACGTGTGAATATGCACACACGCGTACACATGCCTCTCGCACATGCGTCGCCAAAATTCCACGCCACGCGTATGCGTGGATGAGCATTTTTCCAAAAATTTGGTAGAATGCCTTGAAAGCTTACAGCAACTAGATTTTAACCCCTGCTTCACAGTTTCATGTATCAAATTTCCATTATCCATAAATTTCTCCTCAAAATTCTATTTTTCACAAAATTGATATCGTTTAAAAATTTACAAAACCTTCTTTCATTTACAACAAACCACAATTCAATCCAAAATTTGAGGAGTAAATAATAGGCTTCCAAAATTCATCAAAAACTGGTTTTTAACCAATTCCCAACCAAACCTCATTTTCATCAACTTAAGTTTCTTACCATTAAAACTTGAATTATAATACCATATCAACCGAATTCATCAACAATCATTGATAATATAACTTTTAACCAACTCAACCAACCTTAATCATCAATAATTATCCACATTTACCTCATACATCAATAACCCTTCATTTGTTTATATCAACTCTTCACCTATACCAACCTTCATCATATATTTATCAACCTTCTATCAACATATACCAATTAAATGCCATTAATATAAATCAACCATTCATACACATTAATCCATCAACTTCACATATCAACTCTTTATTAACAAACACCAACCATGATCCATCAATATATCAACATCAACACAACCCATTATAAGCAAGTCCAAGAGCATAAAATTAATAACCTCAATACCTCATAATTCCAATATATATTCATCATAATTTATTCCAACAACATTACAAAACTACTCATTAAATGCAATTAATAATTCAACTTATCATATGGTTCCTCTAACCTAAGTTTTCACAACACCGTAAATATTAAACGTGTGAAACTTAAACCATACCTTAGCCGATCACTTAGTTCACCCAAGGCAGCCTCACAACACAAAATACAACCCCTCCAAGCTCAATTAAAACAGTCCCAAACCAAGCTTTGATCACCAACAAGCCTCTAAATACTCCCATTCAATTCCAATGCATATATACCCACTTATTCTACACCTAATACATATACATGTTCCATAAATACAAGATTGAGCTAGGATTACGGTATCCTTACCATACCCATATACTCAATAGCTTGAGCCCATAAATTCTGAAAGCTAACTTGAACGTAGAACACAAAAATTGGACAAGATTTCACTATAGGTTTTCAATTTTACCAAAGAAAGAGAAATAGAGATTCTGAACCAAATATGAGGCTTACCACTGAAATTGTTCAGATAGAAAGGTAGAGCTCGACGCGCTGGACGCGTGGCCACAAACGGTGCGGCGATCGGAGCTCGGATGGAAGAGTTATGGTGGATCAAAGGTTGTGAGGGTTGAGAGTTCCTCCTCCCTTCCCCAATTCTGTTTGTGTTCGTTGCATGCAATGGGGAAGAAGAGGCTGCTGTTTTGTTTAAATGTTTGGGTCCAGTTGGACCCACAGGCCCGGTTTGGTTCCGGTTCAATCGGTTCGGCCCTTTCGATTTGTGGGCCAAATTTTTTAAATTGGTATCAAAATTCTCGTTTCGACGAGCTCTATCCTATTTTGATATTAGTTTTGCATTTTTAGCTTTCCTAATTAAAATTCAATTTATTAACTAATTATTTACCGATTTTAGTGGGATTTACACAAATACTTATATTATATAAATAAATTAAAATCTTTTGCACCAAAAAAAATATATAATTTTCATCCTCATTGGGTGCAATATTTATATGTAACATTAGTTTGGCAATTTAACATTGACAAAATTATATTTTTCACATTGTACAGCAAATGGCATTGTTGAAAACTATCTCAAGTAGTCAAGCTCGAGAGGATTATAAAGAGGCATTCATAGGCAAAGTTGAAGTCCTTAGAAAGGTAAAATCATATGATACAATTTTATCTCTACCAAATTAATATGTGTTCCTCTATTTGTTATGCATGCTTAATAAATAAAATAATTATCTTTGTTTGACAGCTTTTTTCATCAAGATGTAAAGTGTTGAATCTTGTGATAATAAATTTATTTTGGATAATAAGTCTTATGACTATATGAGACTTCATATTGAAGTCACTCCCATGATAGAAATTTTAATACTCTTCATAAATAGAATTATATTTTTTAACTATCACAAATAAAAAATAATTAATTCTTGTATATATGTACAGATTTATGTGCCTGTTAATGAAAATAATTTTTATTAGTATCTTGTTATTTTCGACATGAATCAGTGTCAAGTAATTTTGTTGGATTCCAACCCAGATCCTAAGAAGAAAGCACCTAAAATATTCAGCATTAAGCAACTGGTATATCATTTCTGTATTCAAACATTTATAGCATCAATTTTACATCTTCATTTATACTTATAAAAATACTAATTCAATTTTAACCACTTATTAGGCCTTGTACTTTGAAGGGATGCTTCAACATGACTCTTTCTATGATTTTGAGAGCACAATTAGGTTTAAGATGTCTGAGTTTTCCATTTTGGAAGCTCTCTGAATAGGAAGACAAATAAATGACTCGTAATTTTCTAGCTCTTTATTTGGTTTGTCAAGCAATCTTTTTTCTTTTGTCACATTGTCTAACTAGTACTTTTTTTTTCATATAAAATTTAACATAGCTTTGATCGATATTTGGGTAGTAACTTGGATAAAGAATTGCATTTGGATTGATGATTATAACATTTATGTAAGTTACATTACATGATAAATTTTTAATTGTTTAATTTCTAATTACATAAGTGTGACTTACTACTGGTTTTATCATTTGAAGGTTGATGACGCAACTAGGATGCACATTGCTATAGATTTGATCATGAAGTCATACAATCTGAAAAAAAAAAAAAACACCATTATTAAGGCTGCTAAGAAGAACTACACAAAATTTGAGGAAAAAAAAAGAATTTAGTTAAAAAATAAGAGTATAAGTTACTTCTTAATGCATCAGTTGAAAAAATTTTAAATAAATTATGTTAACTATAAATGATATAAATAAGTCATTTTAGTGCTAGTACTTTGTAATGCGACTTTTTTGTGGTAGCTATCTATTATTATAGAATCTTTCTATATATAAATTAAAATCTATAACAATCCTATATATTTATATTTTGAAATATTGAATTTTCTTTCTTTTGTAAGAATAGATTTCATTATGACAGATTTTTTTATAGAATGTGTCAACAATTTTTATCATTCAAAAAAAATTTCTATTAGACTATAAAATCAACAACAAAGAAGGGTATATTTACAAATTTTTAATGTATATATCACTTTAAATACATATAGAAAAGTAATCCCTAGTTACATTATTTACAAAGAGAATTTCAATAGCAGTTGGCTTTCCAAACATTGCAAAATAATGCATCATTTTCTTATATAACTAACTGAAGGAGTGACTGATTTTTAACAAATCAAATTTATAACTTCATTACCTGCATGTTACGAAACTATCATTAAATAAAAATCAAGAAACCTCAAAGATATAATTTTGTATCATAAGTAATTACAAAAGATCACATATACAATAATTTTAACTCAATAATGATCACTATTACATAACTAATTTAAATTTGTATGTTCAAAGAAAATTTATACAAGTAAATATTATAAAATACTTCAAATTAACTGATCTGTTCCTGTTAAATTTGTATACCAATTTTTATTGATTTGTTTAGCCGCTCAAAATGAACATCACATCTATATAATCAAGTATAAACTAATAAATCATAAACAGGAGATTATAATCATCAATATTCGAAATTTTATATGAGCTATAACCTATATCTATGTTGTAGGATTATTAAGAATTGCTACTATTAATTTTTTTCTAGTACTCTTTGAAGTACTCCTTGTTTTGGTGATTCTAAATTAATGAAATAGTATTGCTACTGAAAGAGAAAAAAAAAAGGAGAAAAAATCAAAGATAATAGACTTCAAAATAGATTATGTAAATGATAGACAATAATAAAGAATAAACACACTTGTACCAATTATTAGTCGCAAACAAATAGTACTAATTTTAATCAATAGAAAGAATGAAACAAGAGAAAAAAAAAGAAAATAAAGAGTGACTTACTTATAACAATTTGCAAATGCTGAGAGTGTGGCAGTATCTGGTTTAAAGACAGAGAGATTTGTTATCTTGGCGACTTTAAATGGAAGAACGGTAAAAAGAACGATCGATTGTTCTGGATTCCAGCAACAAAATCGGTGACTTTGAATTGAAGAACAGTAAAAAGAAAGATGGATTGTTCTGGTTTATAGCAACAAGATCGATGACTTTCGAAGATTAGAAGGAGGAAAAGGAAGGTATATCCTGAGAGTGAAGGAGAGAGAAGAAGACCAAAACGAATTTTTTCTGTAAATATAGAAAAGAGAAGAAGACGAAATTAGATGAAAATGATTAGGGTTCTATGTTCTTCCCTTTTTCTCCAGCAGCATATACAACGGCCCAATTCTAATTCTTTTTTTTTTCTTTTAAATAATTTAGTTAAGGTTTACCACATATGGTGGTTTGATTTAACCAGAGTTAAATGTATGTACAGTATATATATATATATAAAGTATTTAATACATGTATTAAATTTATTATTTTTTATTTTTAAAAATTAAAAATTCATTTGCTGATTGGAATTAATGAATACACTTGTCACCAATTAATTGGAACATGTAAGAAGGGTATATAATACCCTCAAAATAATTGGGTATCGAAGAAATCACCTAGTATTAATGTCTTGTTTCAAAAAAAGGTATAGTATTAATGTCTAGTACAATTTTTAAAATCAAATTGCAGCTTTCTAAAAAATTATTTTAGTGTGTACAGAGAAGTTAAAAAAGTGACTTCTCTCATAATAAAAAGCTTTTTATCACTCTTCTCTTAAAATAAGCAGTTTTAAACTAAAAAACTAAATACAAAATAACTTATTTATAAGTTATTTTTAATATAAGTATTTATTGTTTAAGCTATTTTTTTAAAAGGAGCTTAATTAAGCTGTTTATCCAAACCGGGCCTAATTCCTTGTCGAATAGATAGGCTGGACTCTTGTCGAGCAATGAATCAAGCACTAATGATTATTATTATTATCCATCCTGCTCTTGACAATTATTTTGAAGGACCTCGAGATCCAAAAAAAAATTTTTTTTGTGAGACTGATTAACCCTTCTATCAATGATTTCTCTCTAGGGTTAACGAAACCTGACTACGTGTCATGTTAAATTGCTTATTTGACTATTAAGTGCCAGCTTAGATTAGTATATTAATGGCTCACTCAACTTTGCTAATTTTTTGAAAAACAAATTCCCTCTAACATGAGCAGCCCCATTATTGAACCTAACTGCCACTTTCTCCATGTAACAGTTATGTGATTGTTTCTACCACTATAAGTTATGGGGATCATTTTTCAAAAAATAAGAATTGCACTCTGTATGATTATAGTCTTGGCGGAGGCAGTAGGAGATGCACTTTTTCTGTTAGGCAGTCAAAGAAGAAAAAATTTATCTCTCTCAGATGTCGCTTTAGTAGCAAATAGCAATACGATTCTCTTTCAATTTTGCACAAAACTTAATCCAAATAGTTTTTTCTTGGATGTCCTAATTGTAATGTAAGTAATTATTCATAACTTTTGCATGAAGTTGATATTTTTTTGCATATTTCTAATCCTGAGAAATTTGTATAATTTGTGTATTTTTATAATTGAGTTTTTTAATTTTCAGACAATAATTTCACATGGTAGGTATTTTAAGTTGTTAGATGTATTAATTGAAAAAAATACTGATAAAAATATTATTGTAAAAATACTATTTTAATAGAAAAGAGATCGAATGAGTTAAAGCATACAGTGAAAGAATTAGATATGGAATTGAATATAAAAATTGAGAATGATATTAAATCCAAGGTGATATATATAATAACAAATATTTTAGAGTTATAAGTTTAGGTGTGATTAGTATCCTAATTACATTAGTCTTTAGGAGATGTCTTAAATAAATTATGCAAGATTATCTTGGGTACGTTATGGTAATTATATTACAGTTTAATGCTTTTGAGATGTAACTGAATTTATATAAGAATATATTTCATGCTAATAAATTTGTTGTCTCCTTACTTTAGATTCATAATGCGTTGAAGAAAATTAGACTATACTACAAATGTGTAAGCACATCTTATGATGAATAAATGTATGATAACATGGTAATAAAATAAGATGAACTCTATCATATTCTCTCTAAAATAAAGGGTAAATTATTTCTGTGATATATACAATAATTATTAATAAATTATCTTTTCATCAAAACTTCAAGATTCACATTATCTTCTCTTTTTTTTATATTTTTCTTAAAATTTAATAACAGTGTCATTTTCATCATCTCCACCAAATACACATCTTCCCTAATTTAAAAAAAAAAAAAGAATGCATTGGTGGGAGCATATTAAATTATTATATTGTCACAAAAAATATTAAATTATTATTCGAATAACAATAAGATAAAATAGAATAAGTATTTTAATATTTACATTTGCCTCAAATATTAATTAATTATTTTATTATTCATGCCATTAATTACCTACAAGAATTTTATTTATGGTGTAAATTTATATCTGTCATACAAACCCATACACTCTTGCTTTTCTCCGAACGTAATATCTTCTAATACGAAAAAAAATCTTAGAAAGAAGAGAGCTGAAAAATTGATAGTTGTACTCGTTGAAATTGGATATTAAAAACGTAAGAACAAGTTCAAAATCCTAACTTAATTGATTGGAAATGGTGATTCGATTTGAAAAGAATTAGAATTTTAAAATTGGAGAAGAAGAAGTGTATTTGGTGGGAATGATGAAAATGATAAGATAACGTGAATCTTGAAACTCTGGTAGAAAGATAATTATCAATAATCACTGTATATATCACAAATGATAATTTATCCTTTCTTTTAGAGAGAGTATGGTAGAATTCACCATAAAATAATTGTAAGCATAATCCAAAATATCTGTTTCATCAATCTAAATTAAGATTGTACAATACAATTTTTGTATGTGCATGATGCTTTGACGTCTTTAGTGAATTTTTCATATTTTTTTAGTAGTATTCTTAGGTTTAATTTAAAGTTCTTATATTTTTTATGAAGTTTTCATAGCTAATCATGTATCTAGAGTTGTTTTAAAATTATTGTGCATCTAGGATTAGTTTTTAAAGTAATAAAAAAAGAAGATGAACAAATAAGAAAGGCACAAGATTGAACCATAGTTATCAGAACCGAATCGGTGATCAAACCGATCAGGTTACTGAGTCACTGGGTTATTGGTTCAACCGGTGGGTCACTGGTTGAACCGGTTGACTCGGTACTATGTAAATAAAAAATAAAATAGTCAAAAATTTAAAATTATAATTTAAAATAGATATTTTTACTAATATTTTAAGAATATCAAACTACTTTAAAATAATATGGACCAAAAATAATAAGTATTTTGTTATTTTTATTCTATCATAAATATTTTTATTTTTTTTATATTAAAATAACTATTATTTTAAATTTTAATAATTTATTAATTAGTTTATATCTATTATATTATTATATACTACAAATATTTATTAAAAAATAATACTAATAGATGTTATATAATTATGAAAAAAATAAATAAATTTATAATTATTGTTAAATAAAAATATAATTAATTTAATAATGAGTAAATTTATAACTAAATTTAAAATAAATTATATAAAAGTAAATTATTATATATATATATTATAATTTGTATAAATTTTAATGAAAATCACCACAGCCTGGTGGCCATGCATAGCCTCTTTTCTCAAGAGGGGAGGGGTTCGAACCCCATATGTAACATTTTGTTAAAATTTAGTTTCTAACCGGTTCGGTTGGACCGAACTTTACCGGGTTCGCACCGGGTTTAACCGGTTCGCAGCGGGTTGATACCTTATTCGGTCCAAACATCGGACCGGACCGGTTGAAGGTTTGATTCACCGGTTTTTTGATTGAACCGACCGATTCGGTCCGGTTTTGATAACACTGGATTGAACTCCCAAAAAAACAAGCACCGGGTTTAACCGGTTCGCAGCGGGTTGATACCTTATTCGGTCCAAACATCGGACCGGACCGGTTGAAGGTTTGATTCACCGGTTTTTTGATTGAACCGACCGATTCGGTCCGGTTTTGATAACACTGGATTGAACTCCCAAAAAAACAAGCACTGGACACCCAAAAATTACCAAATGGGCACCCAACGCCGAACTCACCAAGTCCAGCGCCCAAATGGGTGCCCAAATCTAAGGAATCCAAACCCCAACGCCTTCAACAAGCAAGCAAGTAAGGGTATCCTGCTGGCGCCCAGTGCTAGTGAAATTTATTTCATGGGCGCCCAGCACCAACTTCAAAGTAAATTTTGGCGCCAGTGCTAGTGAAATTTATTTCATGGGCGCCCAGCACCAACTTCAAAGTAAATTTTCACGTCCAGGGGTCCAAAATGCATCCAAGTTAGGTGCTAATGTTCCAAGTCCAGTGCTAGGCCCATGATCCTCTCTCAAGAAGCTCTAATTCAGCTCAAAAGATTCAAGATTTGAATGATTAGTTATCATTAATTTCTTCAAGAAAGATAAGATTCAATTTTAGTTTATATTTAAATTATTGTTTTAGTTATCTTATCCTTCCAAAGATAAGATTAGATTTAGTTTTTGAATTTGAATTTTAAGATAGGATTTAGGATATAAATAAGTGAATGATGGTTCACAGAGATCATCTCATAATCTATTATCCAACATCTTATTTATTAGCTTTTGTTTTTCTATTTATCTTCAAAATCAAATCTTTTCAAATCCTTTCAAATCTTATCTTTCTAGATTCTTAATCTTTAAAATTTTAAATTTGAATTTTAAATTTTTAAATCTTATTTAGTTTGACTCTTTCTTTTAAATTTTAAATTTCAAATCTTTTCTTTTTTTCAAATTCAAATTTCAAATCTTTTTGTTTGACTTTCTCTTTTTGAATTTTAAAATTTTCAAAATTAAATCTGTATCTTTCTTTTTAAATCTTGTTAGTTAATTGTTTGTCTTTTTTTTTATTTCAAAAATTTTTAAATCCTTTTCTTTTTAATTTTTTATTTTATTTTTGAATTTTTTGTTTATTTTCCATTCTTTTTTTATTATTATTTTTGAATTAAAAAAAGTTAATTTTTAAATTCCCTTTCCCTCTTTAATTTTCAAAATCTCCCTCTTTATTCTCTTCTATTTCTTTTTGGATATCTCACTGGAAGCTCCCTACACTGTGACATGGAGACTCTCATTTTTCTTTGTCTCTTATTTATGTATGCAGAAACACCGAAATCACTATGGATCAAAAGGGAAATACACGAATTGGGAGACCTCTGGGTTCCTATACATTTGACTTTCCTATTGACTCAGATGCCTTTAAGGTTAACCTAGACCAGATCTTGCTATTACAGCAAAAGTGTCAGTTTCATGGATACCCACAGGAAGACCCCCAGTAAGTTCGTCTTCGACTTCCTGCAGTTCTGTGACACTGTAGAGGCCAATAGAGTCGATCCTGAAGTCCCCATACTAAAACTCTTTTCATTTGCTCTGAGTGCTCAAGCAAATGAATGGTGGCATATAGAACTCAGATGAAGTGTGAAAACCTAGGATAAGGTTGTTAACAAATTTCTGAACAAGTTCTCTCCCTCACAGAGATTAACTAAGCTGGTGACAGATGTTCAGACCTTCAGGCAGAAGGAGAACGAGTCTCTCCATGATGCTTGGAAGAGGTACAAGTTGATGTTTAGGAATTGCCCTCCCCATATGTTCTCAGGATGGGGCAAGACAATCATCTTCTATGAAGCCATCTCTGAGATAGCCAGGAAGACAGTAGATCACTTTGCAGGTGGTTCTCTGTATTTTATAGAGACACACGAAGAGGCAGATGAGCTCATTGAGATAGCTGCCAACAACCAATACTTATACTCCTGTGAGGAGACCCCAGTTAGGACAGAAGTTCTAGACATGGAGACTGTAGCCGCACCCCCTGCAGAGATTTATAATGCTCCTAGTGATATGAGTGGTAACTACCCTCAATGAGACATTAACACCCACGACCAGTGGACACCTGAGCAGGGTAATATTCCTCTTACTGAGTTGTTTGAGGAGGTGCATCCCTATAAGGCCTTCACAAAAAGCTTGATGCTCTCTGGGAAGGAGACCTTAAAAGAAAGTGGAACAGTAGTCTTCACCAAGGAGGCCGAACCTCAGGAGCTTGCTACTGAGGGACTGAAGGCAATCAAGGGCCAGGAGGATCCTGAGAATACCATTGAGCACGCCCCTATAGAAGAGAAGGAACCTCAAGTTGATTCTTCTCTGGGCATGCAAGAGGAGCTTGTGATTACCACAGAGCTCGCCCTTGCAGAGGTAAAAGAGCCTCAAATGCTACCTTTCCTAGGCATGCAAACAGAACCAGAAGATGAGACTGTGGTACTGACTAAAGAGTGTAGTGCTTTAGTCCAGAATGAACTACCAAGGAAGATGCTAGACATAGGGAGATTTTAGCTCCTATGTCCTATTAGAAAGATCACTTTTAACAAGGTCCTGTATGATCTTAGCTTGAGTCTATATCTGATACATTCATCTGTGATGAAGAAGCTGGGAATCTAAGAGGCACAAGAAACAAGGATTACCTTGCATGAGGACTGGATGGTGTTCGAGGTTGTTCACCCTCCATTACCCCCGGACAAGAGAGGCACTTGCATAAAGGATTTAGCATTCAAGCCTCCCCTCTCGATTGAAACCAATTCAATCCCTCCTAAGACTAAATGTAAGTTTGGTATTGGATGTACACTATCCACCAAGGAGGAAGGCCCCAAAAGGAAGATGCCTAGGGGTTGGAAAAACAGAAATATCCCTACTGAAGGCTTTTCACCATGGAAGACGGTAATATTCACTTATCTCATCATAGTATTCACCATGGAAGAGGAAAATGGCACTAAGGGACACCAACATATTGCTGCAAACCCAACCCTGCCTCATGCAGTGAACCAAAGCCTGTCTCTTGAGCGTATTGAGCTAATCCATGAGAGCACCGAAAGGACGCTCTCAGTAAGGATTAAGAGTTTAATCCTCTATGACTACCTTCCTCCTTGAAAGGAGCTGTCCATCAAGCTAATGACATTAAAGAAGCGCTTGTTGGGAGGCAACCCAACAATGAGTAAAGTATTTCTGTTCTTATTTCTTTTGTTTATTTTCATTTGAGTTTATTTTAGTTTATTTTTAAAGTTTTTCCTTGCTTTTTAATGTTTGTGATCATGTGTCGTAGTTAGAACAGAAATAGAGACAGTTAGAGTTGGAAATAGAACACCCTGGAGTAGAGACCCTGCTGGCGTTGAACGCCAGTGATGGGCCAAAAACCTGGTGTTGAACGCCAATCAGGGGCAGACCCTGGGCGTTCAACACCCAAGCAGAGGCACAGACCTAGCATTAAACGCCAGGAAGGAGCACCCCAATGGGGGTTCAACGTCTTATAAGGAGCATCAAGCTAGCGTTGAATGCCAACCAGGAGCAAGAGCTAGGCGTTCAAATTCCACAAGGGGCAGGGAATTCAAATTTCCTAGCCTCCCAAGACCAGTGGGTCCCACAGAAACTCCACCTACCCCACCTACCTCACCCTCTTATCTCTCCCTCTTTCTTCTTCTCCTTCTACTCTCTCATTCCCAATTGTTCATATTTGCTCGAGGACAAACAAAACTCTTAAGTTTGGTGTTGCAAAACCTTTGCTTTTTGACTTCTACCACTCCTAAGTATAGCACCAAAGACTGGTGAAACCTCAAGGAAGAGGAAGGGAAAGGCACTTGCCTCCACTTTTCCCCACCTTATATGTCACCTATGCAATTCAGCTGGAATTGTAATAAAAGGAGACATCTCCATTGAGAAGGACAAGCCCATCACTAAAAGAAGGATAGAGCATGTTAGAGAACCGGCACATAGACCACCGCAAGAGCATGTGGAGCCGCCTCAACAAGAAATCCTTGAGAAGCCTCAAGGATGTATTTTCCTCCTCAAAAAATTTTTTGGGACCAATTGCACACTTCTCTAGGAGAATTGAGCTCTAGCATGGATCAACTAAGGATGGGACATCAAGAGCACTCCACAATCCTCCATGACATAAGAGAAGATCAAAGAGCCATGAGAGAAGAACAACAGAGACAGGGGCGTAACATAGAAGAGATCAAGCGGTCCATTGGCTTCTCTAGAGGGAGCAATAGTCGCCGTTACTAACGTGGATCCGTTCCTTTTATCTCCTGTTTGCTTATGTTATTTTTCTGTTTTTCATGTATTTTGTTTTACTGTCTGTTTCTAGTGCATGATCATCTATCTTTATGTCTTAAAGCTATGAATTATTCCATGCATCTCTCACCTTGCTTAAAAGAAAAAATTTTATTTGAAAAAGAAAAGTAAGATGCATGAATTTCGAGTTATATATTAAGAATAGTTCAATTATTTGATGTTGTGGCATTGCTTTTGTTTTCTGAATGTATGAATAAACAGTGCATATTTGATGTTGGAGTTAAGATGTTGGCTCTTGAAAGAATGAGGATAAAAGTGAAATATTATTGGTGATCTGAAAAATCCTAAAATTGATTCTTGAAGCAAGAAAAATCAGCATGCGAAAAAAAATGTGAAAAAAAATATATATAGCAAGCAGAAAAAGAAAAAAAAAAAAGTAAAAAAAGACAATAGCTCTTTAAACCAAAAGGCAAGAGCAAGGATCCAAGGCTTTGAGCATCAATGGTCAGGAGGGCCTAATAGAAACATCTTAGCCTAGGCAGTTCAAATGAACTGCTTCCCTAACTATATGCTTGTGGTGTGAAGGTGTCAAGTGAAAAACTTGAGACTGAACAGTTAAAGTCGTGGTCCAAAGCAACGCTTAAGAACTCTGGACACCACTGGCTGGGGACTCTAGTAAAACTAAGTCACAATCCTAAGGGGTTCACCCAGTTAAAGTGTCGTGGCATTTATGTATCTGGTGGTAATATTAGAAAACAAAGTACTTAGGGTCACGACCAAGACTCTAAAGAAGCTGTGTTCAAGAATAAAAAAGAACTTAACTAGGAGAATCAATAATATCATCTAGATTCTAAGTTCCTAGAGATGCCAACTATTCTGAGCTTCAATTGAAAGTGAGGTGCCAAAACTATTCAGAAGCAAAAAGTTACTAGTCCCGCTCATTTAATTGAAACTGAACTTCATTGAGAACTCCGAAATTTATTGCATCCTTCTATTTCTTTTTATCCTACTGAGTTTTTGGTTGCTTGGGAACAAGCAACAGTTTAAGTTTGGTGTTCTGATGAGTGGATATTTTATACGCTTTTTGGCATCATTTTCATATAGTTTTCATTAAGTTTTATTATGTTTTTTATAGGTTTTCGTGCAAAATTCACATTTTTGGATTCTACTATGAGTTTGTGTTTTTTCATGTAATTTCAGGTATTTTCTGACTGAAATTAAGGAGTTTGAGCAAAAGTCTGATTCAGAGACAGAGAAAGCACTGCAGATGCTGTTAAGATCTGACCTTCGTGCACTTGAAAGAGCTTTTCTGGAGGTACAGAAGTCCAAATGGCGCGCTCTCATATATTTTACCCTCATATATTTTTTTCCTAAAAGACCTTCTTACCCTTCATTAAGTTAGTTAATAATTTTTAATTTTGACTTTATGCCTAAAATTATTAATATGCCCCTAAGTACTCTAGTTTTACCGTTTAACCTGATTTACTATCAAAATGTTACCGTGTTAATCTTAATATTTTTCTATTACCAAATTATCTATAATACTTTTAGTTAATACCAATTCTATTCTTAGGGACCTAAAAGATCATTTGATCCTTTAATAATTTGTTTACTTATTCTAGTTACCACTTTTTACCGTTTTACTTCTAATTTTTACTAAAGCTTTTATTTAGGCCCAAAACTTTATTGTAATTATAATTTTGACTCAATTAATTTATATAATTACTAATTTATTCTTAATGATACTAAGCTCATAATTGTACTTATCTTTCAATTAAATTATATTTTTAACCCTCTTTTTATCCAAAAATGACCATAACACCCTTTTTACTTTTACACCTTTGTTTCATAGGATTAAAATCAGTTTTATAACCTCTTATTAACTCTTATACACGTGACTTTCATGATCATTTAGTGACTAAATTTTCAGGGGTCCAGTTTTTCATTTTTATGCACTTTTAGTGACTTTTAAGACTTGAAACTTAAACCCCAAGTGTTCCAAATAATTTCGGTGATTTTACACAATTTCCAGAGGTAAATAAGCTTCATGTATTACTCAAATAATAGTCCTAAAATAGAGAAACATCACTGAATTTTAAAATTAAGAATCAAGTACAAGATCACCACAAAGTGGCTCATATGAATACCAAAAAACAAGCATAAACATACTCTAAATAATCTTAACTCTTACCTCTTATGTCATTCAGTTATTAAACCTTTCATACACTATAAAACGTGCACACAAGGGAAGGAACACAGCTGGTGATGGTGTAGTTTTCTTTTTGGCCGAAAGTACGCAAAAACGTCAAAATTCAACCACTTTGAGATCGAATCTCTCTAACTCCTTAGGCGTGCTCTATGGGTGCTTCAAGAGGAGTTATCTATACATGGAGGAGAGTAAGAATTCACCATGGCTACTATTTTTTTTTAAAAAAGAAACGAGAAAGAATCAAGAGTTTACCTAGCCGAAATTTCGGTATAAACACAAGAATTAGCGAAAACAGACAAGAGTTTGTATTTGTATGGATTGAGTACTTGAAGAACACATGAAAAACAATAGAAGAAGAGTTGAAATAGGGGCTGGGGGTCAGAGAAAAAGTGCAAGAATTTTCTCTCTTTCTCTCTCAAGAATTCGGTTAAAAGAGTGTAAAAATGTGTAAAGTGTTTTGTGAATTTTGTGGCCAATGCTTCCTTAAATAAAAAATCAAAGTCTTGCTGAATTTATAATGGTAAAAGAGTCTAAAGTTTTCATAGTTAAGAGCTGGGCTTTAATGAATAAGGAGCGTGAAAACGAGGAAGTTTGATCAGCGCTTGCATATTGAGCTTATCTGCAATTAATCGCAGTTAGTTATTCGAGGTTAAAAGCACAGCAGAGAGGGATGAAAGGCTGAAATAGTCTCGGCCTAGAGGCTGAGAAGGAGAGACAAGTTACTTGGGTGGCAAGTAAGAAGATTTGGGGCCTCTAGGAGTCGTTTGTGGAATACTAGTCAAAAATTCGGTTGGGAGTAAATTTTACCGTGTGGTGAAATAATTAATGGCTAAGATTTATTCTTAAGGAAATAAATCATGAATGGATAGCTAATATTAATCTTCGGACACAATTACCAAGGTAGAAATTATTTTTACCACTAGTTTCGAAGTTTTCGATTACAAGAATTTTTATCGGCGCACGCAAAACTGTCACTAAAAGTGAATTTCTAGCTCAAAAAGTCTCTAGTAAAAAAAATAAATTAATAGTAAGCTAATATTTATTATTTACTAGTTAAACATGACTTAGAGGAATTAATTACCCTCATAAAACCAATTTTAACCTTATTGATGGTCTTTTTCTATTTAATTTTTTTCTTTTTTTTAATTTTTGTTTTTTTTTTTACCATTGGACTAGCCTCACTATTTCTTATTGAGCCGTGATTCGAAATTTTGCAAAATAAATTTTAAAATAACTAAAAAAATTTATTTACGAAAAATCAGGTTCTTACGGATCTCTTACTTTCTCTTATAATTTTCTAGTTCTATTTCTATCTATCCATCTAAATCTCACAACAGTTTTCATTTTTTTTTTCTTTCCCTCTTTAAATATGTACTGCCATTTAGATAAATAACACTATAATTCAAAACTATTAGTATAAACACTTTCACCTAGAACTGAATATGTAATTTAGCAAAGTTTAATTAGAAATGGCATTATATCATTGTAGTAATAATTAAGAGTTTCTTTAACTCATATAATGATGTATTCTAAAGTCTATTTCTTATATAAAATGTCATATGATTTAGTCACAATATAGAACTCTTTCTAACTTCAACTAAATGGAAATCAATTATAGAAAGCTAATTAAACTTTCTCAATGCAGGATTCATAATGCGACGCGAGATGAGGACTCAAATCAAATGTCACCCACTGATGATGCGTTTAATAATGATATACATATTCGGCCCCTCTGATGTCATTAGTCATTATTGTAAGCAGTAAATAAATCATTAGCTTTCTTTATTAACTTTATCATTTCTTCATTTTTAATCTTTTACTTTTAGGAAGGATTATCTGATGGAACGGTGTTCAATTCATGTCAACCAAGTTGGTCATCGTGTTTCATATATATTCTACAATATTAAACAAAATATAAGTTACTTATATTTTCTCATAAACTAATATTCATACAATTTTCTTGAGATATCGATTTAATTAAATACTTAAACAAGATGAGAACTTCCTTAGATATAATTTATATTTGAATACATTTAGGTTACGTTTGTTTATAAAGACAGATACTGAAACAGGGACACTGAGACAGAGGAGACATGGATAGAGACAATTTGTCCAGAGACACTGAATTAGTGTATTTTGTGTCCATCCTAATAGGAATGACACAAAGACACTAAAAAGAGACATAACTTATTTTTTATTTTTTCTTTCATTATTCTTGTTAATTTTTTATAATTATATTTTTTATTGTTATATTTTTCATCTCAAATTTTTTAAATGAAAAAAAATGAGAATAAATTAAATTTTCATAATTTGTTTTAGTTTATCACCAAACAAAATACAAGAACACAAAATTTTATGTTTCTGTCAATCAGTGTCTTATCCTATCCTATTCTCAGTGTCTTATCCTGTCCTATTCTTAAAAACAATCGCAGCCTTAAAATCTGACAGCAGTTATTTTTTTGTTCCTATCAAGGGGATATTGAAATACCGTTAAATTTGAATACATTTAAAGCTTCAATTCATTTTGGTAAGTAAGGTCTCTCTATCCTTCTCTACTAGTAGTGTGTTATTCTCATGGCTGAAATGCCCATTTCGCATGGCCTTGCTTGGCATTTCGCGTGCGCCTTGTGTGGATTGGCCTGAAAACCTGTTTCGTGTAGGTAAATTGAGCCTTACGCATTTTCGTAAATATTTTTTTAATTAAAATATTATTTATAAATTAAAATTAACTATTATATATTTATGTATAGCTATATGTATTTAACTCATTTTTATTATTACTCATTGATTTTGATATATATCTAATATAATTAATTTTTACTATATATATTAAAAAAAAAAACCGACCAAAGCAACACAACAGCTTGGAAGAACGGGACCGCATCAGGGGCAGGACTTGATTCGCACGGAACGGGTCGGTACCATGCTGGGTCGGAGGAAAACGGTTCGGGTAAGGAAGAACCAGCAGGGGTGCGCCTCACAGCTCATGGAAGACTCCGCGCAAGGTGAATCTTAGGCACTGGGGGCTGACTCACGGCCTAGATCCGACGGGGGTCATCTCACGGCTACCTCACAAGGAGAAGATCCACTTAAGGCGGCTGTAGAGGAAGCGCGTCGGTCCGGGCAAGAGAGCGGGAGTGAGGGCTGGCTGAACGGTGAAGCAGCAACGTGGAGAGGAGGAGGACGACTCGAACCGGGTGTTGCAAGCACGATGATGTCGCGGGATCTCCAAGTAGAAGACGATCCTCAGCCCTGTAATGGTGCAGTACTTATGGTGCTTGACGGCGGACTGATGATGACTCAAAGAAGAAGACACGGCGTGGAGGCGGGAGGGTGCAGATCTTCAATTCATGAGGTAGGAGCTGATGTGTTACAAGGGGCTGATGGCACAGAAGAAGGATTAGAAAACGGGCTCAGTGATTATGCTAATCCAGCACAGAGCTGCAGAGATACTCAAGGTAATCAAGTTTGTGGTAACTTTGGGATGGGATTGATAGCCGATGGTGACAGAATTATACCAGTGGTCAATGCCGAAAATGGTTACAACGATAAGGAAAATGTGGGGGACGCAGCACATACCAACGGGGATGACACCAGTGATAATGGGGGCTTAACTTTGGAGGAGCAGCATTTAGAAAATAAAAGAACCTGGGAGCTAGCAAGGGAGTCAGGAGCAGAACTATATAACGAAGAAGACGACATCATGGCGATTCTCCAACAATTGAATGAAGAAGCTGCCCAGAAAAAAAGGATAGAAAAACAGAAGGCAAAAGCAAGACGGAGTAGACCAAAAACTCATAAAAAGGTGTGCAATATTTTATTGAAATGATTTTTAGTTCTTGAAATGTTAGGGGTTGAGGGGTGACGAAAAGTTGAGGATGGTTAAGGAACTGAAACGGAAGTATAGATTAAATATGTTAGGTTTGGTGGAGACTAAAAGACAGGTAATAACTAAATTTGATATACCAAATATTTGGGAAAATAGTTGTGCAGGGTGGGACTATGTTGAATCTGATGGTGCATCTGGTGGGTTGTTGTTAATATGGGATGATGAGTTTCAATTATAAAAGGGAGAGATGGTTATGTGTTGAAGGGGAGTTATTGAAGAATAACTTTAATTGTGCCTTTATCTTGGTATATGGTGCTCATATTAGAGACGAGAAGCTTGTGGTATGGGAGGAGCTGAGCTACATAGCTGGGTTATGCCAGGTTCCCTGTTGTTTCATGGGAGATTTTAATGAGATTCTACATGTGGAAGAAAGACGAGGTACTGATAGTTTATCCTTAGCAGTGGAAGACTTCAGGAATTGGATACATGACATGGGTGTAGTGGACTTGCCTATTACTGACCGCAAGTTTATTTCGTTCAGAGGTCGTTCCTGCAGTCGAATTGATAGAGTTCTGGTTAACCTGGAGTGGCTTGAGAGGTTTCCAGAGACTAGGTTACGAGGGGGTCCAAGAGGCTTGTCTGATCACTGTCCGATCATAGTGGAAGATAACAAGCAAAGGGATGGACCGAGGCCGTTTCGTAGTCTTGATTCGTGGTTTACACACGAAGGGTTCCTGAGAATGGTCAAGGAGGAATGGAGAGGACTAGGAGAGGCGCAATTCACAGATAAATTGAAGGCCTTGACAGCTCCTCTGGGAAGGTGGCACAAAGCCAATTTTGGTGACATGGACAAGAAAATCATGAAGTTTGAAGAAGAGATTAAGAAGATTGATGATATGGTGGATGATGGGGTCTATGATGGAACAATGGAGGCTAGAAGAAGGGCGCTTGTGGTTTGCTGTGAGAAATGGTATGTAAGGAAAGAACTACATTGGAAGCAAATGTCTCGCTCTAGACATGCGAGGGACATTGATAAGAACACGAGGTACTTCCACAGCTTAGCTTCTGCGAGGAGGAGGAACAATAGGATTGATGCGTTACTTGTTAATGGAGGATTAATAAGGAATCAACCTAGAATTAAGATTGAGATTAGGGACTTTTATAAGAAATTATATCATCAGGAAGAGTATCCTTTGGTGGGGTTCAGGGATGGTCTAGTGGAAATGATTGGTGAAGAGGATGCTTTGGCTTTGGAGGTACAACCGACTCCTGAGGAGGTTAGAGAAGCAGTATGGGACTGTGAATCTTCTAAGGCACCAGGAAGTGATGGGTACAACATGAACTTCATAAAGAAGTGCTGGAACGAAATTGGCTCTGATTTTACGACAGTGGTGTTGGAATTTTTCATAACGTCCAAGTTACCGGCAGATGCTAATCTTACCTGGGTGGCGCTGGTTCCTAAGTTTACTGAGGCTAAGGAAATCAAAGACCTGAGGCCGATTAGTATGGTAGGCTGTGTGTATAAAGTCATATCGAAAATTCTGGTTAGGAGGATGCGAGCAATAATGCCACGGCTAGTAGGGGAGACTCAGAGTGCTTTTGTTAAGGGGCAGAAGATTCATGACGGGGCTCTTATTGCATGCGAAACGGTTCAATGGATTAAGTTGAGGAAGAAGGAAGCGGTTATAATAAAGCTAGACTTCCAAAAAGCATATGATAGAGTCAACTGGAGCTTTGTAGACCTGGTGTTGCAAAAAATGGGCTTTGGACGGAGATGGAGGAGTTGGGTTATGGAGTGCGTAAGCACATGTTCTATGTCAGTACTGATGAACGGGTCGCCTTCTAAGCCGTTTAAGATGGAAAGGAGCCTGAGACAAGGCGATCCACTGTCTCCATTTCTGTTTGTACTTGTTGCTGATGTTCTACATAGGATGTTCAGTGAGGCAGTAAGAAATAGGCGTATATCACCGCTACTGGTTGGTAGAGACCATATTGAGCTGTCGCATCTTCAATTTGCGGATGATACCGTTCTATTTTGCCCCCCAGAGGAAGAGACCATCAGGAATTATAGAATGCTTCTTCGATGCTTTGAAGTGATGTCGGGATTAAGCATCAACTTTGATAAATCTAGTTTGATTCCAATCAACTGCGAGGATCAATAGGTGCAACGAATGTGTAACGTACTGGGCTGTAAGGTAGCATCTCTTCCAGTGAAGTACTTGGGAATTCCGCTAGGAGCTAATCCGAGGTTGGTAAAGACTTGGAAGCCCATCATAGATAAAGTGGAGGAGAAACTAGGCATGTGGAAAGCCAAGGTTCTCAATAAAGCCGGTAAGCTGGTGCTGATTAAATCTGTATTGAACAGCCTTCCTGTCTATTTCTTGAGTTTATATAAAATGCCAAAGGCAGTTGCAGAGAAGTTGATTTCCTTACAGAGAAGGTTTCTCTGGAGCAAGGAGGATGGAAGGAATGGTATAGCCATGGTCAGGTGGGAGGTGGTGCAGGCTCCCAAAAAGTTTGGCGGGTTAGGCGTCGGGGATGCCATGGTGCGAAACATAGCCCTCCTATTTAAGTGGTGGTGGCATTTTTCAAAGGAGGATTGCCCCTTATGGAAGAAGGTGGTTTGCTCTTGTAATAACCTAAACCCAAATGTGATGCTATCATCCCAGGCATTACCTTCCCGAGGGGGGCCGTGGAAGGATATCTGCCATTTACAGTTTAAGGATCAACAAGTTAAACAAAAAATGATTACTGGGTTGTCTATGGATATCGGTGATGGTAGAAGAACACGGTTTTGGGAGGATGTATGGCTGCGTGGCGGCTCTCTGAAAGATCAATATCCTAGGCTCTTCTCGGTTTCAACCCAAACAGGATCCGTGATAGGGGATTGTGGGTTTTGGGATGGGCTAGAGTGGAGATGGAACTTCCAATGGAGGCGAGAGCTATTCCAATGGGAGTTGGATCTAGTGAACCAGATGCATGATACTTTGAGAGTGATAAATCTTGCTTATGACAGAGAGGATAGAGTTGTATGAAAATTTGATAAAAAAGGCTTATTTTCTACTAACTCCTTTGTGCAGGTGCTGCAGGCAGAAATAATTTCGGAGGACACAGCGAGTTACAGCTTTACAAGGACAGTTTGGAAAGGCCTAGTTCCACCAAGAATTGAGCTGTTCGTTTGGTTTGCTCTGACTGGAAAGGTGATGAGCGGATAATTTATACACTTTTTGGCATTGTTTTTGGTATGTTTTTAGTATATTTTAGTTAGTTTTTATTATATTTTTATTAGTTTTTAAATAAAAATCACTCTTCTGGACTTCACTATGAGCTACAGAAGCCCAATTGGCACGCTCTCAATTGTGTTGGAAAATAGACATCCTGGGCTTTCCAGAAATATATAATAGTCTATACTTTGCCCAAGATTTGATGGCCCAAACCGGCGTTCCAAGTCAGCTCAAGAATTCTGGCGTTTAACGCCAGAACTGGCACAAAAGCTGGAGTTAAACGCCCAAACTGGCACAAAAGTTGGCGTTTAACTCCAAGAAAAGTCTCTACACATGGAAGCTTCAATGCTCAGCCCAAGCACACACCAAGTGGGTCCGGAAGAAGATTTCTGCATTAATTACTTATTTCTGTAAACCCTAGGCTACTAGTTCTCTATAAATAGGACCTTTTGCTATTGTATTTTCATCGTTGAGAAGTCTTATACTTGGATAGACCTTTTCACGCTTTTGGGAGGCTGGCCTCATGGCCATGCCTAGACCTTGTTCTTATGTATTTTCAACGGTGGAGTTTCTACACACCATAGATTAAGGTGTGGAGCTCTGCTGTTCTTCATGAATTAATGCAAAGTACTACTGTTTTTCTATTCAATTCAACTATATTACTTCTCCAAGATATTCATTCGCACCCAAGAACATGATGAATGTGATGATTATGTGACACTCATTACCATTCTCACCTATGAACGCGTGACTGACAACCACTTCCGTTCTACATGCAAACAAGCTTGAATGTGTATCTCTTGGGTTTCTGATCTAAGATTGGAACCTTCGTGGTATAGGCTAGAATTATTGGCGGCCATTCCTGAGATCCGGAACGTCTAAACCTTGTCTGTGGTATTCTGAGTACGATCTGGGAAGGGATGACTGTGACGAGCTTCAAACTTGCGATTGTTGGGCGTGTGACAGACGCAAAAGGATCAATGGATCCTATTCCAACAAGATCGAGAATCGACAGATGATTAGCCGTTCGGTGACAGCGCATTTGGAACGTTTTCACTGAGAGGACGGGAAGTAGCCATTGACAACGGTGATGCCCAACATAAAGCTTGCCATGGAAAGGAGTATGAATGGTTGGAAGAAGGCAATAGGAAAGCAGAGGTTCAGGGGGAACAAAGCATCTTCATACGGTTATCTGAAATTCTCACCAATGAATTACATAAGTATCTCTATCTTTATTTTATGTTTTATTTATCTTTTAATTATCAATTCTCCATCACCATCTGAATTAGCCTGACTGAGATTTACAAGGTGACCATAGCTTGCTTCCAGCCGACAGTCTCCGTGGGATCGACCCTTACTCACGTAAGGTATTACTTGGACGACCCAGTGCACTTGCTGGTTAGTTGTGCAGAATTGTGACAAAGTGTGATTCACGTTTAAGAGCTCCAAGTCCTTTGGCGCCATTGTTGATGATCACAATTTCGTGCACCAAGTTTTTGGCACCGTTGCCGGGGATTGTTCGAGTTTGAAAAACTAACGGTTCATCTTGTTGCTTAGATTAGGTAATTTTATTTTATTTTTATTTTCGAAAAATTCAAGAAAAAAAATATTTTTTTCTATTTTGTTCTTCAGAGTTTTTAAGAATGAATTCTAGAGTTTCAAGATGATTTGTTGAAGTTTGGCTGAATGTGAAGCCATGTCTAATCTTATTGGACCGAGGTTTCAACTTATCATCGCAAGAGCTTGTTGATTTCTATCAATTTTGATGTTGTTAGCAATGATCTGCTAAAGCTTGGCTGGTCATTGGCCATGTGTAGTGTTTTGGACCGGAGCTTTCATTGAAAGCTTGGCTGGCTAGTAAGCCATGTCTAATTCTTGGACCGGAGTCTTAGATTAGCATTGCAATGATTCCTGGAACTCTTATTAAAAATTTTTGAACCCTTTTATTTTCTTTTCCACTCAATTTTCGAAAAAATCACAAAAAAATTTATAAAATCATAAAAATAAAAAATATTTTATGTTTCTTGTTTGAGTCTAATATCTAATTTTAAGTTTGGTGTCAATTGCATACCTATAATTTTCGAAAATTACATGCATTATGTTCTTCATTAATCTTCAAGTTGTTCTTGATGATTTCATTGCTCTAATCTTTAAATTCTCTTGTTTTGTGTGTTTTGTTGTTTCTTATATGCATTCTCAATTTGTTAGTGTCTCTTATATGAAAATTTTTAAGTTTGGTGTCCTGCATGCATTGTTTGTTTGATTTGAGTTTCCTAAGATTAGTTGTATTTTGATTGTTTCTCATCATTGAAAAATTCAAAAAAATTCTCAAAACTATGTCTTTTCATGTCAATAATACAGAGAATTGAAGATTTAGAACATTCAGCAGAGGAATCAAACAGAAAAAGCTGGGCGTTCAAAACGCCCAATGAAGAAGGAAAACTGGTGTTTAAACACTAGCCAGGGTACCTGGCTGGGCGTTTAACGCCCAAAAAGGTAGGATTTTGGGCGTTAAACGCCAGAATGGATGCCATTCTGGGCGTTTAACGCCAGGAGGACACTAGAGGGAAGATTTTGTTTTTAATTCAAATTTTTTTTCAAATTTTCATAATTTTTCAAAATCAAATCTTTTTCAAATCATATCTTTTCAATCATATCTCTTCAAAATCAATTTCTTTCCATTTTTTTATTTTTGAAAATCCTTGCTATAATTAATGATTTACTTCAAAATTTTCAAGTTGTTACTTGCCTATTAAGAAAGGATTAAATTTTAAATTTTAAGAATCATATCTTTTAATTTCTTGTTAGTCAAGTAATCAACTTTAATTTTTAAAACTTTCTCTTTTTAATTTGATTTTCAATCATATCTTCTCAATCATATCTTTTCAATCACATCTTTTTCAAAATTTACTCTCAATCATATCTTTTTACTCTTTTTAATTTCAAAATCTTTTTCAAAAATCACTTAATTTCTTTCCTAATCTTAATTTTCGAAAATCTCAATCAAATTTTCAAATTTCTTTTTATTATTTCAAAATCTTTTTAACTTATTTTCGATAATTCTTCCCCTCTTCTCACATCCTTCTATTTAAGGGACTAACACTCCTCCTCAAGGTGCAATTCGAACTCTATCCTTCTTTATATGTTCGAATTCTCTTCTATCTACCCCCTCCTTCTATTCTTCTGTTCCTCTGACACCTCAAGGAATCTCTGTACTGTGACATAGATGATTCCCTACTTTCTTGTTCTCTTCTCTTTCATATGAGTAGGAACAAAGATAAAGGCATATTTGTTCAAGCTGATCCTGAACCTGAAAGGACCTTGAAGAGAAAACTAAGAGAAGCTAAAGCACAATTCTCTCTAGAGGGCCTAACAAAGCTTTTCAAAGAAGAAAAAACCATGGCAGCCGAAAACAATAATGCCAACAATGCAAGGATTGCAAATTAGTTTGAGCTTAAGCCTCAATTAGTTTCTCTAAAGCAACAGAATTGCAAGTTTCATGGACTTCCATTGGAAGATCCTCATCAGTTCTTAGCTAAATTCTTGCAAATCTGTGACACTATCAAGACCAATGGGGTTGACCCTGAAGTCTACAGACTTATGCTTTTTCCTTTTGCTGTAAGAGACAGAGCTAGGACATGGTTGGATTCACAACCTAAAGAAAGCCTGAACTCTTGGGAAAAGCTAGTCAATGCCTTCTTGGCAAAGTTCTTTCCACCTCAAAAATTGAGCAAACTTAGAGTGGAAGTCCAAACCTTCAGACAGAAGGAAGGTGAATCCCTCTATGAAGCTTGGGAAAGATACAAGCAATTGATCAGAAGGTGCCCTTCTGACATGCTTTCAGAATGGAGCATTATAGGTCTTTTCTATGATGGTCTGTCTGAACTATCCAAGATGTCATTGGATAGTTCTGCTGGAGGATCTCTTCATCTGAAGAAGACGCCTGCAGAAGCTTAGGAACTCATTGAAATGGTTGCAAATAACCAATTCATGTACACTTCTGAAAGGAATCCTGTGAATAATGGGACAAATCAGAAGAAAGGAGTCCTTGAGATTGATACTCTGAATGCCATATTGGCTCAGAATAAAATATTGACTCAGCAAGTCAATATGATTTTTCAGAGTCTGTCTAGAATGCAAGCTGCACCAGGCAGTACTAAGGAAGCTTCCTCTGAAGAAGAAGCTTATGATCCTGAGAACCCAGCAATGGAAGAGGTGAATTACATGGGAGAACCTTATAGAAACACCTATAATCCTTCATGGAGAAATCATCCAAATCTCTCATGGAAGAATCAACAGAGACCTCAACAAGGTTTCAACAACAATAATGGTGAAAGAAACAGGTTTAGCAATAGCAAGCCTTTTCCATCATCTTTTCAGCAACAAACAGAGAATTCTAAGCAGAGCCACTCTGACTTAGCAACAATTGTCTCTGATCTAATCAAAACCACTCAAAGTTTTATGACTGAAACAAGGTCCTCCATTAGAAATTTGGAGGCACAAGTGGGACAGCTGAGTAAGAAAATTACTGAACTCCCTCCTAGTACTCTCCCAAGCAATATAGAAGAGAATCCAAAGAGAGAGTGCAATGCCATAAACACGTCTCCCATGGCCAAACCTGGAGAGGAGGAAGAGGCAGTGATCTTCACTGAGGAAGACCTCAATGGACGTCCACTAACCTCCATGGAGTTCCCTAATGAGGAACCATGGGAATCTGAGGCTCAGACTGAGACCATAGAGATTCCATTAAATTTACTTCTGCCATTCATGAGCTCTGATGAATATTCCTCCTCTGAAGAGGATGAAGATGTTACTGAAGAGCAAGGTGCTAAGTACCTTGGAGCAATCATGAAGCTAAATGCCAGGTTGTTTGGTAATGAGACTTGAGAGGATAAACCTCCATTGCTCATCAAAGAACTGGATGACTTGACTAGGCAGAAATTACCTCTGAAGAGACAAGATCCTGGAAAGTTCTCAATACCTTGTACCATAGGCACCATGACCTTTGAGAAGGCTCTGTGTGACCTGGGATCAAGTATAAACCTTATGCCTCTGGTATGCGAAATTGTTACTCAGGTTGTGAATTATTGTTCGAAATTGATTCCCTGGCAATGGCACCAAAAACGGATGCACAAAACCATGGTCTAAACATATCTTCACAACTTCACATAACTAACCATCAAGTGCACTGGGTCATCCAAGTAATAAACCTTACGTGAGTAAGGGTCGATCCCACGGAGATTGTTGGTATGAAGCAAGCTATGGTCACCTTGTAAATCTCAGTCAGGCAGATATAAAATAGTTGTGGAGTTTTCGAAATTAAATAATAAAAGAAGGATAGAAATAATTATGTAATTCATTGGTGAGAATTTCAGATAAGCGTGTAGAGATGCTTTTGTTCCTCTGAATCTCTGCTTTCCCGCTGTCTTCATCCAATCAGTCTTACTCCTTTCTATGGCTGGCTTTTTGTAAGGATGTCACCGGTGCCAATGGCTACTTTCAATACTCTCGGGAAAATGGTCCAAATGCTCTGTCACAGCACGGCTAATCGTCTGGAGGCATCACCCTTGTCGATGGTTGCATCCTATTCCTCTCTGTGAAAATGGTCCGATGCGTTGTCACTGCATGGCTAATCATCTTGGAGGTTCTCGATCATACTGGAATAGGATTTACTATCCTTTTGCGTCTGTCACTACGCCCAGCACTCGCGAGTTTGAAGCTCGTCACAGTCATTCAATCCCAGAGTCCTACTCGGAATACCACAGACAAGGTTTAGACTTTCCGAACTCTCATGAATGCCGCCATCAATCTAGCTTACACCACGAAGATTCTGATTAAGAGATCTAAGAGATACTCATTCAATCTAAGGTAGAACGGAAGTGGTTGTCAGGCACGCGTTCATAAGGAATGATGATGATTGTCACGTTCATCACATTCAGGTTGAAGTGCGAATGAATATCTTAGAAGCGGAACAAGTTGAATTGAATAGAAAAACAGTAGTACTTTGCATTAATCTTTGAGGAACAGCAGAGCTCCACACCTTAATCTATGGAGTGTAGAAACTCTACCGTTGAAAATACATAAGTGATAATGGAGTTCATTGGTCTCGGCCCCAGAGGGGAACCGGAGTAACCAAGACTACGAATACAATGATAAAAAGTTCTATTTATAATAAACTAGTCACTAGTGTTTACAGAAGTAAGTAATTGATGCATAAATCCACTTCCGGGGTCCACTTGGTGTGTGCTTGGGCTGAGCTTGAAGTCTACACGTGGAGAGGTCATTCTTGGAGTTGAACACCAGCTTTTGTGCCATTTTGGGCGTTGAACTCCACTTTGCAACTTGTTTCTGGCACTGGATGCCAGAATTGGGCAGAGAGCTGGCGTTGAACGCCAGTTTGCGTCGTCTAAACTTGGGAAAAGTATGGACTATTATATATTTCTGGAAATTCTTGGATGTCTACTTTCCAATGCAATTGGAAGCGCACCATTTTGAGTTTTGTAGCTCCAGAAAATTCATTTTGAGTGCAGGGAGGTCAGAATCCAACAGCATCAGCAGTCCTTCTTCAACCTCTGAATCTGATTTTTGCTCAAGTCCCTCAATTTCAGCCAGAAAATACCTGAAATCACAGAAAAACACACAAACTCATAGTAAAGTCCAGAAATGTGAATTTAACATAAAAACTAATGAAAACATCCCTAAAAGTAACTAAATTCTACTAAAAACATACTAAAAACAATGCCAAAAAGCGTATAAATTATCCGCTCATCACAACACCAAACTTAAATTGTTGCTTGTCCCCAAGCAACTGAAAATCAAATAGGATAAAAAGAAGAGAATATACTATAAATTCCAAACTATCAATGAAACATAGCTCCAATCAAATGAGTGGGACTTATAGCTTTTTGCCTCTTGAATAGTTCTGGCATCTCACTTTATCCATTGAGGTTCAGAATGATTGGCATCTATAGGAACTCAGAGTTCAGATAGTGTTATTGATTCTCCTAGTTCAGTGTGATGATTCTTGAACACAGCTATTTTATGAGTCTTGGCCGTGGCCCTAAGCACTTTGTTTTCCAGTATTACCACCGGATACATAAATGCCACAGACACATAATTGGGTGAACCTTTTCAGATTGTGACTTAACTTTGCTAAAGTCCCCAATTAGAGGTGTCCAGGGTTCTTAAGCACACTCTTTTTTTTGCTTTGGACCTTGACTTTAACCGCTCAGTCTCAAGTTTTCACTTGACACCTTCACGCCACAAGCACATGGTTAGGGACAACTTGGTTTAGCCGCTTAGGCCAGGATTTTATTCCTTTAGGCCTTCCTATCCACTGATGCTCAAAGCCTTGGGATCCTTTTTATTTACCCTTGCCTTTTGGTTTTAAGGGTTATTGGCTTTTTGCTCTTGCCTCTTGGTTTTAAGAGCTTTTGGCTTTTTCTGCTTGCTTTTTCTTTTTCTTTCTATTTTTTTTCGCCTATTTTTTTTTTTGCAAGCTTTGTTCTTTGCTGCTTTTTCTTGCTTCAAGAATCATTTTTATGATTTTTCAGATTATCAAATAACATGTCTCCTTGTCATCATTCTTTCAAGAGCCAACATATTTAACATTCTTAAACAACAACTTCAAAAGACATATGCACTGTTCAAGCATTCATTCAGAAAAAAAGAAGCATTGTCACCACATCAATATAATTAAACTAAGTTCAAGGATAAATTCGAAACTCATGTAATTCTTGTTCTTTTGAATTAAAACATTTTTCATTTAAGAGAGGTGATGGATTCATAGGACATTCATAACTTTAAGACATAGTTACTAACTACTAATGATCATGTAATGAAGACACAAACATGGATAAGCACTTAACATAGAAAACGAAAAACAGAGAAAGTAAGAACAAGGAATGAGTCCACCTTAGTGATGGGTGCGTTTCTTTCTTGAGGAACCAATGATGTCCTTGAACTCTTCTATGTCTCTTCCTTGTCTTTGTTGCTCCTCCCTCATTGCTTTTTGATCTTCTCTAATTTCATGAAGGATGATGGAGTGTTCTTGATGTTCCACCCTTAATTGTCCCTTGTTGGAACTTAATTCTCCTAGGGAGGTGTTGATTTGCTCCCAAAAATTCTGTGGAGGCAAGTGCATCCCTTGATGTATCTCAGGGATTTCTTGATGATGAGCTTCTTCATGTGCCTGTTGAGATTCATGAATGTGCTCTCTTGTTTGCTCCATCCTTTTCTTAGTGATGGGCTTGTGAGATGAATCTTTCCATCTTCCATGGCTCAGAGGTGGAAGCATTTGTCTTCCCTTTCCTCTTTCTTGAGGTTTCTCTGGCCTTAGGTGCCATTAATGGTAATGGAAAAACAAAAAGCTTATGCTTTTACCACACCAAACTTAGAATATTGCTCGCCCTCGAGTAAGAGAAGAAAGAATAGATGAAGAAGAAGAAGATATGGAGGAGATAGAGGGATGTGTGTGGTGAATGGAAAACAGAAGGGATGACCATGAATGGAGAGAGAGAGGGTGAGGTGGGTGGGGATCCTGTGAGATTCACAGATCCTGAGATGATCCTGTGGGGTCCACAGATCCTGAGATGATCCTGTAGGGTCCACAGATCCTGAGGTGTTCAAGAAATTACAACCTTGCACCAAATTAGGCATGTAAAATGCCCTTGCACACAACTCTAGGTGTTCAGCACCAGGTTGGTGCCCATTTTGGGCGTTCAACGCCCATTTGTTGCCCATTTCTGGCGTTGAACGCCAGAACCATGCTTGTTCTGGGCGTTCAGCGCCAGCTCTTCTCCAAGGTGCAATTCTGGCGTTCAGCACCCAGATGCTGCCCATTTTGGGCGTTCAGCGCCCAAATACTGCCCATTTTGGGCGTTCAGCGCCAGAACCATGCTCTGTTCTGGCGTTGAACACCAGACAGGTGCTTCCTCCAGGGTGTGATTTTTCTTCCGCTGTTTTTGATTCTATTTATAAATTTTTCGTTTATTTTGTGACTCCACATGATCATGAACCTAAGAAAACATGAAAAACAAAAATAAAATTAGATAAATAAACATTGGGTTGCCTCCCAACAAGCGCTTCTTTAATGTCAATAGCTTGACAGTGGGCTCTCATGGAGCCTCACAGATGTGCAGAGCTTTGTTGAGACCTCCCAACACCAAACTTAGAGTTTGGATATGGGGGTTTGACACCAAACTTAGAGTTTGGTTGTGGCCTCCCAACACCAAACTTAGAGTTTGACTGTGAGGGCTTTCGTTGACTCTGCTTTGAGAGAAGCTTTTTCTGCTTCCTCTCCATGGATGCAGAGAGAGATCCTTGAGTTGTAAACACAAGGTTGTCCTTATTTAATTGAAGGATCAATTCTCCTCTGTCCACATCAATCACAGCTCTTGCTGTGGCTAGGAAAGGTCTTCCTAGGATGATGGATTCATCCTCTTCCTTTCCAGTATCCAGGACTATGAAATCAGCAGGGATGTAAAGGCCTTCAACCTTTACTAACACGTCCTCTACTTGTCCATAAGCCTGTTTTCTTGAATTGTCTGCCATCTCTAATGAGATTTTAGCAGCTTGCACCCCAAAGATTCCCAGTTTCTCTATTACAGAGAGGGGCATGAGGTTTATTCCTGAACCAAGGTCACACAGAGCCTTAAAGATCATGGTGCCTATGGTACAAGGTATTACGAACTTTCCAGGATCCTGTTTCTTCTGAGGCAATGTCAATTGATCCAGATCACTTAGTTCATTAGTGAACAAGGGAGGTTCATCTTCCCAAGTCTCAATACCAAATAATTTGGCATTCAGCTTCATGATTGCACCAAGAAACTTGGCAGCTTGCTCTTTAGTAACATCCTCATTCTCTTCAGAAGAGGAATACTCATCAGAGCTCATGAATGGCATAAGGAGGTTCAATGGAATCTCTATGATCTCTAGATGAGTCTCGGATTCCTTAGGTTCCTTAGAGGGAAGCTCCTTATTGATCATTGGACGTCCCAGGAGGTCTTCCTCCTTGGGATTCACGTCCTTCTCCTCTCTTGTGGGTTCGGCCATGGTAATTAATTCAATGGCCTTGCACTCTCCTTTTGGATTCTCTTCTGTATTGCTTGGAAGAGTACTAGGAGGGATTTCAGTGATCCTTTTACTCAGCTGGCCCACTTGTGCTTCCAAATTTCTAATGGAAGACCTTGTTTCATTCATGAAACTCACAGTGGCCTTAGATAGATCAGAGACTAAATTTGCTAAGCTAGATGGATTCTGCTCAGAATTCTCTGTCTGTTGCTGAGTGGAGGATGGAAAAGGCTTGCTATTGCTAAACCTATTTCTTCCACCATTATTAAAGCCTTGTTGAGGCTTTTGATCCTTCCATGAGAGATTTGGGTGATTTTTCCATGATGGATTGTAGGTGTTTCCATATGGTTCACCCATGTATTTTAACTCTGCTATTGCAAGGTTCTCAAGATCATAAGCTTCTTCCTCAGAAGATGCCTCTTGAGTACTGTTGGATGCAGCTTGCATTCCATTCAGACTCTGAGAAATCATATTGACTTGCTGAGTCAATATTTTATTCTGAGCCAATATGGCATTCAGAGTATCAATTTCAAGAACTCCCTTCTTCATAGGCGTCCCATTACTCACAGGATTCCTCTCAGAAGTGTACATGAAATGGTTATTAGCAACCATGTCAATGAGTTCTTGAGCTTCTGCAGGCGTTTTCTTTAGGTAAATGGATCCACCTACAGAAGTATCCAATGACATCTTTGATAGCTCAGATAAACTATCATAAAATATATCCAGGATGGTCCATTCTGAAAGCATGTCAGAAGGACACTTTTTGGTCAGCTGCTTGTATCTTTCCCAAGCTTCATAAAGGGATTCACCTTCCTTCTGTCTGAAGGTCTGAACATCCACTCTAAGCTTGCTCAGCTTTTGAGGAGGAAAGAACTTGGCTAAGAAAGCCGTGACCAGCTTATCCCAAGAGTTCAGGCTGTCTTTGGGTTGAGAGTCCAACCATATTCTAGCTCTGTCTCTTACAGTAAAAGGGAAAAGCATGAGCCTGTAGACTTCAGGATCTACTCCATTAGTCTTAACAGTATCACAGATCTACAAGAATTCAGTTAAGAACTGAAAAGGATCTTCAGATGGAAGTCCATGAAACTTGCAGTTCTGCTGCATCAGAGAAACTAGCTGAGGTTTCAGCTCAAAATTGTTTGCTCCGATGGTAGGGATGGAGATGCTTCTTCCATGTAAATTGGAATTTGGTGCAGTAAAGTCACCAAGCATTCTCCTTGCATTGTTGTTGTTGGGTTCGGCTGCCATCTCCTTTACTTGTTCGAAATTTTCAATAAGGTTGTCTCTGGATTGTTGTAATTTAGCTTCTCTTAGTTTCTTCTTCAGAGTCCTTTCAGGTTCTGGATCAGCTTCAACAAGAATGCCTTTTTCCTTGTTCCTGCTCATAAGAAAAAGAAGAGAATAAGAAAAGAAGAGGAATCCTCTATGTCACAATAAAGAGGTTCCTTATTGTTAGTAGAAGAAGAGGAGAAGAAAAAAATTCGAACACAGATAGAAGAGGGGGTTCGAATTTGGTGAGTGATGCGAGGAAGAGATGTTAGTAGATGAATAAATAAATAGAATAAGATGAAAGAGGGAGAGGATTTTTGAAAATTATTTTTGAAAAAGAGTTAGTGATTTTTGAAAATAGTTTTTGAAAAAAAAATTAGTAATTTTCGAAAATCAAAAATTAAAAAAATAATTAGTTAATTAAAAAGAAATTTTTGAAAAAGAGGGAGATATTTTCGAAAATTAGAGAGAGAGAGAGAGAGAGAGAGAGAGAGAGAGAGAGTTAGTTAGGTAGTTTTGAAAAAGGTAAGAAACAAACAAAAAGTTAGTTAGTTAGTTGAAACAAATTTTGAAAAGATAAGAAGTTAGGAAGTTAGAAAAGATATTTTGCAATCACTTTTTTTGAAAAAGGTAAGATAAGAAGATATTTTTGAAAAGATATGATAGAAATTAGTTTTTTTGAAAAATATTTGATTTTTAAAATCTCAATTAATGACTTGATTCACAAGAAATCACAAGATATGATTCTAGAACTTAAAGTTTGAATCTTTCTTAACAAGTAAGTAACAAACTTGAAATTTTTGAATCAAAACATTAATTGATGATGTTATTTTCGAAAATATGATGTAAAATTAAGAAAAAGATTTTTGAAAAATATTTTTGAAATTTTCGAAAATAACTAAAAAAATTGAAAAAAGATTTGATTTTTGAAAAAGATTTTGAAAAAGATAAGATTTTTAAATTGAAAATTTGATTTGACTCATAAAAACAACTAGATTTTAAAAATTTTTGAAAAAGTCAAATCTAATTTTCGAAATTTTAAGAGAGAAAAAGGGAAAGATATTTTTTTGATTTTTGAATTTTTAATGATGAGAGAGAAAAACATGAAAATTATGCAATGCATGAAAGTTATGGATCAAAACAATGAATGCATGCAAGAATGCTATGAATGTCAAGATGAACACCAAGAACACTATGAAGGTCAAGATGAACATCAAGAACACATTTTTGAAAAATTTTTAATGCAAAGAAAACATGCAAGACACCAAACTTAGAATTCTTTAATGCTTAGACATAAAGAATTCAGGAATGCATATGAAAAACAAGAAAAGACACAAAACATGCAAATTCAAAGATCAAACAAGAAGACTTACCAAGAACAACTTGAAGATCATGAAGAACACTATGAATGCATGAATTTTTTTCGAAAAATGCAAGATGAACATGCAATTGACACCAAACTTATAACATGACTCAAGACTCAAACAAGAAACACAAAAAATATTTTTGATTTTTATGATTTTCTAAATTTTTTTGGAATTTTTTTTCGAAAATTATTTTGAAAAAGGAAAATAAGGATTCCAAAATTTTTAATATGAATTCCAGGAATCTTATGCTCTTTAGCCTAAAGCTCCAATCAAAGGGTCAGGCATGGCTTAATAGCCAGCCAAGCTTTAGTATGTAACTCAGACATGACACGCCTGACATGCCCTACACAGAAGAATTAGGCATGGCTTTACAGCCAGCCAGGTTTCCACATGCTTCATGAAACACTAGAATTCATTCTTAAAAATTCTGAAGAAAAATATATTTTTGAAAACATTTTTATTTTAAAATTTTTTTTTTCGAAAACAAAGGAGAAATTTTTGAAAGAATTTTGAAAAATTTTTGAAAATAAAACAGAAAGAAAATTACCTAATCTGAGCAACAAGATGAACCGTCAGTTGTCCAAACTCGAACAATCCCTGGCAACGGCGCCAAAAACTTGGTATGCGAAATTGTTACTCAGGTTGTGAATTATTGTTCGAAATTGATTCCCTGGCAATGGCACCAAAAATGGATGCACAAAACCATGGTCTAAACATATCTTCACAACTTCGCATAACTAACCAGCAAGTGCACTGGGTCGTCCAAGTAATAAACCTTACGTGAGTAAGGGTCGATCCCACGGAGATTGTTGGTATGAAGCAAGCTATGGTCACCTTGTAAATCTCAGTCAGGTAGATATAAAATAGTCGTGGAGTTTTCGAAATTAAATAATAAAAGAAGGATAGAAATACTTATGTAATTCATCGGTGAGAATTTTAGATAAGCGTGTAGAGATGCTTTTGTTCCTCTGAATCTCTGCTTTCCCGCTGTCTTCATCCAATCAGTCTTACTCCTTTCTATGGCTGGCTTTTTGTAAGGATGTCACCGGTGCCAATGGCTACTTTCAATCCTCTCGGGAAAATGGTCCAAATGCTCTATCACAGCACGACTAATCGTCTGGAGGCATCACCCTTGTCGATGGTTGCATCCTATTCCTCTCTGTGAAAATGGTCCGATGCGCTGTCATTGCATGGCTAATCATCTTGGAGGTTCTCGATCATACTGGAATAGGATTTACTATCCTTTTGCGTCTGTCACTACGCCCAGCACTCGCGAGTTTGAAGCTCGTCACAGTCATTCAATCCCAGAGTCCTACTCGGAATACCACAGACAAGGTTTAGACTTTTCGGACTCTCATGAATGCCACCATCAATCTAGCTTACACCACGAAGATTCTGATTAAGAGATCTAAGAGATACTCATTCAATATAAGGTAGAACGGAAGTGGTTGTCAGGCACGCGTTCATAAGAAATGATGATGATTGTCACGTTCATCACATTCAGGTTGAAGTGCGAATGAATATCTTAGAAGCGGAACAAGTTGAATTGAATAGAAAAATAGTAGTACTTTGCATTAATCTTTGAGGAACAGCAGAGCTCCACACCTTAATCTATGGAGTGTAGAAACTCTACCATTGAAAATACATAAGTGATAATGGAGTTCATTGGTCTCGGCCCCAGAGGGGAACCGGAGTAACCAAGACTACGAATACAATGATAAAAAGTTTTATTTATAATAAACTAGTCACTAGGGTTTACAGAAGTAAGTAATTGATGCATAAATCCACTTCCGGGGCCCACTTGGTGTGTGCTTGGGCTGAGCTTGAAGTCTACACGTGGAGAGGTTATTCTTGGAGTTGAACGCCAGCTTTTGTGCCATTTTGGGCGTTGAACTCCACTTTGCAACTTGTTTCTGGCGCTGGATGCCAGAATTGGGCAGAGAGCTGGCGTTGAACGCCAGTTTGCGTCGTCTAAACTTGGGCAAAGTATGGACTATTATATATTGCTGGAAATTACTGGATGTCTACTTTCCAATGCAATTGGAAGCGTGCCATTTTGAGGTCTGTAGCTCCAGAAAATTCATTTTGAGTGCAGGGAGGTCAGAATCCAACAGCATCAGCAGTCCTTCTTCAACCTCTGAATCTGATTTTTGCTCAAGTCCTTCAATTTCAGCCAGAAAATACCTGAAATCACAGAAAAACACACAAACTCATAGTAAAGTCCAGAAATGTGAATTTAACATAAAAACTAATGAAAACATCCCTAAAAGTAACTAGATTCTACTAAAAATATACTAAAAACAATGCCAAAAAGCGTATAAATTATCTGCTCATTAGCCTCTCTCTGTAATGGAGAAGCTAGGGATCATTGAGGTACAAGCTGCAAGAATCTCACTGGAGATGGCAGACAATTCAAAGAAACAGGCTTATGGACTTGTAGAGGATGTGTTGGTAAAGGTTGAAAACCATTACATCCCTGCTGATTTCATAATCCTAGAAACTGGGAAGTGTATGGATGAATCCATCATCCTTGGCAGACCCTTCCTAGCCACAGCAAAAGCTGTGATTGATGTTGACAGAGGAGAATTGATCATTCAAGTGAATGAAGACTCCCTTGTGTTTAAAGCTCAAGGATATCCCTCTCTCACCATGGAGAGGAAGCATGAAGAGCTTCTCTCAATACAGAGTCAAACAGAGCCCCCACAGTCAAACTCTAAGTTTGGTGTTGAGAGGCCACAACCAAACTTTAAGTTTGGTGTTGAACCCCCACATTCAAACTCTAAGTTTGGTGTTGGGAGGTTCCAACATTATTCTGAACATCTGTGAGGCTCCATGAGAGCCCACTGTCAAGCTATTGACATTAAAGAAGTGCTTGTTGGGAGGCAACCCAATCTTTAATTATCTATGTTAAATTTCTATTTTCTTTTGTTATTTTATGTTTTCTATAGGTTGATGATCATGTGAAGTCACAAAAACAATTGAAAAAGCAAAAACAAAAGGGAAAACAGAATGAAAAATAGAACACCCTGGAAGAGAAACTTACTGGCGTTTAAACGCCAGTAAGGGTAGCAGAATGGGCGTTAAACGCCCAGTCTGGCACCATTCTGGGCGTTTAATGCCAGAAATGGGCACAGAACTGGCGTTTAACGCCAGGAATGGGCAAGAAGCTGGCGTTAAACGCCAGAAATGCTGGCGTTAAACGCCAGAAATGGGCAGCAGCCTGGCGTTTAACGCCAGGATTGGCAGCAAGGGGCGTTTTACACGCCACATGGTGCAGGGATGAGAAATCCTTGACACCTCAGGATCTGTGGGCCCCACAGGATCCCACCTACCCCACCTCTCTCTCTTCTTCACCCATTCACCAATCACCTCAATACCTCTTCCCCAAAAAACCCCTCACCTATCAAATCCCACCATTCTCTTCACCACTCACATCCATCCTTCATAAAACCCCACCTACCTCACCATTCAAATTCAAACCACTTTCCCACCCAAACCCACCCATAATGGCCGAACCATACCCCCCTCTCCACTCCTATATAAACCCATCTTCACTCCTTCATTTTCACACAATATACACACTACTTCTCCCCCTTGGCCGAAATACTAAGCCCCCTCCATCTCCTCTTTTTCTTCTTCTTCTACTCTCTTCCTTCTTCTTTTGCTCGAGGACGAGCAAACCTTCTAAGTTTGGTGTGGTAAAAGCTAAAGATTTTTGTTTTTCCATAACCATTTATGGCACCAAAGGCCGGAGAAACCTCTAGAAAGAGGAAAGGGAAGGCAAAAGCTCCCACCTCCGAGTCATGGGAGATGGAGAGATTCCTCTCAAGAGTGCATCAAGACCACTTCTATGAAGTTGTGGCCAAGAAGAAGGTGATCCCCGAGGTCCCTTTTAAGCTCAAAAAGGGCGAATATCCGGAGATCCGACATGAGATCTGAAGAAGAGGTTGGGAAGTTCTCACCAACCCCATTCAACAAGTTAGAATCTTAGTGGTTCAAGAGTTCTATGCCAATGCATGGATCACCAAGAACTATGATCAAAGTGTGAACCCGGATCCCTAAGAATTGGCTTACAATAGTCCGAGGGAAATACTTAGATTTTAGTCCGAAAAATGTAAGGTTGGCATTCAACTTGCCCATGATGCAAGGAGATGTACACCCATACACTAGAAGGGTCAACTTTGATCAAAGGTTGGACCAAGTCCTCATGGACATATGTGAAGAGGGCGCTCAATGGAAGAGAGATTCAAGAGGGAAGCCGGTTCAACTAAGAAGGCATGACCTCAAGCTTGTGGCTAGGGGATGGTTGGAGTTCATCCAACGCTCATTCATTCCTACTAGCAACCGGTCTGAAGTTACAATAGACCGGGCTATCATGATTCATAGCATCATGATTAGAGAGGAAGTAGAAGTTCATGAGGTTATATCCCAAGAACTCTACAAGATGGCAGACAAGTCCTCTACTATGGCAAGGTTATCCTTCCCTCATCTCATTTGTCACCTCTGCAATTCAGCTGGAATTGACATAGAGGAAGACATCCTCATTAATGAGGACAAGCCCATCACTAAGAAAAGGATGGAGCAAGTGAGGGAACCTCACCAAGAGCATGAGAAAACTCCTCATCATGAAATCCCTGAGATACCTCAAGGGATACATTTTCCTCCACAAAACTATTGGGAGCAAATCAACACCTCCCTAGGAGAATTAAGTTCCAACATGGGACAACTAAGGTGGAGCACCAAGAGCATTCCATCCTCCTCCATGAAATTAGGGAAGACCAAAGAACCATGAGAGAGGAGCAACAAAGGCAAGGAAGAGACATTGAGGAGCTCAAGCACTCCATAAGATCTTCAAGAGGAAGAACAAGCCATCATCACTAAGGTGGACCCGTTCTTTAATTTCCTTGTTCTTTATTTTCTATTTTTCAAAAATTATGCTTTATGTTTATTTATGTTTGTGTCTTTATTACATGATCATTAGTGTCTAAGTATCTATGCCTTAAAGCTATGAAAATGAATCCATCACCTTTCTTAAATGAAAAATGTTTTTAATTGAAAAAGAAAAGAAGTGCATGAATTTCAAATTTTAAAACAGTTTAATTATTTTGATGTGGTGGCAATACTATTGTTTTTCTGAATGAATGCTTGAACAGTGCATATTTTTGAATTTGTTGTTTAAAGAATGTTAAAATTGTTGGCTCTTGAAAGAATGATAGGAAAAGGAAAAATGTTATTTGATAATCTGAAAAATCATAAAATTGATTCTTGAAGCAAGAAAAAGCAGTGAAAAGCTTGCAGAAAAAGGATATATGCGGAAAAAAAAGAGAAAAAAAGAAAAATGAAAGAAAAAAGAAAAGCAAGCAGAAAAAGCCAATACCCCTTTAAACCAAAAGGCAAGGGTGATAAAAAGGATCCAAGGCTTTGAGCATCAGTGGATAGGAGGGCCCACAGGAATAAAATCCTGGCCTAAGCGGCTAAACCAAGCTGTCCCTAACCATTTGCTTGTGGCGTGAAGGTGTCAAGTGAAAACTTGAGACTGAGTGGTTAAAGTCGTGGTCCAAAAACAAAAAGAGTGTGCTTAAGAGCTCTGGACACTTCTAATTGGGGACTCTAGCAAAGCTGAGTCACAATCTGAAAAGGTTCACACAGTTATGTGTCTGTGGCATTTATGTATCCGGTGGTAATACTGGAAAACAAAATGCTTAGGGTCACGGCCAAGACTCATAAAGTAGTTGTGTTCAAAAATCAACATACTTAACTAGGAGAATCAATAACACTATATGGATTCTGAGTTCCTATAGATGCCAATCATTCTGAACTTCAAAGGATAAAGTGAGATGCCAAAACTGTTCAGAAGCAAAAAGCTAAAAGCCCCGCTCATCTAATTAAAACTGATCTTCATAGATGTTTTTGGAATTCATTGTATATTCTCTTCTTTTTATCCTATTTGATTTTCAGTTTCTTGGGGACAAGCAACAATTTAAGTTTGGTGTTGTGATGAGCGGATAATTTATACGCTTTTTGGCATTGTTTTTGGTATGTTTTTAGTATATTTTAGTTAGTTTTTATTATATTTTTATTAGTTTTTAAATAAAAATCTCTCTTCTGGACTTTACTATGAGTTTTTGTATTTTTCTATAATTTTAGGTATTTTCTGGCTGAAATTGAGGGACCTGAGCAAAAATCTGATTCAGAAGCTGAAAAAGGACTACAGATGCTGTTGGATTCTGACCTCCCTGCACCCAAAGTGGATTTTCTGGAGCTACAGAAGCCCAATTGGCACGCTCTCAATTGCGTTGGAAAGTAGACATTCTGGGCTTTCCATCAATATATAATAGTCCATACTTTGCCCAATATTTGATGGCCCAAACCGGCGTTCCAAGTCAGCTCAAGAATTCTGGCGTTTAACGCCAGAACTGGCACAAAAGCTGGAGTTAAACGCCCAAACTGGCACAAAAGCTAGCGTTTAACTCCAAAAAAAGTATCTACACATGGAAACTTCAATGCTCAGCCCAAGTACACACCAAGTGGGCCCGGAAGAAGATTTCTGCATTAATTACTTATTTCTGTAAACCCTAGGCTACTAGTTCTCTATAAATAGGACTTTTTGCTATTGTATTTTCATCGTTGAGAAGTCTTATACTTGGATAGACCTTTTAACGCTTTTGGGAGGCTGGCCTCACGGCCATGCCTAGACCTTGTTCTTATGTATTTTCAATGGTGGAGTTTCTACACACCATAGATTAAGGTGTGGAGCTCTGCTGTTCTTCATGAATTAATGTAAAGTACTACTGTTTTTCTATTCAATTCAAGTCTATTTCTTCTCCAAGATATTCATTCGCACCCAAGAACATGATGAATGTGATGATTATGTGACACTCATTGATAAACCCATATTTTATGATGTATTTTGTGCTCAGTTTGAGTGATTTATTCAATCCTTTACCCACTTATTCATGTTAATTGCATGGTTTTACTTTCCCTTCCTTATTATGTGATGTATGTAAAAAACATGTTTCCTATGCTTTAAAATTTATTATTTTAATTACCTTTATTTCCATTCGATGCCGTGATTAGTGTGTTGAGTAGTTTTAGATCTTCTAAGGCAGGAATGATTCAAAGGATGGAAAGGAAACATACAAAAATGGAAGGAAAGCACAAAACGGAGTCCTTGAAGAAACTGGCATCCACGCGATTGCAGGGACGACGCGATCGCGTGCCAAGCGCGAAGAAGCAGTGACGCGGTCGCATGACTGACGCGACCGCGCGCCTTAAGCAAAACGCACATGACGCAGTCGCATGACTGACGCGACCGCATAGCAAGGAAAAGCTCCGAACGACGCGACCGCGTGACCCACGCGGACGCGTGACCCACGCGAACGCGTGACAGAGGCCACGCACCAAAAATTGCAGAAAACGCTCATAGCGAATTTTGAAGCCCTTTTTGGCCCAAATCCAAGTCCAGAAGGCATAGGCCAAAGGTTATGAAGTGAGGGACTGCATCCATTCAGAGAGAGCTCGCCAATTTCCACTTCTCATGTTTTAGATCTAGTTTTGAGAGAGGTTCTCTCCTCTCTCTCTCTTAGGATTAGGATTTAGGACTTCTCTTAGTTTTAGGAGTAACTCTCAATCCCAGGTTCTTTATTTTTATTTATTCTTCCAATTTAGTTTATGAACTCTTCAGGTTAGATTACAATTTCACTTATTAATGTTATTTGAGGTATTTCAATTCATGATTGCTTTCTTTAATTTATGTTATTGCTGCTTTACATCTGAAGGCATTTTTATTCCAGCAAATTTACTTTTTCCTCTTTTGGTTTTGGTTAAGAAAGCAGTAACTCAGGAGTTATCTTATCTCAACATAATTGATAACTGTTATCTTTTCTAATTGAGTTAAGCTTCAATAATCCCAACCTTTTCTTAGGAAATAAATAGGATTCGAAGATCAAGCTAATTAGTCCCTTGACTTTCCTTTGCTTTAGTAAAGGTCGACTAAGTGGAATTAAGATTCAACTTTCATTGTTGTTGATAAAAATGACTAAGCCTGAACTTCCAATTTCTCATACCTTGCCAAAAGTTTGCTTTACAGTATTTGTTTATTTATTTTAATTGCTATTTAAATCAACTATCATAATTGTCCCTCATTCTTAAAACCCCCAATTCTACAATCTCCATAACCAATAATAAGAACATACTTCCCTGCAGTTCCTTGAGAAGACGACCCGAGGTTAAATACTCGGTTATCAATTTTAAGGGGTTTGTTACTTGTGACAACCAAAACGTTTGTAAGAAAGGTTGATTGCTTGGTTTAGTAACTATACTTACAACGAGAGTTTACTATAACCTCTAAACCATCAATCTTCAGTTCTTCAAAATGGTGCCGTTGCCGGGAAACTGCTAACGTATGCCTTATTATTGGTTATTGTAAATATTTTTTATTTTACTTGTTTATTTATTTCTGTTTTTTCTTTTTAATTTTATTTGCTACTATGAACTCTCACCCCTCTCGCTTTGAGTTTGGTTCTAACTTTGTTGAAGGAAATAGAAGTTGCAACAGGAATATGCATCAAGGTCAGACCAATCAAGGATGAATGGAGCCAAGAGGATCTAATCAACCCTTTAGGCAACAACACCCTCTAAGATATCATGGACAACGACCATTCTACAATACATACCCAACTAATAGATATGGTGGACAATCTTGTAACTACAAACAAGCCCCACCCCGTGCCTATAGACCATCCTCTCAACATAACCTCGAACCACCACACTCACAAGCTTCTCTTCACCATTCGCCACCGTATGATCCTTTTCCACCCCAGTTCCAACCCAATCACTCCCAAACACCACCACTTTCCTATGTCTCATGCCCAAATCCATCACTCTGAGAATCAGAGGTTTGCCTCAAGGCAATAGTAAATAAACTTCAAGCAACTATTTGACAACTGGAGCAAGCAGTAATTCAATTAGTTTCTAGACGCGCGAACATTCAAGGACCAACCACAGCCCCATGTGGACAATCTAATGAAGAGCGTAGCATGAAGGAGATATTAGAAACTCCGATGGACAAGACAGAGCATGAATTCGTACTCGAACAAGTAGAAGAAGCTATCATTGTACAAGAAGAAGAGTTGGTTGAAGATCTAGGAGACGCTGAACCTCCATGGGAATCCAGAGCTGAGGAAAACTCCGTTAAGGACCTTACAGTTAATGCTAAGGAGGATATTGCACAATCCCCAAGGCAGGTCGTTTATGAAGAACTAGACGGAATAACCCAGGACACAAATTCCCTTGATAATGATAGTCGCAAGTCAAGCTCTCTTAGTAATGAACTTGCATCCGCAAGCGACTTCTCTGAGATCGAAGAATCTTCCCCAAATGAATACGAAGATGATGCAGAGGTAGATTTCTCTCAACCTCCCATCTATGACTCAAGTGATGAGGAAGACATAGAAGACTTTGACCAGGACTCAGATGCATTTGAAGAACCTTACAAGGAAGTGGAGGAATTGACAGAAGAACACAAGGGAGTAGAACTCACGGAACCATTGGAATCACCTACCCCAAGGCCATTACCGCCTAATACAAGCTTCAAGTGGGTACAATCCTTAACCTTTAACTTTACTTATTCACTTGAATATGGTTTACTTGAAACAGATGGCCAGCTTAGAGCTCTATGCGGCTTTAAGAGTAAGAGGGAAATGGCTCGTGCTCAGAGCTGGTGCACAAGGTTCAATAAGGTTCCACGCTTCAACTTGAAGTGCACGGATTGGTATCAAGCTCAATTGAATGGATCTCGGAAAGCGTTTGGTCACTATGGTGAGAATCTACTTTCTAAATCGCCCGAATGGAAAAATATAGATCAAGACGGAGGCGAATTTAGATCCGAAGCTTGGGATCCTGGAATCTATTCTGACATTCGTCACCCCGGAATCCTGAAAATCTGTTTAAAGCTGCTCAGAAGCTTTACATGCCTAGTTTGGGACCCCGGAGGCTATTGGCATTCCAAACACTGGTGGAGATTTCTGGATGAATTTAAACACAAGCCACCATAACAGGAAGCTCTTCAAATGTCCAACTTAAGGACTTTAACTAAAAGTGCTAGGTGGGAGACAACCCACCGTGGTATGATCGCTCCTTTTGCAATTTTAATTTTATTCAGTTTTATTTGTTTTTGAATTTTATTTTATTTTATTAAACCTGGAATCATGCACAGCATTCACATCAAGCACTGCATTCTGCATATTGCATTCCGCATTCTGCATATAAAAAAATGGGTGCGCGACGTGACCGCATGCCCCATGCGATCGCGTCGAATGGCGAACTACACTTCCCACGCGACCGCGTCATCCACGCGGCCGCGTGACCTGGAGATCAGCGTAAACATCCAACGTCCAGAAAGTTAGGCTGGAATCGTGTAGCCATTGTGTGTCTAGCACAAAATGGCCCATGCGATCCCATGCCCCATGCGATCGCGTCACATGCACACAACCAATCCCACGCGACCGCGTGAGCGACGCAATCGCGTCGCATGGATTGCACAATTCCCAATAGGAGACAGAGAGTTATACTGGAACGACGCTGGATTTGTGCGTTTAGCACAATTTCCAGCGACGCGATCGCATGCCCCATGCGATCGCGTCATCCCTTCTTTTACCCTTTCCATGCAATTGCACGCCCCACGCGATCGCGTCACTCCCATTTTCACCCCAACCACGCGACCGCGTGGATTCAAAAATATAACCCCCCAGTCACGCGAAACCCTACATTCGCGCACCCCCCTCCAATTCCTCTTCTCCCTCTCTTCTTCCCCAACCCTCAACCACCACCACCCAGACGCCGCTGCCACCCAGACGCCGCCGCCACCTACCCCCTTCCTCCCTCCCCTTCTTTTTCTTCTTTCTTCCTCCCCCCTCTCCGCCACTGCCCTCCGCGAACCACCACCCACCGCCGCCATCCGTACCTGCCGCTCCCACCACCACCCGCAACCCCCAACCCTCTCCCTTATTTCCCCCATTACCCTTCCCAAAGCCCCTACCCCCCCTAACAGCAGCAACCGCCCTGCCCACCTCCGCCAGCCGCCGCACCGGACGTCACCGCCACCACCCCAGCCACCTCTGTACCCCAACCTCCTTCTTTCGCCTTCCAGGTTCCGCAACACGCAATCCCTTTTATCCGTTCGTAGTTTATTCTTATTTTTCCATTTTTGTTCATGTTAGGATAGTTAGATATGCATGTTGTAGTGGATTTTAGGTCGTTAGATAGCCTAGGATGTGGTTAGTGGATTTAGGTCTGTTTATTTGCAATGTTCTTGTTTCTGTTTTATCATATTTGCAAATCTGTTGCTGCTGTGATCTTGTTCATATGATGTACTTTCCTGCATTTGCTGCTCTCTACATTGAACTTTCATGTTTATATTCCGTATATGTAATTGCAAGCTTTAATTTGGATTCATATGAACTGCTTGTTTGCTGTTTATTTTCCGGGAAAGTCCTATTTTAGCCGGAATGCTGCCCAAATTTCTATGAAATATTTCTGTTCATGTCTTGGTTTTGGCATTTTCAACTGTGCTTTCCTATAATTTCACCAAACCAATTCATGAATGCTTAGGCATGCATTTTTATTTTCTTTGATCTCCTGGTTCATAAATTGCACTTTTGATGTTTGATTCCTATTTTTGCCTTCTTTATCTCTATTTGAATCATCATCAAACTGTTTTACTTGTTTAAATATGAGTTACCTATAGCTTCTACCTGTGATTACTTGTTACTTAGACTATTGTCCTTATGCCTCTTACTTTAACCCAATTTTCACTAACTCACTGATTTTAACTCTAACCAACCTAACCTTTTCAAAACTTCTTTTATTGCTTTTCTTTCACTTTCTTTTAACATTCTAACCCAGGCATGATGTTAATTTTTTCTATTTAACTTGCATTCAATTACATTTTGGATTGTGATTTCTTCTTTTCAGACTTTTCACTCACATACAATCCTAAATGCACATTTTACTTAACTCATATTCATTATCCTATTGCTCCTTTGCCACTTTGTGTTTTCTTTGACTATTTTCCTATTTGCTTTCCTATTTTTACTATATCCTGGTTTTCTATTTTTCAGGATGTCAGATTCCCAGAGACGAGGCAAAGGCAAGGCCACTACTGGCAAAAGGAAACGAGGCAAAGCCTCCGTGTCTATCATCGACCTAATGCACGACGCCTCCTTGCGGGAGAAAGCCTTTACCCCGCAGGAGAAGGCCGACCAGCTACTTCCCGCCACTGACCCAGTAAAGTTTGCAAACCGATATTGTGAGCTGAAGTATCCGGTGTTTGCAAACTCCAGGAACCTATACCTGGAGCGGACTTTGAAGATCCCAGAAGAACTCCAGCAATATACCTCTGATCAGATCAAACAACGAGGCTGGTTCTTTCTGGAGAGACCTCTGACTGAGGTTAATACATCTTGGGTTAGGAAATTCTACTGCAACTACTTCAAAACTTCCCTAAATGCAGTGAATCTCAGAGGGAAGCAGATTCTGGTTACTGAGGAGGCAATAGAAGAGGTTCTGAAACTTCTGCCTAAGACTGATCAGACAAATGGCTATCAGAAAGCTGAGGAGGATATGCGCTTCATGAAGTTTGACTGGGATGCAGTCAAGGCCCGGATTGCCCTTGACCCGTCAGTTCCTTGGATCACGGGTCAAAACACCACCATGTCGAAAGGGATCAAGCGGATTTACCTGAACGATGAGGCTTGGCTATGGCATCAGATATTCAGCAACTACATTATGCCGAGCACTCACGAGACTGAGATACCAGCCGCTATGATCACCCTCCTTTGGTGTGTGATGGAGGGCAAGGACCTATACCTGCCACGCTTTATCCGGCACTACATGGCCAGGGTCTACGTCCGAGGCACTCTCCCCTTTCCCTATCTGGTTACACAGCTGGGCCATCGAGCTGACGTGCCATGGGAGGATGCTGATGAGAGGCCACCTGCTGCAGAGTGCAAGAAGCTTATCCCGCACAGCAGGAACTTCCTGGCCTTGGGCTATAGACCCTCATTCCTGACTGCCACTGCTGATGATACGGCTACACCATCTTCCGGTCCCTCTTCCTCCACTGCTGCACCATCTACCCCTGCCACCACCACTGCACCTCCACCTGCCACAGAGCCTGTCTATCATCTGGTGCACCGCTTATTTCGACGACTTGACCAGATGGAGCGTCGCAACAAGCGACGCTACGAGTACCTGAAGCTGATGATACGATCCGGCGACATCCCCTTCGAGCCTGACACACCTTCTGAGGCATCTGAGGAGGAGGCGGATGCGCCTGAGGCAGAGACCCATCCCCAGGGAGAGGCAGAGCAGGCAGACACCCAGCAGGTAGCACCCCAGTAGATCCAGGTTGTAGATCCTGAGATCCCCATTCAGACAGTCCCTCCTCTCCAGCAGTCGGACATTCAGCCAGCCACCACAGAGACACCAGCTACCATCCCTCCAGTGATGACACCCCTTCACACCCTGCTTGAGTGAGCATCAGGGACGATGCTTCATTTTAAGTGTGGGGAGGTCGCCATCTCTGGCGTATTATTTTGGTGAACCACTACAGACTCTTTTTCTTTTATTTTGGATATTTTTCTGTATTTTTCTATATTTTTATTTTTATTTTCTGAGTACTTATACATTGCTAGTTTTATGTATTTTTACTCTATTTCTGCATCTTGCACTTTAGTTCATATCTTGGTTATTTAGTTTAGTTTGCAATTCTAACTTATTAGTGGATTATTCAGTATAGTTTACCCTTTTTATCATAAGATAGCTTAGTTTAAATTGAAAATATAAAAAGAAAGTAAGCTAGGAACTTGAACATAACAGATTTAAATCCATAAACCTTGTATATATAGCATTACATCATGTAGTTAAGTTAACAACACTTCATCAAGGAGAAACACTAGAACTTTAAAGCCATTCAATATAATTTTTACATTGAGAATAATGAGAATTTTTAACTAAACCTGCATGACATACATAAGTGATAAATGATTTTTGAGCTAGAGAACACATAGCCTGTGAGTTTTGAGCTTAATTGTATGGTTACATTCAAACCATAATTTTTATTCCTGTGTGTTCTGCCCTTCTTTTATATTCTGGTATTCTTTACTTTGTTTTAATCTATATGTCCAATTATAGAATATAGAATATAGAATATAGATACATACCAAAAGAATGATTGAGGCCATCATTTGATTTTAGCTCACTTATCCCAAAATAACCTACCTTTTCACATCACCCTTGTTAACCCCCTTGAGCCTTTAAATCCCTTTTTTATTCTATTAGCCACACTACTAGCCTTAAGCAGGAAAACAAAATAAAATCCCAAGTTGAATCATTGGTTAGCTTAAGATAGAAAAATATGAATAGTTTAAATACGGGAAACCCATTGGGAACATGGATGATAAAAACAAAAGGTAGAAGAGTTGAAAAGAATAAAATAACTCAAACTAAGAAATTTTTGGGAAGCATGCTCATGAGAAATCAAAGTGATTAAATTACCATGTACATTAAAAAAAAGTCATTTTTCAGTATTTAATAAAGGGGATACAAAAAGGATTCCCCAAATTCAAATTAAAAGCAATGCACATGGAAAAAAATAAAAAAAAAATGAAACATAAGCATGTAACATCAAGTGGGAAAATATGGGAAAATAGGTAAAGAAGCTTTGTTTTACTAAGTATGTATGTTAGGTGAGATCTTAGTCTAATTAAGGATTCACTTATTAGCTCACTTAACCTTATACATATATCCTTACCTTTACCTTGGCCCCATTACAACCTTAATTAAAGACCTCATGATTTTTGGTATGACTGTATTCTATAATTGTTGATTGGTTAGATGAAGAACAAAGTTATAGAAAGGAAGAATAAAAAGAGGAATAGAGTGATTAACCCAATAAACACTGAGTGACTAGAGAGTAAACACAAATCCAGTGAGGGTTCAATAGCTCATTAATATTTATCTCTGTTTGAATTATCTAATTGTCTTGCAAGTTCATAAAATGTTTTTTCTCCCATCTCAACTGTAAAAGTGCTTATTGATTATCTAAGGTTTGGCTATATATACATATATGACTCTTTGAGAATGTAAATTAATTTAACTACCTGTAAGCTTTATATATGAGTGAATAAATTAGAATTGCATGATGCATCATTCATTTAGGTAGTTGCATTTAGATTAGATTGCATTGCATGACATTCCATCACTTTAACCTTACTTATTACCTTGGAATTAGCATGAGGACATGCTATTGTTTAAGTGTGGGGAGGTTGATAAACCCATATTTTATGATGTATTTTGTGCTCAGTTTGAGTGATTTATTCAATCCTTCACCCACTTATTCATGTTAATTGCATGGTTTTACTTTTCCTTCCTTATTATGTGATGTATGTGAAAAATATGTTTCCTATGCTTTAAAATTTATTATTTTAATTACCTTTATTTCCATACGATGCCCTGATTAGTGTGTTGAGTAGTTTCAGATCTTCTAAGGCAGGAATGATTCAAAGGATGGAAAGAAAACATACAAAAATGGAAGGAAAGCACAAAACGGAGTCCTTGAAGAAACTGGCATCCACGCAATCGCATGGACGACGCGATCGCGTGCCAAGCGCGAAGAAGCAGCGACGCGGCCACATGACTGACGCGACCGCGCGCCTTAAGCAAAACGCACATGACGCAGTCGCATGACTGACGCGACCGCATGGCAAGAAAAAGCTCCGAACGACGCGACCGCGTGACCCACGCGGACGCGTGACAGAGGCCACGCACCAGAAATTGCAGAAAATGCTCATAGCGAATTCTGAAGCCCTTTTTGGCCCAAATCCAAGTCCAGAAGGCATAGGCCAAAGGTTATGAAGTGAGGGACTGCATCCATTCAGAGAGAGCTCGCCAATTTCCACTTCTCATGTTTTAGATATAGTTTTGAGAGAGGTTCTCTCCTCTCTCTCTCTCTTAGGATTAGGATCTAGGACTTCTCTTAGTTTTAGGAGTAACTCTCAATCCCAGGTTCTTTATTTTTATTTATTCTTCCAATTTAGTTTATGAACTCTTCATGTTAGATTACAATTTCACTTATTAATGTTATTTGAGGTATTTCAATTCATGATTGCTTTCTTTAATTTATGTTATTGTTGCTTTACATCTGAAGGCATTTTTATTCCAGCAAATTTACTTTTTCCTCTTTTGGTTTTGGTTAAGAAAGCAGTAACTCAGGAGTTATCTTATCTCAACATAATTGATAACTGTTATCTTTGCTAATTGAGTTGAACTTCAATAATCCCAATCTTTTCTTAGGAAATAAATAGGATTCGAAGATCAAGCTAATTAGTCCCTTGACTTTCCTTTGCTTTAGTAAAGGTCGACTAAGTGGAATTAAGATTCAACTTTCATTGTTGTTGATAAGAATGACTAAGCCTAAACTTCCAATTTCTCATACCTTGCCAAAAGTTTGCTTTACAGTATTTGTTTATTTATTTTAATTGCTATTTAAATCAACTATCATAATTATCCCTCATTCTTAAAACCCCCAATTCTACAATCTCCATAACCAATAATAAGAACATACTTCCCTGCAGTTCCTTGAGAAGACGACCCGAGGTTAAATACTCGGTTATCAATTTTAAGGGGTTTGTTACTTGTGACAACCAAAACGTTTGTAACAAAGGTTGATTGCTTGTTTAGTAACTATACTTACAATGAGAGTTTACTATAACCTCTAAACCATCAATCTTCAGTTCTTCACTCATCACCATTCTCACCTATGAACGCGTGACTGACAACCACTTCCGTTCTACATGCAAACAAGCTTGAATGTGTATCTCTTGGGTTTCTGATCTAAGATTGGAACCTTCGTGGTATAGGCTAGAATTATTGGCGGCCATTCCTGAGATCCGGAACGTCTAAACCTTGTCTGTGGTATTCTGAGTAGGATCTGGGAAGGGATGACTGTGACGAGTTTCAAACTCGCGATTGTTGGGCATGTGACAGACGTAAAAGGATCAATGGATCCTATTCCAACATGATCGAGAACTGACAGATGATTAGCCGTACGGTGACAGCGCATTTGGAACGTTTTCACTGAGAGGACGGGAAGTAGCCATTGACAACGGTGATGCCCAACATAAAGCTTGCCATGGAAAGGAGTATGAATGGTTGGAAGAAGGCAATAGGAAAGCAGAGGTTCAGGGGGAACAAAGCATCTTCATACGCTTATCTGAAATTCTCACCAATGAATTATATAAGTATCTCTATCTTTATTTTATGTTTTATTTATCTTTTAATTATCAATTCTCCATCACCATCTAAATTAGCCTGACTGAGATTTACAAGGTGACCATAGCTTGCTTCAAGCCGACAGTCTCCGTGGGATCGACCCTTACTCACGTAAGGTATTACTTGGAGGACCCAGTACACTTGCTGGTTAGTTGTGCGGAATTGTGACAAAGTGTGATTCACGTTTAAGAGCTCCAAGTCCTTTGGCGCCATTGTTGATGATCACAATTTCGTGCACCAAAAGGTCAATACGAAAGCGAGGCTCAGTCGGCTAGGGATGGTGAACCAGGAAGATGTTGTATGTGTGTTATGTAGTAAAGGAGTTGAAGATGGTCACCACTTATTTATTGGTTGTGAATTTTCTTGGAAGATTTGGTGTTCATGGTTGTCTTTTGTTGGTAGGCAATGGTCGTGTTCGGGGATGCTAAAGGAATATTTTCAAACTTGGACTGAGTCACCAACTCGAAAGGAGGAGCGAAATAGATGGATGGTGTGTTTCTGTGCAATTATCTGGAATATTTGGTTGGAAAGGAATAGAAGGATCTTCCAGAATAAAGAAAAAGGAGTTGAGGATATTATCCATTGGTCTCTTATGAACTATAGGGATTGGTTAGGTGTAGATCCCTTCTGTTGTTGATGGCAATGCCGAAGATGACAGCGGGATATCTTCTAGTGTGATTGCTTTGGTTATTTTCTTTTTATCGTTGGTACCTTATGTTTATCTTATGTTTGTTGTTATGCTCCACTTGTTGTGTTAAGCTCTTCCGTTCAAAAAAAAAACCGACCTTACTATATGTGGAATATTCCAATTCGAAAGAGCTCTATTCTGTTTGATGTATGCTTCCATTAATTCTATTTTTGTTTTTGTTGTATATGTTTATTCTGAACGACTAGGGTAGCATCAATTTTGACTTTACAACTAAGAGGAATACATGTTCCAGTTTAAATTCACACTGTAATCTCAATTTTTGACTAAATCTCCATAAAAATTGTTAAGATTCACCATATGTACTGATTTGATATTGAGGTTTCAATTACATTATTGTTCTTTTCATATTGAACTTCGAGTACCATAATGGTTTTTCGGCCACTTTTCAAAAGTAACTCAACAAACAGAATGATGAGTTAGCTCTCTCTTACCACACTGGATAATGGTAAAATAATATTGTTTGTTTTTAGCGCCTAATCAAAATGAATACCCAATCAAAATTTGTGTGCAATCCATTTTACATGCCCCAATCATCAAAACATCACTTCTGCTTTGATTATCCCTCGAGTAGCCTTTTATATTGTAATGGATATGGTAATCTTGTGCCACTCTCCTTAGAAAGTTTTCCATTATACAGCATAGGAATTGAAGCAGGTTTAGCTTCCAACATACCATATTCCTTAAGCAAATCAAGAGTGTACTTACGTTGATACAAAGCAATCCCTTCAGAACTACGAGCAACTTCTATTCCAAGAAAAAATTTCAACCGACCTAAGTCCTTAATACTAAATTCAGCATCAAGAGCCTTTTTAATAACTTCAATTTCAAATAGATTATCTCCAGATAAAACAAGATCATCAACATAAATAGTAATAATAGCCAAGCCAAGGTTAGTGTTCTTGGTGAACAAAGAGTGATCATGAGGAGACTTGATAAAGCCATGTTGCTGAAGAAAACCACTTAATCTTAAATTCCATTGACAGCTTGCTTGTTTCAAGCCATATAAAAACTAATTCAACTTACAAACAGCACCATTTGGAACATCGAGACCTTGGGAGGGTTTCATATAAACCTCTTCTTGCAACTCACCATGCAAGAATGTTGTATTAACGTCTAATTGGTGAAGTTTCCAGTCATGTACAGCAGCGAGAGTAAAAATAAGTCGTAAAGTAGTGATTTTTACAACCGGAATGAATGTATTAAAGTAATCATAGCCAACTCTTTGACGAAAACCTTGAGCCGCAAGACGTGTTGTGTGGCGTTCAACACTACCATCTGGGTGAAACTTCACTTTAAAAATCCACTTGCATCCAATGAGGCGCTTTCCAAGAGGCAAAGAAGTGATAGACCAAGTTTTATTCTTCTCAAGAGCAAGCAATTCCGCACTAATTGCATTTCTCTAGCATTCGTGCTGCACAACTTGTTCATAAGTTTTCGGTTCAACTGTTCTGGTTATTGCTAGAGAAAAGGCTCTAGGGGCAGGGGATAGCTTCCCATAATCCACCATGTGAGATAGACCATACTCTTGGAACATGATTGGTTACTAGAGCTTCCTGTTCTAAGTAACATACAATGATAATCTTGAAGATAAGAAGGTGGTTTATGTGTACGAGTTGATCTTCTAAGATCTTGATGATGCATGTTATCATTTGAATGAGAATTAGATAATGCACTATTTGGTGGATTAGTAGAAGATACATGTGAATTAGTGAGTGAGGTAGGATCCCTAGGATCATGAAAATAATCAATATTTACATGAGATGGATGAAATGCATATAAAGAATCATAAGTAAAAAGATCAAACTCATTAAAATTAGAATCAGCAATAGGTAGAGAAGAAACATTTATAAAATTTTTGGTCATGTTATCATGAAAGGATTTATAAGGAAAATAATGTTCATAAAACTCCACATTTCGAGACAAAAATAGTTCTCTAGTGTGAATATCAAACAAATTATATCCTTTTGTGCCAGGTGGCTCTTGCTCGTTTATCAAATTTTTTTCGACCATGAATTAACGTTGAAGCAAAAGCTAAGCATCCAAACACTTTAAGGTTACTGATGTCCGTATCCTTGCCAAATAAGGTAGCATAAAGGGTTTTATTTTTTAAAACTGGAGTCAAAATTCTATTAATTAAATGAACAGCTAAATCAATAGCAAAATTCCAAAGATTTTTTGGCAAGGATGATTGAAACATTAATGCTCTTGCAATGTTAAGAATATGTTGGTGTTTTCGCTCAACAATACCATTTTGTTGAGGTATCTCAACACATGATGCTTGATGCATTATACCCTGTGAATTATAAAAAATATCAAGTTTAAACTCAAGACCATTGTCAATTCGAATAATCTTTACTTGCGAATTAAAATGAGTTTTCACATAGGCAACAAAATTCTGAACCAAACTGCTGGCCTCTGACTTTAATTTCATGAAATAAATCCATACAAATATGGTTTTATCATCTACTACAGTTAAAAAATATTTATAACCTTGTAGAGAAAAAAGTGACATTGGCCCCCCAGATATCGATATGTATTAAATCAAAACTGTTTAAACTTGTTGTTTCACTAAGGGTATATGGTAACCGTTTTTGCTTGGCATAATGGCAAAAGTCACATGGTTTAGAGTAAGTAGATATAGGAAACTGCACAAAAGGATATATTTGTTTGATAATATTAATTTTTTTTGTTGTACATGACCCAATCTAAAATGCCATAAATTCACAACAGAAAAACATGATATTTGTGTAACCAAATTTGCTGTCCTAAGATTAGAAGAGAGTAAAATCTTGTCACTATGACTTTGCGGATCTAGAATCCTAGTACTCCTATTGTATGTTGTATTTTCGATGTTGTCCTTGTGTGCTAACCCTAATGCAGGAAAATCCATCATGTATAATCCATGCTTTGCTCTAACTGTGCCAATCATCTTCAAAGAGGTCCGATTCTGTATCTCACAAAGTTTGTCAGTAAAACACATTCACAATGTAGGCCTTTTGTAAGTTTGGAAATAGATAAAAGATTGAAGTTAAAACTTGGTATTTACAGCACATCCGTGAGATAGAATGTAGCTGAAAATACCACAGTTCCACCTATAGTTGTAGTTGTGTGTGTTCCATCTAGTAATTTTACCAAAATCGGCCTAATATGTCTAAAGTTTGTAAAAAACGCAATGAGTGTGATACATGATCAGTAGCTCCTGTATCAAGCACCTAAGAATTTGAGAAAAAGGTTTTTACTGACAATAATCGTGCAATATGAGAGCTCATGCAAAGTGTATAAGTCTCTAAAGGTATACCTCTACTTTCTGCATTTGATTGATTGACATCTCTCACACTTGCTCCTTGAGAAGACTATGCACACTCCTGCCGAAGAAAGGTAAGCAGTGCATCTCTCAAACTCTGATTGAATTGGGATTGACCATCGACTTCCTTGTCCTACTTGACATTGTTGGTACTGCTCTCTTCAATTCCAGCAACAATATAATTAGCCATAGCTCCGTTGCTAGTCTCTCGTGGCCATTTCTGCCTCTGTAGATGAGGTGAAAATCCAGTAACAAGTATCCACAAGATGCCCTGTCTTGTGACAATAAGAACAGGTCTTAGGTGCTGAATTTCTTCCTCCTTTTCCACCTCTACCTCCACAGATTCCTCGTCCTCTTCCTCTAGAAACACTGCTTGAATTATTGTTGAAATTATGAATTGAATTGGTCAAAGCTGTAAAGTTTTGAGTCTCCAAATCTGATCCATTAAACTGTCTTTCTTGCTGAAAAAGGTAGAGAAAAAAATTCATTGATGTTTGGAAGAGGCTTCATCAGCATGATTTGGGATCTCACAGTCCCATACTACTCATTCAATCCTCTTAAAAATCTCACTGCATAAGTTTCATCTCGATAATCTCTCATAGTTCCTAATCCATAGTCACATTTTTCATAGCATTTCTTGCATTGTGGAACTGGTTTGAAACTGTCAATGTTTTCCCAAATAGCCTTCAACTTAGTGAAATAATTTGTTATGCTTAGATTCTCTTGTTTCATAGCATACAGCTCTTCTTCTAATTCAGCAACCCTGTATCTGTCTCCATGATAATACATGTGCTTCAAATCAAGCCATAAATCTACAGCAATTTTATTCCAAACAACACTCTGTGCAATCTCAGCACTCAATGATAGATTTAACCAAGAAACAACATAAGTATTACATTTATCCCATGCTACATATGCAGGATCAATTTTATCTGGTTTCACAATGGTTCCATCAACAAAGCCTATCTTATTCTTTGATTTCAACGCTAATTTCATAGCTCTTGACCAGGAATTGTAGTTCTTAGCATTCATCACAATTAGGACAATAGAAACTCCAGGATTCTTACCTGGATGTAGGAAGTAAATACTTGCTGGATTCGCAAGCAAATTGGTACTCGATTTCGCGCTCTATGGTTGCAAACTCGAGAGTTGGCTTAGAATGCGAGCTAGATTTCGAAGCTCACCAGCTGAAAGCTCCTGGTTCTCATGTGACCCGTGATTTTCCCTAGATATTAGGTCGAAAGGAGTTTCGGCCATTGATGCTAACTCAATGCTCTATTTGTGGCCAAAAGTTCACCTCTTTCACGATCCTTCACACTCACCGCACCATGAAGAAATCGTGGTCTAAATCTGATTTTAGTGAAGAAAATTACATTGAGGTGGAAGAAGAAGACTCAGAGAGAGTAGATTTGTCATATGAATAAATACAAAACCTAAAATTGAAAACGAACAACTGAGTATCATAGAGTACATATTGTTATCCACTATTTATAGTTATTAGAAAATTAACCTTACTAAAACCTAACTCAATATGGTAAATAAATTAACTATAGTTATGAGGTAATTACTATTGCTAGCTTTAACCTGTAACCAAAACAAACTTTTCTATCATTCTAATTAAAGTTACAAAAATGAATACTATCAAAAAATTATTCTAATTAATGTTGTTTTATCATTGTTCAATGTGGCAAGAAAGTATCAATTCATCACTCCATTTGCTAAGTCACCGTCGAAAAGAAGTCAAGAGACTACTATAATACTTAGAACTCAATCTTAAAGACAACAATAATGCAATTAAAATCTTAAAAACCAAATTAATATACAACGTGAATATCTACATTTTTTATTTAAATTGTTTAAATATTTTATTTTTCGAAATGTGCGACGTATAAAAAATTTATCTTTTTACGCTCACATCCCGGATACTAAGACCTAAAGAATTGAAAAAGCACATCCCGAGTATTCAGTTGTTGGGACATATAATAAATGCTTAAACCAGAGTCTATACACCCGGGACATGTTTGTATTAGTTATCGAGTCATAATACCCGAGATACGTACGTTTTCACCTATATATAGGATGCAGTCAAGATAAGTGCTCATTTGAAATTTTTTTACAAATTTAAAAAACTTATGGTAAACTTTTCTCAAAGTTCTTTGAAGTACCATGACAGGTCGACAATAAATGTGCTTAGAAGATATCGATCGGCTAAATGCGATATCACACATAGTTGGGGCATTGGATTTTAAGGTTGGTTTGTCTCTCTTTTATTTTAAGTAAATAATTAGTTGACATGTTATAATATTTTGGTTTACTTAGTTTTAGTTGACATGTTAGGATATTTTGATTTAATTAGTTAGAAGATGTGTTAAAGTAATGACTTGTTAAATTAACTTAATTTAAATAATTAATTGACATATTAGAATAATTCGATTTAAGTAGTTAAAAGACTTATTAGAATATTAACATCTTAGATTATTTTAATTTAATTAATTAGTGACTATGCATGTTAGGGTCGTTGGGTTTAATTAATTAGAATAATATTAGTTAGAAGAGAATATTAGAAGATAATTAATTAATTTTTTAAATTTAGATGAAATTTTCTTTTTTACCGAATACTTAATTATATTAGGATATTACTAATTAATGTTGTTATATGATATCTATAAATATATTATTTTTAATTAAATTATTTAATTAGTTAGAAGAGAATATTAGAAGAGAATATTAGAAGATAATTAATTAATTTTTAAATTTTAGATGAAATTTTTTTTACCAAATACTTAATTATATTAGGATATTGCTAATTAATATTATTATTTGATTATATTCATAAAATAGAGTATTTTTTTATTAAATTATTTCATTATTTAATTCTAATATTTAATTACATTAAATACCAAAAATTCATGAATTAAAAAAGGTTAATTTGCATAATTTAGTTATTGTTTGCATTGTTATATACAATTACAAAAAGTCTAATCAATCATATTTTTATAGATATTTTTTATTGCTCTTGTTACGTACGTCGTACGACGCTGTCTATTCTCACCATCTGACGTCCTACTATTTTACATTAGGAAAGTTGGGTTCGGACATGTAATAAAGTTAAGGAATTTTATGTTTGACAGTGTTTTATTTTTTTCATTTATTGAGCGGTAGAGATTTAAGATCCATAGTTTCTACTTTCTATCGGTGAGGTCACCATTACATTCTAAGATGTAGCTTACCATTTTGATCTACGCACAGATGATGAATTGATTGGAGTTGCAGTAGAGATTTTTAGTAGTATTATGGGCATCTCTCATGACAGTGGATTGAGGACTTGCTTGGTGACATATCTCTACCACAACTAGAGGACAGAAAGTGGAGAATTTTTTGTCTGAGGATGACTTGGTTAAGAAATACGGTCGCATATATTCTCCTAAATCTACCTACCTCCCTACAAAATTACTCATGAATCTCATCGTCTAATGTATAATATAATCAACATTTACTTGTTAATTTTATAAACTGTAAACAATGACATTTAGTAGTAGCTCAAATTTTATTGAAGTGCTACGCAAAGACTCTATGGACACCTAGTAGAAAATTACTTACATCGACAATGGTATTTCAGCCTATCCAACTCCAAAACTCTGTATTTAACTTTTCTTCGAATGTTGTAGTTTTTTACTGCTATGAGAACATTTCTATTCCTAAACTTATGGTCCATCCGAAATTTCACGCCGCCATCTGTTTTCTAATCTTTTCCTTTACCAATGTTGAAAGGATCATCTAGTTGCATGACACCCAAGTTAAGATTGAAATAATGGCTTGGAACATCTTATACTTGTGAAATGGCTAAAGGAGAGGAAGAAGAAACTGAGCATCTCTACCAGCTAGAGTCTCTGGCACATACTCCTCAGAAGAATCACTTTCGTTACCCGATCCAAATTCAGCAACGTAATCCAAATCAGAGTTATTATGGTCTTTTTCGACACAATTGCGAGGTTCGGCAAATTAAAGTGAATTAGTGTTTTCGCTACTGGGACTGTCTGCGGAATCGAAGAAGACGACAAAATAGCACTCCATCATATGTTGCGACATTAACCTAACATGTACGTCGAACATTATCCTCACCTGCTAATAAGTTTCAATCCAAAATGTCCTATTAAAAAACTTTCTATTTGGCAACACTGATTTAGGATTGTATATACAACTTTTTCAATCTCCTTAGAACCTATTGCCCCATATTATTTAAAATGATTTTTTTTTTTGCGCATCTAAAAATTTAAGACAGCAAATATGCAATATTACAAGTGAATTGTACTCAATATCACTCCCTCCTCACCATTTTTTATAATCCAATAGAATAAAGTATCACAAAAAAAAACCCTAATTACTAGCTATATCTATGAAAAAGATGAAGAAAAAAGAGTAATGGAATTGATTCAGCGTGATTAGTTTTTAAGTCTTGAAGCTCTTTATATAGGAATTTTTTATGTAATTATCTAGTATACAGAAATTTTTAAATAACGTTTATTTTAGAATATTGGAACTGAATTTTATAAAATTAAGATTCAGTATTATATTTATTGTCCTAAGATTGAAACTAAAATTTCAATGATGGAATACAAAATTTTAATTTTTAAAAACTAAAAATATAAAAAACTAAAAATTTTAAGCACAGAAATTAAAATTTAACTGATAATTTCTTCCAAAACTATCATTACAAATCTTAAATTCTAAATTGTTCTTTGTTCAAAACTAATTACAACTTCTTGTTATTGGTTTCTTCCCTTCACGCAACCTGAAGTACCACCACCACCATCGTCGCAAAAAAAAATCCGTAAATATCAATGACTACTTTAGAGATTTAGTGCTCAATTTTCAAACGGACAAAAAGTTGAGTTGTGACTGGTCATCATTATATATTTGAATCTTCTATGACGTTCGAGTGGAGATAATTTTTTACTATCTTGCCACCAGGGACATGTGCTATGCCAGCGGAAAAGTTAATTAACCTTTTTTAACTTTTCCCTCCTCCGCGTAATTAGGGAAAGAAACTATAATAGATTAATTACACTACTTTACCAATAATATTTTTAGTAACTTCTGTCAATTTTTATTTATAATAATATTTAATGGAAGTGTCTTTGTGGATGTGTCTAATAAAAATATTTTTTTACGACTGTATTTAATAGAAATGTCTTTATAGATATATTTTTTAGATGTGTCTCTTTATATATGTGTTTAAAATATTATAATTAAATATTATTAACAATAAATTAACAGATAATATATTGGTACCCTACATTTTTCCATAATAGATTTGGTCCGTATTAGTGTATTACTCAATAAACTATAGTTGTGATATGCTAAAAATTAGTTTTGAAATTTTATTATTGTTAACGAAATATATTACAAAAATGCATTCCTCTCGATGTATAAAAAATAAAAAAATAGTGCTAGATAAATAAATTATTATTCAATTAAGTTTTCACTCAAATATTCCAAAAGAACAATTTCAAATATATGGGAATGAGTGCTATCATTTTTATTTTAATAATCTTACTTTTTTTATAATATACAATATAGATAAATCATACATAATTATGTATAAAGTGACATTATAAAACATAATACTGAAAGTTACATAAAAAAACCAATATTCTTCTTTTTTTTAGTTAAATTATTACATTAGTTCTTATAGCTTCGTCATTAAATTTATAATTAAATTTTCATAATTTAAAAATTTTTAATTGAATATTTTATAATTAGATTTTTTTTATATAAAAAATTTAAAGTTAATAGAATATTCTAAAAAAAAAAACATTTGTATTTAGAGATTTAACCCTTAAGTGAAGGTATCTTTAATTTAAAAAAAAAATATATATTCTATTAATTCTAATGTTTTTGAGACAACAAGAATCTAAATATAAAATTTAAAATAATGTAAAGACTTAATTGAAAATTTTTAAATTATAAAAACTTAATTACAAATTTTAGTAAAACTATAAAAATTAATAAAATAATTTAATTTTTTTTTTATTACTGTACTCTTTTACCTTTTTTATTGTGTTTCTTTCTGAAAAGAAAAATAAAAAAAACATAAAAGAAGAAGAAGCAACACAAAAAAAAGCAAAGAAAAAGGAGAAAGAAAAAAAGAATTAAAGATACCATCGATAAGAAAAAACAAAAAATAAATAAAAAAACACAAAAAAAAATTTTGTATTTTTGTGTCTTTTTCTCAAATATTTGTATGCTATAAAAAAAAACCTTTTTGTTTGGTTTCAAAAAATTTATATGTTTATGTTATTTTAAAAAATGTAGTTTAAAAAATACAAAAAATAGTAACTTTTAGTCACTTGATTGAAACTTGATTGTAGAAATTCTTGATTCCCCAATATTTCTCAAAAAAGAAAAAGATATTATCAACACAAATATGTAATGACTTTGCAATTATATACGTATAGTAACATGTGATTGAGAAATGACATAAAATTATATCTTAATTTTTTTTAGCTTTTATAGTTTTATCATATTTTTAATTAGATTATTATAATTAAAAAATTTATAATTGAATTTTTAGATTATATAAAAAATTTCAATTAAATTATTTTTAACTATTCTTTTTGTTAAAAAGTATTTTTTTAGGATATTCACTTTTGTACTTGATGTAAGGTAAATTAGAAAATATTTTAAAATCAAATATTCGAGTATTATTGCATTTTTTATGAAAAATAATAGCTAATAATGATATAATTATAAATTTTTATTTAATATAGAGACTTAATATAATTACAAACTTTTAAATTATAATGATTTAATTAAAAATTTGTTAAGATTATACAAACTAATAGAATAATTAAACCTAAAATTATTCACAGGTGTGTTTCATTATGATAATTTGAAAAGATTTTTACAATTTTAATTTTGTATTTTTTATATAGTTGAATTAAAGTGAAATTGATTTTAATAATTAGAAACTATTGTTGTTATATTTTCAAAATTGAAAAGAAAAGAAGCTGATTTTTTACGATTTTGTTTTGTTATTTCATAAAGTTATACAAACTTGTGAAAAATTGATTAGTCACAAAAAAAAAAATACTTGTGAAAATTGATTATTTTTTTAATAAAGGAAAACTGATTTTTTTAAAATAAAAAAAATATCAAAGGAACCTTAACATTTTATTAAAACTAACCTTTAATAATTTATCTATATTTAAAAATATTATATGCTTTAATTATTACTTTATAAAAGTAAATATATATGTAGTTATTTTTTATAGACAATATCATTGTATTAAGTGTTGATTTTTTTTTTTTTTTTTTGTGTAGACAAAAGAAAAGAGAAAATTAAGAAACAGAAAAAAAAAAAAATCCTACGATACATGAGCGGAGTCCACAAATTCATTAGTCTGCTTCAAGGCATGTTTAACCATCCTATATGCCATTGAATTAGCCGATCTCTGCACCAATTTTACTTTTACATCTACAACATTCCAGTTTCAAGGCATAACTTACGAATTCTATTTACTTGAGAAAGGGGAGAATTGCCAAACACCAGTACACCACCTCCCTCCCAATTAATAATGTTTACCCATAAAGTTCTAATTTTTTTGGCCAATAATGCTTAAGAAATAATAATTTAAAATTTTTATTTAACTTAATATTTATAATTTTATGTATATAATATCTAAAATTACATATTTATTATATTTAATATTATACATTTATTTCAGAAGTAATTAATGAATATAAACTAAGATAATTTTAAATTGATTGAAACTAATTTTTATTATCTCTCAAATATTTTTGTTTTCTAATGTTCCTTAATTATTGTTTTCTCCTCTCAAGTTATGCTTTCATATAGGCCCCTCCAAGTAAACGTTCTAGCTCTACCCTTGTTTCTTGGTTGCAATTTAGGTATCTAGATTATCTATTCACATGTTACTTCTCAAAATTCAGTCTCCCAATTTAATACAAGTCCTCTTCTGTAAACTCCGGTGAAATTAGTAGATAATTATTCAATAAATTAGTTTTTAATAAGAAGGATTAGAAATGTGAATATTATATCAAATTAGGATAGAGCTCATCGAAACGAGAATTTTGACACTAATTTTGAGAAAATCGGTTTAAAATTAAACCGAATGAGCCGAATCGGTTGAACCGAATCCAAACCGGACCAACAGTCCAACCGGACCGACCTATTAAATGAACTCACGCATTGCATCTCCCTCATTTCAGCAACGTGACGCTGAAAGCTTGCGTCCAGGAGAAGAAGAAAAGGGTCCGAACCCTTGTTCCAAGTTCAAGGCGCCGTAACTTCTCGATCCGAGTTCTGATCGCCGCACCGTTTGCGGCCACGGGTCCACCACGTCGAGCTTTACATTTCTATCGGAATAATTTCATAGGTAAGCCATTAAATATTCTCAGCCACTCTTTTCCCCCAATTTTCGAGTTTTGAGAAGGGGTATTGAATTTCTTTGATTTTTAATGTTTTAGGATCCAATTAACTTGAGAAAAACGTTCACTCTTGCTTATGTGAAGCTTGGGTAAGGTGAGGATACAATAATTATATTTTATTTTCATTGAATTTGAGCTTTGAGTATTAAATTGGATATATATGTGTTATGAATATGTATTAGGTTATGAATAAATAATTAGAGCTTGGAATAGTGGATATTGGAACTTAAAGGAAGCTGAGCCTAGTGTTTATTGAATTCTGGAAGGGCTGTGTTTGTTTTGGAAGGGCTGTGTTTATTATAATTAAAGTGCCTTAATCGTTACGTGGAAATCGGCCAAGGTATGATTTATGTTTCTTGCATTTAATATATAATGTTCTGTGAAAACTTAGGCTAGATGACCATAGGATAAGTTGGAGTGCAGGTGTATATTTAATATTTAGTAATGGGTTGATGAATATGCTTGGTTTGGTTTGGTGATTTGTTTGTAAAATAATATTGGTTGCTAGTTGGATCTTTGAAAGGATATGTGATTGAATTGTTGATTATATGGCTATATTTTGGTTTGGTTGAATGATGATTGATGGAAAGACATGGAACTTGTTGAGGATTATTGTTGGCAATTTGGACTGGTGGTAATAGGTTTGAACATAATTGGCATGGAAATTTTGAATGAAAAATGAGGTATTTTGTGTTAAAAGCCTAGGATTTGTGAACTATGATTTTTAGTTGAATTTTGGTCGTTGGATTTGAATATTGTATGAGTATAATTGTTGATCTGAGGTAGATTTATTGTGGTAATTGTTATGATGATGAGGAAGGGTATGTTGAATTGGAAAGAATGCAGGTTTGGACCCGAAAAGGGTGGCAAAGTCCGAGTTTTAGAGGAGATGCTACCGAAATTTTATAAAAATTAGAGATTTTGTTTATATGATTATTTAAAAAGATTTAGATTTAAAGGTTATATGGTTTGATTTTGAGTTATTAAGAAAATGAGCATGTTTTAAGTTTGATTCATTTAGAAAAGAATGAATTATGTTTTGAATTGGAACTATTGATGGACGGAATGGGAGGTGTGATAATGAAGGATAAGGATTGAATATGATTGATGTATGATGATGAATGAGATGTGATTGAAAATGATGTGGATGTTGATGAATTATAATTGAATTATTTATATGGCTTATGAATTTGAATTATCTGAGATACGAGGTTCCCTGGATTAAGTGCCGTGGCTTGCCACCACGTGTACTAGATTGAAAACTCGATACTCTGTTGACCCTACGATGTAAGTGTGACCGGGCACTATATAAATTCCCGGGAATGTTACCCCCATTGAGCAATATTGATTATTTGAGATAATGCTATGCATAGACTCTTGGGGATGCACGTTGGGGGACAGTCTAAGGACAATTCAGACTTGTCGGGTTGGCTGGATAACCGACAGATGAGCCTCATCAGCCATAGGACAGGCATGCATCATATGCATATTACTTGAACTACTTGCTTGTGCTTTAATTGAGTATACCTATATGTACTTGCCATGCTAAATGTGTATTTGTTACCTGCAGTAATTGTAACCTTCTTGTGTTTTCCTTTATCTGTCTATTTGTCTGTGAAAATGCATGATGGAACTGGAGGTATGGAGGAATGGCGGTATGAGACTTAGATTTAAGGTTAAGTTAAGTTAGGTTTAAATATCCTTAGTAAACCACCTTTTATGGCTTCTGTTTAATACTTTAAGCTCTATAATCTGAGTGTCGGCGTTCTAGGATTGCCTTTGGCATTCCCATGATCTTATATATTATGTGTGTGGCACCTTTACCATACTGAGAACCTCCAGTTCTCATTCCATACTATGTTGTTGTTTTTCAGATGCAGGTCGAGAGGCTTCTCGTTAGGCGTCTGGACTCTTGAAGCGAAGTGGTTACTGGGTTATTTTGTTATGATGTGTTGTATATATATATATATATGTACTTAGCTTTCTCTCTGCATAACTTGTTCTTTTTTATCCTCTTAGAGGTTGATGGAGAGGCAGGATTGTGTATATGTACTTTTGGATTTTGGATATGTATGTATATATGTGTAAATATTCTCTGGCCAGTCTTGACTTCGTAGGCTGAGTTAGGAGCTTGTTATTTTGTATCTTTGGCACTCTATTCCTACTTCTGTTATCATATGTTCAATAGTTATGGTTTTCTTAGCACGCAAGTTAACTCGTTCCTTGAGCGTTGCGCTTTTATTTTGCGATTTTTGTTTCTTTTATTCTTCAAGGCTCCTAGCATATTATAATTCTTCTGCTATTATATGTACTCATTTTATTTTAGAGGTCGTAATACCACACCACCTCTGTTTTACGACTTAAGCGTAAAGCTTAGTGTGGTAAGTTGTTACATTATGGTATCAGAGCAGTTCGTTCCTATAGAGCCTGAAAGACGGACTGATTGTACTTCTGTGTATTCTCTGTATATGTGTTTATGTGCTATTAGGATATCTGATTGATATATATGGCATAAACGTTTGTGAGCATGCATTTGGAACTTAAAGCATTAGACCTGCGATATTGAGACTGATCAACTTAATATCACTTGTTTAGTGTGTATAAGAACCAGATGTCGACTCGCGGACGCGGTCGCGGGTGAGATAGAGGTAGGATAGGCACCGTTACTCCTAGCCCGGTAGGGAATGATCCAGTAGACTTTATGGCTTCCCTGGGAAATATGGCTGCAGCTATGCAGGCAACAGCTGAGGTGCTGGGTAACCAGATAAATCAGGGTAATCACGGGAATAATAATGATGAGGACGGTCCTATGACACTTACTACGTTTTTGAAAGTTCGCCCTCCGACTTTTAGGGGAACCTCAAATCCCACTGATGCATATAATTGGATCCAGGCTATGGAAAGGGCATCGCAGGTTCCTGAGGAGCATTGGGTTGAGTTTGGAACTTATCAGCTGCAAAGCGAGGCTCAGCATTGGTGGTAGGGAATACGACGTATCCTGCAGACAGATGATGCTGGGATAACCAGGAGGTTGGTTATCTAAGAATCATGTTTTGCTTGATTGTTCTAAAAAGTTAGTACAGTTTATGCCAGAAGGGTCAGAAGCACCAGTTGTGGTGAATAGTTACTATTTGAACTCTATGATAGTAAACTGTTCTGGAACTAAATGTCAGGGTATTATGTTATTAACTGCGGGAGTATTAGGTGATGATCAGAGTTTAGAGCAGATTATGATTGTATGTGAATTTTCAGATATGTTTCCGGATGATATTAATGAATTTTCACCTAACTGGAAAGTTGAATTTGCAATTGAGTTGGTGCCTGGAGCCGGTCCGATTTCGATTACTCCTTACAAGATGTCACCTTTAGAAATGGCTGAATTGAAAGCTCAGCTGAAGGATCTGTTGGGTAAGCATTTTATCTGACCAAGTGTTTCTCCGTAGGGAGCGTTAGTATTACTGGTAAAGAAGAAGGATGGAAGTATGCGCTTGTGTGTTGATTATCGGCAATTGAATAAGATCACTGTGAAGAACAAATATCCGTTACCTAGAATCGACGATCTAATGAATCAGTTACAGGGTGCCGGTGTGTTTTTTAAGATTGATCTGCAATCCGGGTATCATCAGATAAGGGTTAGAGACGAGGATATTCCAAAAACTGCTTTCAGAACCCGTTATGGTCATTATGAGTATACAGTGATGTCTTTCGGGTTAACTAATGCCCCAGCGGTATTTATGGATTATATGAACAGAATTTTCCGACCGTATCTAGACAAGTTTGTTATTGTCTTCATTGATGATATTCTTGTTTATTCTAAGTCTGAAGAGGAACATGCTGATCACTTGCAAATTGTGCTGCAAATTCTGAGAGACAGGAAGTTATATGCTAAATTATCTAAATGTGAGTTTTGGAAGAGTGAAGCAAAGTTTCTCGGCCACGTGGTGAGTAAGCAGAGGATAGCTGTAGATCCTGCTAAGGTGGAAGCAGTGATGAATTGGGAGCGACCAACTTCTGTAACAGAGATAAGAAGTTTCCTAGGTTTGGCGGGGTATTATCGCAGATTCATTAAAGGATTTTCACAGCTCGCCTTACCTTTAACTAAGTTGACTAGGAAGGATACGCCTTTTATCTGGACTCCAGAGTGTGAGGAGAGTTTTCGAGAATTGAAGCACAGATTGACTACTACACCCGTATTGGTATTGCCTGAGCCAAGTGAACCGTTTGAAGTATATTGTGATGCATCACTAAAGGGTTTAGGGTGCGTTCTAATGCAGCAACAGAATGTTGTAGCATACGCCTCACGGCAGTTAAGGCCGCATGAAATGAACTACCCGACACATGATTTAGAACTTGCTACTGTTGTGTTTGCTTTAAAGATCTGGAGGCACTATCTCTATGATGTTAAGTTTCATGTTTCCTCAAACCATAAGAATTTGAAGTATCTTTTTTAGTAGAAAGAGTTGAATATGAGTCAGAGGAGGTGGATGGAGCTTCTGAAAGATTATGATTTTGAATTGAATTATCATCCAGGAAAAGTGAATGTTGTGGCAAACGCCTTGAGTCGGAAGTCTTTATATGCAGCTTAGATGATGCTACAGGAAGAAGAGTTACTAAAGGCATTTCAAGGTTTGAATCTGGGAGTTACAGAAGAATCTGGAATTCTGTGTTTGAGCCAGTTGCAGATTTCAAGTGATTTTAAATCAGAACTTCTGAAGGCTCATCGAGACAGTGAAGCGTTACATAAGGTATTACCAGCAGTCAAACAGGGAAAATAGTGGAGAGTGTCAGAAGGACAGGATGGTTTGTGGAGGTTCAAGAACCGGATTATTGTGCCAGATATCGGAGACATGCGACAGAGTATTTTGAAGGAAGCTCATAAGAGCGGGTTTTCACTTCATCCAGGGAGCACTAAAATGTACCAGGATCTGAAAGCAATATTCTGGTGGCTAGGGATGAAGAATGATGTGGCATTACACGTATCTAAATGTTTAACGTGTCAGAAGGTTAAGATTGAGCATCAGAGACCATCAGGGACCCTTCAGCCTTTGGAGATTCCACAATGGAAATAGGAGAGTAGCTCAATGGATTTTGTGATAGGTTTGCCTAGAACCTGATCTGATTGTGACGCTATTTGGGTAGTTGTGGATCGACTGACAAAATCAGCTCACTTTCTTCCTATCCGAATAAGTTGTACAATGGAAAAATTAGCTCGAATGTATATTAAAGATATTATCAAGTTGCATGGCGTGCCTTCTACCATTATATCTGACAGGGATCCTCGCTTTACATCAAGATTATGGGAAGCTTTCCAGCGTGCATTTGGGACTCAGCTAAGCTTGAGTACTGCGTATCACCCTCAGACAGATGGTCAGTCAGAAAGAACTATTCAGACCTTGGAGGATATGCTAAGGGCTTGTGTTTTGGACCAGCCGGCGAGCTGGGATTGGTATATGCCATTAGTAGAGTTTGCTTATAATAATAGCTATCATGCGAGCATCGGAATGGCTCCATATGAGGCTCTGTATGGCAGGAAATGTCAATCTCCATTGTGTTGGTATGAAACTGGAGAAATAAGTTTGTTAAGACCGGAGATGATAGCTGAAACCACTGAACAAATAAAGAAGATTCGTAGTCGAATACTTATAGCCTAGAGCCGCCAGAAGAGTTATGCTGATCAGAGGCGAAAGTCTTTGGAATTTGAGGAAGGGGAGCATGTTTTTTTCTGAAAGTTACACCAACCACTGGAGTATGAAGGGCTATTAAGACTAAGAAACCGAATTCCTGTTATATTGAACCATTTGAGATCCTGAAAGGAATTGGGCCAGTAGCTTATAGGATTTCCTTACCACCATATCGTTCAAATTTGCACGACGAGTTTCATGTGTCACAGCTTCGGAGATATACTCCTGACGCAAGTCATGTTCTGGAACCAGAACCGATTCAAGTGAGGGAAGATCAAATACCTCCAGTAATTTCGATAAGGAATGGTGACACCAACATTAAACAATTACACAAGAAAAGAATATTATTGGTAAGAGTAATGTGGAGTCGAGTTGGTATTAAGGAACACACTTTGGAACTCGAATCAGATATACGGAAGGATTACCCACATCTCTTTTCAGATAACTACTAACTACATCTGAATTTTGAGGGCAAAATTCTTTATTAGGTGGATAGGATATAAACCCCGGTAAAATTAGTAGATAATTATTCAATAAATTAGTTTTTAATAAGGAGGATTAGAAATGTGAATATTATATCAAATTAGGATAGAGCTCATCGAAACGAGAATTTTGACACTAATTTTGAGAAAATCGGTCCAAGATTAAACCGAATAGGCCGAACCGGTTGAACCGGATCCAAACCGGACTGACCTATTAAATGAACCCACGCATTGCATCTCCCTCATTTCAGCAACGTGACGCTGAAAGCTTGCATCCAGGGAGAAGAAGAAAAGGGTCCGAACCCTCGTTCCAAGTTCAAGGCGTCGTAACTTCTCGATCCGAGCTCCGATCGCCGCACCGTTTGCGGCCACGTGTTCACCGCGTCGAGCTTTACATTTCTATCAGAATAATTTCATAGGTAAGCCCTTAAATATTCTCAGCCACTCTTTTCCCCCAATTTTCAAGTTTTGAGAAGGGGTATTGAATTTTTTTGATTTTTGATGTTTTAGGATCCAATTAGCTTGAGAAAAACGTTCACTCTTGCTTATATGAAGCTTGGGTAAGGTGAGGATACGATAATTATATTTTATTTTCATTGAATTTGAGCTTTGAGTATTAAATTGGATATATATGTGTTATGAATGTGTATTAGGTTATGAATAAATAATTGGAGCTTGGAATTGTGGATATTGGAACTTAGAGAAAGCTGAGCCTAGTGTTTATTGAATTCTGGAAGGGCTGTGTTTGTTTTGGAAGGGCTGTGTTTATTATAATTAAAGTGCCTTAATCGTTACGTGGGAATCGGCCAAGGTATGGTTTAGGTTTCTTACATTTAATATATAATGTTCTGTGAAAACTTTGGCTAGATGACCATAGAATAAGTTGGAATGCAAGTGTATATTTAATGTTTAGTAATGGGTTGATGAATATGCTTGGTTTGGTTTGGTGATTTGTTTGTAAAATAATATTGGTTGCTAGTTGGATCTTTGAAAGGATATGTGATTGAATTGTTGATTATATGGCTATATTTTGGTTTGGTTGAATGATGATTGATGGAAAGACATGGAGCTTGTTGAGGATTATTGTTGGCAATTTGGACTTGTGGTAATAGGTTTGAAAATAATTAGAATGGAAATTTTGAATGAAAAATGAGGTATTTTGTGTTAAAAGCCTAGGATTTGTGAACTATGATTTTTAGTTGAATTTTGGTCGTTGGATTTGAATATTGTATGAGTATAATTGTTGATCTGAGGTAGATTTATTGTGGGGATTGTTATGATGATGAGGAAGGGTATGCTGAATTGGAAAGAATGCAGGTTTGGACCCGAAAAGGGTGGCAAAGTCCGAGTTTTAGAGGAGATGCTGCCGAAATTTTATAAAAATTAGAGATTTTGTTTATATGATTATTTAAAAAGATTTAGATTTAAAGGTTATATGGTTTGATTTTGAGTTATTAAGAAAATGAGCATGTTTTAAGTTTGATTCATTTAGAAAAGAATGAATTATGTTTTGAATTGGAACTATTGATGGACGGAATGGGAGGTGTGATAATGAAGGATAAGGATTGAATATGATTGATGTATGATGATGAATGAGATGTGATTGAAAATGATGTGGATGTTGATGAATTATAATTGAATTATTTATATGGCTTATGAATTTGAATGATCTGAGATACGAGGTTCCCTGGATTAAGTGCCGTGGCTTGCCACCACGTGTACCAGATTGAAAACTCGATACTCTATTGACCCTACGACGTAAGTGTGACCGGGCACTATATAAATTCCCGGGAATGTTACCCCCATTGAGTAATATTGATTATTTGAGATAAAGGTATGCATAGACTCTTGGGGATGCACGTTGGGGGACAGTCTAAGGACAATTCAGACTTGTCGGGTTGGCTGGATAACCGACAGATGAGCCTCATCAGCCATAGGACAGGCATGCATCATATGCATATTACTTGAGCTACTTGCTTGTGCTTTATTTGAGTATGCCTATATGTACTTGCCATGCTAAATGTGTATTTGTTACCTGCAGTAATTGTAACCTTCTTGTGTTTTCCTTTATCTGTCTATTTGTCTGTGAAAATGCATGATGGAACTGGAGGTATGGAGGAATGGCAGTATGGGACTTAGATTTAAGGTTAAGTTAAGTTAGGTTTAAATATCCTTAGTAAACCACCTTTTATAGCTTCTGTTTAATACTTTAAGCTCTATAATCTGAGTGTCGGCGTTCTAGGATTGCCTCTGGCATTCCCAGGACCTTATATATTATGTGTGTGGTACCTTTACCATACTGAGAACCTCCGGTTCTCATTCCATATTATGTTGTTGTTTTTCAGATGCAGGTCGAGAGGCTTCTCGTTAGGCGTCTGGACTCTTGAAGCGAAGTGGTTACTGGGTTATTTTGTTATGATGTGTTGTATATATATATATGTACTTAGCTTTCTCTCCGCATAACTTGTTCTTTTTTATCCTCTTAGAGGTTGATGGAGAGGCAGGATTGTGTATATGTACTTATGGGTTTTGGATATGTATGTATATATGTGTAAATATTCTTTGACCAGTCTTGACTTCGCAGGCTGAATTAGGAGCTTGTTATTTTGTATCTTTGGCACTCTATTCCTACTTCTGTTATCATATGTTCAATAGTTATGGTTTCCTTAGCACGCAAGTTAACTCGTTCCTTGAGCGTTGCGCTTTTATTTTGCGACTTTTTGTTTCCTCTATTCTTCAAGGCTCCTAGCATATTATAATTCTTCTGCTATTATATGTACTCATTTTATTTTAGAGGTCGTAATACCACACTACCTCTGTTTTACGACTTAAGCGTAAAGCTTAGTGTGATAGGGTGTTATTACATCTTCAAATCACAAAAAAAAACTCACAACACAAAACAGAGGCATATGAAAAAATTCTTGTGCAACTCTTCACCCAATTTTCATTAGAGCATTCCAAATAATGCAGCTAAAATCAGTTGATTTGTCAACAATTGACATGCTAGTTAGTATCATAATTCACCTTAGTTAAGTGAGGAGATGGAAACTACTAATTAGTTACGGAAGATAAAAATATAATATTCACATGAAATAAATAAATTCTTTCTATGTATATAGTCCTTTAATTTTTACATAGACCTCTTCGTTTTATTTTTTCTCTCCTTCTAAAGTTATATTTTTTTTATATTTGCTCCCTACAAGAAACTACTCTAGCTCTGCCAGTGCATAAGTTCAGTAGCTTTTAGAATGTTATCTTACAAATGACAGCTATAATAAACTATTTTTAATAAGTAAAAATTTTATCAAACTGCATCTAAAAATAACTTTCAATGAGAACAATTAACAATAATTATTTTGATTAAAATTTTTTTAAAATTTAAAATGATCATAATAGATATAAATACAAGGATACACAAAATATTTATTAATGCATTACATTATGAACTTGTTTGGATATCATTAAATAGTTAAAAAATATATATTAATGTGTTTAAAAAAATTTTAATAACAAAAGATAAAAGTACTAAAAAAATAAAAAATAAATTTTTTTAGAGGCTAAGGCTATAATTTATATCCTTTTTAGAAAAATCTTTTTTACTTAAAAAAATATTTTAACATAATAAATTAAAAATATATTTTTATATTATTATATCCAAACATAATTAATAAATAAAAAAATTATATAAGATATTTAAACATAAAATTGCTTTTATTTTTTTAAAAAATTTTTTAAAAAAAATCACCTAAAATAAGATTTTTTTTTTAAATTTACCCAAATAAATCTTATATTAATTTTTTTAATTTTGAATTTAAAAAAATATCTCCTTAAATACTTTTTAAAAAAAATATATCTAATTTTTTAAAGTTATGAACACATACATGCAATCTTTTTGATGTATCAAATATAAAATAAAATATTTATAATTTTAAAAAGCATAAACAGTAAACACAAGATTTACTTAACGGACACCAAAAGCTTTGGTTGTGTAATTTATGACAAATTTTTATTCCCAAATTTGTTTATGAAAAAAGTTTGGTAACAAAAAATTTTTGGTCATAACTAGCTAAAATTTTTTAAAATTTATTTCATTTATATAACTTAATAACATTTTGATTTTTTTATCTCATTCTCCTATCAATCCATTTATCATTCTCTTATCAGCCCTACTTGTTAATGATATTAATTATAATATTATATTTCTAATTATTAGACATTCTTGTAATCATTATTTAATATTCTCTTTTATAATTTAAATTTTATATTTAAGAATACAATAAATATTAATAATAATAAAGAACTGTAATAATAATATTCATTAAATGACTTTAATTGTAATTGATTTTTAATTTTTTTTATTTTATTTATTATCATTTTAAGAGTTAGTAAACATAAAGGTCTTATTTAGTAGGTTTATCATTGTTAGAAGAACTATGAAGGCCGTATATAAGAAGTCGTTTTTATCATTGCAAATAATATGACATTTGAATTCGACCTTAATATGGTACCTATGTCGAAAGGAGTTGAAGAATAATTTGAATAACAGATGGACTCACCCAATGTGATTGTTGCCAGTCAATCAACTTTTGAGAATATGAAAAACCATGCTAGTTTTGATGAGGTATGGTAATAAACTGATTTAATTTTTTTTTTGTGTGTTTTTATCAAGGTTACGAGAATCGAACCGGTCAATGAACCGATAGAATGACTGGTTTAATGGTTCAGAGATTCAATCAGAGTTCAATCGAAATTCAACCGATTTAATTAAATATATAATAAAATTATAAAATATTTAATATATAATTTTAAATATTTAAATTTAATATTTTTTTATAATTTATGATTAAAAATTCACAAAAAATCAACAATAAAATATTTAAAAAACAGCATAAACAAAAAAATTCCAGCATAAACACAATGTAGTAAAACAATCAGAATCAAACCATAAACATCTCAAAATCAGAAAAATTTCAGCAGTCCAGCACAATGCAATGAAGCATGCACCATAGCACTATCAACAATTCAAAATCAGAAAATCATCAACTAGAATCACCAATCCAAAATCAGAGAAAATCAGCATAAACAACTCAATGTAGAATTGTGACAATATTTCTATTTTGAATCAATAACAGCAAAACAACAATTCACCAAAATAGCAAGTACAACATATTGGATTTAAAAATCAATCTCAGTAGAATTAATAAATTAAACAATTGAATTTATAACTCATCAACGACAGAATTCAAATAAAAATTCAAAAAAATTAATATCTCAAAACTCAAAATCATCAATAATACATATGCATATTCAGAATAAATTTCAAATTTTAGAGGAATAGAGTCAGAGAGATATTCAGAGAGAGTTAGTTTGAGACTTGAGATCCGAGGGTTGAAAATTTGAAAAATTTAGCCATGGAAATAAACTAAGACTGCAAGATACCACACGAAAAAGAGAAGCAACAATGGCGAGATACAGTGTGGAGAAGGGAAGAAGAAACGACACCGGCGAGGAAGGGAGAAGCGGAAACGACGAGGAGGGGAGAAGCAAAAACGACACAGGGGAGGAAGGGAGAAGCAGCGACGACCCATGACAAGGAGCGGAGAAGCGGCGACAACGACCCACGGCGAGGAGCAAGGAAGCAGCAACATAGAGACAAAGAGGGCGACAGAGAGAGAGAAGGGAGAGAAGGGTTCAGCGATGACAATGATGTGGGGCTATGGGCTGCGGTGGCTATGGGTGGCTTTGGGTGGCTAGAGTTCTTTTTCTTTCAATTTCAAAACTTTCTTCAGTTTCAGAGAAGAGAGGCCGAGAGGGGTGGGAGTGGGTTGCGGGTCTTGGGTAGCAATTCAGGGTTTGTTTTTGTATATATAAACTATAAAACATTTCCATTTAAAGGGGGTTCCGAATCGGAAATCCTTTAAAAAAATCGGCCAGTTTCAATGGTTCCTCGGTTAACTGTCGGTTCGACCGGTTCTTTGACCGGTTTTTTGCCAAGCGATTTAAAAAACTAACCGGACTGACTTGGTGACCGATTCCCAGTTGAACCGGCCAGTCTAGTTGGGTTTTTAGAACTATGGTTTTTATGCACATTTATAATTATATTGTATACATAACATTCATAATAAGTTCATATACATAACCTCTATAATTACATACAACTAACATCTAAAAATTAAATTCATATTTATTAGATATTTCATCCATACACATATCATTTTTTAGTTATTGTATAAGTAACTATCAAGTTAACATAGATGTTTTTAAATTTTATCATAATTGAATTTTGAAAAAAATGTCAAATTCTTAAATTAATTTATTCAATTGATAAATTTACTCATAACATCCATAAATTCATATACATAATATCCATAATTTTATATTAATTAAGTCCATAATTTTATACATATGATGTTTATAATTAATAAATTTTTATAATTAATATTACCAAATTTTAAACTACGCGTCTTATTGTATTCTTCAAATTATCTTATATGTACACTAATAAATCATGATTTTAATTATTTTAATATTTTTTATTTAATATTTATATGTATGCTTATTTATTGATTTTAATATGACGAGTTAATAATTATTTTTAATTATTTTATTTTTTATTTTTTAATAGTCTATATGTAAAATATGAGTTGTATAGTAGTTGTTAAAACTTTTTTAATTTAACCTCCATAATTTTTGCAAAAAATTATATTTTAATAGATAATAATATAATGAAGGGATGTTAGGGATTTAATTTGGGAGAAACTGAAATTGATTTTAAAAAAAATATTAATAACTCTAAGCACGTAAAAAAAGAATAGGTGATAAAAAGGGTAAAAGATAAAAAAAATATATATCATTTACTTATAAAAAAAGTAAAAATTTTTTACTTACTATTTCTATATTATAATTACTTTTTCACTATCTAGCATTATCGTTTATTACTTCAATTATCTTATCATTGAAACGATTACATTCTAAGTGAATAAAAGAGTTGTTGGGCAATTAATTACCATTTAACTTCCATTTCTTTATTTTATCTTTTCTTAGAAGAAAAATTAAACCTTCTTTTGTTGCTTTATATCCTGTTTTTATTGGCACGTAAGGCTCCAATCTCAGTGCTTCCAGCTTTTTCCGATCCACACTCATTATGCAACTACTCAATTCGTTACAAAATCAGTTTACTATTCCAAGCATGCTTATGCTAATGAAACCCTAATTCCAGCCTATTTCATACTTTGCAACAACAAATACATAATTTTTTTAATCTACATTTAAATCAGTGATTACTTCCATAAAAAACATCATCAAAAGATAATATTATAAATTGTTAGATAGTTAGAGATAGGGTATATCTAAAACAAGCACAACAATTATGTGTTTATTGGATGCGCCATATTTATATAAACCATTAGATTTGATTATATGAAAATCAAAAGTTAATATGAAAGAAGAGCATTGATGGACTCTAATAAATACAAAATATCTTAGTACATAAATAAATGCTTTAAATGGTAATACATTAATACTTCTTTAAAGGTTAACAGAATCTTTTATTCTTAAATAATTAAATATAAAATATATAAATACAAAAATATGAGTATTTTTTATTTAATAAGATTAATTATTATGCAAGAAATTTTTATGATATTAAAAAATTATATTAAAATAAAATTTTAAACTGTAACGTAAAAATATAAAATAATTAAAATTTTATTTTATATTACTTAACAAATAATTAGATTATTATATTCAAAATTTATTATCTAACTAATTTTATTAAAGATATTGTTATATAATATAATTTTTCATCAAAATATTTTAAAAATATAATTTATTTAAAATATTATATATAATACATGAAAATATTAACCTTTTTATTTTTTTATTTTTTTTAAAAACAGAATAAATAATATAATTCTAAAAATATGCCTATCATATTACATATTTACTTATATTAGTAAGATCTAAACTAATCAATTTTACGTAATTAAAAATATAAAACATATAAATACAAAAAAAATAAAAGTATTTTGAAAATATTATGACATTTACACTAATTTTTCATATATATATATATATATTTGGTCGAGTTAGAGAATAAAAAATTTAACTAAAACAATAAAAAAATACTTGAAAATAATAAAAATAAAAAATGATCTTATTATAAATATATAATTTTAAATATTATATATATAAAATTTTAAATGTTAATTTTAATAAATAAAAAATATTTTTTTATTTATATGTTTTATATTTTTAATTAGGTAAGTTTGATTAGTTTAGGTCTTACTAATATAAGTAAATATATAATGTGATAGGCATGTATTTAGAATTATATTATTTTTATTCCGTTTTTCTAAAAAAAATTGAAAAAATAAAAAGGTTAATATTTTCAGGTATTATATATATAATATTTTAAATAAATTATATTTTTAAAATATTTTGATGAAAAATTATTTATTTTTTTCATTGATATTTATTTTATTTTTTTGTGCTTCCCAAGTTTTAATGTAGTTTTTAATATTTCTTGAAAATAGATTTTTGATCAAATTCAATTAGGCATAATAACTACTTTATTTCCATTTGTAAAACAAATGTAACCACTTATTATACTAATGTTATTTTGTAGTTTTTCTTCTAATTGCAAGAATACATTTTCTTTACAAAAGAGCTTTACACCGGAGATATTAAAAATATTAAAAACAATACTAAAACGGGAAATAAAATTGTATTTATATTTGTAACAACTAAATGTCTAAAAATTAAAAGAGTATAATATATATATTACACAACTAATTTGTTGATTTAAATATAGTTTAAAATAAATACAAATATATTAAAAAAGATTACTTTTCACGCACATATTATTTATATGTATATTTTTAATTATGTAAGTTTGATTAGTTTAGGTTTTACTAATATAAGTAAATATATAATGTGATAGGTATGTATTTAGAATTATATTATTTTTATTCTGTTTTTCTAAAAAAAATGAAAAAATGAAAAAAGGTTAATATTTTCATGTATTATATATTATATTTTAAATAAATTATACTTTTAAAATATTTTGATGAAAAATTATTTTATATAATAATATTTTTAACAAAATTAATTAATTAATAAATTTTTGAATATAATAATCTAATTATTTGTCAAGTAATATAAAATAAAATTTTAATTATTTTATATTTTTATGTTACAGTTTAAAATTTTATTTTAATATAATTTTTTAATATTATAAAAATTTATTCTATAATAACTAATCTTATTGAATAAAAAATACTCATATTTTTGTCTTTATATATTTTATATTTAATTATTTAAGAATAAAAGATTCTGTCGCCATTTAAAGTATTGCGTATTAAAGTATTGTCATTTAGTCACCAAAAAAAAAGTATTGTCATTTAAAGCATTTATTTATGTAGTAAGATATTCTGTATTTATTAGAGTCCATCAACGATCTTCTTTCATATTAGCCTTTGATTTTCATCTAATTAAATCTAATGGTCTATATAAATGTGGCGCATCCAATAAACATACAATTGTTGTGCTCGTTTTAGACATACCCATCGTTCTAACAATTAATATTTAATTGAACTATCTAATAATTTGTAATATCATATTCACATAAAAATAATTTTATGAAAGTAACCACTGTTTAAATGTTATTCAACAATAATCTTTTTTATTTATACTTTTGTTTATTGGTTATACTGTTCTTGTTGATTAATTAGGGTTATTAACCTAAATGTTTCTAAACACTTCTTAGCTAAATTTACTATATAATATAATAAAAATATTCATTATTTCTTCGTTGCAATTAAAATATATAAAATTATACATATAAATCCACTATATATATATATATATATATATATATATATATATATATATATATATATATATATATATATATAAAACACGAATAATTAACTTAAGAATTCAATTGGGTAGTCAATTTTTTTTGTCAACAACAATTAATATTTTTTAAGTTTTTATCTTAAATTATAAATTTTAAATCTTAAATCATCAACTCTAAATCATAAATTTTAGACCTTTCGAAAATAAATTAAAAAAAAGTGTACAACGAAATTTAAAGAAAAACTAACATGAACTAATTAAAAATTTTCCTGGGAACAAAGACCATTAGCAATGGCCTTGTTGGTTTCTAAATTTGTAGTCTCATAAACCGGAAGTTCTTCTTGGTACCTTCCTTCAGCTCCACAAATAATATGATCTAATTCGAACAGATCAGAACTTGAATAACTCAAAGCATCCTCATCCTCATCCTGGTCCACATCCTCATCTTCACAATTACCATAATACCCACTAATATACTCGAATTTACCATCATTACCTTCACGTGAAGAATGATTTTCTCTTGCTTCTATGCAAGAAATAGAACTTCTTGTAATCTTTCTAACATTCAATGGAAACAAGCTTGGATCTTTCTCACTATAAGCACTGTACCTCTGTTGTTGAGAATCATTCTCCCCAAGAATTAAGCTAACTGGGTAAAATCTCACAGATCTTTTGACTCCATTATTATTATTATTGTCGCTCTTCACGTTTGATGAAGATGATGATGAGGTTTTGCTGGTGCAAGACCTTCTTGAAAACGAAGCCGCCGCCATTGTTGTTGATGAAGAAGAAGAAGAAAAACATGGCGACTTGGATTTGTGTTGGAATGTTAAGTTTACATCATCAACTGCTCCAACGTAACACATCTTCTTGGCCTTCTTCACGCTTCCAGAGTTGAAGATTGAACACAGGAAGCTAGCTATTCGGCTTCCCGGAGAGATTGGTTGCTTAACTTTCCGGTTCAATTCGCCGTACATTTTCAATGCTCTTAGCTTGCTCCTTGCAAATCTATCACTATCACCATCGCCATCGCTATCACCAGCACGCTTTTCCTTCTTCTTCTGCTGCTTTTTCTGATTCTTCTTCTTCCTCTGCTGCTTTGACGATGATGAAAATGTTGCACCAACACCATAGCTACATTCTGAGGAGGCTGATGAGGTGACAGAGTTCGTGAAGATTTGATGAGAGAATTCATCATTTAGCATCACTGCGTGACGACAAAGATGATTATTCATCTTCTCCTTCTTGTTCTTGTTCTTGTTCTTGTTGTTGCCTCTACCACCCCCACCCCCAACCCCACCATGGTTATGTTTCATGGTGGTGGTTGGGTTGGTTTTTTCTTCATTCAAGTGATGATGATGATGACCCACTTGTTGATGATTGTCAAGGTCAGATTTTGATCCGTCAATTGAACGGTATATGGCATCTAAGAGGGTGGAAGAGAAAGAAGGGGTTCTTTTACTTTGTAGGTAGGTTAAGTTCTCCTCCTTCTCCATTATGTACATCTAGTCAAGTGTCAGTGCACACTACTACTACTACGATGTACTTTTTATAGGGGAACATTGAAGCAGAGAAACATGTTAGAGCAGAGAAAGAGGGAAATTTTGTGTGCATGTGTGAGATTTGGTGATAGGAGGAAAGAGGACACTGAGGTTTAGTTTAAGGGTGGTGAATAGCTGTAATGTTGGGACATCAAATGTCAAAAGCTGCAAGAGATATATAATAGGACACAAGTTGAGGATCATGTGAGAAACAGAGAAAGATTGTGTTTGTGTCTGTGATTTGAGGTTGTGAAAAAAAGAGGAACACTGGACCTGGAATAGAGAATTTTAAAAGTAGGCAATTTTTGTGGGATAAAATTGTGATATTTTATTTTAATTTTTCTTACTCAAGGCATGTATAGGTCTTTTTATTTTAAGCAATAGTGTACTGCAAAGAAAGTGTGTGGCTTTAGGTGAACATACATATACACATCTAATGGGAAATACGATGACTAGCTAAAGGTGCTCAACATCCAATCAATTCCATACAATTGTTGAATAGATCTCTAAACGAAAAAAATTGATGAAGTGATAAAGCGAGAGTTAATCACGGGTGAATTTAAAATTTTAATTATATATAAACTCCATTGATCCATCCATTATAACTCGGATATTGAAACGAATAATCATAAATGATGAAAGAAATAGTAACGAAATTTTATTCTCATAAATATCATAATCAAAATGGATGATGGTCATATTTCTCTCTACATTATAAAAACAACCTAAAGAGAAGGACAAGGTATATGCGAAATTCCAATTGATTGATTCATAAGAAAATATCTTATAAACTAACTTGAGTATCGAAGTACCTTTTGTAGGTATTCATAACACTTGTTATTCTTTGATGACCGATGTAGATCTCTTCCAGCTCAAAAATTGAGCATATCATCTGGAGGAAGACAAGCTATATGTGGCAATCTCCATAGCAGGACAAAAATAATTGGCGCCTATCATGGGTTGAAAAATTAAATTTTTCTTTGCGCTCTAATTCTTAAGACCATGTTTGATAATTAATCTCCTCCAAGACTATCCGAGCTTCTTCGTATGGTGACATAACTGCAACAAGTCAATCAACGTGTGGAGACATAAAATCAGCGAATGGCAAATTAGTTAGCCGAACTTACTAATGCTCGGATAACCAACAATGAAAATAATGAAGGTGATGAGGACGATAAAGAGGAGATAGAAAACTCTAATCTAACTCATGTTTCGGAAACACAATAGCAAGACAATACTCAACCTACAGCTTAGATGGACAGACAAAGCATTGCTGGTCCATTCACTACCGAAGTCATGAATTTTCAGCTTCCTCGACACTTTGCTTTACCTTTAACTTTGAAGCCATATGATGGACTTGGTCCAAAGAAACATATACAAAAATTTTGTTCCATAATGTTTGTTAATGGTGCTTCTAATCCTATTTTATGTCGTTATTTACCTACTTTTTTGGATACAGCTGTACTTGATTGGTTTTCTTCTTTACCAGCAAGTTCTATTTCTTGCTTTCAAGTTTTGGCCAAGCTTTATGTGGGTCAATTTGTGGCCTCCTCCATATACCTATATGACTCTGATTATCTAATCACAATTAAGCAAGGACAACATAAGAGCTTACGAGACTATGTCACTCGATTTACAAAGATCGCAATGAATATTCCTGAGGTGCATCTCCATGCCATCAAAAGTGGACTTCAGCAAGAAAAGTTTCAAGAAACCATTGCTGTCACTAAGCCAAAAACTCTCGCTGAATTCCATGAAAAAGGCCAAAGGACAAATGGAAGTTGAAGAGTTTCGGCAAGCTCGGAGATCAAAGAAAAATACTGTCTTTAAGTGCATTCTTTCTTCCCCACCAATTTTAAAGCGTCCTGAACTAAGTAAATCTTTACTTGTGTATTTATCTATCTCTAATATAGCTATAAGTTCTATTCTTGTTACAAAAATTGAGAAGCATCAGTGCCTTGTATATTTTGTTAGCAAGTCTCTCCAGCATTCCGAGCTTTGCTATCTAAAACTTGAAAAGCTCGCCTTGACTCTTGCTTATTCAACTTGACGATAGTAACCTTATTTCCAAAGTCATACAATCATTTTTCGCACCGAGAAATCCCTACAACAAGTCCTTGCTTAGCCCAAACTAGCAGGCTGACTTATTAAGTGGTCCATTGAGTTATCAGAGTTTGATATCAAATATCAGTCACGGGGTCATTGAAATCTCAACATTTAGCTGCTTTCTTTACCGAATTCACTACCGCTGATGCGAAGATCTCATCCCCACATGGACCCTATATGTGGATGGTGCTTCTAACCCTAAGGTATGTGAAGTAGGTATCCTTTTAAGATGGCCAAGGAGTTGTATTAGAGCATTCATTCTTTTTAAAGCAAGTGACAATCAAGCTGAGTATGAAGCACTCTTAGCTGGGTTATATTTGGCAAAAGACCTGCAGGTTTGGCATATTGTTGTTTATTGTGACTCTTTACTTGTGATACAGTAGGTAAACAATTTCTTCCAAGTAAAAGAATCCTTATTAGAAACATATTTGACTGCTATCAAACATTTAATATCCTATTTTGAAAAATTTGATATGCAATATATACCTAGGAAACAAAATAGACAAGCAGATGTTTTATCTAAGTCAGTTACTACTCGTCCACATTCTCATGATGCATCCTCATTATAGCCTACACTAACAACTCTTAGTGTATATCTACCCCCTATTTTAAGTATATTTTAGGCATCAGATTGGAGATCTCATATATTTCTTATTTGTAAACAAAAGAAATTCCATCTGAGATACCTAATCAGAGGAAATTTAAAAGATAGACTGTCTTTATTACCTTACTTGGCACTGACCTTTATAAGAGAGGAATCTCATATCCTCTCTTAAAATATGTGAGCCCATTAGAAGCAGACTTAGCACTTGCTGAAGCACATGAAGTAGTTTGTAGCACTCATGTTGAAAGCCAAAGTTTAGCCTATAAGATTTTTCGTGCAAGTTTCTTTTGGCTGACTTTATAACGTGATTATAAAGACAAAATAAGGCTTTGTGATCATTGTCAAAAGCATGCACCTATAATTCATAATCAAGCTAGTCCTATGCTCGGTAAAGGAGCATGAAGGCATCGGGAGAAGAGCTCAAAGCCGATGAGAGCCTTGTGTCCCCCCATTATACACAAGTAGAATGAAAAGGGCCACTCTGGACGGGTGGCACCATCCTGCCATTCTAGGAGACTTACCTAGCGATCGCCATGAAGATGCTCTAGCTCTTTTCCGGCTTTAGCTCTTTTCTTCTTATTAACTGAATTTTTTTAACTGCTAGTACCATACCTTTATTTACTGGAGACCTCTCTTGGTAAGTCAGCATGAAAGGCTATGGAATGTCTTAATGCTAGTCGAGGCAATGAATATTGTGTATAGATCTATCCCGTTGTCCAAGAGTAAGGCTTTCGCTCCCCCCTTGAAACTCAATCCTGTTTGTCAAATGCAGGTTTCGTTCAGTGCTTTACTTCAAGAGAATTTCTTTTTCTCTTACTTTTTTTTTTCAAAGAAGATAGGGTTTCGGTTGGCATTCGGCGTAAGCCCTTTCCTCTTATCTGTTGTTATCTTACCTTAGTAATTTATGTCCACACCCACGCACAAAGAATAGGTTGTGAATGTCCTCTTTTATTTTCAGGAAGAATTGGGATTTACCAGGAATGAGAGCAGAATGAGCAGCCTAACGACGTACCTTCAACTCGCAACTCGAAAGGCTAAGCCAATAAGAGATAGTCCTTCCGTGTGAAAGAATTGGATCTTCTCTTGTGAACGAATCCCCTGTTCTCTTTGAAAGACTAGCCTGTGGGACTAACTAAGTTATCACATTCGATTGAGGTAAGTTGATCATTTAATAAGTGGGGGATAGATGCTTTATGAGCATTTTCTTTAACTCCTGGTCAAGTAAAATTTCTTCTTGTTGGAATCAGTTATTTTTCAAAATGGGTTAAAGCTTAACCATTAGCAAAATTAACTTTGGACAAAATAATTTCTTTTGTTTAGAAAAATATTATCTGTAGATTTGGTATTCCACAACACATTATTACTAACAATGATCGGCAGTTTATTTGTTGACAAAAATTTTGTTGCCTTTTCATAGAACTTTAAGGTTCAATAAACATATCTCCTTAGTAGAACACCCACAATCAAATGGGCTACCTGAAGCTACTAATAAGGTGATTTTACATGCTCTAACAAAGAAGCTCGATGATGCTAAAGGATTATGGGTCGACCTTATACCTGAAATTTTATAGGGATATAACACTACTATTCAATCTACAACTCGAGAAATACCATTCCAATTAGTCTATGAATGCCACACCATGATCCCTGTAGAAATTTGTCAAGCCTCTTTACGCGCACATTTCACCTCTGATGATCAAAACTCACAAGCTAGACTTATGGAGTTCGATACTATAGAAGAAATTCAAAACTTGGCTGTAGTCAAACACTAAGCTATGCAACAACAAATAGCTCGGCGATACAATGCCAAAGTCCAACCTCATATATTTCAAGTTGGTAACCTCGTCTTAAGAGGAACTGAAGCTGCACGATGACCACCTGCTCATGGCAAATTAGCAGCAAAGTGGGATGACTGGTGCACGAATCCCCACATTTCGTACAACTAAACCAGCAAGTGCACTGAGTCATCCAAGTAATACCTGAGTGAGTTAGGGTCGATCCCACGATGATTGTGGTTTGAAGCAAGCTATGGTTATCTTGCAGGTCTTAGTCAGGCGGCTAGAAGAGTTGTTGAATTTGTGAGATCTGAACTAGGTTGATATGTTTACAATGATAATCTTAAATTTTATATGGTTAAGGTTTGAAGTTGCTTTGTCCTTCTGGATTAACTCTGGTCTTACTGTCTTCTTCAATTGTGAATGATTTCTTCTATGATAGGCTGTATGTGATTGATGCTGGTTTGAGCAGCCACCAATAATCCTCCAGATCTGAACACCAGGGTTAGTGCGCATCCAGTTTGATTGAGGGTGAACCTCCTGCAGTCCATTCTCCTTAATGATCCTATTCAAAATGCCACAGATAAGGTTGGATCTTCCAGATCAGAGAATGCTGTGCCTTTGGGTACTAGCCTCTACCATAGAGACCCTAATCTCCCTATACCTCGGTTGAACTGGTGTCTCGAGAAGTCCCCAATGAAGTTGTGGATTAAACGTTTGAGAGATGTATAATCAAGCTGGCGGTTCAATGCTTTCCAGTCACATATTCACACGAACGCAAGAAGACACGGGTGGTTGTCAGGCATGCAATCTTAGTATGAAAAACACAGCTGATTGTCACGGATCATCCCATTCATCAAGTTGAAGAACAAATATATAGCTTAGAATTGAATCAAACATGGATTGAAGAGAAACCGTAATACTTTTATTAATTCATAGAACTCAGCAGGGCTCCTCCCCTCAACTTAGGAAGTTTAGAAACTCATACTGATAGAAAATACAAGCATAGAATTCGAAATATGCTAGAAGAGATCCTAAACAAGTGTGATCTTCTCCCTTAAATACTAAACTAATGACTAGTAAGCGTAAAATAGTCTTTTTAGTGCTAAAATCCACTTTCGGGGTCCACTTGGTGAGTGTTTAGGCTGATCTTTGATGAGATCCACGTGTTAGGAGGCCTCTAGGGCATTGAACGCTGGCTAGAGGTCCTCTTTCGGTGTTTGGGCGCCTGGTCTCCTCCTTTGGGCGCTGGACACCTAGAATGGGGCAGGAGGCTGGTGTTGGACGCCAGTTTTGGGCCTTCTAATCTGAAGCAAAGTATAAACTATTATACATTGATGGAAAGCTCTAGAAGTCAGCTTTCCATAGCCATTGAGAACGCTCCATTTGGACTTCTGTAGCTCCAGAAAAGCTCTTTCAAGTGCAAGGAGGTCAGATCCGGACAACATCTGCAGTGCTTTCTCTGTCTCTGAATCAGACTTTTGCTAACTTTTGCTCCACCTCCTCAATTTGAGCTAGAAATTACCTGAAATTGCACAAAAATATACAAACTCAAAGTAGAATATAAAAATGTGAATTTTACACTAAAACCTATGAAAACTTAATAAAAATTAAACAAAACATGCTAAAAACTATATGAAAATGATGCCAAAAAGCGTATAAAATATCCACTCATCACAACACCAAACTTAAACTGTTTCTTGTCCCCAAGCAACTAGAAACAAATTAGGATAAAAAGAAGAGTAAGATACAATAAATCTCAGAGTTTCCAATGAAGCTTAGTTTCAATTAGATGAGCGAGACTTAGTAGCTTTTTGCTTCTGAATAGTTTTGGCATCTCATTATCCACTAAAACTCAGAATGGTTGGTCTCTTTAGGAACTTAGAATCCAGATGATATTACTGACTCTCCAAGTTCAGTTCCTTTTTAATTATTGAACACAACTTTTAGAGTCTTGGTCGTGGCCCTTGATGAGCGGATAATTTATACGCTTTTTGGCATTGTTTTTAGTATGTTTTCAGTATGATTTAGTTAGTTTTTAGTATATTTTTATTAGTTTTTAATTAAAAATCACATTTCTGGACTTTACTATGAGTTTGTGTGTTTTTCTGTGATTTCAGGTATTTTCTGGCTGAAATTGAGGGACCTGAGCAAAAATCAGATTCAGAGGTTGAAGAAGGACTGCAGATGCTGTTGGATTCTGACCTCCCTGCACTCAAAGTGGATTTTCTGGAGCTACAGAACTCCAAATGGCACGCTTCAAATTGCGTTGGAAAGTAGACATCCAGAGCTTTCCAGAAATATATAATAGTCCATACTTTGAATAAGGATTGACAACGTAAACTGGCGTTGAATGCCAGTTCCATGTTGTAGTCTGGCGTTCAGCGCCAGGAACAAGTTGCAAAGTAGAGTTCAACGCCAGAAACATGTTACAAACTGGCGTTCAACTCCAAGAAAGACCTCTCCACGTGTAAACTTCAAGCTCAGTCCAAGCACACACCAAGTAGGCCCCGGAAGTAGATTTCTACATCATTTACTCAATTCTGTAAACCCTAGTAACTAGTTTAGTATAAATAGGACTTTTTACTATTGTATTAGACATCTTGGGACGTTTAGTTCTTAGATCATGGGGGCTGGCCATTCGGCCATGCCTGAACCTTTCACTTATGTATTTTTCAACGGTAGAGTTTCTACACACCATAGATTAAGGTGTGGAGCTCTGCTGTTCCTCAAGGATTAATGCAAAGTACTACTGTTTTTCTATTCAATTCAACTTATTCCGCTTCTAAGATATTCATTCACACTTCAACATGAATGTGATGATCGTGACAAAGTCATCATCATTCTCCTATGAACGCGTGCCTGACAACCACTTCCGTTCTACCTTCGATTGAATGGATATCTCTTGGATATCTAATACAGGGGACCGAGTCCGAGTTATTAGCATCTTCGTGGTATAAGGTAGAACCCATGGATGGCCATTCCTGAGATCCGGAAAGTCTAAACCTTGTCTGTGGTATTCCGAGTAGGATCTGGGAAGGGATGGCTGTGACGAGTTTCAAACTCGCGAATGCTGGGCGTAGTGACAGACGCAAAAGGATAGTAAATCCTATTCCAGTATGATCGAGAACCGATAGATGATTAGCCATGCAGTGACAGCACATTGGACCATTTTCACAGGAGGATGGGATGTAGCCATTGACAATGGTGATGCCCTACATAAAGCTTGCCATGGAAAGGAGTATGATTGATTGGATGAAGACAGCAGGAAAGCAGAGATCAGAGGAACGAAAGCATCTCTATACGCTTATCTGAAATTCTCCCCAATGAATTATATAAGTACCACTATCCTATTTTATATTTTATTTATTTTCATTCACTATAATTTCTTAATACAGTTTAATCCGCCTGACTGAGATTTACAAGGTGACCATAGCTTGCTTCAAGCCGACAATTTCCGTGGGATCGACCCTTACTCACGTAAGGTTTATTACTTGGATGACCCAGTACACTTGCTGGTTAGTTGTACGAAGTTTTGAAACAGATATAAGATCATGAACGTGTGTATTGAGTTTTTATCACCGTTACCAAGGAATGGAATGATCACGATTTTGCATACAAAGTTTTTGGCGCCGTTGTCGGGGATTGTTCGAGTTTGGACAACTGACGGTTCATCTTGTTGCTCAGATTAGGTAATTTTCTTTTTGTTTTATTTTCAAAAAAAAAATTTTCTTCAAAAATCTTTCAAAAAAAAAAATTTTCCCTTTGTTTTCGAAAATTATTTTAAAATTTTTAAGAATGAATTCTAAAGTTTCAAAATGGTATGCTGAAGTTTGGCTGGCCATCAAGCTTTAGACTAACCTGGTATGATTCTTGGAATCTTGATTGAGGACTATGAAATCATTGCTTCCTTTTCCCTATACGTTTTCAAAAAAATAAAAGTATACAAAATAATAATAATAATAATAATAATAATAATAATAATAATAATAATAATAATAATAATAATAATAATAATAATAATAATAATAATAATAAAATCATAAAATCAAAAATATTTTGTGTTTCTTGTTTGAGTCTTGAGTCAATTTTTAAGTTTGGTATCAATTGCATTTTTTCTAAAAATGTATGCATTTTTCAAAAATTTATGCATTCATAGTGTTCTTCATGATCTTCAAGTTGTTCTTGGTAAGTCTTCTGGTTTGATCTTGATGTTTTCTTATTTTGTGTCTTTTCTTGTTTTACATGTGCATTTTTGCATTCATGGTGTCTGAACATTAAAAATTTCTAAGTTTGGTGTCTTGCATGTTTTCTTTGCATAAAAAATTTTTCAAAAATATGTTCTTGATGTTCATCATAATCTTCAAAGTGTTCTTGGTGTTCATCTTGACATTCATAGTGTTCTTGCATGCATCATGTGTTTTGATTCATAATTTTCATGTTGTGAGTCATTTTTTTATGTTTTTCTCTTTCATCATTAAAAATTCAAAAATAAAAAAATATTTTTCCCTTTTTCACTCATAAATTTTTGAAAACTTAAGTTGACTTTTTCAAAACTTTTTAAAATTTAGTTGTTTCTTATGAGTCAAATCAAATTTTCAATTTGAAAATCCTATCTTTTTCAAAATCAAATCTTTTTCATTTTTTTCTTATTTATTTTCGAAAATTATAAAAATATTTTTCAAAAATCTTTTTCTTAATTCTATCTCATAATTTTCGAAAATATTACTAACAATTAATGTGATTGATTCAAAAATGTTAAGTTTGTTACTTGCCTAGTAAGAAAGGTTCAATCTTTAAACTCTAGAATCATATCTTTTTAGTTTCTTGTTAGTCAAGTAATCAACTTTAAAATAAAATCTTTTTCTAACTTCTTATCTTTTTAAAATTGATTTTCAAATCTTATCTTTTTGTTTCAATCATATCTTTTTAAATTTCAATCATATCTTTTTCAAAAACAAATTTCAAAACTTTTTCAATCAATCTCATCTTTTTGTTTCAATCATATCTTTTTCAAAACCACCTAACTAATTTAATCTCTCTTAAATTTTCGAAAATACCTCCCTCTTTTTCAAAATCTCATTTTGATTAACTAAATATTTTAAATTTAATTTAATTTCAATTTTTAATTTTCGAATTCTCTCACATCTCATCTCCTTCTATTTATTTATTCATCTACTAACACTTCTCTTTCACCCAAAAATTCGAACACCACCTCCCTCTCTGTGTTCGAGTTTTTTCCTCTTCTCTTCTTTACATTACATTCTTTTCTTGTTCTCTTCTCTTTCTTATGAGCAGGAACAAGGAAAAAGGCATTCTTGTTGAAGCTGATCCAGAACCTGAAAGAACTCTGAAGAGAAAACTAAGAGAAGCTAAATTACAACAATCCAGAGACAACCTTACTGAAATTTTCGAACAAGAAAAGGAGATGGCAGACGCACCTAACAACAATAATGCAAGGAGGATGCTTGGTGACTTCACTGCACCTAATTCCAATTTACATGGAAGAAGCATCTCAATCCCTGCCATTGGAGCAAACAACTTTGAGCTTAAACCTCAATTAGTCTCTCTGATGCAACAGAACTGCAAGTTTCATGGACTTCCATCTGAAGATCCTTTTCAGTTCTTGACTGAATTCTTGCAGATCTGTGATACTGTTAAGACCAATGGGGTTGACCCCGAGGTCTACAGGCTTATGCTTTTCCCGTTTGCTGTAAGAGACAGAGCTAGAGTGTGGTTGGACTCTCAACCCAAAGATAGCCTGAACTCTTGGGATAAGCTGGTCACGGCTTTCTTAGCCAAGTTCTTTCCTCCTCAAAAGCTTAGTAAGCTTAGAGTGGATGTTCAAACCTTCAGACAGAAAGAAGGTGAATCCCTCTATGAAGCTTGGGAGAGATACAAGCAACTGACCAAAAAGTGTCCTTCTGACATGCTTTCAGAATGGACCATCCTGGATATATTCTATGATGGTCTATCTGAATTAGCTAAGATGTCGTTGGATACTTCTGCAGGTGGATCCATCCACCTAAAGAAAATGCCTGCAGAAGCTCAATGACTCATTGACATGGTTGCTAACAACCAGTTTATGTACACTTCTGAGAGGAATCCTATAGGTAATGGGACGCCTCAAAGGAAGGGAGTTCTTGAAATTGATGCTCTGAATGCCATATTGGCTCAGAACAAACTATTGACTCAGCAAGTCAATATGATTTCTCAGAGTCTGAATGGAATGCAAGCTGCATTCAACAGTACTCAAGAGGCATCTTCTGAAGAAGAAGCTTATGATCCTGAGAACCCTGCAATAGCAGAGGTAAATTATATGGGTGAACCTTATGGAAACACCTATAACTCCTCATGGAGAAATCACCCAAATTTCTCATGGAAGGATCAACAAAAGCCTCAACAAGGCTTTACTAATAGTGGAAGAAACAGGTTTAACAATAGTAAACCTTTTTCATCATCCACTCAGCAACAGACAGAGAATTCTGAGCAGAATCCATCTAGCTTAGCAAATTTAGTCTCTGATCTATCTAAGGCCACTCTGAGTTTCATGAATGAAACAAGGTCCTCCATTAGAAATTTGGAGGCTCAAGTGGGCCAGCTGAGTAAGAAGATCACTGAAACTCCTCCTAGTACTCTCCCAAGCAATACAGAAGAGAATCCAAAGAGAGAGTGCAAGGCCATTGATATAACCATCATGGCCAAACCTACAGGGGAGGAAGAGGACGTGAATCCCAGTGAAGAAGACCTCCTGGGACGTCCAGTGATCAACAAGGAGTTTCCCTTTGAGGAGCCAAAGGAATCTGAGGCTCATCTAGAGACCATAGAGATTCCAATGAATCTCCTTATGCCCTTCATGAGCTCTGATGAATATTCTTCTTCTGAAGAGAATGAGGATGTTACTGAAGAGCAAGTTTCCAAGTACCTTGGTGCAATCATGAAGCTAAATGCCAAATTATTTGGTAATGAGACTTGGGAAGATGAACCTCCCTTGCTCACCAATGAACTGAGTGATCTGGATCAACTGAGATTGCCTCAGAAGAAACAGGATCCTGGAAAGTTCTTAATACCTTGTACCATAGGCACCATGACCTTTGAAAAGGCTCTATGTGACCTTGGGTCAGGGATAAACCTCATGCCCCTCTCTGTAATAGAGAAACTGGGAATCTTTGAGGTGCAAGCTGCCAGAATTTCATTAGAGATGGCAGACAAATCTATGAAAATGGCTTATGGACTAGTAGAGGATGTGTTAGTAAAGGTTGAAGGCCTTTACATCCCTACTGATTTCATAATCCTAGACACTGGGAAGGATGAGGATGAATCCATCATCCTTGGAAGACCTTTCCTAGCCACAGCAAGAGCTGTGATTGATGTAGACAGAGGAGAATTGATCCTTCAACTAAATGAGGACAACCTTGTGTTTAAAACTCAAGAATCTCCTTCTGTAACAATGGAGAGGAAGCATAGAAAGCTTCTCTCAGTACAGAGTCAACTAAAGCCCCACAGTCAAACTCTAAGTTTGGTGTTGGGAGGCCTCATCCAAACTCTAAGTTTGGTGTTGGGAGTCTATAAAATTGACCTGATCACCTGTGTGGCTCCGTGAGAGCCCACTGTCAAGCTATTGACATTAAAGAAGCGCTTGTTGGGAGGCAACCCAATTTTTATTTATCTAATTTTATTTTTATTGTTCTTTCATGTTTTATTAGGTTCATGATCATGTGGAGTCACAAAATAAATACAAAAATTAAAAACAGAATCAAAAACAGCAGAAGAAAAATCACACCCTGGAGGAAGTACTTACTGGCGTTTAAACGCCAGTAAGGAGCATCTGGCTGGCGTTCAACGCCAGAACAAAGCATGGATTTGGCATTGAACGCCAGAAACAAGCAACATCCTGGCATTCAAATGCCAGGAATGCACCCTGAGAAGAGCTGGCGCTGAACGCCAGAAACAAGCATAGAACTGGCGTTCAACGCCAGAATTGCATGCAAAGGCATTTTACATGCCTCAATGGTGCAGGGATGTAAATTCTTGACACCTCAGGATCTGTGGACCCCACAAGATCATCTCAGCATCTGTGGACCCCACAGGATCCCCATCTACCTCCACTCATACTCTCCCCTCTTCTCATTCATCCTCTCTTCCCAATAAACACCTTTCCCTAAAACCCTTCACCAATCACCTCAATCTCTCTCTTCCCTATTACCCATTCACCACCTCACATCCATCCACTCTTCCCCATAAACCTACCTCATAAACCCCACCTACCTTCAAAATTCAAAATCACTTTCCCACCCAAACCCACCTCATATGGCCAAACCTTAACCCCTCTCCCTCCACTATATAAACCTCTCCATTCTTCTTCATTCTCACACAACACAACCCTCTCTCCCTCTCTTCCATATCTTCTTCTTCTTCTTCTTTTCTTTCTTCTCTTGCTCGAGGGCGAGCAATATTCTAAGTTTGGTGTGGTAAAAGCATAAGCTTTTTGTTTTTCCATTACCATTGATGGCACCTAAGACCGGAGAATCCTCTCGAAAAGGGAAAGGAAAGACAAAAGCTTCTACCTCCGAGTCATGGGAGATGGAAAGATTCATCTCCAAAGCCCATCAAGACCACTTCTATGATGTTGTGGCCAACAAGAAGGTGATGCCCGAGGTCCCTTTAAAACTCAAGAAAAATGAGTATCCAGAGATCCGGCATGAGATCCAAAGAAGAGGTTGGGAAGTTCTAACAAACCCCATCCAACAAGTCGGAATTCTAATGGTTCAAGAGTTCTATGCTAATGCATGGATCACTAGGAACCATGATCGAAGTAAGAACCCGAACCCAAAGAATTATCTCACCATGGTTCGGGGGAAATACTTAGATTTTAGTCCAAAAAATGTGAGGTTGGCGTTCAACTTGCCAATGATGGAAGAGAACGCACGCCCCTACACAAGAAGAGTCAACTTTGATCAAAGGTTGGACCAAGTCCTTATGGACATATGTGTGGAAGGAGCTCAATGGAAGATTGACTCAAAAGGCAAACCGGTTCAACTGAGAAGACTGGACCTTAAGCCTGTAGCTAGAGGATGGTTGGAGTTTATTCAACGCTCAATCATTTCCACTAGCAACCGGTCTGAAGTTACAATAGACCGGGCCATCATGATCCATAGCATCATGATTGGGGAGGAAGTGGAGGTTTATGAGATTATACCTCAAGAACTCTACAAGGTGGGTGACAAGTCCTCCACTATGGCAAGGTTAGCCTTTCCTCACCTCATTTGTCACCTATGCAATTCGGCTGGGATTGACATAGAGGGAGATATCCTCATTGAAGAGGACAAGCCCATCATTAAGAAAAGGATGGAGCAAACAAGAGAGCCTATTCATGGATCTCAAGAGACACATGAAGAAGCTCATCACCAAGAAATCCCTGAGATGCCTCAAGGGATGCACTTTCCTCCACAGAATTTTTGGGAGCAAATCAACACCTCCCTAGGAGAATTAAGTTCCAGCATGGGACAATTAAGGGTGGAACATCAAGATCACTCCATCATCCTCCATGAAATTAGAGAAGATCAAAGAGCAATGAGGGAGGAGCAACAAAGACAAGGAAGAGACATAGAAGAGCTCAAGGACATCATTGGTTCCTCAAGAAGGAAACGCCACCATCACTAAGGTGGACTCATTCCTTGTTCTCAAATTTTCTGTTTTTTGTTTTCTTTATGTTAAGTGCTTATCTATGTTAGTGTCTTATTACATGATCATTATTGTCTAAGTGTCTATGCTTTAAAGTCATGAATATGAATCCATCACCTCTCTTGAATGAAAAATGTTTTAAAAACAAAAGAACAAAAAGTACATGGTTTCGAATTCATCCTTGAAACTAGTTTAGTTATTTTGATGTGGTGACAATACTTTTTGTTTTCTGAATGAATGCTTGAACAGTGCATATGTCTTTTGAAGTTGTTGTTTAAGAATGTTAAATATGTTGGCTCTTGAAAGAATGATGACAAGGAGACATGTTATTTGATAATCTGAAAAATCATAAAAATGATTCTTGAAGCAAGAAAAAGCAGTGAATACAAAGCTTGCAGAAAAAAAAATTGCGAAAAAAAAAGAGAAAAAGAACAAGCAAGCAGAAAAAGTCAAAAGCTCTTAAAGCCAAAAGGCAAGAGCAAAAAGCCAGTAGCTCTTAAAACCAAAAGGCAAGGATAATAAAAAGGATCCAAGGCTTTGAGCATCAGTAGATAGGAGGGCCTAAAGGAATAAAATCCTGGCCTAAGTGGCTAAACCAAGCTGTCCCTAACCATGTGCTTGTGGCGTGAAGGTGTCAAGTGAAAACTTGAGACTGAGCGGTTAAAGTCAAGGTCCAAAGCAAAAAGAAGAGTGTGCTTAAGAACTCTGGACACCTCTAATTGGAGACTTTAGCAAAGCTGAGTCACAATCTGAAAAGGTTCACCCAATTATGTGTATGTGGCATTTATGTATCCGGTGGTAATACTGGAAAAACAAAGTGCTTAGGGCCACGGCCAAGACTCATAAAGTAGCTGTGTTCAAGAATCAACATACTGAACTAGGAGAATCAATAACACTATCTGAACTTTGAGTTCCTATAGATGCCAATCATTCTGAACTTCAATGGATAAAGTGAGATGCCAAAACTATTCAAGAGGCAAAAAGCTACAAGTCCCGTTCATCTTATTGGAGCTATGTTTCGTTGATATTTTGGAATTTATCGTATATTCTCTTCTTTTTATCCTATTTGATTTTCAGTTGCTTGGGGACAAGCAACAATTTAAGTTTGGTGTTGTGATGAGCGGATAATTTATACGCTTTTTGGCATTATTTTTAGTATGTTTTCAGTATGATTTAGTTAGTTTTTAGTATATTTTTATTAGTTTTTAATTAAAAATCACATTTCTGGACTTTACTATGAGTTTGTGTATTTTTCTATGATTTCAAGTATTTTCTGGCTGAAATTGAGGGACCTGAGCAAAAATCAGATTCAGAGGTTGAAGAAGGACTACAGATGCTGTTGGATTCTGACCTCTCTGCACTCAAAGTAGATTTTCTGGAGCTACAAAACTTCAAATGGCGCGCTTCTCATTGCGTTGGAAAGTAGACATCCAGAGCTTTCCAGCAATATATAATAGTCCATACTTTGAGTAAGGATTGATGACGTAAACTGGCGTTGAACGCCAGTTCCATGTTGCAATCTGGCGTTCAGCGCCAAAAACAAGTTGCAAAGTGGAGTTCAACGCCAGAAATATGTTACAAACTGGCGTTCAACTCTAAGAAAGACCTCTCCACGTGTAAACTTCAAGCTCAGCCCAAGCACACACCAAGTGGGCTCCGGAAGTGGATTTCTACATCATTTACTCAATTCTGTAAACCCTAGTAACTAGTTTAGTATAAATAGGACTTTTTACTATTGTATTAGATATCTTGGGACGTTTAGTTCTTAGATCATGGGGGCTGGCCATTCGGCCATGCCTGAACCTTTCACTTATGTATTTTTCAACGGTAGAGTTTTTACACACCATAGATTAAGGTGTGGAGCTCTGCTGTTCCTCAAGGATTAATGCAAAGTACTATTGTTTTTCTATTCAATTCAACTTATTCCACTTCTAAGATATTCATTCGCACTTCAACATGAATGTGATGATCGTGACAAAGTCATCATCATTCTCCTATGAACACGTGCCTGACAACCACTTCCGTTCTACCTTCGATTGAATGGATATCTCTTGGATATCTAATACAGGGGACCGAGTCCGAGTTATTAGCGTCTTTGTGATATAAGTTAGAACCCATGGATGGCCATTCCTGGGATCCAAAAAGTCTAAATCTTGTCTGTGGTATTCCGAGTAGGATCTGAGAAGGGATGGCTGTGACGAGCTTCAAACTCGCGAATGCTGGGCGTAGTGACAGACGCAAAAGGATAGTAAATCCTATTCCAGTATGATCGAGAACCGACAGATGATTAGCCATGCAGTGACAGCGCATTGGACCATTTTCACAGGAGGATGGGATGTATCCATTGATAACGGTGATGTCCTACATAAAGCTTGCCATGGAAAGGAGTATGATTAATTGGATGAAGACAGCAGGAAAGCAGAGATCAGAGGAACGAAAGCATCTCTATACGCTTATCTGAAATTCTCACCAATGAATTACATAAGTACCACTATCCTATTTTATATTTTATTTATTTTCATCATCTATAATTTTTTAATACAATTTAATCCGCCTGACTGAGATTTACAAGGTGACCATAGCTTGCTTCAAGCCGACAATCTCCGTGGGATCGACCCTTACTCACATAAGGTTTATTACTTGGACGACCCAGTACACTTGCTGGTTAGTTGTACGAAGTTGTGAAACAGATATAAGATCATGAACGTGCGTATTGAGTTTTTAGCGCCGTTACCAAGGAATGGAATGATCATGATTTCGCACACCAACCCTAAGCACTTTGTTTTCCAGTATTATCACCGGATACATAAATGCCACAGACACTTTAACTGGGTGAACCCTTTCGGATTGTGATTTAGCTTTGCTAGAATTCCCATATAGAGGCTTTGGATCATGACTTTAACTGCTCAGTCTCAAGCTTTTCACTTGACACGTTCACACCACAAGCACATGGTTAGGGACAGCTTGGTTGAGCCGCTTAGGCCATGATTTTATTGCTTGTAGACCCTCCTAACCATTGATGCTCAAAGCCTTGGATTCTTTTACCCTTTCCTTTTGGTTTAAAAGGTTACTGACTTTTTGCTCTTGCCTTTTCGTTTAAAGAGCTATTGGCTTTTTCTTCTTTTTATTTTTCTATTTTTTTCACCACTATTTTTTTTTTTGCATGCATATAATAATTTTTTTCTTTTATTGCAACATGCTTTTTTATTATTTTTGCTACTTTTTCTTGCTTCAAGAATCAATTTAGTAAATAATACACAAAAATACAAAATACTCTTAATATCTATTTAATCAGCAAAAAATAAATAAACAATACACAAAAATACAAAATCATAATGAAGCAAAATGAAAAATATTCAAAATTATGCAAACACCTTAAAACTTCAAAATCAAGAGCTGCATAAAAATGAATTCCATAAAAAATAAGTAGAACCAAAACCAATTCATTAGAACCATTCACACAAACAACACAAATGCAATCGTTGAACAAGATATGGGCATTGATTATCTTTGTGACCATTGAATTTAAACTGCAAGCAAATAGTAGTTTAGAATATTTTAACAAAATCATAATGAAGCAAAATGCAGAATAAACAAACCTTAACAAAAAAGATGCAAAATCAGAAAGCAAATCCTAACGAAGCAAGAAGTAGAAACTCGAAAAATCGGTAAACCCTAAAGTTCAGAAAATCCAATCTCCATCCAAAAATAATTCAGAGAATTGAAAATGAAAACACACCTTCACTGTTTGGTTTGGCTCTTAGTTCGCAAGGCAGTTCACCATCGCCATCGTTATTCTTCTTCGTTCTTCGTCACTGAAAATGAACAAAACAGAGAGTGAATGATATAGAGAAACACGAACGCGAATGTGAAAAAGGGATCGAAGTGACTCCTACCTCTAGAAAGAGGTGCGCGGTGGTCGTGTAAACCTAAATTGACGGCGAGGCGGCACCGATGCTGGTGGAGCTTCCTTGAATTTGGAAAAAAAAGCTCTGCTAGAGTTTTGTTTTTTGGTGAAATGAGAAGGGAGAGATCTGAAAGAGGGTTGGATTTTGTTATTTAGATAAGGGTAGTTTAGTCTTTTTCTTTTATTATACAAATTTCATTCCCATTGGAATTAAATATATCCAAGGGGATATGCGAATAAAAATGATGGTAATTTAATTCCCTAAAATAAAATATACCTGAGAATAATTTTTTAAACCTTGAACTGAATATGGGAATAAAATATTCCTGGGAATACACTTGTAGTCCCTCCAACCACACACACCCTAAGGGTTTGGGAGGAAGACTTAAATAAAGACATGCTCTCCATTTTGGAATATGTTCATATTCATGAGAAAAATAAGCACAATCTAAGATGGAAGCATAATAATTCTGCAATCTATTCAATATATTTTGTAGTTGTTGTACAATAATAAAGAAGAGGGGAATAACCAAAGGTGTAAAATTGCAAGAAAACTATGGAGGAATCTAACAACACTAAAAGTAGAACTACTGGCTTGGTTTGTTTTACAAGAAAAACTTAATACTAGAAAAAGTTAACCAGATATAATATTATACCCATACCATGGTGATGTTTGTCCTTAGCGACGAGAAAGAAAAATCAGTTCATCATTTGTTCTTCTCATGCAATTGGGTGTGGGAGTTATGAGGTGCTATGTTGAAGGCTCAGTGTAAGCTGGGTATGACTAGGTGATGTGGTATGATGCTTTGACACGTAGATGAATGTAATTTGCTTGAAAAAAAAAGAGTAGATGTCATTATTCATTGTGGTAATTTTGAGCATATAGGGTGATTGTAACAACAAATTTTCAAGCAAGAAGAGATGGATATAGAGAAAATAAAGTAAGACGTAGCAAAGACTCAATGCAGTATGGATCCAACAAAAGGTCGAAAGAAGATTGTTGATGCTGAGAAAGGAGAACTAGCACATGAAGAGGAGTTTCCATCTAGGTAGTTTACCTTTATTTATGAGGACATCTAGAATGAATCCTAGTTGTTATGGTTGCTACTATCATGGTTGGGTGGGGACCAGGGAAGACACAAATGATGAGATGATACTAATGCCTAGTGATTTTTATTGGAGTCTTGTGAAGGATGTATAAAGAGATCAGTACTAAAGTTGTAAACAGAGAAGTGGATAAAAGAATTATGAATTGTCTAGATCAAGATTATATTTTTTTATTGTCTTTTGTCATGCAGGTGGAGCTGAGCTTACTGTTTTATTGTGGTTTTCTATTCTGGAGCTTCTTGCTAGTCTTTCTTGTTGTTGGATTGATGTTATTTTTTGTTGTTGTGTTGTTTTTGTGATTGTACCTTGGAACTATGCCTACATCATGTTGGATTGGAGTGTTCATGGACCGGACGAAGCCAGATTTGACTCAGCTTAAACCCAGCCTTAAATCATGACTAGGTATATTTTCGAAACCTATACCCGACTCTAGACCCAACAAAATTTCTATATTTTGGGCCACTTTTTACCAAGTCTGCACTAAGTTTAAACCGGGTCTAAACTAAAAAAAATGAAAAAAAACTATCATCACTAAAATTATGATGTTTTTTTTTACAGAAACTAAAATCAACATACTTACATATATATATATATATATATATATATATATATATATATATATATATATATATATATATATATATATCTAAAAAACACATATAACATATATTGAATTTCAAAAAACACATCTAAATGACATAACATTAGGCACAAAAATCAAACAATATATTACCACAATAAATCTAATAAAGGGGGGGGGGGGATGATCTCCAAGAACAGATCTGGTCATCTGGAACAATACGCGCATTAGGAATAGATCTTGAACAACACATGCTTGAAGAACAGCGACACAGCACGGGCAGCTGCAACATGAAGCAAGGTAGAGGCTCAGTAAGGCTATGCAGAATAGATAGCGGCGAGGCAGTACTTAGGTGGTGTAGAAAAATGGCATGACAAGGCAAATTGAAGCAGAAGTAGATGGCAAGACAAAGCGGAACAGACGCACAGTGAGCCGAAGATGAACAAAGGCAGCGAATGAGAGGCTATGGTAGTGATAGGCCGCGGTGGTGACTGGGGGTAGGGGCAGTTGTTAGTGGTTGATAGTGAAGAAAAAAGAGTATATGATGTAAAGAAAGGATAAGAACAAAGAAAGCAAAATTGAAGAGGGAGGTTGAAAGGTGCCGGAAAAAAAAGGGTGAGGGAGATAAAAGATTAAGAGTTAGGATTTTACCGAATTAGGCGGGGTGACCCGAGACACAATCCTAGTCTGATTAAAGGTGCATATCATATTCTGATTTCGGGTTCCACTCGTTTTTACCGAAACTAGGTCAGGTCTAACCCGAATTGAGCAGGTCTAGTCTAGATTGTTAGGCCGGACAAAGTTGTATTCACGTCTATTATTAAATTTATATGGGTTAGTAACTATAACTAAATTACTTGTGATATTAGTAAAATGTTATAAAAAGCGCGATTGCTGTAACACTCTTACTATCAGAATGTCACACTTTCGGTTGCGCTACTCTGATAGCGAGAAGTATTACGACGACTTCATATACTTAATAATAAAATAGGAGCCTCTAACTCGAAACCGTATCGCTATTTTCTTTAAAAAAAACGAAAATACTTTTTCATGAAAACGAATAAGAATATACATATATACAAAACTTCTTACTCAAGTAACTTATAAATATTATATACATACATATTATTATAGTCACAACTCCTATCCCTCTTACAAGAATATAAATAATAAAAGAGAGAAAAATCTATATCATATGTATACAAATAGAAATAGCATATCTAAGAATCTAGCAAAAACTCCGCAAGCTTCGTCATCCGTCCTGAAAAGAGAAGTCTGTAGGGGGTGAGAACATCGTCCCTGCTGGTCCTCAATAGAGGGTTTAAGAATTGTTATAAGAAGATATTTTAAGTAAAACTATTTTCAATCGCAGTTATCGTCAGTTCATTATCCAAATTTAAAACTCATATTATTCTTAAAAAAATTTCACGCAAAATAACATTCCATATATTCTACTGCCTACTAAGAAACTATTTTATCCAAAACTTACCACCGATCCAACCAATCATGGCCTCTGGCCCAAATTAAATCAACTCGGCTTCCGGCCCAAATTAAATCAACTCAGCCTCCGGCCCAAATCCAAAACAAATCACCATCAAAACTTAATCCCAAAATAGAATCAATCACAGGCGCAAACAATGAAGGCAAACACAATCAGAGATCAATTACAAAAAGTACGACAAATAACAATAAGACAAAAATCATCAGATAGGCAAACAAAACACTTAAGCACATCCAGAGCAAACAAATGCAGTATGTTGCATGCCTGTCCTACTGGCCGTGAGCTCACATGTCGGTTAAATTGCCAGAACCCGACACATCCGGTAGTTAACTCAGATATTGTCTCTAGGTTGCACATCCCTAAGAGGAACACAAATGGAGGAGAGTGCCTTCCCACCTTCTCCTAGAGGAATTACAAAGGAAAGTGCCTTTCCACATCGAAAGAGTGTGCGTTTCCACCTTATAACTAGAGAAAGATGTGGGGGAAACCAATATGAAGGAGAGTGTCTTTCCACCTTCCCCACATCCATACCACGACAAGAGAGGGAATCCCTCATCCTCAAATCGCCAAATTTGTAAGCGGGACAAAATCACCGTCCTCACAACATCAACTATACTCATATTTTAATAATATTGAAAATCATAATCAAACTCAATTCATAATTACTTTACCAAAATTTGTCAAAAGACTCAAAACATAATTCTTTCCTTAAGTAAATCAAATTCAAAACATAATACTTTTCTTAATAAATAAAGCTCCAAAACATACTTCATTTCTTTTCTTAATAATTCGAAATCAAACTATATAATTCTTAAATCCAAACCTTTTTAAATAACACTTTAAATCAAATCTCCAATTTTTATAGAAATTTTAACATCTCTAAAACTCAGACTTCTACCACCCTTCAAGGGTCCCAACCAAACCATCTATCAATGTCTTCTCAGCCAATTCCAGTATTAAATCATTTCAAAATCAAACCAATTTTAAAATTGAACCGCTTCTGAAATCAAATCATTTTCATATCTCAAATCATTTCCAATTCTCAAAATTATTTCAAATAAATCAACAAAACCAAGAAAATCACTTTTCATAATATTCAACCAAATCAACTTTCCAAATCAATTTCTTATCAACGACTGCACACCAACTCAAACAAATCAGTAATTCAATAAAGCAAATAATTTCATTCATCCAAAGCAATTCAATTCAATTCTTAAGGCTTACGAAAATCTTAAAAATACATTTTTCGCATTAATATCGACTTGTAACAATTCTTGATAGTAAATTGAGTTAAAGAAGTCATCCCTACCTCGAATAGTTGAACCTATAAAACCAAACGTGTCTAAAAACCTTATTTCTCTTATCTAGGAACAGCGGCAGAGAGCTTCGGTGGCAACGCAGCCGCTTGTTGTCACACGCAGCAAGGCCACGTCACGTCCACTCCTCCGGTCAACCTCAAACAGCAACGGCAGTAAAGGGAACCACCACACCTTCCTCTCTTCTCCATCGCGTCCCCTCTCTATCTCGTTTGACTCTTCTCGCGGTAGCTTGACGGCGACGCTCCTCACGATTGCGGCTGTGGAAGGTTCAGCGGTTTCCTCCGGCGACTTCTCCCAAACAAAAGTGATGTCAACGTGAAGAGGAGGAAGATACAAACACTTTAATCAGATTAAATTTTTTATTAGAGTTATGGAGCTCAAAAAATCAAACGCCAAAGTTTGCAGTGCCATAAAATCACGTTCTTCTCACTCACGACATTCTCTCTTTTTTTTTTTCATTAGTGGTTTTGAATGAGATGCAAATGATGATGACTAATGGTGTCCATGATGATTAATATAGTTTGGCGACACACGGGTGTTGGGTGTGCGTTTTTGGGCTGGTGAGTTAGCAATTCAAGTTATAAATATCTTAAACAAATAATTATGAAGTGTGGATATATTAAAACACAAGTAATAATATATATGAGTTGTTAATATAAATGACACCAATAACATAATAATAAAAAATATACGATGAAGTCTTAGCAAAGCTAAGTCTACCAAAAAGTACCGATATTTACTCATATCAGCGGATATCGAGCTCGATAATAATATCATTAACTAAACTCTATTTTTAAATTAAAAATGTAATTTACTCAAATTAATATATATATAAATTTCATTACTTATAAATTATTAAAATTATAATTTTAATTATGTAAAATATTTCATCATAACAAAAGTATATATAAGAATCTGAATTTAAATAATTATAAAATTAATTTAATTACTTTTAAAAAATAATACCTAAAAATAATGAATTTAATTTAATAAATAAATCATAACTTAAAATAAATTAATAATAATTAAAATTTAAAAATATGGGGTGTTACCATTGCTAATATATAAATAACAATAAATAAAATTAAGAAAATTTCATAATTGCGATCAAGAGTTCCATTGATAGTTTTACCAAGAGTTTTTAAAAAATTTTGTCTTTTTAAATAAAAAATAATTTTTATTTTAAAAAAATTATTATTTTTATTAAATATTATTCTAAAATTATCATTTAATAAATAATTTTTTGAAGATAAAAAATAAAATAATAAAAATATGAATAATTTGAAAAATAATTAAAAATATTATCACCCATTCCTTATTTTTGTGTAGAATAACTGAAAATAAATATTTAAATTAGTTTTAAGAAATTTTTTTTAGATATCCTATTTTTCAGCACATTTTTAAGAAATTCTCAAAAATTATTTTCGTAAAATAAATTAGTCCTTCGTCATTTTTAATATACGTATTAAACAAATAAATTATTAACTAATTTTATTATGAACATTAGTTGGAACAATTTGAGATTTAATAAGTAATAAACTTCTTCCTCTCCCTCCAAAATCCGTTCTCTCGCTCTCTCCCTGAATTTCCAAGGGTTCCACTTTTGTCTTCTCCGTTGGGGAATCGCTAATCTTGGTAAACGGCAAGGAGGGGGAAGCATGTCGGTGAATCTAACGGCAAACGCGATTCCGTCAATAATAGGCGGCGACGTGAACTCGAAACCGCTGGTTCAGGTTCTCGATTTGTCGCTGATCTCAAGCAGTAGCAACTCGCAGCAGCAGCGGTACCGCATGTTGCTATCCGACGCCGTTTCGTCTCACCAAGCCATGCTCGCAACTCAGCTCAACGACCGAGTCCGAACCAACCGAGTCAAGAAAGGCTCCGTCGTTCAGCTCCTCGAGTACATTTGTAGCCCTCTCCAAAACCGCAAGTCTCTCTCTCTCTCTCTCTCTCTCTCTCTCGTTTTAGATTAAAGTAATTTCTAACAATTATAGTAAAAGAATAGGGCATTTTTTATACTGGCAACTTTGTCTGAAATTTTACGATCCTGTGGTTTAAATTTCAGTGAATTAGGACATTTGAATTTTCTTTCAATTTAGTTATTTCATGTGTTTGGTGAGTTTTCTATCTCATTTATTTGAAAACTTTTTGTAAAATTGAGGGAGTAACCTGTTAATGATTGAGTTCAAGGTCTTTTAGGTTCTGAGGTGCACCACAGGTGATGCAAATGGTTTTAAAGGTTTTGTTAAAGCAACTAGTTAAGGAATCAAGATTAGGATAGGTTTCGAACTTTTGCTTCATCAAATGCATTGAAAAGTTGAAGTCTTTTATATTTTCCATACGAAATTGAGCCAAGCAAGGCAACTGGTTAGGTAAACCCGTAGTTTAATAGTTTGGGCATAGTTTTACAACTTTCCTTCTCCTTTGAGTTTTGGCTTCTATCTCTTATGTAATGGTTGGTGATAAGAATTAAAATGTGCAACCTCGTTGAATGGTTGAAGATTGGCAAAGCCTTAACATTGGTTGTTGAAGAGTTTTGCATATAGTTGAATTATGAAGAAACAAAAACCATTTTGCAGTGGAATTTAGTTTATGCAATTATGAATCTATCAGATGATATTAATTTATGCTTCTATTTCTGCTTGTCCTTGAACAGGATTATTGTAGTACTCAACATGGAAACTATAATCCCAGATTGCGAGATCATTGGGAATCCAAAACCGTTTGGGGAATCTAATTTACCAACTCAGAAAACATCACCTGATAAAGTTGTGCAGACATCATCCAGGGGTCATAATAATAATCAACAACAGACTTCTCAAACAGGTCATGCTGCACAGAGTTTCCGGCCAATAGTTCAACCTGCATATCAGCCACCTCCAGTTTACAAAAACCGTGGTGCTATTGTGAAAAATGAGGCACCAGCACGCATCATTCCCATAGCAGCTTTAAATCCTTACCAAGGTCGTTGGGCAATCAAGGCAAGGGTAACCGCCAAAGGGGATCTGCGCCGCTACAATAATGCTCGTGGAGATGGGAAAGTTTTCTCATTTGATCTCCTTGATTCTGATGGAGGTGAAATACGAGTAACCTGCTTTAATGCTGTTGTAGATCGTTTCTACAATGCAATTCAAGTTGGTAAAGTTTACACAATATCCAAAGGTAGCTTGAAACCTGCGCAGAAAAATTTTAACCATTTGAAGAATGATTGGGAAATTGTATTGGATTCAAATTCAAATGTTGAACTTTGTCCGGATGAAGATGATTCTATTCCTAAACAGCAATTCTCCTTCAGGCCAATAATTGACCTTGAGAATGTTGACAATAATGCCATTCTTGATGTTATTGGGGTTGTGATATCTGTGAATCCTTCGGTTCCCATCTTGAGGAAGAATGGGATGGAAACTCAGAGAAGAATTTTGAATATAAAGGACTCCTCTGGCAGGAGTGTCGAGTTAACCCTTTGGGGCGAATTCTGCAACAGGGAAGGACAAAAGCTGCAAGAGATGGCTGATGCTGGGTCCTTCCCTATTGTGGCAGTCAAGGCAGGGAAGGTTAACGACTTCAGTGGAAAATCTATTGGTACTATTTCTACTACACAGCTTTTCATAAACCCGGACTTGCCTGAGGCTCATACCTTGAGAGAATGGTTTGATAGAGTGGGAAAGGATTCAGTTTCTCGATCCATTTCTAAGGATGTTTTGCCAGGAGGACCAAAGAATGAGATACGTAAAACTGTGTCTCAGATCAAGGATGAAGGCCTGGGGCGGTCTGATAAGCCAGACTGGATAACAGTGAGGGCAACCATATCATTCATCAAGACAGATACGTTTTGTTACACAGCTTGCCCTCTGATGGTTGGAGACCGACAGTGCAATAAGAAAGTGACCAGGGTAGGAGACGCAAGATGGCAGTGTGATAGATGCAACCAAGAGTTTGAGGAGTGTGATTACCGGTACCTTCTTCAAGCTCAAATTGTGGATCATACAGGAATAACTTGGGTAACTGCTTTTCAGGAAGCAGGGGAAGAGATTATGGAGTACCCAGCGAAAGAGCTGTACTTGTTGAAGTATGAAGAGCAGGATGATGACAAGTTCGGGGAAATAATCAAGAGTAGCCTCTTCAACCATTTTGTGTTTAGGCTTAAAATCAAAGAGGAATTGTATGGTGACGAACAGAGGGTTAAGGTAACAGTAGTCAAGGCAGATAAAGTTAATTACTCTTCAGAGAGTAGACACATGCTTGAATCGATTTCCAAGTTTTGTAGGCAGTAATTGTAGCTTTCTCAGCATCCTTTCATGAGATGTGACTTGGTGGATACCTGTTAGTATTAGTGTACAAGCTTACATAGAATTGGTCATTAATGGTCGAGTTATTGTTATTGTGTCATTTGAGCCCAATGTAAAACATACTTAAAATAACTTAAAAGTTGAGGATTTTATGTTTCTTCTCTTTTTTGTTTTGTTGAATATTTCATTGCTCCCATCCCAGTGGAATTTCATGCGAGTTGTCAACTATTGCTTTTCCTACTTTCTGATATGTGATCATTTTTGTCAGCTATTTATGCTTCATATTCCAAAATGTTCCTCAGTTGAATTGTTTCTCATTAGTCATTAATCTGTTTCTATGACGTGCCAAAACAGAGATTAGATTTTAAGAGTTGAGAAGGGTCTGCTCAGATAAAGCACAAGAATCACACATACTAGTAGTAGACACAAGAGGTTTCAGTTCATTACTGAAAAAAACATTACAGATACAAATCATCATAAGATAAAACACTACAAATTCCCTGCAGCATCTCATGAATTCCTTCAGCTTCGCTTAACAGGATCAAAATTGGCGACACCAACGACAGCGCCAACAATGACCACAAGCACAACTCCACCAGCTACTATGCTGAGCAAGAAGTTCTTGAGTGAAGGACTGACAGCAGCCTCAGCCACATCAGGAACCATCATTGAAGCTGTCAATGCAGCTGCTGTGAGCCCTGTCACAACCTTCTCCTTCATGGAAGCACTCACTTGAAACGTACCATTGGATTTTGTTGCTGATGCTGCAACACCCTTTGGAGTCCTTAGAGGAAGTGGCTTCAAGAATGCCTCGGAGCTAGGCACCCCAACAACCTTTTTCTGGGTTGTGTATGTTGGTGGCATAGCCATTGAAACTGCTGAAGTAGATGCCATTCCTGTTATTTTTTTCCGCGTTCTCTATTGGTTCTTTCTTTGTTCTCTTGTTAGGTGGTTACTTTGCCTAGAAGCTTATGTGAAGAGAGTGAGGGAATTTGTGCAGTGTGATGTGTGATTTGAGTGTGCAACGAGAGGTGGAAATTTTTCTTCATATTTGCATGTGTCTGATGTGGCAGATTGCCCATTGAGAATTGATGGATAAGCTTATCTTGTTGGTCCAATCATCATCCATCGCCCATTCAGTTCAAGTTATGATCTGAACTCTTAAATCTTATGTGGCAATATTTGCCTACTTAGACTTTATCTCATCCGAATCAATACCTTGATCATGAAATTAGTTCAATTTTTTTTTATTTTAAAAACAATAAATTGAAAAGAAAAGAACTATACAATGATGTGACAGCATTGGTTTAAGAAGAGTAATCTAATAAAAATTGATTATATTACATGTATACTAAAATTAACCATTAATATTAATCGTTAGTATAAAATATATGTTAGTATTGTAAAATAAATAAAGAATATGTACTAAATATAAAATAAAGATGTGTAAATAGAAGATTCTAGTATTAATATAATTAGCTCAAAAATAATAATTTATATATGTATTTACTATATATATATATATATATATAAAGAGAGAAGTATTTAGTAAAATTGTAACGTAAAGAAAAGGAGAGAATTGATTTTTTATTGCTGTGTCTCATGCCTCGTATATGTGTCCTTATTTATACATGTATGAGATTCTTATTTTCAACTTTTATTAAAGTTCAGTTTGGCTTGGGAGCCTCATTCTTTCATAGGAAAAGTCAACCGCCCATATAATCAATGTCATCCACATAAGCTCTTATCACAACACTCTCCTTTGAATGACCATTTAGGATTATTGCCTCGTTAAAATCTTACTAAAGAAAAATCCAGTGGGAAAAAAACCTTAGTGAAGGAAAAAGAGTACAATATCCTTTGTGATAGGGACTGCCTCATTAAAAACTTTGTCAAGAAAAATCCATTGAAAAAAAACCTGACCAAGAAAAAAAGAGTACAGTCTCCCCCTCTTGTCAACATCATTTAATGTCTCGAAATCGGCGAATCCCAATCTCATGTACCAACCTTTCAAAGGAGGATTTTGGGAGTGACTTTGTGAATAAATCTGCCAGATTGACACTTGAACGGATCTGTTGGATATCAATTGTCCCTTTATTTTGAAGATCATGAGTGAAGAAGAATTTGGGAGAAATATGCTTTGTTCTATCACCTTTGATGTATCCACCTTTAAGTTGAGCAATGCATGATGTATTATCTTCAAACAGAACAATTAGAGCTATCTTATGATCAATCAGTCTACATGATGACATAATATATTGAATCAAACTCCTCAGCCAAAAATACTCGCGACTAGCTTCATGAATCGCTAGTATTTCAGCATGATTAGAGGAGGTTGCTGCTATCGTATGTTTCGTGGACCTCCATGATATAGCTGTACCACCATATGTGAACAAGTATCCTATTTGAGATCTCCCTTTTTGTGGATCAGACAAGTATCCAGCATCTGCATAGGCAACTAGTTGTGACTTGGATCCATATGGATAAAATAATCCTATGTCAACCGTTCTATGAAGATATCAAAAGATTTGTTTGATTCCACTCCAATATCTTCTGGTTGGAGAGGAACTATATCTTGCTAGTAAATTCACAGAAAATGATATATCGGGTCGTGTATTATTAGGAAGATACATTAGCGCTCCAATGGCACTAAGATATGGTACTTTCAGGACGAAGGATATCTTCATTTTCTTTTTTAGGATGGAATTGATCATTTTCCACATTCAAAGACCTTACGACCATTGGGGTACTTAATGGATGTGACTTATCCATATAAAATCTTTTCAAGATCTTTTATGTATACATTGTTTGATGAATAAATATCCCATTTTTTGTATGCTCGATCTGCAGGCCGAGACAAAATTTAATCTTTCCAAGATCTTTCATCTCAAACCCTTCTTTTAGAGTTTTTATAATTGTTAGAATCTCTTCAGGAGTTCCAATGATATTTAAATCATCAATGTATACAGCAATTATAATGAACCCTGATGCAGATTTCTTTATTGAAACACATGGGCAGATATCATCATTCTTGAATCCGTTTTTGGCCAGATACTCAGTAAGACGATTATACCACATTCGTCCAGATTGCTTCAGACCATATAAAGGTCTTTGCAATTTAACTGAGTATAATCCCTGTGAATATGTCAATCCATGCTGATGCTAGAATTGCTTTTCCCCCTGCTCATACCTGGGAAGAGAAAGTACAACCTCTGCTGCATCCTATCCTCTACTTTAGTTGAATTCTTTTGTTCTAGAATCATAGACATTGGCTAAAGATACCACAGACTTTCTGGTTATGCGTCGTACCCTGACTACTCCTCTTTCACTGGCTTCTTTGTACCCAGCTACACCCCCTCGGCCAATCCTCACTCGACAGCAGCTCCGTCCTAGCGTAGGCAATTGAAGTAAAGATGGGGAGCGGTGAGGGGGGCCCCATCGCTTGAGCTACATCCCGCTTTTCAGGTGGCACTCAGAAAGAAAAGGAAAGCGGGGTGTCGCCATATTGAAAGATTTTGAGGGACCGACACCGGACAGGCAGACCTCGAATCGTTGGATCCGGTAAGTAAAAAAAGGTATCCCCAACTTATTCATTGGATGGTTTAGATATCTTTAGTCCTTCAGGGACTTTTATATAGATATCACGATCTAATGATCCGTATAAATAGGCTATTACCACATCCATTAAATGCATATGTAGTTTATGATATGCGGATAAATTGGCCAAATAACGCAATGTTATTGCATCCACTACAGGGGAATATGTTTCTTCATAATCTATACCGGGCCTTTGTGCAAAACCTTGTGCTACAAGTCGAGCTTTGTAGTGTACAAATTTATTTTTCTCATTTCATTTTCTCACAAATACCCACCTGTATCCAACAGGTTTTACATCTTCTGGTGTACGGACTACAGGTCCAAAGACTTCACATTTTGCAAGTGAGTCTAACTCAGCCTTCATGACTTCTTCCCATTTTGGCCAATCATTTCTTTGTCGACATTCTTCGACTGATCTTGGCTCAAGGTCCTTACTTTCATGCATGATATTTAATGCCACATTATATGCAAATATTTCATTGACAATTGTCTTATTTCGGTCCCATTTCTCTCCTGTAAAGACATAATTTATCGAGATCTCGTCATTTTTACAATTTTCAGGTACCTGAACGTCTTCTGGCGTTAAAACTATATCAGAATTTTGGACAACTATAGGTGTCTTTACTATGCCTTTTTCAACAGGAATAGAATTTATCTCTTTTATTTTTCGAGGATTTTTGTCTTTGGAACCGACAGGCCTACCACGCTTCTGGCGTGAATTTGTTTCAGTGGCAATTTGTCCGACTGGGACATCAATTCGAATTGGGACATTTTCCGTTGGTATATAAGATTTGGTTATTCTCTTTGTATCGGAAAATGTATCAGGCAATTCATTTACTATTCTTTGCAAATGTATAATTTTTTGAACTTCTAGTTCACATTTCCCAGATTGAGGATCTAAATGCATCAAGGATGATGCATTACAATTAAGTTCCTTTTTAGGAAGCTTATTCTCTCCCCCCTAATGTTGGAAATTTTGATTCATCAAAATGACAATCTGCAAATCGGGCTTTAAATACATCCCTAGTTTGTATCTCAAGATACCTGATGCGTCACTACAAGAAAAAAGGCCTGTCGGCACAATTTTTTCTTGCCACGGTTTTAAAGCGTGCCTAAAAGTGGTCAATGGCCACGCTTTTGCGAGGGTAGCCACTGATTTATGATTTGGCCACGCTTTTTTTTGCCACTCTTGAAAAGCATGGCCATATTTTACGAGGGTGGCCATTTATTTGAAATTTGGCCACGCTTTTTTATTGTCACTCTTAAAAAGCGTGGCCATAGAGAGAAATCGGCACGCTTTTACGAGGGTGGCCACTGATTTCAAATTTGGCCACGCCTTTTTTTGTCACGCTTAAAAAGCGTGGCCATAGAGGGAAACTAGCACGCTTGAATAGCGTGGCTATCCTGTGTTTATTTTGGCACCGTAAAATAACGTGCCGATAGAGTTCCCTCCCCTAAAATTTAGTTTCCCACCTATTTTTTTCCACACTTAACATTTTTTTGTAAGTTTTCAAATTTTAACCCTAAAAATGATAACAAAAACAAACTAGTTTCTTATTGTTACCAAATTCACTTTTAACCCTAAAATTCACTTCCAAACCCTAAACTGCGCCGTCAGCTTCATCTTCACTCTCGAACCCTTCCTTCGTCGTTCATCATCATCTTCATCGTTTAGCTTCATCGCACCCAGCAGCCTTCATCGCCTTCATCGTCATCTTCATCACTGCCCTTCATCGCACCCAGCCTTCATCGCCTTCATTGCACCCAACCTTCATCGCCGTCATCGTCATCTTCATCGTTCATTATAGTGGTCTTCCTCGAGCTTGCCGTCGCCGTCACCATCAGTAGTCGTTGTCTTCCTCGACGCTGCTTTGAAAGGGTTTTGAATGGCTTTTCGTTGAAAGGTTCAGAAAACCTTAACCTCCATCACGCCGCCATCTATCTCACCGTCGCCACCCTTCGCGATCAAGATCGCAACCAGATTTGTCCTTGAATGACAGTCCTCTTGCTGTTTTGCTTGTCGTCTGTCCCACCGTTCTGCTCGGAAAGCTTCTCGCCTTTCTCTCGCGGTTCTGCTCGCCGTGCTGCTCGAAGGTTAGTGCTCAGTTGTGCTCTATCTTCATCTTTTTAAAATGCTCCATTTAGAAATCAATCAAGAAAATTGGATGATTATTGAATGTTTTCTGCTGTTAACTTTTTATTGAATTGATTAGTGATTAGCTCTTGCTGTGCTACTGGTTTAATTTGTAAAATAGATGATTATTGGATGATTATTGAATATTTTCTGCTGTTTTATTGAATTGATTAGTGGTTAGTTCTTGCCTTTTATTGGATGATTTCTGCTGTTTTTTGCTGTTTTAACTAATGAGCAATATTAGAAAATAGAAAAATAGCTATCATTTATTCCTTTTTATACTATTTTAATATTTTTTTAATTTACCTTTCATAAATCACTTGTCACAGTAAATTATATATAATATAACTTATAGGTTTAATTCTATTTGAATTAACTGCCATCTTCATTTTTGTTACAGCTTCTAATGATGTTTCATTAACAAGTTCAGGTCAATGCGGCTCTCATGGAGTTTCTAGCCGAGATAATTCAAGCGAAAGCAAATTGAGGGATCTCCTTGATAGCTCGGAATACGTGCTTACCTTTAGGAGTAAGTTCATCTTTTCTAGTTTGAATTTTAGGAGAATGTCAGTCACTTGAAGAAATTATGTCACCATTTAGTAAGTTCGGGTTTACTAATTCTGTTCTTTTACTGTTGTTGTGGCCTGTTATTTCTCTCAGGCTGACTAATTTTTATTATTTGAACGAGCATGTGGCTGCTCATTTTTGTTGAAACCTTTTCACTAGTTAACTATTTTTTGGGTTACACTCACTATCTAACCATAAAGTCAAAATTAGTGATTAGAAAATAACAGAATACACCTATTTAATTTGATTTCAGTCTTGTTATCACAGATCATAGTCTTTTGCAGCTCAGATGTGTGCAGATTTCAGAACTTTTTTTTAATCTGATTATGATGATCAAGATCATCAACACTGCTCCACGCTAATGCTACCTCTTCATTTCCAACTTTTTTTAACCCCTTTAATTTGACTAACTTGTGTAATTAACGAGTCAACTTTGGTTTGATTTTGGTTAATAACTACTAATTAAGGTTACTATTGCTTTTGCATGTACCACTGAGAAGGATCATATCTTTCTGATATTTCATTTCATTCTTTTTCGAAAAAATTTTAACCGTATTGGATTTAATTTTTAATATCATGTCAATTGTGTTTGTTCTAGTATTCTTACAGTGTGCAGATTTTTTTTCAGGTATATTTAAGTTACAACCTCGATCTAAAAGAACGGTAGAGTTCGATGAATGAGGATCCAACCTCATGTTATCTACTCTAAGCTTCTCATTTTCCGCTCTAAGCTGTGAGTTCTCACTTCTTTTAGTTTGAGACTGCAACAAAATTTAAGTTATTCAAACATATACACTTTGTTTTTAGTTTGCTTGATCAACACCATGCCCAATTGTATTAAAATTTACCTTCACTTGAGTGCATTTGCCTCTTTGAATATTGAGGACTCGTATACCAGTACTAAAGTTTGCTGGTTTGCAAATTGCAAAGAATACCTTATCCTTATTTGTATTTTACTTTGTAGAGTAAGTACTATGTACTATGTAGGGTCTAATCTCTGTGTTAGCCATAGCAACTCAGTTAAATACAATTACTACTACATCTGTTTGTATGTAATGCATTAATGCAGTCATATTGAAATTGAGTGAGTCACAATTTTATTTTATTATACACAAAAAGGTAATTAAGTCATTATTCAATGTTCTGGAATCAGTTGAGAATTCAAGAATTAAACTTAAATTATAGACCTACTATACTCAACCCCACTTGTCAGTGAAGAATTGTGATTTAATTTAATTGAAATTTAAATGTGTGCATAACAACAATAATATATCTTAGCGGTTTATTTTGAACTACTTAAAATTTTTTAATAACTTTTTTTTATTTCTAAAGAGAACAATGAAGAGCCATCGAGGGCTGAAGTTTTCACAGCAACTCGCACAAGTAAAAATGAAAAAGAAATTGATGCTAAAACACAAACAACAATTGTGAGTTGTTTTGTATTTGTATTTAAATTTGTACAATATAAATGCTAGATAGATTTGTATCTATATTAAGTTAATGTGACTTTGTATTTTTTTTGTTACTTTTGGTAGAATGAACTTCAAAGCCACATAGAGGCAGGGGAAAATCATGAGGATGCATTTGTAGCAGTGCTAGAAAAGGACCAACCAGGTCGAGTTCATTGTTATGGGACTTCAGTTACAAGAAGCTCTCTTAGAAAGGATGAGGAGTTCACGAAGTGAAGGTTGAATACAACGATAGTGTCTTATCATTAAAAAAGAAGATGGACGGTGTTTGTGGTCTATTAAAGGTGATGTTGCACCAACTCAATCATGGAATGAGTGACGAAGAGGTAGCAGCCTTAGTGCAAGCAGCGCAAAATTCTCCTTTGGATGCTTCAAGTAGTAGACTAAGAAATACTCCCCACTCCTCCGAAGCAACTCACATTCTACCAACCGATGATGTAAGTAACTGTCCTAACCTTGTATTATTGTCATTCTCTTGATTTAGATTATAGAATTTTGTTTTTCATGTTGAATTTATGTTGCTGGCTGAATATGTACTGTTGATTTATGTCCTAACCTCGTATTATTGGTTGTTGAATTTTCTTGTAGTGTACTAATGAGCGGATAATTTATACGCTTTTTGGCATTGTTTTTAGTATGATTTTAGTAGGATCTAGTTACTTTTAGGGATGTTTTTATTAGTTTTTATGTTAAATTTACATTTCTGGACTTTACTATGAGTTTGTGTATTTTTCTGTGATTTCAGGTATTTTCTGGCTGAAATTGAGGGACTTGAGCAAAAATCAAATTCAGAGGTTGAAGAAGGACTGCTGATGTTGTTGGATTCTGACCTCCCTGCACTCAAAGTGGATTTTCTGGAGCTACAGAACTCAAAATGGCGCGCTTCTAATTGCGTTGGAAAGTAGACATCCAGGGCTTTCCAGCAATATATAATAGTCCATACTTTGGCCGAGTTTAGACGACGCAAAAGGGCGTTGAACGCCAGTTCTACGCTGCAGTCTGGAGTTAAACACCAGAAACACGTCACGAATCCTCTAGAAAAGGGAAGGGGAAGATAAAAGCTTCCACCTCCGAGTCATGGGAGATGGAAAGGTTCATCTCCAAAGCTCATCAAGACCACTTCTATGATGTTGTGGCCAAGAAGAAGGTGATCCCCGAGGTCCCTTTCAAACTCAAGAAAAATGAGTATCCGGAGATCCGACATGAAATCCAAAGAAGAGGTTGGGAAGTCCTAACAAACCCCATCCAACAAGTCGGCATCCTAATGGTTCAAGAGTTCTATGCCAATGCATGGATCACTAGGAACCATGATCAAAGTAAGAACCCGAATCCAAAAAATTATATTACAATGGTTCGGGGGAAATACTTAGATTTTAGCCCGGAGAATGTGAGGTTGGCGTTTAACTTGCCTATGATGCAAGGAGATGAGCACCCCTATACTAGAAGGGTCAACTTTAATCAAAGGTTGGACCAAGTCCTCATGGACATATGTGTGGAAGGAGCTCAATGGAAGATTGACTCCAAAGGCAAGCCGGTTCAATTAAGAAGACTGGACCTCAAGCCTGTGGCTAGAGGATGGTTGGAGTTCATCCAACGCTCCATCATCCCCACTAGCAACCGATCTGAAGTTACTGTGGATCGGGCCATCATGATTGGAGAGGAAGTAGAAGTTCATGAAGTCATCTCCCTTGAACTCTACAAAATAGCCGAAAAGCCCTCCCCTGGGGCAAGGCTAGCTTTTCCTCATCTTATTTGCCATCTATGTTACTCAGCTGGAGCTTTCATAGAAGGAGACATTCACATTAAGGAAGAGAAGCCCATCACTAAGAAAAAGATGGAGCAAGCAAGAGAGCCCATTCATGGAGCTCAAGAGACGCATGAAGCTCATCACCATGAGATCCCGGAGATGCCTCAAATGCATTTTCCTCCACAAAACTATTGGGAGCAAATAAACACCTCCCTAGGAGAATTAAGTTCCAACATGGGACAATTAAGGGTGGAACATCAAGAGCACTCCATCATCCTTCATGAAATAAGAGAAGATAAAAAAGCAATGAGGGAGGAGCAACAAAGGCAAGGAAGAGACATAGAAGAGCTCAAGGACATCATTGGTTCCTCAAGAAGGAAACGCCACCATCACTAAGGTGGACTCATTCCTTGTTCTTGCATTCTCTGTTTTTCATTTTCTATGTTAAGTGCTTATCTATGTTTGTGTCTTATTACATGATCATTAGTAGTTAGTAACTATGTCTTAAAGTTATGAATGTCCTATGAATCCATCACCTCTCTTAAATGAAAAATGTTTTAATTCAAAAGAACAAGAAGTACATGAGTTTCGAATTTATCCTTGAACTTAGTTTAATTATATTGATGTGGTGACAATGCTTCTTGTTTTCTGAATGAATGCTTGAACAGTGCATATGTCTTTTGAAGTTGTTGTTTATGAATGTTAAATATGTTGGCTCTTGAAATAATGATGACAAGGAGACATGTTATTTGATAATCTGAAAAATCATAAAAATGATTCTTGAAGCAAGAAAAAGCAGCAAAGAACAAAGCTTGCAGAAAAAAGAATTAGCGAAAAAAAAAAATAGAGAGAAAAAGCAAGCAGAAAAAGCCAAAGCTCTTAAAACCAAGAGGCAAGAGCAAAAAGCCAATAGCCCTTAAAACCAAAAGGCAAGGGTAATAAAAAGGATCCCAAGGCTTTGAGCATCAGTGGATAGGAGGGCCTAAAGGAATAAAATCCTGGCCTAAGCGGCTAAACCAAGCTGTCCCTAACCATGTGCTTGTGGCGTGAAGGTGTCAAGTGAAAACTTGAGACTGAGCGGTTAAAGTCAAGGTCCAAAGCAAAAGAAGAGTGTGCTTAAGAACCCTGGACACGTCTAATTGGGGACTTTAGCAAAGCTGAGTCACAATCTGAAAAGGTTCACCCAATTATGTGTCTGTGGCATTTATGTATCCGGTGGTAATACTGGAAAACAAAGTGCTTAGGGCCACGGCCAAGACTTATAAAATAGCTGTGTTCAAGAATCATCATACTGAACTAGGAGAATTAATAGCACTATCTAAACTCTGAGTTCCTATAGATGCCAATCATTCTGAACTTCAATGGATAGAGTGAGATGCCAAAACTATTCAAGAGGCAAAAAGCTACAAGTCCCACTCATCTGATTGGAGCTATGTTTCATTGATAGTTTGGAATTTATAGTATATTCTCTTATTTTTATCCTATTTAATTTTCAGTTGCTTGGGGACAAGCAACAATTTAAGTTTGGTGTTGTGATGAGCGGATAATTTATACGCTTTTTGGCATTGTTTTTAGTATATTTTTAGTAGAATCTAGTTACTTTTAGGGATGTTTTTATTAGTTTTTATGTTAAATTCACATTTCTGGACTTTACTATGAGTTTGTGTGTTTTTCTGTGATTTCAGGTATTTTCTGGCTGAAATTGAGGGACTTGAGCAAAAATCAGATTCAGAGGGGAAAGAAGGACTGCTGATGCTGTTGGATTCTGACCTCCCTGCACTCAAAATGAATTTTCTGGAGCTACAGAACTCAAAATGGCGCGCTTTCAATTGCGTTGGAAAGTAGACATCCAGGGCTTTCCATCAATGTATAATAGTCCATTCTTTTACTGAGTTTAAATGACGTAAAAGGGCGTTGAACGCCAGTTCTACGCTGCTGTCTGGAGTTAAACGCCAAAAACAAGTCACAAACCAGAGTTGAACGCCAGAAATACGTTACAACCTGGCGTTCAACTCCAGAAAGAGCCTCTGCACGTGTAACATTCAAGCTCAGCCCAAGCACACACCAATTGGGCCCCGGAAGTGGATTTATGCATCAATTACTTACTTCTGTAAACCCTAGTAGCTAGTTTATTATAAATAGGACTTTTTACTAGTGTATTAGTCATCCTGGATTGTATTTTTGATCCTGTGATCACGTTTTGGGGGCTGGCCATTCGGCCATGCCTGGACCTTTCACTTATGTATTTTCAACGGTAGAGTTTCTACACTCCATAGATTAAGGTGTGGAGCTCTGCTGTTCCTCAAAGATTAATGCAAAGTACTACTGTTTTTCTATTCAATTCAACTTATTCTGCTTCTAAGATATTCATTCGCACTTCAACCTGAATGTGATGAACGTGACAATCATCATTATTCCTTATGAATGCGTACCTGACAACCACTTCCGTTCTACCTTAGATTGAATGAGTATCTCTTAGATCTCTTAATTAGAATCTTTGTGGTATAAGCTAGATTGATGGCGGCATTCATGAGAATCCGGAAAGTCTAAACCTTGTCTGTGGTATTCCGAGTAGGATTTTGGGATTGAATGACTGTGACGAGCTTCAAACTCGCGAGTGCTGGGCGTAGTGACAGATGCAAAAGGAGGGTGAATTCTATTCCAGCATGATCGAGAACCTCAGATGATTAGCCGTGCTGTGACAGAGCATTTGGACCGTTTTCACAAGAGGATGGGATGTAGCCATTGACAACGGTGATGCCCTTACATAAAGCCAGCCATGGAAAGGAGTAGGATTGATTGGATGAAGGCAGCAGGAAAGCAGAGGTTCAGAGGAACGAAAGCATCTCTATGCGCTTATCTGAAATTCTCACCAATGATTTACATAAGTATTTCTATCCTTTTCTTCTATCCTTATTTTAGTATATGTTTTAGAAAACTCCATAACTATTTTATATCCGCCTGACTGAGATTTACAAGATGACCATAGCTTGCTTCATACCAACAATCTCCGTGGGATCGACCCTTACTCGCGTAAGGTTTATTACTTGGACGACCCAGTGCACTTGCTGGTTAGTTGTGCGAAGTTGTGATAAAAAGTTTAGATTACAATTGAGCGTACCATGTTGATGGCGCCATTGATGATCACAATTTCATGCACCAAGTTTTTGGCGCCATTGCCGGGGATTGTTCGAGTTTGGACAACTGACGGTTCATCTTGTTGCTCAGATTAGGTAATTTTCTTTTTGTTTTGTTTTCAAAAAAAAAACTTTTAAAATAAAAATGTTTTCAAAAATATATTTTTCTTCAGAATTTTTAAGAATGAATTCTAGTGTTTCATGAAACATGTTGAAGCCTGGCTGGCTGTAAAGCCATGTCTAATTCTTTTGGAGAGGGCATGTCAGGTGTGTCATGTCTGAGTTACATACTAAAGCTTGGCTGGCTATTAAGCCATGCCTGACCCTTTGATTGGAGCTTTAGACTAAAGAGCATAAGATTCCTGGAATTCATATTAAAAATTTTGGAATCCTTATTTTTCTTTTTCAAAATGATTTTCAAAAAAAATTTAAGAAAATACAAAAAAAATCATAAAATCATAAAAATAAAAAAAAATATTTCATGTTTCTTGTTTGAGTCTTGAGTCAAGTTGAAAGTTTGGTGTCAATTGCATATTCATCTTGCATTTTTCAAAAAATTCATGCATTCATAGTGTTCTTCATGATCTTCAAGTTGTTCTTGGTAAGTCTTCTTGTTTGATCTTGATGTTTTCATGTTTTGTGTCTTTTCTTGTTTTTCATATGCATTCTTGAATTCTTATTGCCTGAGCATTAAAGATTTCTAAGTTTGGTGTCTTGCATGTTTTCTTTGCATTAAAAATTTTTCAAAAATATGTTCTTGATGTTCATCATGATCTTCAAAGTGTTCTTGGTGTTCATCTTGACATTCATAGCATTCTTGCATGCATTCATTGTTTTGATCTAAAAATTTTCATGCATTGCATCATTTTCATGTTCTTCTCTCTCATCATTTAAAAATTCAAAAAAAATCAAAAAAATATCTTCCCCTTTTTCTTCTCATAAATTCGAAAATTTGAGTTGACTTTTTCAAAAATTTTTAAAATCTAGTTGTTTTATGAGTCAAATCAAATTTTCAATTTAAAAATCTTATCTTTTTCAAAAATCAAATCTTTTTCATTTTTCTTATTTATTTTCGAAAATCTTAAAAATATTTTTCAAAAATCTTTTTCTTATCTTTATCACATAATTTTCGAAAATAACATCATCAATTAGTGTTTTGATTCAAAAATTTCAAGTTTGTTACTTGCTTGTTAAGAAAGATTCAAACTTTGAGTTCTAGAATCATATCTTGTGATTTCTTGTGAATCAAGTCATTAATTGTGATTTTAAAAATCAAATCTTTTTCAAAACTAATTTCAATCATATCTTTTCAAAAATATCTCTTTATCTTATTTTTTTCAAAATTTGATTTTAAAATATCTTCTCTAACTTCTTATCTTTTCAAAATTGATTTTCAAATTTGTTTCAACTAACTAACTAACTTTTTGTTTGTTTCTTATCTTTTTCAAAACTACCTAACTAACTCTCTCTCTCTAATTTTCGAAAATATCTTTCGTCTTTTTCAAAATTTCTTTTTAATTAACTAATTATTTTAATTTTTGATTTTAATTCTCGAAAATTACTAACCTTTTTCAAAAACTATTTTCGAAAATCACTAACTCTTTTTCAAAAATTATTTTCGAAAATTCTCTCTCTCTCTCTCTTATCTCCTTCTATTTATTTATTCATCTACTAACACTTCATCTCACCCAAATTCGAACCCCTTCTTCCATCTGTGTTCGAATTTTTTCTTCTTCTTTTCTTTTACTCACACAGGGACCTCTATACTGTGGTAAAAAGGACCCCTATTATTATTATTATTATTATTATTATTATTATTATTATTATTATTATTATTATTATTATTATTATTATTATTATTATTATTATTATTATTATTTTCTGTCCCTCTTTTTCATATGAGCAGGAGCAAAGACAAGAATATTCTTGTTGAAGCAGATCTAGAACCTGAAAGGACTCTGAAGAGGAAACTAAGAGAAGCTAAATTACAACAATCCAGCAAGCACCTTTCAGAAATTTTTGAACAGGAAGAGGAGATGGCAGCCGAAAATAATAATAATGCAAGATGGATGCTTGGTGACTTTACTGCACCTAATTCCAATTTACATGGAAGAAGCATCTCCATCCCTACCATTGGAGCAAACAATTTTGAGCTTAAACCTCAATTAGTTTCTCTGATGCAGCAAAACTGCAAGTTTCATGGACTTCCATATGAAGATCCCTTTCAGTTCTTAACTGAATTTTTGCAGATCTGTGATACTGTTAAGACTAATGGAGTAGATCCTGAAGTCTACAGGCTCATGCTTTTCCTTTTGCTATAAGAGACAGAGCTAGAGTATGGTTGGACTCTCAACCTAAGGATAGCCTGAACTCTTGGGATAAGCTGGTCAAGGCTTTCTTAGCCAAGTTCTTTCCTCCTCAAAAGCTGAGTAAGCTTAGAGTGGATGTTCAGACCTTCAGACAGAAAGAAGGTGAATCCCTCTATGAAGCTTGGGAGAGATACAAAGGACTGACCAAAAAGTGTCCTTCTGACATGCTTTCAGAATGGACCATCCGGGATATATTTTATGATGGTCTGTCTGAATTAGCTAAGATGTCATTGGATACTTCTGCAGGTGGATCCATTCATCTAAAGAAAATGCCTGCAGAAGCTCAAGAACTCATTGACATGGTTGCTAATAACCAGTTCATGTACACTTCTGAGAGGAATCCTGTGAGTAACGGGACGCCTATGAAGAAGGGAGTTCTTGAAATTGATACTCTGAATGCCATATTGGCTCAGAACAAAATATTGACTCAGCAAGTCAATATGATTTCTCAGAGTCTGAATGGAATGCAAGCTGCATCCAACAGTACTCAAGAGGCATCTTCTGAAGAAGAAGCTTATGATCCTGAGAATCCTGCAATAGCAGAGGTAAATTACTTAGGTGAACCTTACGGAAACACCTATAATCCATCATGGAAAAATCATCCAAATCTCTCATGGAAGGATCAACAAAAGCCTCAACAAGGCGTTAATAATGGTGGAAGATATAGGTTTAACAATAGCAAACCTTTTCCATCATACACTCAGCAACAGACAGAGAACTCTGAACAAAATACATCTAATTTAGCAAACTTAGTCTCTAATCTATCTAAGGCCACTGTGAGTTTCATGAATGAAACAAGATCTTCCATTAGAAATTTGGAGGCACAAGTGGGCCAGCTGAGTAAAAGGATCACTGAAATCCCTCCTAGTACTCTCCCAAGCAATACAGAAGAGAATCCAAAAGGAGAGTGCAAGGCCATTGAATTAATCACCATGGCCGAACCTGTGAAGGAAGGAGAGGACGTGAATCCCAAGGAGGAAGACCTCCTGGGATGTCCAGTGATCAATAAGGAGCTTCCCTTTGAGAAACCAAAGGAATCTGAGACTCATCTAGAGACCATAGAGATTCCATTAAACCTCCTTATGCCATTCATGAGCTCTGATGAGTATTCCTCTTCTGAAGAGAATGAGGATGTTACTGAAGAGCAAGCTGCCAAGTTTCTTGGTGCAATCATGAAGCTGAATGCCAAATTATTTGGTATTGAAACTTGGGAAGATGAACCTCCCTTGTTCACCAATGAACTAAGTGATCTGGATCAACTGACATTGCCTCAGAAGAAACAGGATCCTGAAAAGTTCGTAATACCTTGTACTATAGGCAACATGATCTTTGAAAAGGCTCTATGTGACCTTGGTTCAGGGATAAACCTCATGCCCCTCTCTGTAATAGAGAAACTGGGTATCTATGGGGTGCAAGCCACTAAAATCTCATTAGAGATGGTAGACAATTCGAGAAAACAGGCTTATGGACAAGTAGAGGACGTGTTAGTAAAGGTTGAAGACCTTTACATCCCTGCTGATTTCATAATCCTAGATACTGGGAAGGATGAGGATGAATTCATCATCCTTGGAAGACCCTTCCTAGCCACAGTAAGAGCTGTGATTGATGTGGACAGAGGAGAATTGATCCTTCAATTAAATGAGGACAACCTTGTGTTTAAAACTCAAGGATCTCTCTCTGTACCCATGGAAAGGAAGCATAGTAAGCTTATCTCATTGCAGAGTCAAACAAAGCCCCCACAGTCAAACTCTAAGTTTGGTGTTGGGAGGCCACAACCAAAATCTAAGTTTGGTGTCAAACCCCCATATCCAAACTCTAAGTTTGGTGTTGGGAGGTCTCAACAAAGCTCTGCACATCTGTGAGGCTCCATGGGAGCCCACTGTCAAGCTATTGACATTAAAGAAGCGCTTGTTGGGAGGCAACCCAATGTTTATTTATCTAATTTTCAGTGTTTTTCATGTTTTATTAGGTTCATGATCATGTGGAGTCACAAAATAAATCAAAAAATTGAAAACAGAATAAAAAACAACAGAAAAAAAAAATCACACCCTGGAGGAAGACCTTACTGGCGTTTAAACGCCAGTAAGAAGCATGTTTTGGGCGTTCAACGCCAGAACAGAGCATGGTTCTGGCGCTGAACGCCAGAAATGGGCAGCATCTGGGCGTTTGAACGCCAGAAATGAACCCTGGAGAAGAGCTGGCGCTGAATGCCCAGAACAAGCATGGTTCTGGCGGTCAACGCCAGAAATGGGCTACAAATGAGCGTTCAACGCCCAGAACAAGCACCAATCTGGCGCTGAACGCCCAGAGTTGTGTGCAAGGGCATTTTACATGCCTAATTGGGTGCAAGGTTGTAAATCCTTGAACACCTCAGGATCTATGGACCCCACAGGATCCCCACCTACCTCCACTTACTTCTTCTCACCCCTCTTTCACACAATCCCATAAACACTCTTCCTCAAAACTCTTCACCAATCACCTCAATCTCTCTTCCCTATCACCACTTCACCACTCACATCCATCCACTCTTCCCCATAAACCTACCTCATAAACTCCACTTACCTTCAAAATTCAAAATCAATTTCCCACCCAAACCCACCCTATATGGCCGAAACCTTACCCCCCTCCCTTCCCTATATATAACCCTCCATTCTTCCTCATTTTCACACAACACAACCTTCTTTTGTCTTCTTGGCCGAAACATACCTCCCCCCTCCTCTCCATATTTTCTTCTTCTTCTTCATTTATTCTTTCTTCTCTTGCTCGAGGGCGAGCAAAATTCTAAGTTTGGTGTGGTAAAAGCATAAGCTTTTTGTTACCATTGATCGCACCCAAGATCGGAGAATCCTCTAGAAAAGGGAAGGGGAAGACAAAAGCTTCCACTTCCGAGTCATGGGAGATGGAAAGGTTCATCTCCAAAGCTCATCAAGACCACTTCTATGATGTTGTGGCCAAGAAGAAGGTGATCCCCGAGGTCCCTTTCAAACTCAAGAAAAATGAGTATCCGGAGATCCGACATGAAATCCAAAGAAGAGGTTGGGAAGTCCTAACAAACCCCATCCAACAAGTCGGCATCCTAATGGTTCAAGAGTTCTATGCCACTGCATGGATCACTAGGAACCATGATCAAAGTAAGAACCCGAATCCAAAAAATTATGTTACAATGGTTCGGGGGAAATACTTAGATTTTAGCCCGGAGAATGTGAGGTTGGCGTTTAACTTGCCTATGATGCAAGGAGATGAGCGCCCCTACACTAGAAGGGTCAACTTTAATCAAAGGTTGGACCAAGTCCTCATGGACATATGTGTGGAAGGAGCTCAATGGAAGATTGACTCCAAAGGCAAGCCGGTTCAATTAAGAAGACTGGACATCAAGCCTGTGGCTAGAGGATGGTTGGAGTTCATCCAACGCTCTATCATCCCCACTAGCAACCGATCTGAAGTTACTGTGGATCGGGCCATCATGATCCATAGCATTATGATTGGAGAGGAAGTAGAAGTTCATGAAGTCATCTCCCTTGAACTCTACAAAATAGCCGAAAAGCCCTCCCCTGGGGCAAGGCTAGCTTTTCCTCATCTTATTTGCCATCTATGTTACTCAGCTGGAGCTTTCATAGAAGGAGACATTCACATTAAGGAAGAGAAGCCCATCACTAAGAAAAAGATGGAGCAAGCAAGAGAGCCCATTCATGGAGCTCAAGAGACGCATGAAGCTCATCACCATGAGATCCCGGAGATGCCTCAAATGCATTTTCCTCCACAAAACTATTGGGAGCAAATAAACACCTCCCTAGGAGAATTAAGTTCCAACATGGGACAATTAAGGGTGGAACATCAAGAGCACTCCATCATCCTTCATGAAATAAGAGAAGATAAAAAAGCAATGAGGGAGGAGCAACAAAGGCAAGGAAGAGACATAGAAGAGCTCAAGGACATCATTGGTTCCTCAAGAAGGAAACGCCACCATCACTAAGGTGGACTCATTCCTTGTTCTTGCATTCTCTGTTTTTCATTTTCTATGTTAAGTGCTTATCTATGTTTGTGTCTTATTACATGATCATTAGTAGTTAGTAACTATGTCTTAAAGTTATGAATGTCCTATGAATCCATCACCTCTCTTAAATGAAAAATGTTTTAATTCAAAAGAACAAGAAGTACATGAGTTTCGAATTTATCCTTGAACTTAGTTTAATTATATTGATGTGGTGACAATGCTTCTTGTTTTCTGAATGAATGCTTGAACAGTGCATATGTCTTTTGAAGTTGTTGTTTATGAATGTTAAATATGTTGGCTCTTGAAATAATGATGACAAGGAGACATGTTATTTGATAATCTGAAAAATCATAAAAATGATTCTTGAAGCAAGAAAAAGCAGCAAAGAACAAAGCTTGCAGAAAAAAGAATTAGCGAAAAAAAAAATAGAGAGAAAAAGCAAGCAGAAAAAGCCAAAGCTCTTAAAACCAAGAGGCAAGAGCAAAAAGCCAATAGCCCTTAAAACCAAAAGGCAAGGGTAATAAAAAGGATCCCAAGGCTTTGAGCATCAGTGGATAGGAGGGCCTAAAGGAATAAAATCCTGGCCTAAGTGGCTAAACCAAGCTGTCCCTAACCATGTGCTTGTGGCGTGAAGGTGTCAAGTGAAAACTTGAGACTGAGCGGTTAAAGTCAAGGTCCAAAGCAAAAGAAGAGTGTGCTTAAGAACCCTGGACACTTCTAATTGGGGACTTTAGCAAAGCTGAGTCACAATCTGAAAAGGTTCACCCAATTATGTGTCTGTGGCATTTATGTATCCGGTGGTAATACTGGAAAACAAAGTGCTTAGGGCCACGGCCAAGACTTATAAAATAGCTGTGTTCAAGAATCATCATACTGAACTAGGAGAATTAATAGCACTATCTAAACTCTGAGTTCCTATAGATGCCAATCATTCTGAACTTCAATGGATAGAGTGAGATGCCAAAACTATTCAAGAGGCAAAAAGCTACAAGTCCCACTCATCTGATTGGAGCTATGTTTCATTGATAGTTTGGAATTTATAGTATATTCTCTTATTTTTATCCTATTTGATTTTCAGTTGCTTGGGGACAAGCAATAATTTAAGTTTGGTGTTGTGATGAGCGGATAATTTATACGCTTTTTGGCATTGTTTTTAGTATATTTTTAGTAGAATCTAGTTACTTTTAGGGATGTTTTTATTAGTTTTTATGTTAAATTCACATTTCTGGACTTTACTATGAGTTTGTGTGTTTTTCTGTGATTTCAGGTATTTTCTGGCTGAAATTGAGGGACTTGAGCAAAAATCAGATTCAGAGGTGAAAGAAGGACTGCTGATGCTGTTGGATTCTGACCTCCCTGCACTCAAAATGAATTTTCTGGAGCTACAGAACTCAAAATGGCGCGCTTCCAATTGCGTTGGAAAGTAGACATCCAGGGCTTTCCATCAATGTATAATATTCCATTCTTTTACTGAGTTTAAATGACGTAAAAGGGCTTTGAACGCCAGTTCTACGCTGCTGTCTGGAGTTAAACGCCAAAAACAAGTCACAAACCAGAGTTGAACGCCAGAAATACGTTACAACCTGGCGTTCAACTCCAGAAAGAGGCTCTGCACGTGTAACATTCAAGCTCAGCCCAAGCACACACCAATTGGGCCCCGGAAGTGGATTTATGCATCAATTACTTACTTCTGTAAACCCTAGTAGCTAGTTTATTATAAATAGGACTTTTTACTAGTGTATTAGTCATCCTGGATTGTATTTTTGATCCTGTGATCACGTTTTGGGGGCTGGCCATTCGGCCATGCCTGGACCTTTCACTTATGTATTTTCAACGGTAGAGTTTCTACACTCCATAGATTAAGGTGTGGAGCTCTGCTGTTCCTCAAAGATTAATGCAAAGTACTACTATTTTTCTATTCAATTCAACTTATTCTGCTTCTAAGATATTCATTCGCACTTCAACCTGAATGTGATGAACGTGACAATCATCATCATTCCTTATGAACGCGTGCCTAACAACCACTTCCGTTCTACCTTAGATTGAATGAGTATCTCTTAGATCTCTTAATCAGAATCTTCGTGGTATAAGCTAGATTGATGGCGGCATTCATGAGAATCCGGAAAGTCTAAACCTTGTCTGTGGTATTTCGAGTAGGATTCTGGGATTGAATGATTGTGACGAGCTTCAAACTCGCGAGTGCTGGGCGTAGTGACAGACGCAAAAGGAGGGTGAATCCTTTTCCAGCATGATCGAGAACCTCAGATGATTAGCCGTGCTGTGACAGAGTATTTGGACCATTTTCACAAGAGAATGGGATGTAGCCATTGACAACGGTGATGCCCTTACATAAAGCCAGCCATGGAAAGGAGTAGGATTGATTGGATGAAGGCAGCAGGAAAGCAGAGGTTTAGAGGAACGAAAGCATCTCTATGCGCTTATCTGAAATTCTCATCAATGATTTACATAAGTATTTCTATCCTTTTCTTCTATCCTTATTTTAGTATATGTTTTAGAAAACTCCATAACTATTTTATATCCGCCTGACTGAGATTTACAAGATGACCATAGCTTGCTTCATACCAACAATCTCCGTGGGATCGACCCTTACTCGCGTAAGGTTTATTACTTGGATGACCCAGTGCACTTGCTGGTTAGTTGTGCGAAGTTGTGATAAAAAGTTTAGATTACAATTGAGCGTACCATGTTGATGGCGCCATTGATGATCACAATTTCGTGCACCACTTGCTTCATACCAACAATCTCCGTGGGATCGACCCTTACTCACGTAAGGTTTATTACTTGGACGACCCAGTGCACTTGCTGGTTAGTTGTGCGAAGTTGTGAAGTTATATGTGGACCATGGTATTGTGCACCAATTATTGGCGCCATTTCTAGGGAGAAAACGAACAACAAATTTTACAACCTCAGAGTAACAATTTCGCATACCAAGTTTTTGGCGCCGTTGCCGGGGATTGTTCGAGTTTGGACAACTGACGATTCATCTTGTTGCTCAGATTAGGTAACTTTATTTTAATTTTAAGTTTTTGTTTTTATTCTTTTAATTTTCGAAAAAAAAAATTTCCAAAAAAAAAATTTAAAAATATATTTTTCTTCAGAATTTTTAAGAATGAATTTTAGTGTTTCATGAAGCATGTTGAAGCCTGGCTGGCTGTAAAGCCATGTCTAAATTCTTTTGGACTGAGGCTTCCACTTATAAGTATATGAAGTTGGATGAAGTATCAGCTGTTGTATGCATGATAGGTATCTGCTGAAGCTTGGCTGGCCATTGGCCATGTCTAGTGTTTTGGACCGAAGCTTTCACTGAAAGCTTGGCTGGCTAGTGAGCCATGTCTAATTCCTGGACTGAAGCTTTAGACTAAGAGTGCAAGATTCCTGAAATTCATATTAAAAATTTTGGAATCCTTATTTTTCTTTTTCAAAATAATTTTCGAAAAATACCAAAAAAATTATAAAATCATAAAATCAAAAATATTTCATGTTTCTTGTTTGAGTCTTGAGTCAATTTTAAGTTTGGTGTCAATTGTATGTTTTAAAGTTTGCATAAAATTTTCAAAAAATTCATGCATTCATAGTGTTCTTCATGATCTTCAAGTTGTTCTTGGTAAGTCTTCTTGTTTGATCTTGATGTTTTCTTGTTTTGTGTCTTTTCTTGTTTTTCATGTGCATGTTTGCATTCATAGTGTCTGAACATGAAAGATTTCTAAGTTTGATGTCTTGCATGTTTTCTTTGCATATAAAATTTTCAAAAATAAGTCTTGATGTTCATCTTGACATTCAAAGTGTTCTTGGTGTTCATCTTGACATTCATAGTGTTCTTGCATTCATCACATGTTTTGATCCAAAATTTTCATGCATTGAGTCAATTTTGTGTTTTTCTCTTTCATCATTAAAAATTCAAAAATAAAAAAAAATTATCTTTCCCTTTTTCACTCGTAAATTTTCAAAAATTTGAGTTGACTTTTTCAAAAAATTTTAAAATTCAATTGTTTCTTATGAGTCAAATCAATTTTTCAATTTAAAAATCTTATATTTTTCAAAATCTTTTTCAAAAATCATATCTTTTTCATTTTTCTTATTTATTTTCGAAAATTATAAAAATATTTTTCAAAAATCTTTTTCTTAATTTTATATCATATTTTCGAAAATATCATCAACAATTAATGTTTTAATTCAAAAATTTCAAGTTTGTTACTTGCTTGTTAAGAAAGATTTAAACTTTAAGTTCTAGAATCATATCTTGTGATTTCTTGTGAATCAAGTCATTAATTATGATTTTAAAAATCAAATCTTTTTCAAAACTAATTCTAATCATATCTTTCTATCATATCTTTTTTTTAAAAATCTTATCTTCTTCAAAAATTTGACTTTCAAATATCTTTTCTAACTTCTTATCTTCTTATCTTTTCAAAATTGATTTTCAAATCTTTTTCAACTAACTAATTGACTTTTTGTTTGTTTCTTATCTTTTTCAAAACTATCTAACTAACTCTCTCTCTCTAATTTTCGAAAATACTTCCCTCTTTTTCAAAAATTCTTTTTAATTAATTAATTGTTTCAATTTTTAATTTTAATTTTAACTTTTTCCTAATTTTCAAAAATCACTAACCCCTTTTCAAAATTTTATTTTCGAAAATCCTCTTTCTCTCTCATCTTCTTCTATTTATTTATTCATCTACTAACACTTCATCTCACCCAAATTCGAACCCCCTCTTCCATCTGTGTTCGAATTTTCTCTTCTTCCCTTCTTTACATTACATTCTTTTCTTCTTCTACTCACACAGGGGAACCTCTATACCTGGGTAAAAAGGATCCCTATCATTATTTTTCTGTTCCCTCTTTTTCATATGAACCTGAAAGGACGCTGAAGAGGAAACTAAGAGAAGCTAAAATACAACAATCTAGAGACAACCTTACAGGAATTTTCAAACAGGAAGAGGAGATGGCAGCCGAAAATAATAATAATGCAAGGAGGATGCTTGGTGACTTTACTGCACCTAATTCCAATTTACATGGAAGAAGCATCTCCATCCCTACCATTGGAGCAAACAATTTTGAGCTTAAACCTCAATTAGTTTCTCTAATGCAACAAAACTGCAAGTTTCATGGACTTCCATCTGAAGATCCTTTTCAGTTCTTAACTGAATTCTTGCAGATCTGTGATACTGTTAAGACTAATGGAGTAGATCCTGAAGTCTACAGGCTCATGCTTTTCCCATTTGCTGTAAGAGATAGAGCTAGAATATGGTTGGATTCTCAACCTAAAGATAGCCTGAACTCTTGGGATAAGCTGGTCACCACTTTCTTAGCCAAGTTCTTTCCTCCTCAAAAGCTTAGTAAGCTTAGAGTGGATGTTCAAACCTTCAGACAGAAAGAAGGTGAATCCCTCTATGAAGCATGGGAGAGATACAAGCAACTGACCAAAAAGTGTCCTTCTGACATGCTTTCAGAATGGACCATCTTGGATATATTCTATGATGGTCTGTCTGAATTAGCTAACATGTCATTGGATACTTCTGCAGGTGGATCTATTCACCTAAAGAAAATTCCTGTAGAAGCTCAAGAACTCATTGACATGGTTGCTAATAACCAGTTCATGTACACTTCTGAGAGGAATCTTGTGAGTAATGGGACGCCTCAGAAGAAGGGAGTTCTTGAAATTGATACTCTGAATGCCATATTGGCTCAGAATAAAATATTGACTCAGCAAGTCAATATGATTTCTCAGAGTCTGAATAGAATGCAAGCTGCATCCAACAGTACTCAAGAGACATCTTCTGAAGAAGAAGCTTATGATCCTGAGAATCCTGCAATAGCAGAGATGAATTACATGGGTGAAACATATGGAAACACCTATAATCCCTCATGGAGAAATCACCCAAATCTCTCATGGAAGGATCAACAAAAGCCTCAACAAGGCTTTAATAATGGTGGAAGAAACAGGTTTAGCAATAGCAAGCCTTTTCCATCATCCACTCAGCAACAGACAGAGAACTCTGAACAAAATACCTCTAATTTAGCAAACTTAGTCTCTGATCTATCTAAGGCCACTGTGAGTTTCATGAATGAAACAAGGTTCTCCATTAGAAATTTGGAGGCACAAGTAGGACAGCTGAGTAAGAAAATCACTGAAACCCCTCCTAGTGCTCTCCCAAGCAATAGAGAAGAAAATCCAAAAGGAGAGTGCAAGGCCATTGATATAACCATCATGGCCGAATCCAAGGAGGAAGGGGAGGATGTGAATCCCAAGGAGGAAGACCTCCTGGGACGTCCAGTGATCAACAAGGAGTTTCCCTTTGAGGAACCATAGGACTCTGAGGCTCATCTAGAGACCATAGAGATTCCATTAAACCTCCTTATGCCATTCATGAGCTCTGATGAGTATTCTTCTTCTGAAGAGAATGAGAATGTTACTGAAGAGCAAGTTGCCAAGTACCTTGGTGCAATCATGAAGCTGAATGCCAAATTATTTGGTAATGAGACTTGGGAAGATGAACCTCCCTTGCTCATCAATGAACTGAGTGATCTGGATCAACTGACATTGCCTCAGAAGAAACAGGATCCTGGAAAGTTCTTAATACCTTGTACCATAGGCACCATGACCTTTGAGAAGGCTCTATGTGACCTTGGGTCAGGAATAAACCTCATGCCACTCTCTGTAATGGAGAAACTAAGAACCCTTGAGGTACAGGAAGCCAATTTCTCATTAGAGATGGCAGACAAATCCATGAAAATAGCCTATGGACAAGTAGAGGACATGTTAGTAAAGGTTAAAGACCTTTACATCCCTGCTGATTTCATAATCCTGGATACTGGGAAGGATGAGGATGAATCCATAATTCTTGGAAGACCCTTCCTAGCCACAGCAAGAGCTGTGATTGATGTGGACAGAGGAGAATTGATCCTTCAATTAAATGAGGACAACCTTGTGTTTAAAACTCAAGGATCTCTCTCTGTACCCATGGAGAGGAAGCATAAAAATCTTCTCTCACTGCAGAGTCAACCAAATCCCCCACAGTCAAACTCTAAGTTTGGTGTTGGGAGGCCACAACCAAACTCTAAGTTTGGTGTTGGGGAGTCTCAACAATGCTCTGAACATTTGTGAGGCTCCATGAGAGCCCACTGTCAAGCTATTGACATTAAAGAAGCGCTTGTTGGGAGGCAACCCAATTTTTATTTATCTAATTTTAATTTATTTTTATTGTTATTTCATGTTTTATTAGGTTCATGATCATGTGGAGTCACAAAATAAATATAAAAATTGAAAACGGAATTAAAAACAGCAGAAGAAAAATCACACCCTAGAGGAAGGACTTACTGGCGTTTAAACGCCAGTAAGGAGCATCTGGCTGGCATTCAACGCCAGAACAGAGCATGGATCTGGCGTTGAACGCCAGAAACAAGCAGCATCCTGGCGTTCAGACGCCAGGAATGCACACTGAGGAAAGCTGGCGCTGAACGCCAGAAACAAGTATAGAACTGGCGTTCAACGCCAGAAATATGCTGCATCTGGGCGCTGAACGCCCAGAACAAGCACCAATTCGGCGTTTAAACGCCAGAATTGCATGCAAAGGCATTTTACATGCCTAATTGGTGCAGGAATGCAAATCCTTGACACCTCAGGATCTGTAGACCCCACAGGATCCCCACATACTTCCACTCACCTTACCTCCTCATAATCCTATATCACCCTTTCTCAAGAACCCTTCACCAATCACCTCCAATTCCTCTCCAAAACCATCATACACTCCACCTACCAATCACCTCCATCTCCTCCATATCTTCTTCTTCTTCTACTATTCTTTCTTCTTTTGCTCGAGGGCGAGCAATATTCTAAGTTTGGTGTGGTAAAAGCATAGCTTTTTTGTTTTTCCATAACCATTGATGGCACCTAAGGCCAGAGAAACCTCTAGAAAGAGAAAAGAGAAGACAAAAGCTTCCACCTCCAAGTCATAGAAGATGGAGAGATTCATCTCAAGGGTCTATAGCTCAGTGGTAGAACATATGACTGCAAATTAAGAGATCCCTGAGATACCTCAAGGGATGCACTTTCCTCCACAGAACTATTGGGAGCAAATCAACACCTCCATAGGAGAACTAAGTTCTAACATGGGACAACTAAGGGTGGAACATCAAGAGCACTCCATCATACTTCATGAAATTAGAGAAGATCAAAGAACAATGAGGGAGGAGTAACAAAGACAAGGAAGAGACATAGAAGAGCTCAAGGACATCATTGGTTCCTCAAGAAGGAAACGCCACCATCACTAAGGTGGACTCATTCCTTGTTCTTAAATTTTATGTTTTTCGTTTTCTTATGTTAAATATTTATCTATGTTTGTGTCTTTATTACATTATCATTAGTGTCTAAGTGTCTATGCCTTAAAGTCATGAATATGAATCCATCACCTCTCTTAAATGAAAAATGTTTTAATTACAAAAGAACAAGAAGTACATGAGTTTCGAATTTATCCTTGAACTTAGTTTAATTATATTGATGTGGTGACAATACTTTTTGTTTTCTGAATGAATGTTTGAACAGTGCATATGTCTTTTGAAGTTGTTGTTTAAGAATGTTAAATATGTTGGCTCTTGAAAGAATGATGATAAGGAGAAATGTTATTTGATAATCTGAAAAATCATAAAAATGATTCTTGAAGCAAGAAAAAGCAGTGAATACAAAAGCTTGCAGAAAAAAAAGAAAAAAAATGGCAAAAAAAAAAATAGAAAAAGAAAAAGCAAGCAGAAAAAGCCAAAAGCTCTTAAAACCAAAAGGCAAGAGCAAAAAGCCAATAACCCTTAAAACCAAAAGGCAAGGGTAATAAAAAGGATTCCAAGGCTTTGAGCATCAGTGGATAGGAGGGCCTAAAGGAATAAAATCCTAGCCTAAGCGGCTAAACCAAGCTGTCCCTAACCATGTGCTTGTGGCGTGAAGGTGTCAAGTGAAAACTTGAGACTGAGCGGTTAAAGTCAAGGTCCAAAGCAAAAGAAGAGTGTGCTTAAGAACCCTGGACACCTCTAATTGGGGACTTTAGCAAAGCTGAGTCACAATCTGAAAAGGTTCACCCAGTTATGTGTCTGTGGCATTTATGTATCCGGTGGTAATACTGGAAAACAAAGTGCTTAGGGCCACGGCCAAGACTCATAAAGTAGCTGTGTTCAAGAATCAACATAATGAACTAGGAGAATCAATAACACTATCTGAACTCTGAGTTCCTATAGATGCCAATCATTCTGAACTTCAATGGATAAAGTGAGATGCCAAAACTATTCAAGAGGCAAAAAGCTACAAGTCCCGCTCATCTGATTAGAGCTATGTTTCATTGATAGTTTGGAATTTATAGTATATTCTCTTCTTTTTATCCTATTTGATTTTCAGTTGCTTGGGGACAAGCAACAATTTAAGTTTGGTGTTGTGATGAGTGGATAATTTATACGCTTTTTGGCATTATTTTTAGTATGATTTTAGTAGGATCTAGTTACTTTTATGGATGTTTTTATTAGTTTTTATGTTAAATTCACATTTCTGGACTTTACTATGAGTTTGTGTGTTTTTCTATGATTTCAGGTATTTTCTGGCTGAAATTGAGGGACTTGAGCAAAAATCAAATTCAGAGGTTGAAGAAGGACTGCTGATGCTGTTGGATTCTGACCTCCCTGCACTCAAAGTGGATTTTCTTGGGCTACAGAACTCAAAATGGCGCGCTTCTAATTGCGTTGGCAAGTAGACATCCAGGGCTTTCCAGCAATATATATTAGTCCATACTTTGGCCTAGTTTAGACGACGCAAAAGGGCGTTGAACGCCACTTCTACGCTGCAGTCTGGAGTTAAACGCTAGAAACACGTCACGAACCAGAGTTGAATGCCAGAAACACGTTACAAACTGGCGTTCAACTCCAAGAATGACCTCTCCATGTGTAAACTTCAAGCTCAGCCCAAGCACACACCAAGTGGGCTCGGAAGTGGATTTATGCATCAATTACTTACTTCTGTAAACCCTAGTAACTAGTTTAGTATAAATAGGACTTTTTACTATTGTATTTTCATCTTTGGATTATCTTTTGATCATTTTTAGATCTCTAGACCTCTATGGGAGGCTGGCCACTCGGCCATGCTTTCCCTATATTCACTTATGTATTTTTCAACGGTAGAGTTTCTGCACTCCATAGATTAAGGTGTGGAGCTCTACTGTTCCTCATGATTTAATACAAAGTACTACTGTTTTATATTCAATTCAACTTATTCCGCTTCTAAGATATTCATTCGCTCTTCAACATGAATGTGACAATCATCATCATTCCCTATGAACGCGTGCCTGACGACCACTTCCGTTCTACCTTCAATTGAATGGATATCTCTTGGATATCTAATACAGGGGACCGAGTCCGAGTTATTAAGTGTCTTCGTGGTATAAGTTAGAACCCATGGATGGCCATTCCTGAGATCCAGAATGTCTAAACCTTGTCTGTGGTATTCCGAGTTGGATCTGGGAAGGGATGGCTGTGACGAACTTCAAACTCGCGAATGCTGGGCGTAGTGACAGACGCAAAAGGATAGTAAATACTATTCCAGTATGATCGAGAACCTCCAGATGATTAGTCATGCAGTGACAGCGCATTGGACCATTTTCACAAGAGAGGATGGGATGTAGCCATTGACAACGGTGATGCCATTACATAAAGCTTGTCATGGAAAGGAGTAGGACTGATTGGATGAAGACAGCAGGAAAGTAGAGATTCAGAGGAACGAAAGCATCTCTATACGCTTATCTGAAATTCTCACCAATGATATACATAAGTATTTTTATCTTTATTTTCTGTTTATTTATTATTTATTTTCGAAAACTCCATAATCAATTATTATCCGCCTGACTGAGATTTACAAGATGACCATAGCTTGCTTCATACCAACAATCTCCGTGGGATCGACCCTTACTCACGCAAGGTTTATTACTTGGACGACCCAGTGCACTTGCTGGTTAGTTGTGCGAAGTTGTGAAGTTATATGTGTACCATGGTATTGTGCACCAGTTATTGGTGCCATTGCCAGGAAGAAAACGAACAACAAATTTTACAACCTCAGAGTAACAATTTCGCATATCATGTACTATATGTTGGCTGAATATGTACTGTTGATTGCTTAACTATAATTTTTTCTATGCTTTATTTTCTCATCTATTTGTTGACCTTGTCAAGTTTCCTGCCTCATTTCTACTTTTAAGTTGAATATGTACTGTTGATTGCTTAATTTACTATTTTGTCCTGAGTTTTTCTTTCAATTTCCGTAGATAAATAGAATGAAATAAGTATATGTGTTCAATTCAATTTATTGCAGGAGCCGACCTTTTATTTTTCTTAGTTTCTATTCAAATAAAGTATCTATTGAATTAGGATAGGTATGTTATCAATGGTGCTAGATAAAAAAGTGCCAAGGGGAGCATATATGGTTGTAACCTTGTATAGGGACTATTTCTTTTGTGTTTGATATGTGTTTTTTGTTCTAATGGCTGAATATGCATTATTGCGAGACCTAATTAAATTTTCCTTGCCATTTTCATGTTTAATCAATTTGGATTTGGAATTGGATTTGTTGGACTTAATTAAAGTAGCCTTTATAACATGCACTAACACAAGAGTATTTAAAATTCTGCAGGACAGTGGTAAAAACAATGGAGCTCATAATGGATGATCACACTACTCATAAATTTGATATTTTGTAACTAAGTATATAAAAGAAGTAGATATGTGACACCTGTTGGAATTGCAATTCTTATTTACTTGTTATGACTTTACTTTTTGGTACTTTGTCATCAAAGTCTACTTTTTGGTGACAAGTTTTATATGTATGTCTTTTTTTATGGGGAAGTTTATATATATGTTGGATTAGTTCAATATATATAATTATTTTGGTCTATGATTTTAAAATTATATATGAATTTTGCACGAAATATTAGGAAGATTAATGAAAAAAAATTCTAACCAAACTTATGGCCACGCTTAAAAAGGGTGGCTATATCTTAACTTTGGGCTCAATAGGCATGATTAATAAGCGTGGCCATAACTTGGCAACCGGCACGCTTTAAAATCGTACCCATATCCTCATCTATTGGCACATTTTATAAGCGTAGCCATATCTTTTCGTATTTATAAATAGCCACGCTTTTAAAGAGTATCCAAAACAAATATTCTGGGACGTTTTAAAAGCATGGCGATATGTGCACTTTTTGGTACGCTTCTCAAGCGTACCTATAGGTTAAGACCTATGGCCACGCTTTTTAAGCTTGGCAAGAGATGAAAGCATGCCAACAAAAAAAAGCGTGCCGATAGATCTACAAAAGCATGGCGATAGAGCAACCAGCACGCTGGCGGATGTGACCCTTTCAAAAGCATGCCGATAGCTCAAAAAGCGTGGCGAAAAGCTATCACACGCTTTTTTGCACTTTTCGGCAGGCTTTAAAAGCGTGGTAGAAAGCTTATTTGTTTGTAGTGCGTGAGCATCTTTCCTATCTTTTCCTAATGAATTTACATTCAATATGTTGAGTTTAATCAAGAATTAATTATCTTTTAGCCACTATGGATGCTACTTTGAATTATGTACAATTCTGTTTATTTCAGGTAGCATTCGGATAGATTTGATGGAGTTTCTGTAGAAAAAGAGAAGAAAGCGAATGATGCTGTCAACCCTGACCTCCCTGCACTCTAACATAAATAACTCGAGATACAAGGGTTCAATTGACATGATTCTAGTGGCGTTAGAAAGCTAACTTTCAGAGTTTTCCAACGATGTATAATAGTCCATACTTCTTCTCCAGAAATTCGGCAAGGGTGGCGCCTAACTTAATTCATCAAACCAAGGCTGCATAGGTGGTGCCTAACTTGGGTTTTACGAAGTTAGGCGCCAGGACAAGGAAAAAGGCCTCCAATGTTACTGCCAAGGTGGCGCCTAACTTGAGGTTTCTCAAGTTAGGCACAACAAGCACACACAATGGGATTCGGCCAGCATGAAGTTAGGCGTCACTCCCTTCACACACAATCCAATTTGGCTAGGTCCAAGTTAGGTGCCACTCCCTTCCAAGTTAGGCGCCAGCCATAAGAATCAAAGTGGTTCCCATTCATCAATTGAAGATGCACGAAGATCATCTTTTAATTCTGATTAAACTTTATTTTATTTAAAAATAGGAAAATATATTATTTAGTTTGAGAAAATATATTTTACATTAATTAGGATTAGATATAAAATGGAAAAGAATAAGCCCTTCGGGCCTTTCTCTTCTCTTACCTCATTCCGCACTTTACAGTTTTACAAAACCCTAGTTTTCTCTCCGCACCATGAGCAATTAAACCTCCACTGTTAAGGTTAGGAGCTCTATTTATTCTATGGATTAGTACTATTACTTTTCTATTTTAATTCATATATTGATTTCAATTTCAAGAATTGTTTTTGTTCTTTATCTTATGAATCTGGGTGGAACGGAAGTATGACCCTTTTTCTATTTGAGTTATTATAAAACACTGAAAAGCACTTTACCTGAACAACAACTTGAAAACATATTCTCCTAAATTTCTAATTATCTGGACTTAACGGGATACGTGACATATAATCTTTTATATTTGGCTAATTAGGATTTCTATGGCATATAAACTAGAATTGAACTTAATCCTCTAATTAGAATCAAGTGACCAAGGAATTGGCGGTTGATGAAGGTTAGAGGAGACTAAAAAGGTCTAAGGAATTAGGGTTTAGTCACATATAGTTTGCTATGAATTAAATCTTGCATGATTAAAACAGTTGGTAAGAAAAGTTAATCTGGAAAATAAATATCTCTGAAGCCTTAACTGTTTTCTCCATATATTCTTCACATCAATTTACTGTTTGCTTTCTGATATTCTGAATTTACTGTTTGATGCAATTGAACTTTCAACACTCTTTTCTATTTGTCTAACTAAGTAAATCACTTAACCATTGTTGCTTAATCCATCAATCCTCGTGGGATCAACCTTCACTCACCTGAGGTATTACTTGGTACGACCCGGTGCACTTGTTGGTTAGTTTGTGGGTTATAAATTTCGTACCAAGTTTTTGGCGCCGTTGTCGGAGATTGACTGTAATTGACAACTATTAGTTGTTTGATTGCTTAGATTAGGCATTTTAGTTTTAATTTCATTTAATTTTTCTTTGTAATTTTTGAAAATTAAGTGCTATTATTTTCCTTAATTTCTGAAATTAAGTTTGGTGTTACCTAGTTGATTTTATTTTAATTTTCATATTTAATTTTCTTAGTAAATTTCAAATTTCCTAGCTTAATTTTAGTCATCATTTTCGAAAATTTTTAGCTTTAATTAGTTAGTGTTTTGCTTTATTTCTTTACACAGGTTACTTCACTGGGAATTCTCTACACTCTGACATAGAGAATCCCACTTTTCTTGTCTTTTGTCTGTTTATGAGTAGGAATAAAGACAAGAAACCTCTTACAGATTTTGATCCTAAACTTGAAAGGACTTTGAGGCGGCACTTGCAACAAGCTAGACTTTACAAGGCTAGTGAAAATCTAAGTGAAACTTTTGAAAGGGAAACTGCAGAGTCCACCATGGATCATAATCGTGCTGTTGATGAGTCCATATTTTCCGATATATTCTAACTTGATTTGAAGGGATTTCATCACATAAACTCACACTTAAGCACCAAAATAGCATACTTTTGTATTATCTCCCCAATTTGGACCTAAATGGGAAAACATGTGTTTTTGTTCTTAAATTAGTGATTTTAATTCCACTTTTATACTATTTGATGCCGTGATATATTTTGTGAGTAATTTCAGGTCATTTTGGCAAGATTGGCTAGGGAAAAGTGAAAGAAAGCATGTACAAGGGAGAATACTTGAAGAAAACAAGGAAAAGCACACACAGACAAGTGTGCATGCGCACAAGCAAGCGTGCGTGCCCACAAGGGGAAATTTGTATGTGTGCGTGCGCACAACCCTCTATGCGTACGCACAGGTGGACTTTCAGCAAAGTGTGCGTGCGCACACATCTGTGCGTACGCACAGGTCCCTGCACGTGGATTCATTAATGAAGCACGTGGCTCGCGATTTTGGGGCTCTCTTTGCCCAATTTTTGGAGTTGCTGAAGCCTTTTGTGATGCTATATCAAAGGGGAATGAAGACATATAAAAGGCATTAGTTAGTATTAGTTATTATGCATCATTACAAGCTTACTTTAGGTTTTAGTTTAGTTTTTCTTAGGTAGAAAGCATCCTTAGGAGTAGGAGTAGTGTAGATAGCAATTTCTCTTCTAGGGTTTTGATTGTAGCATTTTATAGCAAGTTTGATCTTGGATTTTACTTTTTTAATTGTAAGTACTCTTTAATTCCTCTTTAATTACATCAATTTTACTTTTATTTCTCTTTGGCTCAAGTACTTTGTCAATATTTACAATTTTAAGTTCTTGAAGTTTTGATTGATGAATTTAGTATTTTATGCTTGCCTTATGTTTGTTTGGATGTTTATTGTTGATTTTGTGCATAGTTGGTTATAGTTTTCCATTTTCCTTTACAATTTCTTATGTTTTGGTTTTATGCACACAAGGTGTTTGTGAAAATGCCAACCTTAGATTTTGAGTAGATTTTCACACCTTGGCTTGGGATTTGAGTTCCTAGGATACTAGAGTCTTGATGTCCGACATTTAGTGGTAATTCTTAGGTAGTTAGTTGACTCTTGTATCCATTGAAGCTAGATTTTTACTAATTAATTTGGTAAGTTAGCTAGGACTTATGGATCAAGGTCAATTATGCTTGCTTGACCTACTCCTCGATGTTAGGAGTTAACTAAGCGAGATTGACTCATCATAATTATCATAGTTGTAGTTATGGCAATGATAGGGTTCCTTGGATTATCATCCCCAAGTCAAGGCTCTTTTATGCATATCTTAGCAGTTTCACTAATTTTGATCTTGTTTCCTTCTTAATTGCATTGATTTCAATTTTGATCATTTCTTAGTTCTTTTATTTCTTAGTTCTTTTAATCTTTTGTTCTTTGATTTCAAAAACCCCTTTTTGCCTCTACAACCGAAAGCGTAGCATTTCCAATTGCATTCCTAGGGAGAACGACCCGAGGTTTCATTACTCTCGGTTATATATTTGTATTTGAAAATTAAACTTTGATTGAGAGGATTATTTGTTGGTTCGGACTATGCTACCAATGAAGAAATTGTTTTGCTAAATTTTCGAACCATCGTGATCATCTCCATCAGCTGTTAATGCCAATGTGGCAAATTTGAATGAGAATGAATAACCTAGAAGAGTGCTTGGCTCATACACTGCCCCCAATGCAGATCTTTATGGGAAAAGTATTGTGATGCCTCCTATAGCTACAAATAACTTTGAACTGAAGCCATAGCTAGTCACTCTTGTGCAGCAAAATTGTTAGTATCATAGACTTCCTCAGGAAGACCCAAATCAATTTATTCCTAATTTTCTACAGATTTGGTGATACTGTGAAGACTAATGGAGTGAACCCTGAGGTTTACAAAATCATGCTCTTCCCATTTGCTGTGAGGGATAGAGCAAAGCTGTGGTTAGATTCTCAAGCCAAGGGGAGTCTGGATACTTGGGATAAGGTGGTCACTGGATTTCTGACTAAATTTTTCCCACCACAAAAGCTGACTAACCTAACGGGGGAGGTTCAGACCTTCAGACAGAAAGATGGTGAGACCCTTTATGAAGCCCGTGAAAGATTCAAGCTACTAACCAGGCAATGCCCTCCGGACATGTTTTCTAAATGGACTCAGCTGGATATCTTTTATGAGGGCTTATGTGAAATATCCAAAATGTGTCTAGATAATTCTGCAGGTGGTTCATTGCATATGAAGAAGACACCAGAGGATACTATTGAGCTTATTAAGTTGGTTGCTAAAAACCAATATCTCTACTCATCTAACAGGAATCCTGTGAACTCTGGGACCCCTAAGAAGAAAGGCATTTTGGAAGTAGAGGCTTTTGATGCTCTTCTTGCTCAGAACAAAATTTTGTCCCAGTAGATGAATTTGATTACTCAACAATTAAGTGGAATGCAGGTTTCAGCTGTTAATACTTAGAATGCACCTCAAGAGATGCCTTATGACATGACTGGTAGCTGTATGCAAGGTGAGATTATGATTATGCTCAATCTTCTTCTGAACAGGTCAATTACATGGGGAATGCTCCTAGAAACCCCAATAATGATCCGTATGCTAAAACCTATAATCAGGGGTGGATAAATCACCCAACTTTAAGGTGGAGAGAGCAACCTCAGAGATCCCAGAATTTTAACAATAATTCTCAGGGCGGTTTTCATTAGAATAACTATAATAACTGCGAGTTTCAGTCTTATCAACAACAAGCACCTCAGCAGGAAAATTCTCAACCCCAGAAGAACACTGATTTGGAAGCAATACTGGCTAGTTTTATGCAGGAGACTAGAACTTCACTTAGATATTTGGAGGTGCAAGTAGGCCAGTTGAGCAAGCAAGTACCTAAGAGGCCTCCAAATACACTTCCTGGTGATACAGTGGTAAACCCAAGAGAAGATTGCAAGGCTATTCAATTGAGAAGTGGTAAAGTTACTGGTTCTGAGACTAAGGTCAATGAGGAGATAGTTGAAAAAGAAGCTCCATAGGAGAAGAAAGAAGAGGTGGAGCACGTCCCTCCTAGGCGTGTAGATAACCCATTTCCAGTCTCTCTGGATACTCATCCTACATTGCCAAAGGCTCCTAAGTACAAGCCTAAAATGCCATATCCTCAGAGACTTCAGAAGGCTTCTAAAGACAAGCAATTTTCTAGATTTTTAGAAGTCTTCAAGAAGCTTCAGATCAATATTCCCTTTGCTGAGGCTCTTGAGCAAATGCCTCTCTATGCTAAATTCATGAAAGAACTGTTGACTAACAAGAGGAATTGGAAGGAAAAAGAGACAGTGATATTAACTAAGGAATGCAGTGCTATTATTCAACATAACCTTCCTGAGAAGATGCAGGATCCAGGAAGCTTTGTAATTCCTTGCACCATTAGAGATGTCACTATTCAGAGGGCTTTGTGTGACCTTGGAGCTAGCATCAACCTCATTCCACTTTTAGTGATGAAAAAGCTCCAAATTGAGGAGGTAAAACCCACTCGTATTTCTCTTCAACTTGCTGATCTTTCTATTAAATTTCCTATGGGGGGTTGTTAAGGATGTACTTGTGTAAGTGGGGCCATTCATTTTTCCTGCTGATTTTGTTATATTGGATATGGAAGAGGATAAAAAGTCCTCTATTATTCTTAGAAGACCTTTTTTTCGCTACAGATAGAGCTCTGATTGATGTGCAAAAGGGTGAATTAACCCTGAGGGTCAATGAAGAACAGGTAGTCCTTAATGTGTTTGAAGCTAAACACCCTAATGATTCTGAAGGGTGTATGAGAGTTGATGTTGTTGAACCACTTGTTCAAGAAGTACTAGAAGCTGAGGTACTTGATGATATTCTGGATCCTCTCTCTGAGTATGAATTACTTGAGATTGATGATTCACCACCCCAGAAGAACATGGTGAACACGCCTAAGGCGGAGGAAGAAGTCACCAAGCTTGAGCTAAAGCCTTTGCCTCCTTCTTTGAAATATGTGTTCTTAGGTGAAAATGATTTATATCCAATGATTATTAGCTCTTCCTTGAAACCTGGTGAGGAAGAGGCACTGATTACAGTGCTCAAGAGCCATAAAACAGCTCTTGGGTGGACCATTGGTGATTTAAAGGGGATTATTCCAACCAAGTGTATGCACAAGATCCTTCTTGAAGATGATGCTAAACCAGTTGTGCAACCACAAAGGAGACTCAATCCAACTATGAAAGAAGTGGTCCAAAAAGAGGTAACGAAACTATGGGAAGCCGACATTATATACCCTATTTCTGATAGCCCTTGGGTGAGTCCTGTGCAGGTAGTTCCCAAGAAAGGAGGGATGATAGTGATCAAGAATGAAAAGAATGAGCTAATTCCTACAAGGACCGTCACAGGATGGAGAATGTGCACAGACTACAGGAGGCTCAACACTGCTACAAGGAAGGATCACTTCCCCTTGCTTTCATTGATCAGATGCTTGAGAGGTTAGCTGGTCATACTTTTTATTGTTTTTCAGATAGATATTCTGGATATAACCAAATTGCAGTGGACCCTCAAGATCAAGAGAAGACGGCATTCACATGTCCTTTTGGAGTATTTGCTTACCAGAGAATGCCATTTGGACTCTGTAATGCCCCAGCAACTTTTCAGAGGTGTATGCTTTCAATCTTTTCTGATATGGTTGAAAAGTTCATTAAGGTATTTATGGATGCTTTTTCTGTTTTTGGTAATTCTTTTGAATCCTTCCTTAAGCATTTATCTCTAGTCCTGAAATGGTGTCAAGAATCAAATTTTGTTTTAAATTGGAAAAAATATCATTTTATGGTTACAGAAGGTATTGTTCTTAGACACCGGATTTCAAGCAAGGGGATTGAGGTTGATAGAGCCAAGGTGGAGGTAATTGAAAAATTACCACCACCAACTAATGTTAAGGCAGTCCAGAATTTGTTGGGTCATGCAGGATTTTACAGAAGATTTATAAAGGATTTTTCTAAGATTGCTAAACCATTAAGCAACCTACTAGTTGATGATGTTCCTTTTTTATTTGATACTGAATGTCTGCATGCTTTTGAAACTCTAAAAGCAAACCTCACCTCTACTCCTATCATAGCCCCCCAACTGGAATTTGCCATTTGAATTAATGTGTGATGCTAGTGATTATGCTATAGGAGTTGTTTTATGACAGAGGCACGGCAAGTTTATGCATGTCATTTACTATACTAGTCGTGTGTTAAATGATGCTCAAAAGAATTACACAACTACAGAAAAAGAATTATTAGCTATTGTGTATGCTATTAATAAGTTTAGGTCCTATTTAATTGGTTCTAATGTTATTGTTTATACTGATCATGCTGCTTTGAAGTACCTTCTAACCAAATAGGATTCTAACCAAGATTAATCAGATGGGTGCTACTCCTTCAGGAGTTTGATATTGAGATCAAAGACAGAAGAGGGTCAGAAAATCAAGTAGCTGACCACCTTTCCAGGATAGAACCTGAAGAAGGCGTGCTACCACCCACAGCTGTGATTGAGACATTTTTGGATGAGCAACTTTTTGTCATTCAGCAGGCTCCATGGTTTGCAGACATTGCAAATTACAAAGCCATGAATTTCATTCCAAAGGAGTACAGTAAACAACAAGTGAAGAAGCTACTGACTGATGCAAAGTACTACTTCTGGGAGGAACCATACCTTTTTAGAAGATGCTCAAATGGTATAATCCGGAGGTGTGTCTCAGATGAGGAAACGCAACAGATTCTTTGGCACTGTCATGGTTCTGATTATGGAGGCCACTTTGGTGGTGAAAGGACAGCTACAAAGGTCCTTTAGAGCAGTTTTTACTGGCTGACTCTCTTCTGGGACTCAAAAGCATTTGTGAAGAACTGTGATAGATGTGAAAGAGCAAAGAATCTCCCTTCCAACCATGAGATACCACAGCAGGAGATTCTTGAGATTGAGTTGTTTGATGTGTGGGGTATTACCTTCATGGGACCTTTTCCGCCCTCCTATTCCAACAATTATATTTTAGTGGCAGTTGATTATGTGTCCAAGTAGGTGGAAGCCGTGGCTTTGCCCACCAATGATGCCAAAGTGGTGATGAGATTTCTTCAGAGATATATCTTCAGCCGGTTTGGTGTCCCAAGGACACTCATTAGTGATGGTGGAAGTCACTTCTGTAACAGACAGCTGGACTCACTTCTGCAGAGGTATGGAGTCTGTCATAAAGTGGCAACCCCCTATCACCCTCAGACAAGTGGACAGGTTGAGGTTTCTAATAGAGAACTCAAGCGAATCCTGGAGAAGACCGTCAGTATTTCAAGGAAGGACTGGTCTAGGAAGCTTGATTATGCTCTCTGTGCATACCGGACAACATACAAAACTCCTATTGGAATGTCCCCTTATCATTTGGTCTATGGTAAAGCCTGTCACTTACCAGTTGAGCTGGAGGATAAAGCTTACTGGACAATTTAGTTTCTGAACTTTGATGCTCAAGTTGCAGGGACAAAGAGAATGCTTCAGTTAAATGAGCTTGATGAATTCAGATATTCGGCCTATGATAATGCCAAGCTCTATAAGGAGAGAACTAAGATATGGCATGACAAGAAGATTGCCATCAAAGTATTTAAGCCAGGTCAGAGGGTGCTTCTATTCCATTCAAGGCTCAAACTCTTTCTCGGGAAGCTGAAATCCCGGTGGTCAGGACTGTTTGTGGTCACCAAAGCATCACCATATGGTCATGTGGAAATTTAGGAGGAGAATTCTAACAGAAAGTTTACAGTTAATGGCCAAAGGTTGATGCACTATCTTGGAGGCGAGATTGATCACCAAAGTTCCACTTATCTGCTGAACTAGCAGAACTAATCGTCAAGCTAGTGACGTTAAAGAAGCGCTTGTTGGGAGGCAACCCGATATTTTCGTATCCTTTAGTTTGATTTCTTTTACTTTGATTTTGTCAATTATCTGGTTTTAGTTGAGTTTTTATTGTTTTTCCTTTATTTTACGTGTGTTTGGATCATGTAGAGTAATTAGAACAAAAGCAGGAACCTGAAAATAGATTTTCGAATACCTTGGAAGAAGTTGTTTCGGATTGGGTGGAGCCTAACTTCACAATACTCAAGTTAGGCACCACATTCATGCCGAAATTGGAGTTACTTACTGGAGGGGTGGCGCCTAACTTCACCCCTTGAGGTTAGGCACCAAGCTACGTACAAATTTGATGTTACACTCGGGAGGGGTGGTGCCTAACTTGAACTTTCCCAAGTTAAGCGCCACATGAAGCGTGCAACTTGGAATCACTCATTGCCACCCTCGCGCCCAACCCCACAAACCTCAAGTTAGGCGCTGGGTGTGAAGAAAGCAAGGGAAGTTAGGCGCCATGATGCCCCAAGTTAGGCGCTGAGTGTGAATAAAGCCATCAAGTTAGGCGCCATATGCGCTCAAGTTAGGCGCCAGATGGATATGCCAAGGGAAGTTAGGCGCCATGAAGGGTTCGAGCACAAGAAGTTAGGCATCGTGGGATCTAAGTTAGGCACCAGTTTTAATTTACTAGCCAAATCCAAACCAAATCACCTTAATTGGTTCAGCAAATCCTTTCTAATTCGGTCCCCACCCCCTTCCAATACATCCAATGAAATCCCAGATCCCCTCCCCTTTTTTCCAAGCCTTGCACACCAATAGCACTTTACCCTTTTCCCAACCTAATACGTGACACCCTCCTCCTTCCCCAATACTTGCTCGTGACACCATCCCATTACCAAGTCATTCCGGTGACTCCAACCCACCGAAACCCCACTCCAAACCCCCTATATAAGCCCCCCCTCAACTCCTCTTTCAACCACACCTCAACACACTTTATCCCCTCGTTCTAGACACACACAAGAACTCTCCCTTCCCTCATCACAACACATTACCTCCCCCAACAACTGACTCTTAGTAACCCCAATCCCTTCCTTCTTCACCACAACAAATTAGCCCTCTGTTTAAACACAACCCCTCTGTCCATCCCCTTCTCCCTCGTCTATTTTTATTTAGTGTATTAAAAAAAAGAACCAAAAAGAAAATTTTTAAATTTAATTTTTATTTTCTTCTTTTTCACTTTCTTATTCCCCCCTTCTTTCTTCCCCTTTATATTTCTCTAATTTGCTTGGGGACGAGAGTCGCTTTGCATGTTTGTTTTCTCTGTTTTCTGTAATGGCACCCAAAACTAGTACACCTTCAAAGAAAAGGAAAGGTAAAGAGCCAGCCACCAGTTCTCATGATACACATAGGTTTTAATTTAAGCTCCATGAAGAACACTTTTATGATCATACTTACAAGAGGGCTGTGACTCCGGAAGTGAGATTTACACTGAAATCGGATGAATATCTGGAAATTCAATTTGAAATTGAGAGACGAGGGTGGAATTTTCTGTGCAACCCACACACGGAGGATGGACAATTGACGGTCCAAGAATTTTATGGAAACCTCTGGGTCACGTACAAGGACGTTGAGGGGGTCAATGAGAAGAATTATTAGAGTTATGTGAGAGGTAAGGTTATTGATTTTAGCCCAAGAAGCATTTGACAGGCCCTCCATCTGCTGCGTCCACCTCAACTAACTGCCTGTTACAGTGAGAGGTTGCATAGAGACCCAGAATTGGATCTAGTTATTGAAAAATTATGCATTCGGGGTTGATATTGGTGGTTGATATTGGTGATCCGATCACCTTTAGGTAAGTTGTTATGGATGATGACATCATTGACCTTAGGGTAGATGACAACACACTACCATTGGACAGTGACGATCTTCACGAAGAAGACGAGGTTGATGGAAACGAAGAAGAATTTGATGGTTAGGAAATTACCTTAGAAGAGGAGGATGCTGAACCAAAGGAAGAAAATGATGAATCTGAATAAGATTAATGTCAATATAGTTCTATCTTATATATTTCATTATCGAAATTTCTTTTCATGTTTACATTATGTATATTTGATATTTTACATCATATATAAATCACTATTTTCAGATAAAATACTAATTTATTCGTTGTTAATATAGAGTTGACTATCAATTGTTAAATATCAGGATCCTTCATAGATTGAAAAAAAATAAAAAAATATTCACACTACCGGGGAATTTACCGTCGAAAAATCCTGACAGTAGCGACCATTCATATTTTTTTAGAAAAAATAAAAAACATTTTTCGTCGGATTTATCGTTGGAAAATCCGACGGTAAAGTAGTGGTGATAAACCGTTATTTTATGATTTATATTGTGTTTAATTGTGTGGTTTTATCAAGTCTTCACCCACTTATTCATATGATTTGCATGTATTTACAATTCCTTCCCAAATTTGTTCTATGGTTGAAAACTTGCTTCTTAGAGATCTTTTGATTATATATTTTAATTCTCCTATATACCATTCGATGTCGTGATCCGTGTGTTAAGTGTCTCAGGTTTCATAGGGCAAAAATGGCTTAGAGAATGGAGAGGAAGCTTGCAAAAATGGAAGGAACACAAGAAATTAAGGAGATGACCAGCGATAAGCGACGCGGACGCATGGCTCACGCGACCGCGCGAAATGGAGAAATCGAAGTGACGCGGTCGCGTGCCTGATGCGAACGCGTGGACGACGCGTGCACATGGCAAGGAAAAACGCTGAACGACGCGCACGCGTGGACGACGCATATGCGTGACATGCGCGATCTGGAGAGTTAACAGAATTCGCTGGGGGCTATTTTGGACCGTGTTTTGACCCAGTTTTTGGCCCAGAAATACAGACTAGAGCCAGGGAACATGTAGGGACTCAAGAGAACACATTAGGATAGTTTTCAGTTTTTTTTAGATCTGATTTTACTCCTCCTCTAGGTTTTCTCTCTACACATTCATAGTTCTTAAAATTTTGCTTTATTGCTTTTTGGATTGGGATATTGAGAAGAGTTATTACCTCTGCCAATACTTCATCATTCTAGTTTGTTTTCTTACTTTTCACTTACTCTTTCATATCCTTAATTTATCTAGAGTTACAATTGGATTATTTTTATAATTTATTAATACAATAACCATTTTTATTTTTAATTGATCTTTTTTATTATTGATTATCATGTCTTTCTTTATTTTTCTTTTTAATTTTGTGAAGTTTACATTTATGATAATGGAGTAATTCCCTAACTTGATTGGGAGTTGATTGAAAGGAGAACCTTGAGTTGGATTACTCAAGAGTTAAATTGTAATTGGGTTTATTGTTGGTTGTCTCTCTAGTCATTAACGCTAATCCTTCCCAAGGGAGAGGATTAGAACTTGTGAATAGAAGTAGACTTCCAACTTACTTGACTTTCCTTTACTTGGTAAAGGATAACTAAGTAGAAGCAACCTTCAATTATCAATTGATCTTGAGAGAAATCCAACAAGGATAGAACTTCCTATCAATCTACTCCTGATCAAGACCTTTATTTGAATTATATAAATTCCTTTATTTATTTTTCTATTTCTCAACATAAAAAAAATTTCCTGGAAAACCTCTGACCAATAAGATGCATTCTTTCCTGCAACTCGTTGGGAGATGACCTGGGGTTCATACTCCCAGTATTTTTATTCTAATTTCGTGACAACCCTTTTAAATTGATAAGCGGACTTTTGCCAGTTAAGAACTGTACTTGCAACGTATTTCTTACATTAATTTCTTAATCTGCCAATTTCTGCCACGTCAATTTTTGGCGCCATTGCTGGGGAGTTGCAATAGTGTGCTAACTTATTGGTTGGAATTTATTTATTTGTATTTTATTTTATTTTGTTTTATCACCATCAGCTATATGTTTCTCTCGTTGAATGATGCGTTCATTGCCTGATCCGAGTTTAGTCCCATTTGATCCTGAAATTGAAAGAACTCTTTCACATAATAGACGGACTCGACGTCGGTTAGCCTCTAAGGGTGGTGAAGTGATTATTATCGATTCACCAGTCTCATCTGAGGGCGAATCTGAACCGCCATCTGAGAGCGAAACAAGCTCATTTACTACTGACTTAGTTGATTCATGTGCAGGTGACATGGCAGCACCAAGGAGGGTTACTCTCTAGGAAGCTGGAGCGCCAGATTTTACATTGCAGTGGTATCAAGTGCATCACCCAACTGTGGCTGAAGATTTTGAACTAAAGACTGCACTAATCAACTTGTTGCCCAAGTTTCATGGGTTACCCGCTCAGGAGCCTATCAAGCACCTTAGGGACTTCCAGACAGCCTGTTCTACTGTTAGGCGTCATGGTGCAGATGAAACTTCTATTCTATTAACCGCTTTCCCATTTTCTCTTGAGGGAAAAGCGAGGGATTGGTACTACGCTCAGCCGCAAGCGACTGTCACTAACTGGAATATGCTTAGAAGAGAGTTTTTGGAAAAATACTTTCCAGCTGAAGTTACTGATAGATTGAGGAAATAGATTTCAATGATTATTCAAGGCGAATCCGAGACTCTCTATGAATATTGGGAGCGCTTCAACAATCTCCTAGATGCCTGTCCCCATCACATGATTGATAAACTAGTATTGATCAGCTACTTCACTCAAGGCATGAACCCCCAGGATAAGACTACACTGGAAGGTGCTAGCAACGGTTCTTTGAAAAAGTACAAAACCGCATATGAAGCATGGCAGCTGATCAGCGACTTAGCTGAGTCCACTAGGAATCACAAACAGAGGCGCGACCATCCCAAGGCTGTTAACGAAGTTTCTTCCAGCAGGGAGACTACTTCTCTTACACAGAGTATATGTGAAATGACCAACCTACTGAAGCAGATGCAGTTAAACCAACAACAAGCTCAACAAGCTCAACCTGCCCCATCACAGCAAAGTCAACAGTTAGTCCCACAGAGAGTGTGCGGAATCTGTGCTGATTATAGTCATTATACTGATGAATGTTCGCAGCTCCAACAGGAAGACAATACTGTAGCAGCCACTCACAACTTTTATGACCGCCCGAATCAAGGATACAATCAACAAGGCGGCAACTACAACCAAAGTGGGAACTATAACCAGAGTTGGCAAGACAACTCCAACCATGGCTAGAGAGATAATTCCAACCAGGACTGGAGGGACAACTATAACAGAGGAGGCAGAGACAATCAGAGAAATCAGAGGTGGAATAATAACAACAACAAGCAGCAGAACCAGAATCAGCCTTACAGAGCACCTCACCTAAGGCAAGCCCAAGGACCACAGCACAACCAACAACAAGTTCCTCAGATCACTTATTCTAATTCCTCTTCTAATGACGAGATGCTTCAATCCCTTGCACAAGGACAAAAGAGCATGGAAAGTTACTTAACAGTCTAACATCCGCTATACAAGCTCTCATCTCTCAGATGGGATCATCCAATACTTCTAACACTCAACATGCAAGCTCCAGTGGAATTCCTTCTCAACCCTTACCCAATCCAAAGGGTGGCATCAATGCCATCACCCTAAGATCCGGAACCACATTGCAAGAGAGGAATCAGGAGGGGAAAAATCCACCAGAACACGTCCCAGCTGAAGAGGTGGTGGAGGTAGAGGATGCTTAAGAGGAAGAGGACGTACAAGACATAGTTGAAAAAGAAGAAGCTCAACCACAGAAAGAAGCACCAAAGGATGCAGACGCTCCAGAAAACGCCCTTCCTATTCCATTTCCACAAATTGCAAAGAAGCCTAGAAAGCAGATGGAACTTGATCCCAAAATGGTAGAAATATTCAAAAAGGTTGAGGTAACTGTTCCCCTTTTTGATGTTATTCAACAAGTACCTAAATATGCGAAGTTTCTAAAGGATTTATGTATACATAAAGATAAAATTAATAAATTAGAAACTATTCCTTTAGGTAGTTCTATATCTGCTTTAATGGGAGGTATACCTGAAAAATGTAGTGATCCAGGTCCATGTATGGTTAACCGTACCATTGGAGGTGTGATATTTTTTGACTGCATGTGTGATTTAGGAGCATGTGTTAGTATAATGCCTTTGTCTATATATGATACCTTGAGGCTCCCTCCCTTAAAAAGGTTGGAAACTCGTTTTGTGTTAGCAGATAAAAGCATTATTACAGTGGTTGGAATTGCTGAAGATGTATTAATGAGCATTAAGGGGCTCACATTTCCCATTGACTTCTATATCCTGGAAATGCCCCCTAATGACTTAGGAAGGCCATCATCAATCCTGCTTGGAAGACCATTCCTAAAGACTTCAAAGTTCAAGCTGGATGCATTCTCAGGAACTTACTCCTTTGAGATAGATGGCAGAATAGTGAAGTTCAGCTTAAATGAAGCTATGAAGCACCCTCTGAAAGATCATTCTATCTCCCAGTGTGACATCATTGATGAAACTGTAGCTGAAGTTCACCAGGATGAATTAGAAGAGAAGTACATAGGGCAAGGTCCAAGTGTGGGGACACTTTTTGAAGACAATAAGTGCACTTCGCCATTATCACCAGCTCCGGATGATCCAGAGCCTGGCTATGAGCAGAAATTAGAATTAAAGCCCCTCCCTTCACACCTCAAGTATGCTTACCTTGAGGACAAGCAGAAGTTTCCAGTTATCATTGCAAAGGAACTCACTTCTCAACAAGAAGAACAACTACTCAGTGTGTTGAGAAAACATAAGAAAGCAATTGGATGGAGCCTAGCGGATATAGTAGGCATCAACCCTCAAGTTTGTAAGTACAGAATATTCTTAGAAGAGGGAGCAAAGCCTGTCCGTCAATCTCAAAGAAGATTGAATCCCACCATCTTAGAAGTTGTCAAGAAAGAAGTGACCAGGCTACTTGAAGCAGATATCATTTACCCCATCTCAGATAGCGAATGGGTCAGTCTAGTACAAGTAGTGCCCAAGAAGTCTGGAGTCACAACAATAAGAAATGAGCATGGAGAGCTTCTGACAACTAGAGTGCAGAATTCATGGAGAGTTTGCATTGACTATAGGTGTCTCAACCAAGGCACTCGCAAGGATCATTACCCCTTGCCATTCATTGATCAGATGCTTGATCGCCTATCAGGTAAATCCCATTATTGCTTTTTAGATGGTTATATAGGCTATTTTCAAATTCATATAGCTCCTGAAGATCAGGAAAAGACTACTTTTACATGTCCTTTTAGAACTTATGCTTATAAGAGAATGCCTTTTGGCTTATGCAATGCACCTGCTACGTTCCAAAGATGCATGACAAGTCTTTTCTCTGACCTTATTGAGAAATGTATGGAGGTTTTTATGGATGATTTTAGCGTATATGGTGATTCATTTAGCCTTTACTTGGATAATTTATCTAGAGTGTTAGATAGATGTGTTAGTACGAACCTTGTATTGAATTTTGAAAAATGTCACTTTATGGTAAAACAAGGGATTGTATTAGGACATGTTGTGTCTAATACTAGCATTTTTGTAGATCCAGCAAAAGTGGACGTTATTTCCAGTTTACCTTATCCCTCATCCGTGAGGGAAGTCTGTTCGTTCCTTGGCCATGCAGGTTTTTACAGGAGATTTATTAAGGACTTCAGTAAGGTAGCATTGCCTTTATCCAGATTGCTGCAGAAAGATATTGAGTTCGAGTTCAGTGAAAGCTGCATGCAAGCGTTTGATAAGCTGAAGACTTCCCTGACTCAAGCTCCAATTGTGAGAGGACCAGACTAGAGCTAGCCATTTGAAATTATGTGTGATGCCTCCAACTATGCAGTAGGAGCGGCGCTGGCTCAGCGTGAAGGTAAGGATCCTTTTGTCATTGCTTATGCGTCTAAGACTTTAGACGCTGCTCAGTCTAATTACGCTACTACTGAAAAAGAGCTTCTTGCTATTGTTTTTGCTCTGGATAAATTCCGAGCCTATTTACTTGGTACCAAAGTAGTAGTGTACTCAGACCATGCAGCTCTAAAATATTTATTAGCTAAAAAGGAGTCTAAACCAAGGCTTATATGTTGGATACTGCTACTACAAGAATTTGATTTAGAAATTAAGGATAGGAGTGTTAACCAGAATCTAGTGGCAGACCACTTGAGTCGCCTTGAGCACATTAAGGATGACTCCACTTCTATAGATGATAATTTCCCATTTGATAACCTACAAGAAGTATCTGAAGTAGTCCCTTGGTATGCACCTGTAGCTAATTATCTAGTTAGTCGTACTTTTCCTCTAAATTTTACTAAGCATCAAAGAGACAAGCTGAAAAGTGAGTCCAAATATTATATATGGGATGATCCATATTTATGGAGATGTGGTGCTGGCCAGGTAATTAGACGGTGTGTGCCTCAGTCAGAATTTCAGTCCATTTTAGAGGCCTGCCACTCATCTGAGAGTGGAGGACATTTTGGCCCTCAAAGAACAGCTAGAAAAATTTTAGACTGTGGATTCTAGTGGCCTACTCTTTTTAAAGATGCTGCTGCATTTTGTAAATCTTGTTCCCCTTGCTAAAGGTTTGGTAATATATCCAAGAGGGATGAGATGCCTCAACAGATTATGCTTTTCTGTGAAATTTTTGATGTTTGGGGCATTGACTTCATGGGTCCATTTCCAAATTCTAATGGTTACTTTTATATATTGTTAGCCGTAGATTACATCTCTAAATGGGTGGAAGCAATTTCTGCCCACACTGATGATGCTAACACTGTTGTTTCCTTTGTTAGAAACCATATTATATGTCACTTTGGATCACCACGAGCAATCGTGAGCGATCAAGGCACCCACTTTTGTAACAGGAGACTAACAGGATTACTGAAAAAGTATGGGATAATTCATAAAGTAGCAACAGCCTACCATCCCCAGACTAATGGGCAAGCTGAGGTGTCTAACAGAGAAATAAAGTGTATATTGCAGAAGATAGTCAAACCTCATAGAAGAGACTGGAGCACCAGGCTACAAGATGCACTCTGGGCATACAGAACAGCATATAAGACACCCATTGGGATGAGTCCCTTCTGCTTAGTTTACGGAAAGGCCTGTCACCTCCCAGTTAAGGTAGAGCACAAAGCCTTTTGGGCAGTGAAAGAATGCAACATGGGATTTGAGAAAGCCGGAGCTAAAAGGAAGTTTCAACTGCAAGAATTAGAAAGCCTTCACCTAGAAGCTTATGAGAACTCCAGGCTGTACAAGGAGAAGATGAAGGCTGTGCATGATAAGCACATCAAGAGGAGAGAGTTCCAACCTGGGAACTTAGTCCTCCTTTACAACTCCAGACTGAGGCTCATGCCAGGCAAGTTGAGATCAAGATGGGAAGGTCCATATAGAGTAGAGAAGGCTGAGCCATACGGAGTTTTCCACCTGAGTCATCCTTCAAGCTCTGAATTCATCAAAGTCAATGGACATCGCTTAAAGCTATATCATGGTGAGAAGATGAAGAAAAACAAGGAGCTAGAGATCTTCCTCCTGGAGGATCCACCAACAACAGAACACTGAGCTAGTGGAGCGTCCAACTTAAGGATGTTAAAGCAAAGTGCTAGGTGGGAGACAACCCACCATGATATGATCGTTCCATTTCATTCTTAGTTTTATTTTTACTTTAATTTTTTATTATAACTTTTCTCATCATCCCTGCATATAGCTGCATATAGTCTGCATGAGCATTCTGCACATTTTTATTTAAAAAAAAACGCACGCGACGCGACAGCGTCACTGACGCGTCCACGTCACGAGTGCATAAGCAAGAAAAGATAATTGAACAGAGAGTCACGCGAAAAAGTGGCTGGAGGCGTGCCTTAGGCACAAATATGCCCACGCGACCGCGTCAACCACACGTTCGCGTCATTTGCGAACTAGTCTCCCCACGCGTCCGCGTCACCCACACAAACACGTGGCTCTGTAAAATCGACGTAAATGGGTGTAAGGCAGTAAGTTGGGCTGGAATGGGGCTGGACCCATGCTGGAAGCACAAGCCCACTCACGCGAATGCGTGCCCCATGCGTCTGTGTCATTTTTCAAAGTATAGCCATTCACGCGATCGCGTCAACCACGCGACCGCATCACCCTAAAATTTGGCAAAAAGAGTTTCGAACAGAGAGTTGCGCGAACGCGATGTTGCCCTCGCACCAATCAACTCACGCGACCTCGTGCACCATGCGTCCGCGTCATTTAGCAATCGCGCCAACCGCGCGAAAGCGTGACCCACGCGCCCGCGTCACATGCGGCGCACAGAATATCCAGATCAGCCAAAATATCTTATCTTTTCTTCTCCAAATCCTTATTTTTCTTATCCTTTCTTATTTCTTTCTTCTTCCTTCTTCCTCCTTACTTCTTTCTTACTTTCTCCTACTTTCTTTTTCACCACCATTATCAAGGTTTTTATTTTCTTCTCCCCCTCTTTACTTTTACATTATTATTCTTATTTTTATTATGTTTTATTCTTCTTTTTCTTTTTACTTTCTTTATCTATATTTTCTTTTTCTTTTTCTTTCTTTCTTTTTACTCCTTTTAATTGGTGTTGAAAATTTATTTCGGTCTTTAGTTTCTATATTTTGCTTGTAGATTATCATGAATCTATTTGACAATTAATATTACCTTTTAAAGGGGTACTTGCATGTTCTATTTTATATTTAAAAAAAAAAACATATTCACCATGCATGCTATGTGTTTGTGAAAAAGTCCGTATGGCATCATGCAATACTTTTATGTTACCCTACTACCTTAATGCCAGTTTTTTTTTTTTTTTTCACAAAATCCATTTTATATTTTATTGATCCAAATATTATTGTCCATACAAACAGATTGTTAGTTTGAATGCTGTGGTAATCTAACTTGGACATTGTTTGCTTGATCTATGCTACTCATGCCTTTGCCGGCATGCCAATAAACATCTTGCATTCAATTGCCATCACATGCACTTGCTATATTACCATGGATGAGCTTTCACATGTAGTCATGACCATGTGTTAACGTCATCATTATTTACCGTGCATTGATTATCACATATCCTATTCTCTTTCTTGCTCTAACCCTTAATTTTACAAAGTTCTTTTCTCTTTCCTTTTTCAGGATGGCCACCAAAAAAGGAAAGGAGAAAGCTACTCCCAAACCACCAGCAAGGAGAAGAACAAAAAGAGCATTAGTGGCAGAGCCATCTTCAACAGCAGTAAAGCCCTCAACAAAAAGAATAAAGAGGATCATCAAGGTCGATGAAAAAGAAAAAGCCTTCCTAGCAAAGGACACTGCGCGGTTTCTTAACCGCTATTGTGAGCAGATGTTCCCTATCCTGGCAGAGAGGAATCACAACAATGAGTACCTTCTTATCTTCCCGACCAATATTGCTACCTTTGTTGAGCCGCAAATTGAACGAAGACAATGGAGATTCCTACGGAGACAGTCACGGCAGGTTAATCTCTCATGGGTAGTAGAATTCTACTCCAACTTTCACATGCCAACCATGCAGTCTGTCTATGTCCGTCAGAAACAAGTCTCCATAACTGAAGAGGCCATTCAGCGAGCTTTAGATCTTCCCCCTGCTCCAGAAGGATTGGACGCATTCCAAGAAGCCTCACTCAAGCGCCAGACATACCAATTTGACTGGGACGCTGTTATCAGAGTTATCGCACAACCTGGCAGCAGATGGATCTACGGATACCATCGATCTCGACCCAAAGGGATATCGGCTTCAGCACTTACCTTGGAAGCTCGAGTATGGGCACAGATCATGCCCCATTATGTCTTTCCGAGTACCCATGAGTCCTCCTTCACTGCAGACATGGCTGTTCTACTTTGGTGTATTCTTACAGACCAGCACCTAAACTTACCAAGACACATCTGGAATGCAATGGGACACGTACAAATTGTAGGCAATCTACCTTTTCCCGCCTTGGTTTCAGATCTCATCTTAGCAGCCGAAGTCTCCTACAGAGCTGGGGACACCAAAGCCATGCTTCTACGGGATGATCAGTACGTCCCTAACGGGAAGTATATCAGACCACCAGCAGCCACTACAAGTCAGCCTACAGAACCAGCTGAAGATATTCCTCCATCAGCACCACAAGCACCTACAATAAACCAACTGCTCTATCAGATACTCGAAAGGTTGGATCGGCAGGAACACAAAGCAAAGCTAAGAGAATGTCGAAACAAGCGCCGATTCACATACCTCAAGGAACTACTTATGGGGAACTACAAAGACCCAGACACCTCGGATTCCACTTTATTTACCAGCACAGGGAGCCATGACGGTCCCGATGGTGGAGATACTGCTACTAGCCCCCCTCTGTTCCTGACAGATGGCACCGAGGACGGTGCAAAGCCTTAAGTGTGGGGAGGTCGGTCAGTACCTGACTTTCGGAGGTAATTTCTCTTCCTTAACACCAATAAAATAGGATATTTAGTTAGTTTTTCTTTTGTAGAATAGGATAGATTGCATAGAAATAGGTTAATTGCATGCATGTTCTACTTGATTGAAAAGATAATAAGTTTCTTCTAAGACCCTATTTTTTGAAAAATTTCACTAATTTTAATCAAAACTTTTATGTTAAATTTGCTTGAAGTTGTATTTGGAACATAGTTTAAAAAGCCAAGAACACACAACCTGTGAGATTTTGAGCTTATTTATATGGTTACATTATTTAACCATAAATTTTTATTCTTGTGTGTTTTCTTCTCTATGATTGCAATCTTTGCTTTGTTCCATTCTATATGTCCATTATTTAGTGTATTTACATGCTTGCATATGATTGAGGCCATTATTTGTTTAGCTCACTTATCCCAAATAAGCCTACCCTTTAAATTACCTTTGTTAACCACTTTGAGCCTTTTAAAATCCCATTTGTTCTATATTTTACCACATTACTAGCCTTAAGCGGAAAAATAATTATATATCCCAATTGAATCTTTGGTTAGCTTAAGATAGAAATTGTGTGTTAACTGAGTATGGGAAGATTGTGGGGACAAGGGTTAATAAGGGAATGTGTCATGATAAAATAATGAGAATTTGGGTACCTACTCATGTGAAACTATAAAAATTTAAAATCTATGTGCATTGAGAAGCTACGTTTATTTTCATATTAAAAAAAAATAAATAAAATAAATAAAAAAATAAAAAAATATTCAATAAATAAATAAGGGGACAAAATTACCCCAATGATAAGTTGAAGTTCAAAGATCAATGTATATGTGATAAAAATTAAAATAAAGGTTGCTGCATGAGTATGGAATGTGAAAGGGAAATTTTGGGTAGCTAGGTATGAAATTTGAAGTTGTATAGAATATATATATGTGTTAGGTGAAAGCTCAGGTTGATTAAAGATTCAATTTATAAGCTTACTTAGCCATATATGTACCCTTACCCTTACCTTAGCCCCATTACAACCTTGAAAAGACCTCATGATGTTTAGATTGGTATATTAAGTGTTGTTGATTGGTTAGGTGTAGAAAAAAATTTAGAAAGCATGATTAGAGAAGAGTAGAGTAATTACCCTATATACTTGAGAGACTAGAGTGCACATACATCATCAGTGAGGGTTCAATGCTTAAATTCTATGTTCCCTGCTTTCATGAGCTACCTTCTTGCATTTTAATCTATTCTTACTGTATAAGAATTGAATTAGTGGAATTTGATTTATGATTGTCTTGAAGAACTTACTTACTTTTAACCAAGTGGACAAGAATCATATAGTTGCATTCATATATATATATATATATAGGTTGCATTACATTGCATGAGTTTTACATGTTCCTACTCATTTATTTTATCTCCTTCAACTAAGCATGAGGACATGCTAATGTTTAAGTATGAGGAGGTTGATAAACAGTTATTTTATGATTTATATTGTGTTTAATTGTGTGGTTTTATCAAGTCTTCACCCACTTATTCATATGATTTGCATGTATTTAAAATTACTTTCCAAATTTGTTCTATGGTTGAAAACTTGCTTCTTAGAGATCTTTTGATTATATATTTTAATTCTCCTCTATACCATTCGATGCCGTGATCCATGTGTTAAGTGTCTCAGGTTTCATAGGGCAGAAATGGCTTAGAGAATGGAGAGGAAGCTTACAAAAATGGAAGGAATACAAGAAATTAAGGAGATGACTAACGAGAAGTGACACGGACGCATGGCTCACGCGACCGCGTGAAATGGAGAAATTGAAGTGACGCGCTCGCGTGCCTGATGCGAACGCGTGGATTGGAAGCTGCACGAGTGACACGAACGCATGGACGACGTGTACGCGTGGCAAGGAAAAACGCTGAACGACGCGCACGCGCAGACGACGCGTACGCGTGACATGCGCGATCTGCAGAGTTAACAGAATTCGCTGGGGGCAATTTTGGGCCGTGTTTTGACCCAGTTTTCGGCCTAGAAACACAGACTAGAGCCAGGGAACATGCAGGGACTCAAGAGAACGCATTAGGATAGTTTTCAGTTTTTTTAGATCTTATTTTACTCCTCCTCTAGGTTTTCTCTCTACACATTCATAGTTTTTAGAATTTTGCTTTATTGCTTTTTGGATTGGGATATTGAGAAGAGTTATTACCTCCACCAAGACTTCATCATTCTAGTTTGTTTCCTTACATTTCACTTACTCTTTCATATCCTTAATTTATCCAGAGTTACAATTGGATTATTTTTATAATTTATTAATACAAGAACCATTTTTATTTTTAATTGATCTTTTTGATTATTGATTATCATGTCTTTCTTTATTTTCCTTTTTAATTTTGTGAAGTTTACATTTATGATAATGGAGTAATTCCCTAACTTGATTGGGAGTTGATTGAATGGAGAACCTTGAGTTGGGTTACTCAAGAGTTAAATTGTAATTGGGTTTATTGTTGGTTCTCTCTCTAGTCATTAACGCTAATCCTTCCCAAGGGAGAGGATTAGAACTTGTGAATAGAAGTAGACTTCCAACTTACTTGACTTTCCTTTACTTGTTAAAGGATAACTAAGTAGAAGCAACCTTCAATTATCAATTGATCTTGAGAGAAATCCAACAATGATAGAACTTCCAATCAATCTACTCCCGATCAAGACCTTTATTTGAATTATATAAATTTCCTTATTTATTTTTCTATTTCTCAACATAAAAAAAAATTTCCTGGAAAACCTCTGACCAATAAGCTGCATTCTTTCCTGCAACTCGTTGGGAGATGACCTAGGATTCATACTCCAGTATTTTTATTCTAATTTCGTGACAACCCTTTTAAATTGATAAGTGGACTTTTGCCAGTTAAGAACTGTACTTGCAACGTATTTCTTACATTAATTTCTTAATCTGCCAATTTTCGCCACGTCAAGCGCGAAGGCTCAACTTGTGGTGCCAATGTTACCATCAGATTTTTTTGCCCGTAACGTTCATCAGATTTTTTGCCCATGAACTATCATATTCCTATGGTAAACATTTACTGGTGAGGTTTATACCGTCGAATTTAATCAGATGGAACATCCGCTAATAAACATAGCCCCGATGGATTTTTTATTTTTCTTTTGGTAAATCCGACGGTACTCAGATTTTTCTTGTAGTGATATAATTCAAGGTTGAGAAGTAGTTTGAGAGCAAGAAAAGTATTTTGTGGTCGTTAAAATTTATAGCATAAAAAAGTTGTTGAGTATAAGATCTTGAAGAGTGAACATTTTTTAAGTGTTTCGTAGAGTGTATAAATTATGAAAATGAATGTAATAGAGAATACATGTCTTTTAATGCCAAAAATAGGAAAAATGATAAGTTAAGAGATACAATGGTCTTCATTATTGTCTACAAACATCAATGGGATAGGAGATCGATGGTTGGACTTCAAAGTCATTGCTCAAGCCATCTTCACCATGATATATGCAAACTTGATCCTTTGCATTAGAGATTTTCAAGGATTAGTCGAGAATAACTTCAGATGCAAAGCATCCTATAGAAAAGTGTAGCTTGCAAAGTAGACATCAATTGTTAGGATCCACGGGATTGGGAGAAATCTTACAATGAGCTTCTGCGGTGTTGTTTGCATTGCAGGTGTATTTACATTGTATGTATTTCTTTTAAGTAATCATGAAGTTATTTATGTCTCTTAGGTACATGAGTACACAACTGGTATAACGATAGAGACTCAATCGGCCAAATTAATGTTATGTTTCATCGAATATTCTAGATATTTTATCTCCGTGGAAGAATTTAAGCATTGCAAACCACATATGTCCATCGATGGAAGTGGTTGGCAACTACCAAGTGTTGTCATATTTTCTCTGCATGACACATCGTTGCCAACTTCATAAAGCATCTAAAAAAGAAAAACTTGAAAAAGATACTAGTCAATGCAATATATTCAAAATCACATAAGGAATTTGTCACTAATTTGGTAGAACGAGGGCATAGAATCTTACTCTTGTTGTGTGGCTTGACAAATTCCTAGGATCACTGGTTTAATACTATGATGAGTACAATAATGCTATGTTGAAGGCCATGCAAAATTTTCTAATATTTGTTGTTGTCAAGTTAACATACTACTATACCCTAGAAAGCAATTTGCAAAGAATTATGTTAGAAGCTCAAACACAACTTGCATGCGGGCATCAATTTTCATAAACACTTATTAAGGTTATTAAGATCATGAAGGTTCATCAATTTGATCATTCAAAATAAAACTTTACAATTGTAGAGTTAGCAACAGTTCCAGGTTCTAAGTTGCAGACTTATCAAAGTGCTGCTCTAAGAATGCAAATGTGATTCTAGATATTTTGAGGCTCTTTATGCCATGTGCTAAAGGCAATTTATTCCGACACAAAACTTGATTAAAAGGTGTTTCTGCATCTTGTATAACAAATGGAAAGTATGTTCAAAGTGTATAAACTAAAATTTTTACTAATTAGACACAATTAAAATTGGCCTACTTATGATGCCGTGCAAATTTGGTCAACTCCTCGGCTCATGTAGGCCAAGAGAAATTGTCCTTTTTGATGAGGATACAAAACAACGATATGGAGGATGCCATTGCCAAAAGGTTGTCAATAGTTTAGTTATACAAAAAGGACTTGCACTACTTTGAACCAAGATGCGTATACTTTTAACAATCTCGCATACTAGAACATTGTGTTATTTTATATAATGTTCCGTTGTGACAAGGATAATTTGTTGTACTGGTCAATAGATTAATTTTAAGATGTGAACAATTTTGAAATTAATATTACTATTTGAAAGTTAAACATAATTAAACCCTTACATAAGTTTGATGGGAAGTTCTATGGTGCTTACCAACATAATCATCATGTCATGCGGACTGTATGTGTCGTTGTTGGGATGTGACACGTGTTTGTGGAGACTGGTCAAAGGCATTGTGTTGATGCGGTAACGGTAAGAGAGCTCATCGTGTTTCCGTTTTCCGTTTGACCTAAATGTATTAATTAACGTAACTGAAGTGTTTATATTAAGTAGTAATAGGGGTGGGTCTAGTGCCTGTGTTACTGGGCCATGGGGGTTTTGGGCTCAGATAGTTAGAGTTTTTGGCATTTTGAATTGTAATACTAGTTTACTCTAGTAGTGTTGCCATAAAAATAATGAAAGTAACTTTCTGGTTCACAGGTCTAAAGCACCTGTGATGTGGACATATTGAAATCCTAAACCATCCTGTTTGCTAAACATTCTAAACCCCGACGTGTTAACTAAATACCTTAATTATGTAAGCTCATTTAAATCATAAACCTCAATCTAATGCATACTGCATGATTTATTATGCAGGTATATCACGGTATATGCTACTTTATATGATGCAACTATATGTATTAATAATTTGTCAAAAAATTATTACCCTAAAGAAAAACCACAGTGAATCATGACTTAATGCTCTTTACACATTTGCTCTTTAAATATTTTTTTCGTAAACATTATAGAAATGAATAAATTAAGAATTCATATTAATATTTTTTCTAAGAAAAAATACTTGAAATTTTTCACACAACAAGAAAAGAATTTTTTTTCTATATTCTTATACCGAAACATGTTTAATGGATAAAAATATTTTTTTATATGAGATATTCAAACATAAAATAATTTTTACTTTTTCATGAAAAAATTAAAAAAAACCTAAATTTATTTGTTGATATTTTTTAGTAGATGATATACTTTTTGAAGTATTTTTAGATTTTTTAAAGTAAATTTTGAAGCAATTGTCTTTTTAATATACATAATTGTAAAATTAAATTACAAATAATCATGTTTTACGTTATTTTCAAATTTTTTTGACAGCCTTGATAGTTAGAAAAGGTCATTTTCATATTGTTATTGTTATATAAAAGAAATAAAAAATGTTTAAAATTTGGTTTATGGTAAAACATGAAATAAATTTAGTTAAAAAGATTATAATTTTATTTTATTCGAATCAACTTAATTTTTAAATTAGCTAAGTTATTTTTGTTGAGTTAACATATTTTTATTATAAATTTATCACATATTCATGCATAATATATTTGTACTCTTTATTATTATTATTATTATTATTATTATTATTATTATTATTATTATTATTATTATTAATTAATTAATTAATTAATTAATTAAAAGGTACTCTCTATTGACATATTATAGTACACGTTATGCATGTTGAGCTGTTTATATGTAATTTTTTTTATTTCTAATATGTTAATATATAATTAATTAATAATATAATATTACATCTAATGATAATAGTATTAATTTTTTTGGAAAAAATTGTGAAACTATGATCACCTTAGGTCCTCTTTTAAATTTGGTGCTGATCATAATATGTATTACAGTAGAATTAGTCCTAATATAGTATCATTTATTCGGAGGAGTAGTTCTGATAGATTTGATTGAAATTAGTTATAAATATTAGGTTTTAGTAAAATTTGTTCTGCGAACAGCTCCACTTCCAAGAGACATAACTAAGTCTACAAAATAGTTGTGGAAATGAAATTTGTACTCACCTAAATTAGATTCACATATTTTCAAAATAGCTTTGGAAAAAACTCAAAATGCCCAATAAATAAAAAGTTATTGTGAGTGAAAGTTGATACTGCAGGACCAGAAAATCAGACAATCTGCAACAACTACCAAATTTAAAAAATTCACATCTTCCAAACTACTTAGCCAAATTTTTTGAAGTAAAAGTAGTAACTTATGTTCATAATATCATTTTTTACACTTGCATAGTAAGTGATATGTTATTAATTTTAGAAAAAGTTTAAGATATGAAGCATTAATTTTTGTTGTTGTTCAAATTATTAATGAATAAAAAAATTTGAGTGATTAATGAATAACCTCAGTAGTGTTGAGAAGTTGTTTATATTGTAAATAAATTATAATTTTGGAGCCAAACTTTTCGGAATTAAAACTAAGAAAATTAACAAGTAATATGTTATTAATAAATTATTCAATATAAAAATTTATAATTTATCGAACCTATTTAATTTATAGACTAACTAAAGGATAATATTAGTACCTGTTGTTAACAACGTAAAATAAAATAGAAAGCAAAAAGCATCATAATACAATTAGTTTTGGTCATTAGTGATAATTGAAGCAAGCACATTTTTGGCATCGATGGTTTCTTTTTACATTTTCGAAACCTCCACTTTGAGACGTTGTGGGCACACTCCTTGTATAACATGGGTTCACGTGCTTAGAACGTGCAGAATATCATATTTAAGAGGGGACACCGGTTTATCTTCAGGTATTAACATACATTGAGTCAAGGTACATAAGGAGGGATGTTAGAAGTTGAGTTTGTGAGTTTTTGGATCATGACTGGAGGTAGGTATCCATTTTATGTTATCAGGAAGGGGAAGGATCCTGGTTTATACACGGACTGGGATGACTGCAAAGATAAGGTGCTTGGCGTGAGTAATAGCGAGTACAAGGGATTCAAGGATGAGCAGAAAGCCGTCGAATAGCTGAAGAGACGCGGAGTCCATGTACCAGGAGGAAGGAACAACGATGGCGAAAGAACGTTGTTGCTGCCGATGGATGGTCTCCGCATCACCACTGGAGGCGGCAGGCTTCTCAGTCGACAAGAGGGTTCTGGCAGCACTGGCAGGTTCATCCATGTAGAAGCAACCTCCGGTGGGAGCGGTGAAGATTCTTATTGTATATTCTTTGATGATGGCTTATACTTCATGTCTTTTCGACATTGTCACAAGGTATCTTGTGTGTTATTGTGGTGTAGAAATGAAAGAAGATGTAGTGGAAAAGGCGGACAGACCGGTGTTTGTGGAGGACATGGAAGGGCTGCTCCTAAGGGTATGCTTGTTTTTATGTATCGGTCCTCCCAACTTCTACCATTGTGAGTGCATCATGGACGATGGTGAAAGTGCTGTGGGGTTTGTTGTGGTTCTTCCCCACACCAGGTTTGGGATCAAAGTTGCCACAGAGGGTTCGGTTTCCACGGACGAGAGGAAAGTGAGGCAGGATGCGTCGTCAAAGATGCTGGGAGAGATAGCCCTAGCAACAAAATTGAAGATAGTTGATTTCAATTACCAACGTGTTCAGGCTCTAGAGGGTGAGGTTGCTAACTTAAAGCAACATGTTGAAAGCTTGCACCAATGGCTAGGGTTAAAGTGATACTTGTGGATGCATTTAGTGTTCATGTAGTTATGTTGTGGTTCCATAGATTGGTCAATGTGTAGAATTAATGATGAATTATGAGATGTTCAAACCTGCAGTGCTTTCATTTGGTGAGTGCTATGAATTATTCATTTAGATAGAAGTAACAGTTTCATCTTATACACATTATTGGTGCATGGAGTTCCTAATACATAACTATGAAAGGATGGGGAACTGTTTCTCGTTTACCGGGTCATTCATATCCAGGGTATGAGTTGTTGCATGTGGTGTTAGTCCCTTTTTTTTAATTATATTAATATTGTGTAATGTGCAAGGTTGGGAATAGGCCTTGCTTTTGAAATTAATATTTTTTTTTAAACTTCAATGTGATCTGTTGATTTTAAAGAGAAGGATGAACTGTGGGGTTTTTTTCCTTTAGTGAATATCTTCTGTTCCCAAAAAGAAGATTTTTTATTTTCATCTTCTGATAATACATTGAGACTTGCAATGAAGTAGAGTTCAGTGTGTTGTCACATCAAAGAAAAAGCTGATTTATGTGTCTGTTCTGTGACTATGCATTTCTTCTTTATAGTAATTAAGTTCTAGATACAAAAACGTGCTATGTAAGGCGTTGTTAAGTGTGACTAACAAAGACATCAAGAAAACATGACTAGTGTGTTATATTTAATATTTTGGAATGAATTACCTAAAATTTCTTTTGGAGAATTTTTTTCCTAAATAACGAAGTTTTATTTGAAAATTGAATAAAATGGTAATCCAATTTCTGTGTTTAACTTTTTTGCAGTCAGTTAATAAATTTAAGAAAATTTTCTGACAATTGCGGGATTTGTGAGTCATGGGGGTTGTACTGTGAAACACAGTGTTAGCTAGAGTGAGAGGGTTTCCATCCGTAGATGGGCCTGGATCTTTTACATGATCCTGTTGGGCCAGACTGGCCTGGACCTTTTACATGGTTCTGTTGGGCTAGAATATGTACCGAGGTTCACCTTCTGTGAGTACAAGTTGATGTGCATGATAAACCACTATTTTATGGTTTATCTTGTGCTACTTTGAGTGGTTTTTATCAGTTCTCCGCACACTTATTCATACAAACTGCATGGTTTTACAAATTCTTCCTACTTTAAATTGTCTATTTTTAATTCTCCTTTATACCATTCGATGCCGTGATCTGTATGTCAAGTGTTTTCAGGCTGTATAGGGCAGGAATGGCTTAGAGGATGGAAAAGAAGTATGCAAAAGTGGAAGGAACACAAGAAACTAAGGAGCTGAGTAGCGAGGATCGACGCGCACGCATATCTGACGTGTGCGCGTGGATTGGCGCATCATACAGCGACGCGTACGCGTGACTGACGCGTACGCGTGACACGCGCAGAAGACCAGCGACGCATATGCGTGACTGACACGTATGCGTGACGTGCGTCACGTGCTGCAACTACAGAAGATGCTAGGGGCGATTTTGGGCTATTTTGGACCCAGTTTTCGGCCCAGAAACATAGACTAGAGGCAGAGGGAAGCTAGACTCAAGACACTTTTGACACATTCACTTTTACTTTAGTTTTTAGTTTTAGTTTTGAATCTTAGAGAGAAAACACTACTTCTTCTAGGGTTCTTCGCATTCTTAGATTTTAGTTTTATGCTTTTGGATTGGATATTGGTAGAGTTACTACCTTCGATTGAAGTCTCTATTATTATAGTTTGCTTTTCTATTACTCTACTCTTTTGTTTTCCATTTAATTGCTCATGGTCATGTATGGATATTATTGATTTTGGGATTTATTAATGTAATGAACAATTTTTACATTTAATTCCATTACTTCTTTGATTTCCTTCAATTAATTATCAGCTCTAAAATTTTTTTTATTAATTTATTTTAATTACCATGTCTGTAATTAGAAATTGCTGGCTAATTCACTATTCACTAACTCTAATCCTTCCCTAGGAAGGGATTAGGACTTGTGAATCAGAGTTAGTAGTACCCACTTGACCTTCCTTCGCAACTGCAAGAGGATAACTGAGTGGAAGTGGTGCGGTATTTGTAACCCACTAACTTACCGGCAAGTGCACCGGGTCGTACCAAGTAATACCTTACGTGAGTAAGGGTCGATCCCACGAGGATTGATGGATTAAGCAACAATAGCGTTTGATAGGATTAGTTAGACAGACAGAAAATAGTGTTGAGATGCAATATAAAAGACATTAAACAATATCAAAAATATTGAAGAAAGACAAGTAATTAAAATGGGAATAATATATGGAGAAGATAGTTATTGTTTCAGAGTTATCTATTTTTCCGGATTAACTTTTCTTACTAACTAATTTAATTATACAGGATTTAATTTATGGCAAACTGTATGTGACTAGACCCTAATTCCTTAGACCTTCCTAGTCTCCCATAAAATTCATTAACTGCCAATTCCTTGGTCAATTAATTCCAATTAGAGGGCGATAATCAATTTCTAGTTTATATGCCACAAAAACTCTAATTATCCAAGAGGTAAAAGGATTATATGTCACGTATCCTATTAAATTCAGATAATTAAAATTTAGGAGAAATAGTTTTCAAGCTGTTGTTCAGGTAAAGAGCTTTTCCAAGTTTTACAAGAACTCAAATAGAAAGAGGGTCATACTTCCGTTCCACCCAAATTCATAAAATAAAAAGCGAAAACATTTCTTAAATTATAAATCCACACATAAATTAAAATAGTAAAAGCAATAAAATTAATCCATAGAAATAAACAGAGCTCCTAACCTTAACAGTGGAGATTTAGTTGCTCATGGAAAAGAGAAAATAAGGATTCAGGTAAAAATGTACAGAGTCCAATCTGATGGCATCAGATCCCTTTTTATAACTAATCCTAATAAATTTAAAATCTAATATTTAAAATTAAACTTAAAATAATATCTCTTTCTAATTTAAGATTTGAATTTAAATTTGAATTAATTAACAAGTCTTCAGCTGATGGGTGGGACCACTTGATTTGTCCATTCTGTAGCTTCTAATCTGTGATTTCTGGGCTGGAAACTGGGTCAAAACAGCCCAGAAATTGCCCCCAGTGTTTTTGTACTTTTTCTGCATGTGGCGCATGTGACGCGTCCGCGTCGTCCACGCGTTCGCGTCATTTGTGCAGATTCCAGTCCACGCGTTCGCGTCAGGCACGCGATCGCGTCATTGTGATTTCCTCCATTCCGCGCGGTCGCGTGAGCCATGCGTCCGCGTCGGTATTCGCTGGTCATCTCCTTGGCTTCTTCTCTTTCTCTGCAGAAACTCCATCAAATTCCGCCAAATGCTACCTAAAATAAACAGTATTGTACAAAACTCAAAATAGCATCCATAGTGGCTAAAATATAATTAATTCTTAATTAAATTCAACAATTTAGATACAAATTCACTAGGAAAAGATAGACAAGATGCTCACGCATCAGGAAGTAACAACCTTTTACTATTATGCTTGGAAAAGTCAACAAGGATAGAAACTCCAATTAATCTTCTCTCAGCCAAGGCCTTTTATTTCAAATACATAACATCTCTTGCTATTATTCACTGTGTTAATTTTTAGTTATTTATTTTCCCGTCCTCAACCTTAAAAATTTCTTAGAAAATTTTTGATCAATAATTTACACCTCTGTGTTAGCTCTTTGGGAAACGACCTGGGAATTTTACTCCCAGTTTCTTGTTCTTAAATTGTGACAATTTTCTAAATTGACAGTGGAAATTTCGTCGGTTGAGACTGTGCTCACAACACAGTTTTTGCCAGAATTTCTTAACCGACATTTTTTCACCCGTCAATTTTTGGCACCGTTGCCGGATAGTTGCAACAGTGTGCTAAATTATTGGTTAGTGTAAATATTTTTATATTTACATAATTGCATTTTTTATTTTATTTTTATTTGTGTGTTTTTGTTTATTAGTAGATTTATTAAAAAAATTTCTTAATATATTTTATTACTACAATCTCAATGTTTCTTTCATTGAATGATGCATTCATTACCGGATTCGAGTGATAAACCCCGATTTCGTGATTTATCTTGTGCTTATTTTGGGAGATTTTATCACCTTTTTCCACATTTATTCAATGAAATAGCATGGTTTTGTAATTCTCCCTTGGATTTTGCTTAAGTGTAAAAAACATACTTTTTAGGCCCTAATTTGGTGATTTTAATTCACTTTAATTCCATTTGATACCTTGATGTGTTTGTTGAGTAATTTCAGGTTATAAGGCAAGTATTGGATGGAAGGAATGAGTAGAAAAGCATACAAAGGGGAGAATGCATGAAGAAACAAGGATTGGGAATGCATCAAAGGACGCGCACGCGTACATGCCGCGTCCGCGCGGATGAAGAAATTGCCAATCGACGCGCACGCGTACATGGCACGCACGCGCCAATACTCTTACCTAGCCCACTTAATGGCAAAACGCTGGGGGCGATTTCTGAGCTACCCAGGCCCAATTCCAATTTGTTTCTGAGTGTATTTCATGCAGAATTGAAGTCCAAGCAAAGGGGGAGTGGTGCACGAATTGTGAATCACACTTTTCACAACGCGTACCGCTAACCAGCAAGTGCACTGGGTCGTCCAAGTAATACCTCACGTGAGTAAGGGTCGAATCCCATGGAGATTGTTGGTTTGAAGCAATCTATGGTTATCTTGTAAATCTTAGTCAGGAAGTCAATTATGTTTGTCAATTGAATTTTGAGTAACCAGTAGAGCATAAATTAAAAGTTACTTGTTGTGCAGTAATGGAGAATATGTTGGAGTTTTGGAGATGCTTTGTCTTCTGAATCTCTGCTTTCCTCTGTCTTCTTGTTCACGTACGCACGTCCCCCTATGGCAAGCTGTGTGTTGGTGGATCACCGTTGTCAATGGCTACCTTCCATCCTTCCAGTGAAAACTACGCTCACGCGCTCTGTCACAGCACGGCTAATCACCGGTTGGTTCTCGATCCAGTTGGAATAGGATTTACTATCCTTTTGCGTCTGTCACTAACGCCCAGCCTTCAAGAGTTTGAAGCTCGTCACAGTCATTCAATCCTTGAATCCTACTCGGAATACCACAGACAAGGTTTAGACTTTCCGGATTCTCATGAATGCTGCCATCAGTTCTAGCTTATACCACGGAGATTCTGATTAAGGAATCTAAGAGATACTCATTCAATCGTATATAGAATGGAGGTGGTTGTCAGGCACACGTTCATGATTTGAGGAAGGTGATGAGTGTCACAGCTCATCACCTCCTTCACAGTTAGGCGCGAATGAACATCTTAGATAGGGAACAAGCGTGTTTGAATGGAAAACAGAAATACTTGCATTAATTCATCGAGACACAGCAGAGCTCCTCACCCCCAACAATGGGGTTTAGAGACTCATGCCGTCAGAGAATACAAAGTTTAGATCTGAAAATGTCATAAGATACAAAAATAAGTCTCTAAAAGTTGTTTAAATACTAAACTAATAGCCTAGGGTTACAAAATATGAGTAGACTATGATGGATGATGCAGAGGTCCACTTCTGGGGCCCACTTGGTGTGTGCTGGGGCTGAGATTTGAGTGAGTCACGTGCAGAGGCCATTTGTGGATTTGAACGCCAGTTTTTATGCCAGTTTGGGCGTTCAACTCCAGTTTTTGATCCTTTTCTGGCGCTGGACGCCAGAATTGGGCAGAGAACTGGCGTTGAACGCCAGTTTACGTCGTCTATCCTTGTGCAAAGTATGGACTATTATATATTTCTGGAAAGCCCTAAATGTCTACTTTCCAATGCAATTGGAAGCATGCCATTTCATGGTCTGTAGCTCCAGAAAATCCAATTTGAGTGCAGGGAGGTCAGAATCCAACAGCATTAGCAGTCCTTTTTCAGCCTGAATCAGATTTTTGCTCAGCTCCTTGAATTTCAGCCAGAAAAATACCTGAAATTACAGAAAAACACACAACTCATAGTAAAGTCCAGAAATATGAATTTTTCCTAAAAACTACTAGAAATAGACTAAAAACTAACTAAAATATACTCTAAACTATATGAAATTATCCCCAAAAAGCGTATAAAATATCCGCTCATCACAACACCAAACTTAAACTGTTGCTTGTCCTCAAGCAACTAGACAAATAAAATAGAAGACTAATAGGTTGAGAAGCAATAATATCTCAGAGTTTTTGATTGAAGCTCAGATTCTAATTAGATGAGCGGGACAAGTAGCTTTTTGCTTCTGAACAGTTTTGGCATCTCACTTTATCCATTGAAGCTTAGAGTGATTGGCATCTATAGGAACTCAGAATTCAGATAGTGTTATTGATTTTCTTAGTTCAGTGTGATGATTCTTGAACACAGCTTCTTTATGAGTCTTGGCCGTGGCCCTAAGCACTTTGTTTTCCAGTATTACTACCGGATACATAAATGCCACAGACACATAACTGGGTGAACCTTTTCAGATTGTGACTCAGCTTTGCTAAAGTCCCCAATTAGAGGTGTCCAGAGTTCTTAAGCACACTCTTCTTTTTGCTTTGGACCTTGACTTTAACCGCTCAGTCTCAAGTTTTCACTTGACACCTGCACGCCACAAGCACATGGTTAGGGACAGCTTGGTTTAGCCGCTTAGACCAGGATTTTAGTCCTTTAGGCCCTCCTATCCACTGATGCTCAAAGCCTTGGGATCCTTTTTATTTGCCCTTGCCTTTTGGTTTTAAGAGCTTTTGGCTTTTTCTGCTTGCTTTTTTTTTCTGCAAGCTTTGTTCTTTGCTGCTTTTTCTTGCTTCAAGAATCATTTTTATGATTTTCAGATTATCAATAACATGTCTCCTGTTCATCATTCTTTCAAGAGCCAACATATTTAACAGTCTTAAACAACAAATTCAAAAGACATATGCAATGTTCAAGCATTCATTCAGAAGACAGAAAGTATTGCCACCACATTTAACCAATTAGAATTTCTTTTATTAAACTCGAAATTTTATTTCTTCTTATTCAAAAGATCTACTATTTTATTCATGTTTAATGATGATGAGAAAAATAAACTATAACTTAATTGGAGATAAAATCAAATAGATACTAATTACTATTATATGACTTCTAAGGTAGACTTTTTATAAGGACACTGTCACAGAGTTAAGGCAGAAATTGGAAATTAACAACCTTTATTCTGGGGGTATGGGGGTTCCTCTGATCCTTGGGAGGCTTGGTATTACAGAAGACTTTTGGCGCTTCAGTTCCCTTAAGTCACGTCCCTGCTCCTCTTGTTCTTTAAGCATATGGGTTAGCATTTGACTGTGTTCCTTCTGTTGTTTTATTATCTGCTCCATAGCTTCCTGTATCTTGGTGACAGACGTCTCAAGATATTCCCAATATTCCGCTTGAGGAATCTCTGGGAGGAATTCTTGTGCTCTCTTCTTGATAAGATCCTCATGTGCTTGTTGTCTCTCCATTGATGCTTTGGTGATTGACTTTTCAATTAGGATATATTCAGTTATTCCCATCTTGACTCCAGCGTCCTTGCAGAGCAAAGAAATCACGCTTGGATAAGCCAACCTGGCCTCTTTTGAATTTTTGTTAGCAATCTTATAGAGCTCAGTTGAAATCAGCTGATGAACTTCCACTTCCTTTCCCATCATGATGCAATGAATCATTACTGCTCTTTTAACTGTGACTTCAGAACGGTTGCTAGTGGGCAACAGAGAACGCCCAATGAAGTCCAGCCATCCTCTGGCAACTGGTTTGAGATCCTCTCTCTTGAGTTGATTTGGAACGCCCTTTGTGTTGGTGGTCCACCTGGCTCCAGGGATACATATGTCCTCTAGAATCTTATCCAGGCCAATGTCTGCTCTCATCATCCTCCTGTTGAAGGAGTCTGGATCATCCTTTAGCTGAGGTAGCTTTAATATCTCTCTGATCTTGTCAGGGGTGGTATGAATAATCTTTCCCCTGACCATGGTCCGAAATTCGTAGCAGGCAATTCCAGATAGTCTTTGCTTGTCAGTCTGCCACATATTAGCATAGAACTCCTGGACCATGTTCCTTCCTACTTTTGTTTCAGGATTAGCTAGGACTTTCCAGTTCCTGATTCGAATTTTCTCCTGGATCTCCGGATATTCATCTTCTTTCAGATCGAATCTAACTTCCGGGATCACTGATCTCAGACCCATTACTTTAAGATAATGGTCTGAATGTTCTTTAGATAAGAACTTCCCTTGATTCCAAAGTGGTTTTGAAATGCTCTCTTTCTTGCCTCTTAGAGTGGGTTGTTTTCCTTTGGGAGCCATGATCTCAGTGATCTCGGAAAAACACACCAAACTTAGAGGTTTGCTTGTCCTCAAGCAAAAGAAAAGAAAGGAGAGGGATAGAAGGAGATCGAGGTGCACTTGTAGATGGAGGAGGGGGGAGGCCGAACCCAATTTTAAAGAGGTGGGGGGGTGGGTTTTCGAAAAATTATAAAAGATAAGATAAAAAGATTGAGTTGAAAAAGATAAGATAGAAGATATAGTTTGATTTTGAAAAGATAGGATAGATTTTTGAAAAAGATAAATTTGGATTTTGAAAAAGATAATATGAGGATTTGAAAAAGATATTGATAAGATTTTTAGAGTGAAAAAGATAGATTTGTTTTTGGAAAAGATTTGAAAAGAGTTGGATTGAATTTGCAAAGAGGGTGTGTGCTTATGAATTAAGATACATTTGATATTTTGAAAGTAGGACTTTTAGAAATCAGGGTTCTTGACATGTTTATGTAAATAAAATCATGTATTGAATCATAAAATTATAAATTAGAATGGAAATACGTGTGGGATAAATGGATTTGGCTCCTCCCTGGCTCCCTGGCGTTTGAACGCCCAAACACTGCCTGTTTTGGGCGTTCAGCGCCCAAATGCTGATCTCCTGGGCGTTCAGCGCCCAGTTGCTGCTATTCCTGGCGTTCAACGCCCAGTGGGTGGCCATTTCTGGCGTTGAACACCCAATTGCTGCCATTACTGGCGTTCAGCGCCCAGTGGATGCCCATTTTGGGCGCTGAACGCCCAAAATGCCCCTTTACTGGCGTTTTCTTGCCATTGAGCTTCCAATCTCTGTTTTGTGTGCAAATTCCTTCTGTAACCCTGTAAACTTATGCAATTGATCCTTTACCTTAGTGTCAGTAAACTTTATATAAACAAATAAAAAAGAAAAATAGGGCAAAATGCTTAGAGGATTAATGCCCCATGGCTGGGTTGCCTCCCAGAAAGCGCTTCTTTATTGTCTTTAGCTGGACCTTGCTGAGCTTTTAATCTAGCTTCAGCCTTGAGCATTCTTGCTCAATGTTGCCTTCAAGATAATGCTTGATTCTTTGTCCATTGACAATGAACTTCTTATCAGAATCAATATCTTGAAGTTCCACGTAACCATATGGTGACACACTTGTGATCACGTATGGTCCCCTCCACCGGGATTTCAGTTTCCCGGGGAATAGCCTGAGTCTAGAGTTAAACAACAGGACCTTCTATCCTGGTTCAAAGATTCTAGATGACAGCTTTCTGTCATGCCATTTTTTTTATTTTTCTTTATAAAGCTTGGCATTTTCGAAAGCTGTGAATCTGAATTCCTCTAGCTCATTTAGCTGGAGCAATCGTTTTTCTCCTGCTAATTTGGCATCTAAGTTTAGGAATCTGGTTGCCCAGTAGGCCTTATGTTCCAGTTCCACGGGCAAGTGGCATGCCTTACCATACACGAGTTGGTATGGAGAGGTCCCTATAGGGGTCTTGAATGCTGTTCTGTAAGCCCACAGAGCATCATCCAAGCTCCTTGCCCAATCCTTTCTACGGGTATTTACTGTCCGTTCCAGGATTCTCTTTAGTTCTCTGTTAGAGACTTCAGCTTGCCCGTTGGTTTGTGGATGATATGGAGTGGCCACTTTGTGACGAATTCCATATCGAACCATGGCAGAGTAAAGCTGTTTATTGCAGAAGTGAGTGCCCCCATCACTGATTAACACTCTAGGGACACCAAACCTGCTAAAGATATGTTTCTGGAGGAACTTCAGCACTGTTTTAGTATCATTGGTGGGTGTGACAATAGCCTCAACCCATTTTGATACATAGTCAACTGCCACCAGAATATAAGTGTTTGAGTATGATGGTGGGAAAGGTCCCATGAAGTCAATTCCCCATACATCAAACAACTCTATTTCCAAGATCCCTTGTTGAGGCATGGCGTAACCATGAGGCAGGTTACCAGCTCTTTGGCAACTGTCACAATTACGTACAAACTCTCGGGAATCTTTATAGAGTGTGGGCCAATAGAAGCCACATTGGAGGACCTTGGTGGCTGTTCGCTCACCTCCGAAATGGCCTCCATATTGAGATCCGTGGCAATGCCATAGGATTCTCTGTGCTTCCTCTCTGGGGACACACCTACGGATAATTCCGTCTGCACATCTCTTAAAGAGATAGGGTTCATCCCACAAGTAGTACTTTGCATCAGTAACTAATTTCTTCTTTTGTATTCTATTGTACTCCTTGGGTATGAACCTTGCAGCTTTATAGTTTGCAATATCGGCAAACCATGGTGCTTCCTGAATGGCAAATAAATGCTCATCAGGGAACGTCTCAGAGATCTCAAGAAAGGGGAGGGATGTCCCTTTCACTGGCTCTATCCGGGACAGATGATCAGCCACTTGGTTCTCTGTCCCTTTTCTGTCTCTTATTTCTATATCAAACTCTTGTAGAAGCAATACCCATCTGATGAGCCTGGGTTTTGAATCCTGCTTTGTGAGTAGATATTTAAGAGCAGCATGGTCAGTATACACAATCACTTTTGATCCTACTAAGTATGATCTGAACTTGTCAATGGCGTAAACCACTGCAAGTAGTTCTTTTTCTGTGGTTGTGTAATTTTTCTGGGCATCATTTAGAACACGACTGGCATAATAAATGACATGCAGAAGCTTGTCATGCCTCTGTCCCAATACTGCACCAATGGCATGATCACTGGCATCACACATTAACTCAAATGGCAATGTCCAGTCTGGTGCAGAAATGACTGGTGCTGTGACCAGCTTAGCTTTCAGTGTTTCAAACGCCTGCAGGCATGCTGTGTCAAACACAAATGGCGTGTCAGCAGCTAGCAGATTGCTTAGAGGTTTTGCGATTTTCGAAAAATCCTTTATAAACCTCCTATAGAATCCTGCATGCCCCAGAAAGCTTCTGATTGCCTTAACATTGGCAGGTGGTGGTAATTTTTCAATTACCTCTATTTTTGCTTGATCCACCTCTATTCCCTTGTTTGAGATTTTATGCCCAAGAACAATTCCTTCAGTCACCATGAAATGACACTTTTCCCAGTTTAAAACTAGGTTGGTTTCTTGGCATCTTTTCAGAACAAGTTTCAGGTGATCGAGACAGGAGCTGAATGAGTCTCCATATACTGAGAAGTCATCCATGAAGACTTCCAGAAATTTTTTCACCATATCAGAGAAAATAGAGAGCATGCATCTCTGGAAGGTTGCAGGGGCATTGCATAGCCCAAAGGGCATCCTTCTATAAGCAAACACTCCGGATGGACATGTGAATGCTGTTTTCTCTTGATCCTGGAGATCTACTGCAATCTGGTTATAGCCTGAGTAGCCATCTAAAAAGCAGTAATAATCATGACCTGCTAGTCTCTCTAGCATCTAGTCTATGAATGGTAAAGGAAAATGATCCTTTCTGGTGGCTATATTGAGCCTTCTGTAGTCAATACACATGCGCCACCCTGTAACTGTTCTTGTAGGAACCAGTTCATTTTTTTCATTATGAATCACTGTCATGCCTCCCTTTTTTGGGACGACTTGAACAGGGCTCACCCAGGGGCTATCAGAAATGGGATAAATAATCCCAGCCTCTAGTAATTTGGTGACCTCTTTCTGCACCACTTCCTTCATGGCTGGATTTAGCCGCCTCTGTGGTTGAACCACTGGTTTGGCATTATCCTCCAGTAGGATTTTGTGCATGCATCTAGCTGGGCTTATGCCCTTAAGGTCACCTATGGACCACCCAAGAGCTGTCTTGTGTGTCCTTAGCACTTGAATAAGTGCTTCCTCTTCCTGTGAATTTAAAGCAGAGCTTATGATCACTGGAAAGGTGTCACCTTCTCCTAGAAATGCATATTTTAAGGATGGTGGCAGTGGCTTGAGCTCTGGTTTAGGAGGTTTTTCCTCTTTCAGAAGAAAGTTCAGAGGCTCTTTCATGTCCCCTGAATCCTCCAAATCAGGCTGAACATCTTTAAAGATGTCTTCCAACTCTGATTCGAGACTCTCAGCCATGTTGATCTCTTCTACCAAAGAGTCAATAAGGTCAACTTTCATGCAGTCTGTTGATGTGTCTGGATGCTGCATGGCTTTGACAACGTTCAACTTGAACTCGTCATCGTTGACTCTCAGGGTTATTTCCCCCTGTTGGACGTCAATGAGGGATCGTCCAGTTGCTAGGAAGGGTCTTCCTAGAATGAGAGTGGCACTCTTGTGCTCCTCCATTTCCAGCACAACAAAGTCAGTGGGAAAGGCGAATGGCCCAACTCTGACAATCATGTCCTCAATCACGCCTGATGGGTATTTAGTGGAACCATCAGCAAGTTGGAGACATATCCGGGTTGGTTTAACTTCTTCAGTTAAGCCAAGCTTCCTGATAGTGGATGCAGGTATTAGGTTGATGCTTGCCCCAAGATCGCATAAGGCTGTCTTGGTGCAATCACCTTCCAATATGCATGGTATCAGAAAACTCCCAGGGTCTTTAAGCTTTACAGGAAAACTTTTCAGAATGACTGCACTGCATTCTTCAGTGAGGAGAACTCTTTCTGTTTCTCTCCACTCCTTTTTATGACTCAAGATCTCTTTCATGAACTTGGCATAAGAAGGTATTTGCTCAAGTGCCTCTGCAAAAGGAATCTTTATTTCAAGAGTCCTTAGATAATCTGCAAAGCGAGCAAATTGCTTATCCTGCTCCTCTTTCCGGAGTTTTTGAGGATAAGGTATCTTGGCTTTATATTCCTCAACCTTAGTGGTTAAAGAAGCCTTTTTAGAGGGGTTGTTATCAGCACTTGTGTGTGTCTGATCCCTCACTGGCAATTGAGTACCAGAGTCAGAAGCTGGAGTGACATTAGACGCCAACTCACTGTCTGTTCCTGGCGCCTGAACGCCAGAAATGTGCCCATTTTGGGCGTTCAACGCTGGATTATGCCCCCTTTGGGCGTTCAACGCCAGATTCTTGCCCATTTCTGGCGTTGAACGCCAATCCTGCCTTGTTTCTGGCGCTGAACGCCAGTTTTGGGCATGGTCTGGGCGTTCAGCGCCAGTCTGGGCGTTCAGCGCCAGCCTTCCACCCATTTTCTGGCGTTTTAGTGCCAGAATTATTTTTCCCTGGGCTCTTACTGTCCTCAGGGAAATCTTTGGTGGGTCGCTCATTTCTTGAATTTTTGATGCCTTGAGGTGGGGTATTTAATGTTTTCCCACTTCTTAATTGAACTGCTTGGCATTCTTCTGCTATTTGCTTTGATAGCTGCTGCTTTGTTTGCTTAAACTGTTCGTCCATATGTATATTAGCTATCCTTGTCTCCTGTAACCTGTCTTTGAATTCAGCTAGCTGTTTTGTTAGAAAATCTAATTGCTGATTGAATTCAGCAGCTTGTTTTACAGTACTGAATTCAGCAGTTACTGTTTTAACCTCTTCATTCATGGAAGGGTTGCTGCTTAGATACAGATGCTGATTCCTGGCAACTGTATCAATGAGCTCTTGAGCTTCTTCAATTGTCTTTCTCATATGGATAGATCCACCAGCTGAGTAATCTAAAGACATCTGAGCTCCTTCTGCAAGCCCATAGTAGAAGATGTCTAACTGAACCCACTCTGAAAACATTTCAGAGGGGCATTTTCGTAGCATCTCTCTGTATCTCTCCCAGGCATCATAAAGAGATTCATTATCTCCTTGTTTAAAGCCTTGGATGTCCAGCCTTAGCTGTGTCATCCTTTTTGGAGGGAAATATTGATTCAGGAATTTTTCTGTCAGCTGTTTCCATGTTCTTATGCTGGCCTTAGGTTGGTTATTTAACCACCTCTTGGCTTGATCTTTTACAGCAAATGGAAACAGTAATAGTCTGTAGACATCCTGATCTATTTCCTTATCATGTACTGTGTCAGCAATTTGTAAAAATTGTGCCAGAAACTCTGTAGGTTCTTCCTGTGGAAGACCGGAATACTGGCAACTTTGCTGCACCATGATAATGAGCTGAGGATTCAACTCAAAGCTACTGACTCCAATGGAGGGTATGCAGATGCTACTCCCATATGAAGCAGTAGAGGGGTTAGAATATGACCCCAGAGTCTTCCTGGACTGTTCATTTCCACTTATGTCCATGATGGATCTATGGATATAACTTGGACTGATTTACCTTTTTATTTATTTTATTTTATAAGAAGTAAATACTTAAATAAAATAAAATAACTAAAAAGAATTTGAATTTTGAAGTTAAATATTTTTTTTTTCGTTTATATAAAAAAAAAAGAAATTAATTAGTTAATAAAAAAGAAATTTTTGAAAAAGAGGGAAGATATTTTCGAAATTTAGAGAGAGGGAGAGTTAGTTAGGTAGTTTTGAAAAAGTTAAGAAACAAACAAAAAGTTAGTTAGTTAGTTGAAACAAATTTTGAAAAGATAAGAAGTTAGGAAGTTAGAAGAGATATTTTGAAAAGATATTTTTTTTTTGAATTTAGTGAGGAGAGAGAAAAACAATAAGATAGTACAAGATTTAAAATTTTTAGATCTAATGCTCCTTGTTTTCGAAAAATTTGGAGGGAAAACACCAAGGAACACCAAACTTAAAAATTTTAAGATCAAGACACAAGAAAAACTCAAGAACACTTTGAAGACTCACAAGAACACAAGAACATGAAGAAAGAACACCAAACTTAAAATTTTTAGAAAACCAAACCAAAATTTTCGAAAACCAAAGGGAAATCAACAAGAAAACACCAAACTTTAAGTTTGGCACAAAATTTAATAGAGAAAATATTATTTATGAAAAAGAAGGTTTTGAAAAGAATATAAAAGACTCTAACCCAATTACCAAGAACACAGATTAACGCTCTAGCCAAATGAGTTATGGGACCTTCAAAAATTTTAAGAAAGATTATTTTTGAAAACACCAAACTTAAAGTTTGGCACAGGATTTAATAGAAAAGTTATTTTTGAAAAAGGTTTTAAAAAATATGATAGCCAATTATCATGAACATAAACACCACGTTCTAAATAACTGAGCTATAAGTTTAAAGTATTTTAACAAGGGATAAATAATAAAAGACTCTAAACCAAAAAAAAGAAAGATTTTTCCTAATCTAAGCAACAAAATAATCCGTCAGTTGTTCAAACACGAACAATCCCCGGCAACGGCGCCAAAAACTTGGTGCACGAATTGTGAATCACACTTTTCACAACGCGTACCGCTAACCAGCAAGTGCACTGGGTCGTCCAAGTAATACCTCACGTGAGTAAGGGTCGAATCCCACGGAGATTGTTGGTTTGAAGCAATCTATGGTTATCTTGTAAATCTTAGTCAGGAAGTCAATTATGTTTGTCAATTGAATTTTGAGTAACCAGTAGAGCATAAATTAAAAGTTACTTGTTGTGCAGTAATAGAGAATATGTTGGAGTTTTGGAGATGCTTTGTCTTCTGAATCTCTGCTTTCCTCTGTCTTCTTGTTCACGTACGCACGTCCCCCTATGGCAAGCTGTGTGTTGGTGGATCACCGTTGTCAATGGCTACCTTCCATCCTTCTAGTGAAAACTACGCTCACGCGCTCTGTCACAGCACGGCTAATCACCGGTTGGTTCTCGATCCAGTTGGAATAGGATTTACTATCCTTTTGCGTCTGTCACTAACGCCCAGCCTTCAAGAGTTTGAAGCTCGTCACAGTCATTCAATCCTTGAATCCTACTCGGAATACCACAGACAAGGTTTAGACTTTCCAGATTCTCATGAATGCTGCCATCAGTTCTAGCTTATACCACGGAGATTCTGATTAAGGAATCTAAGAGATACTCATTCAATCGTATATAGAACGGAGGTGGTTGTCAGGCACACGTTCATGATTTGAGGAAGGTGATGAGTGTCACAGTTCATCACCTCCTTCACAGTTAGGCGCGAATGAACATCTTAGATAGGAACAAGCGTGTTTGAATGGAAAACAGAAATACTTGCATTAATTCATCGAGACACAGCAGAGCTCCTCACCCCCAACAATGGGGTTTAGAGACTCATGCCGTCAGAGAATACAAAGTTTAGATCTGAAAATGTCATAAGATACAAAAATAAGTCTCTAAAAGTTGTTTAAATACTAAACCAGTAGCCTAGGGTTACAAAATATGAGTGGACTATGATGGATGATGCAGAGGTCCACTTCTGGGGCCCACTTGGTGTGTGCTGGGGCTGAGATTTGAGTGAGTCACGTGCAGAGGCCATTTGTGGAGTTGAACGCCAGTTTTTATGCCAGTTTGGGCGTTCAACTCCAGTTTTTGATCCTTTTCTGGCGCTGGACGCCAGAATTGGGCAGAGAACTGGCGTTGAACGCCAGTTTACGTCGTCTATCCTTGTGCAAAGTATGGACTATTATATATTGCTGGAAAGCCCTGGATGTCTACTTTCCAATGCAATTGGAAGCATGCCATTTTTCGAGTTCTGTAGCTCCAGAAAATCCAATTTGAGTGCAGGGAGGTCAGAATCCAACAGCATTAGCAGTCCTTTTTCAGCCTGAATCAGATTTTTGCTCAGCTCCTTCAATTTCAGCCAGAAAAATACCTGAAATTACAGAAAAACACACAACTCATAGTAAAGTCCAGAAATATGAATTTTTCCTAAAAACTACTAGAAATAGACTAAAACTAACTAAAACATACTCTAAACTATATGAAATTATCCCCAAAAAGCGTATAAAATATCCGCTCATCAGGGAGCAATTAGTTTCGCCAACATGAGCCTTTAGTTAGTTTTCTAGAGAGAGAAGCTCCCTCTTCTCTCTAGAATTAGGTTAGGATTAGGTTAGATCATCTTAATTTCATGTTTAATTACTTGATCTCATCTTGTTTCCTTTATAATTTCTTATTTTTACATCTTGATTCTCTTAATTGTGATGTTAATTTCTCATTTTGCTCTCTTTTGTGATGATGAACTCATGTTGGATTTGATTTACTTTTAATGCAATTTAATGTTGATGTTCCTTTTTATTAATGAATTGAATTGTGATCTTACTTTTCTTGAACTTAGTAGTTGTTAGATTTTATTATTCTTACAATTTATGATGTTTACCTTTATTGCACTCTATGTGTTTGATGAAATGATCTCTTTAATTTTTGAGTAGTTTTGTCAACTCTTGACCTAAGCCAAGGGAATTAGGTAATCTTGAGTCATTGGGTATGATGGATTTGGTGATTTGAGAACCCATGGTGATCAATTTGATACCCATTGACACTAACCCACTACTAAGTTAATTAGTAAGTAGGTTAGGACTTAAGGGTGGATATGATCAAATCTATTTGATGTACTTCAAGCTTAGGAGTAAATGTTACGTACTTAAAGCTTTTGGGAAGTAGACTTAATAGATTGACCTCTCATGATTATCAATATTCGATTTGTTGACAAGGATGGTGATCTCAATTACCCAAATCTTAGCCAAGAGTTCTTTATTTTGCTCTCATTATTCGCTTGCTAAATCTATTTTTCTTGCCCTCTCATGAACCAAAATCCCCCTTTTACCCCTTCATAGCCAATAACTAAGCATTACATTGTTGTCCTAGGGAGACGATCCGGAGTCCAAATACTTCGGTTAATTTTCATTGGGATTTGTACATGTGACAACACTAAATTTTTGACGTGAGAATTGTTTGTTGGTTTGGAGCTATGCTTACAACGAAGTCTTTATTTCTATAAGAGAAATTCTAAACCATCAAGCGAAACCCTCATCCCGTCAAAATGGCGTCGTTGCCGGGGAGAACAATGGTGCTATGTTATTGGCTATTGTATATATTGTGAATAGCTTGAATTTTGGTTTGTTTGCTAGTTTTTACTAGTTAGGATTTTATCTTCTTTGTTTCTTATTGTTCTTTGTTTTTATTTTCTCTTTCACTATGAATTCTAATCCTTTTGGCTATGAGTGTAGTTCAAACTATGTTGTAGGAAATGAAAGCTCTAATGAGGATATGCATAAGGGTTTGGATATCAAGGATGGGAGGAACCTCAAGCTTATGAACAACCTTCATGGCAACAACCTCCTACAAACTCCTATGGGTATAATCCTGATCCTAATGTATATCAATCCAATGTGTGTGATGACCTTTATTGTGGTTGTCAACCACAATCATCATATGCATGTGATCCCATTCCTCAATATAGCCACACACCATGCTCACAAGCCTCACATCACCATTCAAATCTATATGACCATAGCTCATACACACCATATCAACCACCATTTGAATCACATATAGAACAACCACCATCCCAATACCAATACTCCCAAGAACCAGAAATTCCACATACACCACCTCAAGAACTCCACCAATATGAACCACCTTCCGATTACAACAATCTTCCCTCAACCAATGAATTCTCTCTTTCACCACCACCTCCCGACGAAGCCTTCATATTAGAACTAAGAGATCTTGAATCTCGCATCTTAAGGCGACAAGAGGAGGATGAAACTAAGTTTAAAGAGCTAAGAGCAAGGATAGCTAGTATGGTAGATGTCGTGAATCACATAACATCTCACCTAGGCTCATGTACTCTGAGTAATCCCATTGTTGAATGTGGAAAAACTGTCAAGGAGCCTAGTGAGGGAATAAACTTGAAGCTCCAAGGTGAGGAAGAAGAGTTGAAGCAAGAAGTGCAACAAGAGGAGAAGATAGAGATTAGCGAACAAAGGAAAGTAGTGGATAGATGTTTGGGATATTTTGAGCATATAAAGGATGTTAAAGAGGAGAGTAAAGTTGCAAAAGTAAACGGAGAGTTGAAGAAAAATGATCAAGAAGTGGATTCCATCACTAGTGATTTTTTGCCCACATTGATCAACCCCCTTGACGATCTTGTTGAGCCCTCTCCCAGTGGATTAGAAAGCAAGGTTAAGAAGGATGTACAATCTTCAAAACCCATTGTAAGTGAAGAACTGGAAGAAGTGTTCCAAGCAACAAGCCCTCCTATCTATGATGATTCTGCATCAACATATGATCCCTTCGATTTTGAAGAGTCCTTCCCCAAAATGCTTGTACTTGATGAGGAGATAGACTTCACTAGACCTCCTATCTATGATGAGAGTGATGGGGAGGAGATAGAAGAAATCGGTGAAGAAGAATGTGAACTTGAGGAAGCTTGGCATGAGAAGAAACTTGAAGAACCTTGCCAAGTGGTGGAACCCTCTAGAAGAGGATGGACGGGAGTAGAGCATGCTTTATTAAGACCCTTGAGAACTCCTCCACCTAGTTCATCATCCAATCCTCCGCTTAAGTGGGTAAAACTTCTAACTCTCAGCTTTATTATCCCACTTGAGTATGGTTTGCTTGAGACGGATGGCCAACTTAGGGAGCTTTGTGGAATTAAGCGAAAGAGGAGGATGTTTAGTGGTTAGCGTTGTAAATCTAGATTCATTATGGTTGAAAGCTCAAAATTGAAGAACATGAATTGGTGTAATACTCAATTAAATGGGTTAAGGAGAGTAGTCTGGTGTTTCCATGAGAATTCTTCTTTCTCGTTGCCTGGACAAAGCCAATAACTAAGCATTACATTGTTGTCCTAAGGAGACGACCCGGAGTCCAAATACTTTGGTTAATTTTCATTGGGATTTGTACATGTGACAACACTAAATTTTTGACGTGAGAATTGTTTGTTGGTTTGGAGCTATGCTTACAACGAAGTCTTTATTTCTATAAGAGAAATTCTAAACCATCAAGCGAAACCCTCATCCCGTCACCGAGCTTAGCCACATTTGATCCTGAGATCGAAAAAACTATTTCACGTATTAGGTGAGTTCAGCATTGGTTAGCCTCTGAGGGTGGTGAAGGGGTTTCTACCAATTCACCAGTCTTATCTGAGGTTGAGTCTGAACCGTCATTTGAGGAAGAAACTAGCTCCTCTTCTACTGATTCTATTGATGCTCCTTTTGTTGATTTAAGTGCAGATACTATGGTGGAGCCAAGAAGAATTACTCTCCAAGAAGCAGGAGCTCCGGACTTTACACTGCAACCATATCAAGTACGTCATCCGAATTTAGTTGTGGATTTTGAACTGAAGACCGCTTTGATCAATCTTCTGCCTAAGTTTGATGGCTTACCTACTCAAGAGCCTATCAAGCACCTCAGAGACTTTCAGACAGCCTGCTCAACTACTAGGCATCATGGTGCAGATGAGGTTACTATTTGGTTATATGCCTTCCCATTTTCTCTTGAGGGAAAGGCAAGAGAGTGGTTCTACACTCAACTGGAAGCAGTTGTTACTAATTGGGATCTGCTCAGAAGGGAATTCCTGGACAAGTTCTTTCGAGCAGAGGTTACAGATAGACTGAGGAAGGAAATCTCCTGCATTATCCAAGGCGAATTAGAGATTCTATACGAGTATTGGGAATGCTTTAGGAATCTTCTTGACTCATGTCCCCATCACAAGATTGACCAGTTGGTGTTGATTATCTATTTCTGCCAAGGCATGAAGCCTCAAGACAAGACTATCTTAGATGCTGCAAGTAATGGCTCTCTGACGAAGTACAAGATGGCGACAGAAGTGTGGAAACTGATCACCGATCTAGCTGAGTCTACCCGAAATGCAAGGCATAGGAACAATCATCCCAAGGCTATTGTGGAAGTTTTCTCTAGTAGTGAGACTGCTGCTCTCACCAAGACTCTGGGAGAGATGACCAATATACTGAAGCAGCTCCAGCTTAATCAACCATAACCTCAGCCTCCTCCACAACAACATTGTGAATAGTTGGTCCCTCAGAGAGTGTGTGGAATATGCGCTTGCTATTCTAACTACACTGATGAGTGTCCGCAACTCCAACAAGAAGACAACACCTTAGTGGCTACCAATAACTATGACAACCGTCCGAATCAAGGGTACTATCAACAAGGCGGTGATTATAACCAAGGTGGTAACTACAATCAAGGTTGGCAAGACAATTCCAACCAAGGATAGAGAGACAACTCCAACCAAGGATGGAGAGATAATTCCAACCAAGGATGGAGGGACAACTACAACCAAGGAGGCAGAGATAATGGTGGAAATCAAATGTGGAACAACAACTCTCAATAGAACCTTTACCCAACCCCAATGGTGGAATCAATGCCATCACTTTAAGGTCCAGAACTACATTGCAAGAGAGGAGTCCAGAGGAGCCAAGCTCAAAAGAAGACATTCAAGTTGAAGACACTGTTGAGGTAGAGGATGCTGAAGAAGAGGATGAGGTACAAGATGCGGTTGAAGAAGAAGTTACTCAACCAAGGAATGAAGTATCAAAGGAAGATGAAGTTGTGAGAGAAGCTATTCCCATTCCTTTTCCACACCTTGCTAGGAGGACTAAGAAGCAAGTGGAGCTAGACCCCAAGATGGTGGAGATCTTCAAAAAAGTCGAGGTAACTATTTCCCTTTTTGATGCTATTCGCCAAGTTCCTAAGTATGCTAAGTTTCTAAAAGATTTGTGCATGAATAAAATACATGATTTAGAAACTATTCCTTTAGGTAGCTTTATTTCTGCTTTAATGGGTGCTATACCGGAGAAATATGGTGATCCCGGTCCCTGCATGGTTACTTGTACTATAGAGGGTGTACAATTCTTTGATTGAATGTGTGATTTAGGTGCATGTGTTAGTATTATGCCATTATCTGTATATGATGTTTTGAGACTCACTCCCTTAAAAAGGTCGGTAGCACGTTTTGTTTTGGCAGATAAAAGCATAATTTCAGTGGTTGGCATTGCAAAAGACGTCCTGGTGAGCATTAAGGGGCTGGCATTTCCTATTGACTTCTATATTCTGGAGATGCCCCCTAATGACTCAGGAAGACCTTTATCCATCCTGCTTGGAAGCCCATTTTTGAAGACTTCACCGTTTAAATTGGATGCCTTCTCAAGAACCTATTCATTTGAGATAGATGGCAGAGCAGTGAGCTTCAACCTGGATGAAACTATGAAGCACCCACCGGAAGATCACTCCATCTTCTAGTGTGACATTATTAATGAGAATGTGGCTGAAGTTCATCAAGAGGCAGTAGAAGAGATACACATGGAGCAAGGTGCAAGTGTGGGGAAGCCCTCTGAGCATAGTGAAGACACATTGCCACCTCCAATGGTTCCTGATGGTCAAGTGCCAAGCCATGAGCTGAAAATGGAGTTAAAGCCCCTTCTACCTCACCTCAAGTATGCTTATCTTGAGGACAATTAGAAGCTTCCAGTTATAATTGCAAAGGAACTTACTTCCCAACAAGAGGAGCAGTTGCTTAGTGTACTTAGAAGACACAAGAAGGCTATTGGGTGGAGTTTGGCAGATATAGTAGGTATAAACCCTCAAGTCTGTGAACACTGCATATTTCTAGAGGAGGGAGTAAGGCCTATCCGTCAACCTCAAAGGTGGCTAAACCCCACCATTTTGGAAGTTGTGAAGAAGGAAGTGACCTGACTGCTCGAAGCCAACATCATCTATCCAATCTCAAATAGTGAATGGGTTAGCCCAGTACAGGTGGTTCCGAAGAAGTCAGGTGTCACAACAGTGAAGAATGAGCATGGAGAACTCATGGCTACAAGAGTGCAGAATTTCTGGAGGATGTGCATTGACTATAGGCGCTTGAACCAGGCCACTCGCAAGGAACACTACCCGCTACCTTTTATCGATCAAATGCTTGATCGCCTGTTAGGTAAATCACACTACTATTTTCTAGATGGTTACACTGGTTATTTTCAAATTCATATAGCTCTAGAAGATCAGGAGAAAACAACTTTTACATGTCCCTTTGGAACATATGCATATAAGAGAATGCCTTTTGGCTTATGTAATGCACCGGCTGCGTTTTAAAGGTGCATGATGAGTATCTTCTCAGATCTTCTTGAACATTGTATGGAAGTTTTCATGGATGACTTTAGTATTTATGGTGATTTTTTTGACCTTTGTTTGGATAGTTTAGCTAGAGTATTAGAAAGGTGTGTTAGCTCAAACCTTGTACTGAATTTTGAAAAATGTCATTTTATGGTAAAGCAAGGTATTGTTCTAGGACATGTTGTTTCTAATACATGTATATCTGTTGATCCTGCAAAGGTAGATGTTATTTCTGGTTTACCTTACCCCTTTTCTGTGAGGGAAGTCTGTTCGTTTTTTGGTCATGCAGGTTTCTACCGGCGATTTAACAAGGACTTCAGTAAGGTGGCACTACCTTTGTCCCGACTGCTGTAGAAGGACGTTGAGTTCGAGTTGAGTGAAGACTGCATGGAAGTATTTGACAAGCTGAAGATTGCCTTGACCCAAGCTCCTATTGTGAGAGGGCCTGACTGGAGTAGGTCATTCAAAATTATGTATGACGCATCCAACTATACGGTAGGAGCGGCGCTGGCTCAGCGTGAAGGTAAGGACCCATATATTATTGCTTATGCTTCTAAGACCTTAGATGGTGCCCAGTCTAATTATACTACCACTGAGAAAGAGCTTTTAGCTATTGTTTTTGTCTTGGTTAAATTCTGAGCCTATTTACCTAGAACTAAGGTGGTAGTATAATCGGACCATGCAACTTTAAAATTTTTATTAGCTTAGAAAGAGTCCAAACCAAGGTTAATTCGTTGGATATTCTTGCTGCATGAATTTGATATAGAGATCAAAGATAGGAGTGGTTCCCAAAATTTAGTGGCGGACCACTTGAGTCGCCTAGAGCATATTAAAAGTGACTCCACTCCTATCAATGATACTTTTCCACTTGATAGCTTGCAAGCAATATCTGAGGTGGTTCCTTGGTATGCACCTATAGCTAATTATTTGGTTAGTCATACCTTTCCTCCCAATTTTTCTAAGCATAAAAAGGACAAGCTTAAAAGCGAGTCCAAATATTACATATAGGATGACCCATATTTGTGGAGATGTGGTGCTGACCAAATAATTAGAAGATGTGTGCCACAATCAGAATTTCAGTCAATTTTAGAGGCTTGCCACTCTTCTGAAAGTGGTGTACACTTTGATCCTTAAAGAACTACTAGAAAAATTTTAGACTTCGTATTCTGGTGGCCCACACTTTTTAAGGATGCTATTACTTTCTGTGAATTTTGCCCCCAATGCCAAAGGTTTGGTAATATATCCAAGAGGGATCAGATGCCCCCACAACTTATGTTGTTCTGTAAAATTTTTTATGTTTGAGGTATTGACTTCATGGTCCAGTTCCAAACTCTAATGGTTTCTTATACATATTGTTAGTTGTTGATTATGTTTCTAAATGGGTGGAAGCAATTTCTACCCGTAGTGATGATGCTAACGTTATTGTTTCTTTTGTTCGAAATAATATTATATGTCGCTTTGGATCACCATGAGTAATCGTGAGTGATCAAGGCACTCATTTTTGTAACAGGAGAATGACAGGTCTGTTGAAGAAACATGGCATTAGTCACAAGGTAGCAACAACTTATCACCCCCAAACCAATGGGAAAGCCGAGGTGTCTAGCAGAGAGATAAAGTGCATACTAGAGAAGATTGTGAAGCCTTACAGGAGAGACTGGAGTACCAGACTTGCAGATGCGCTTTGGGCTTATCGAACAGCATACAAGACACCCATCGAAATGAGTCCATTCCACCTAGTCTATGGAAAGGCTTGTCACCTTCCGATGGAGGTGGAACATAAAGCATTCTGGGCGATGAGGGAATGCAACTTAGGATTGGGGGGAGCCGGTATTGAGAGAAAGCTGTAGCTACAGGAATTGGAGTGCCTTCGACTGGAAGCGTACGAGAACTCAAGGCTCTACAAAGAGAGGGTGAAGGCGGTGCATGACAAGAATATCAAGAGGAGAGAGTTTAGAGTTGAGGATCTAGTCCTCCTCTATAACTCAAGGTTGAGACTCATGCAGGGCAAGCTAAGATCAAGGTGGGAAGGACCGTATAGGGTGGAAAAGGTTGAACCATATGGAGTCTTCCACTTGCATCACCCTTCAAGCCCCACTTTCTTCAAGGTCAATGGCCACCGCTTGAAGCTATATCATGGTGAGAAGGTGAAAAATAACAAGGAGCTGGAAATCTTCCTCTTAGCGGATCCAGCAACTGAAGAAGACTGAGCTTCTGGACCATCTAACTTAATGACGTTAAAGAAAAGTGCTAGGTAGGAAGCAACCCACCATGGTATGATCTTCCTTTTTATCAGTTCTATTTAATTTTTATCAGTGTTAAATTCTTCATAATTACTTCTATTAGTCATTATTTTAATATAAAAAAAGTAGCAAAGGACGTGCAAGCGTCTATGACGCGCACATGTCGTGTGTAAGTGCGTACTTATGAGAAATTGAACAGAGAGTTGTGCGAGAATTGCGTGGGAAGGGTGCTTGGCGCACAAGTCACCCCACGCATACACCGCGTACGCGTCCCCTACATGTTTTTCAATCCACGCGTAAGCGTCAGCTCCGCGTACATGTGGATATGGAAATCGGCGTAAAAGGGTGAATCGAACAGAGAGTTGTGTAGGTGCAAAGCTGGAGTTGTGCGTCTGGCATAACCATGGTCACGCGTACGCGTGACCGATGCTTATGCATCCCCTGAACTTTTGCCCACACGCGTACGCGTCGATACCGCTGCGTCACTTAATTCAGCGCGCCGCTAGATTTCAATTCTCTCACCCCTCTCTTCTTTCCCTAATCCTAATTCTTCTTCTTTCTTCTTCATTCTTTCCTTCTTCTTACTTCTTACTTCTTTCTTCTTCCCTTCCTCCACCACCACCGGCGGACCACCATCGGAGACCTCTAACTCTGGCGGCTACAATTTCCTTTTTCTTTTCTTCTTCCATTCTCACTCCTCTTCTCTCATTCTTAAGGTTTCTTTCACGCGTACGCGTCGATACCGCTGCGTCACTTAATTCAGCGCGCCGCTAGATTTCAATTCTCTCACCCCTCTCTTCTTTCCCTAATCCTAATTCTTCTTCTTTCTTCTTCATTCTTTCCTTCTTCTTACTTCTTACTTCTTTCTTCTTCCCTTCCTCCACCACCACCGGCGGACCACCATCGGAGACCTCTAACTCTGGCGGCTACAATTTCCTTTTTCTTTTCTTCTTCCATTCTCACTCCTCTTCTCTCATTCTTAAGGTTTCTTTTCTTCCTCTCTTCTATTCTTTCATTCTTCTTTTATTTATTGCATTTGGTTATTTTGTTTATTTTTAATTTCTATTAGTTTAGTTATTTATAATTTCCTTTTCATGCCTTTATATTGCATTTTATGTTGGTGTTGAAGCTTTATTTGGGTGTTTAATTTGCTATATTTTAGGTTGTGGATATTGTGAGGAGTAATTTAACAAATGACATTTTATTTTGGGTCTCATATGCACTTGGATTAATTATCTTAATTTTTATTTTTAAATTGCACACCAAGTGTTTGTGAAAAGGCTCTCAAGGCATTTTGAATTCTTTTCTATTTTATTCTTACACTTTAATGCCTCTTTTTCACAACCCTTGCAATCCATGTGTATTGAGTTTATTATTCATAATTGTCATCATAAAAGTGTTCATTATTTTATTACATGTTATTTTTGATGTTGATGCTTGAGTTATACTTCTCATGCTTCTAACCTCTTGCATCTAGTTATTATGATATGCCTTCATGATTTCCATTGATGTCTTCCATGCATATTGTAGCTACCATGTATTTAAGACATTCTCTTTTCCTTTGGCATTTATTATTACTTAGTCTTTCTTTCTTTCAGTTGTTAGCTATCTATATTTGACATTAATTCTCTTTCTTCCTTGGCTACTAAGCGAGGAAAAGAGAAGGCTTCTGAAAAGCTACCGGCAAGGAAAGGCACTAAGAGAGCACCGGCTAAGGCACAACCATCTACAAGCGTCAGGCCACCTACCAAGTGGGTGAAGAGGATCATCAAGGTTGATGAAGCGGAAAAGGCATTTCCTGCACGAGACTCCGCACGGTTCACTAATCGTTACTGTGAGTAGATGTTCACCATCATGGTAGAGAGAAATTACAATAATGAGCATCTACTCATTCTTCCAACATATTTTGTTGATTTTGTGTAGCCCCGCATTGAAAGGAGACAGTGGGGATTCTTAAGGAGGCAGCCACGGGAGGCCAATCTATCTTGGGTAGTTGAATTCTACTCCAACTTCCACTCGCCTATCCTGCAGTCTGTCTATGTTCGCCAAAAGTAAGTCCATGTCTCCGAAGATATCATACAGAGAGTACTGGATCTTCCACCTAGTCCAGAGGGGTTGGATGCCTATCAGGAGGCCTAACTTAAGTGCCAGACATATCAGTTTGACTGGGACAGCATCCTTGGAGTCATAGCACAACTTGAAAGCACTTGGATCTATGGACAACACCGGGCAAAGCCCAAGAGCATCTCAGCCCAATCGCTTACCTTGGAGGCTCGCGTGTGGGCACATATTATGTCCTACTACATCTTTTCGAGCACCCACAAGTCCACCTTTACTGCTGACATGGCTGTTCTCATCTGGTGCATTCTTACAGAGCAACCTCTCAACTTACCCCGACTCATCTGGCAGGCCATGGGGCACGTGCAGATCACGGGCAACCTACCCTTTCCCGCATTGGTTTCAGATTTAGTCTCTGCGGTGGGAGTCTCCTATCAAGCTGGGGATACGAAGGCTAGGACCCCTAGGGACGATTAGTATGTCCCGAATGGGAAGTATATTAGACCCCCAGTACCTTCTGTGAGCCGGTATCCAGGCCCATCTTCAAACACTCCTTCATCTTTTGCTCCACCATCATCTACACCACAGGCACCATCCATCAATCAGATGTTCCTCCAGATCCTTCAGAGGTTGGACTGGCAAGACCGGCGGATCAAGCAAATAGAGCACCGCAACAAGTGCCGATACACTTATCTGAAGGAGCTCATTGTCAGTACTCACCCACCTCTGGAAGAGAAAGATACCCGGGACTCGACTTCACATGCCAGCACGGAGAGCCAGGACGAGTCGGACAGTGGAAGCGATGCTCCCAGCCCTACTTTGCTCATCATTGATGGCACAGAGGACCGTGCCAAAACTTATGTGTGGGGAGGTCAGTACCTGACTTCAGAAGGTAACATCTCTCTCTCCCTCTCAACACCAATATTTTATTTTTTTTCTTTTATTAGATAGGATAGATTGCATGATAGTAGTTGCTTGCATGTATGTACTGCTTGGTTGAAGTAATGAGTTTCTTTTTAAGACCCTATTTTATACCATTTCACTAATTCAAATTAAAAATTTCTTGTAAAACTTGTTTGAAGATTATAATTTGGAACATGGCTTAGAGCTAAGAACACACAACCTGTGAGATTTTGAGCTTAATTATATGGTTATATTATTTAACCATGATTTTTATTCTTGTGTGTTTTCTTCTCTATCATTGCAATCTCTGGTTTGTTTCATTCTATATGTCCATTATTTAGTGTATATTCATGCATATATGTGATTGAGGCCATCATTTGATATTAGCTCACTTATCCCAAATAGCCTACCATTTCATCTGTCTTTGTTTGCAACTTTGAGCCTTTTTAACCCCCAATTGTTCCTTATATTACCATATTACTAGCCTTAAGTGGAAAAATAATTAATTGTCCTATTTGAATCTTTGATTAGCTTAAGACAGTGAGTGTGTGTCAACTAAGTGTGGGGAAATGTGAGAACTTTGGTTGATGAGAATGTGTATTATTTTTATTGACAAATATTGAGAATTTGGGTGCTACTCATGTGAAATTAGAGAAACCATATGCGTGATATATTATGCTTTCAATTATATAAAAACAAAAAAAGTAATAAAAAAATAATAAAAAAAGAGAAGAAGAAATAAATGATTAGGGGATAAAATTACCCCAATATTAGGTTCAATAAAAAGATCAATGCATATGTGTTGGAATTAGACTTGATACATGAGTGTGTGAAAATATGCAAAAGTGAGATTTTGGGTGACTAAGCAAGATTCTAGAATTATATAGAGTGTGTCTATGTGTTAGGTGAGAACTTAGGTTAGTCAAAGATTCAAATTGTAGCTCACTTGGCCATACATATATCCTCACCCTTACTTTAGCCCCATTACAACCTTGAAAAGCCCTCATGATGTTTGCATTTGTACACTAAATATTTGTTGATTGGTTAGATGAAGAACAAAGTTTTAGAAATCATGACTAGAGGAGATGTGAGTGGATTAACCCAAGACACTTGAGCGATTAGAGTGCATAAACACTTCCAGTGAGGGTTCAATGCTTGATTCTGTGTTCTCTGCTTTCATAATCTCTCTTCTCACAAGTTTACTTATACCTTATTGTGTGATTTAAATTAGTGGAATATGATTTATGTTTGTCTTAGAGAACTTGTTTACTTTTAACCAAGTGAGTAGAATCATCTTAGCATATAGTTGCATTTATATACATAGGTTGCATTGCATGAGTCTTACTTTTCCCCCTTCATTCTTTTGGTCTCCTTGAGCTTAGCATGAAGAAATGCTAATGTTTAAGTGTGGGGAGGTTGATAAACCACTATTTTATGGTTTATCTTGTGCTACTTTGAGTGGTTTTTATCAGTTCTTCGCACACTTATTCATACAAACTGCATGGTTTTACAAATCCTTCCTAATTTTGTTCCATGATTGAAAACTTGCTTCCTAAGCCTTTAAATTGTCTATTTTTAATTTCTCTTTATACCATTCGATGCCGTGATCTGTGTGTCAAGTTTTTGCAGGCTGTATAGGGCAGGAAAGGCTTAGAGGATGGAAAAGAAGAATGCAAAAGTGGAAGGAACACAAAAAACTAAGAAGCTGAGCAGCGAAGATCGACGCGCATGCATGGCTGACGCGTGCGCGTGCATTGGCGCATCATACAGCGATGCGTATGCGTGACTGACGCGTACACGTGACACGCGCAGAAGACCAGCGACGTGTATGCATGACTGACGCGTACGCGTGACGTGCTGTAACTACAGAAGATGCTGAGGGCGATTTTGGGCTGATTTTGGACCCAATTTTTGGCCCAGAAACACAGACTAGAGGCATGGGGCAAGCTAGACTCAAGACACTTTTGACACATTCACTTTTACTTTAGTTTTTAGTTTTAGTTTTGAATCTTAGAGAGAAAACACTACTTCTTCTAGGGTTCTTCGCATTCTTATATCTTAGTTTTATGCTTTTGGATTGGATATTGAGAGAGTTACTACCTTCGATTGAAGTCTCCATCATTATAGTTTACTTTTCTATTACTCTACTCTTTTGTTTTTCATTTAATTGCTCATGGTCATATATGGATATTGTTGGTTTTGGGATTTATTAACGTAATGAACAATTTTTACATTTAATTCCATTACTTCTTTGATTTCTTTCAATTAATTATTAGCTCCAAAAATTTTCTTTTATTAATTTATTTTAATTACCATGTCTCTTATTTATTCTTATTCCATGTTGTTGAAAAATGGCATTTATGTTATGATTTAAAGCTCTCAATTTGGCTTGGGGATTGATTAATTGGAACCCCTTGAGTTGGAAAACTTAAGTATTAATCTGTAATTGAAAATTGCTGGCTAACTCACTATTCACTAACTCTAATCCTTCCCTAGGAAGGAATTAGGACTTGTGAATCAGAGTTAGTGGTACCCACTTGACCTTCCTTCGCAACTGCAAGAGGATAACTGAGTGGAAGCAACAACCTTTTACTATTATGCTTGGAAAAGTTAACAAGAATAGAAACTCCAATTAATCTTCTCTCATCCAAGGCCTTTTATTTTAAATACATAACATCTCTTGCTATTGTTCACTGCTTTAATTTTTAGTTATTTATTTTTCCGTCCTCAACCTTAAAAATTTCTTAGAAAATTTCTGATCAATAATTTACATCTCTGTGTCAACTCTTTAGGAAACAACCTGGGAATTATACTCCCAGTTTCTTATTCTTAAATTGTGACAATTTTCTAAATTGACAGTGGAAATTTCGTCGGTTGAGACTGTACTCACAACACAGTTTTTGCCAAAATTTCTTAACCGACATTTTTCCATCCGTCAGTGCCTTCCAAGTTAAACTTAGGAGACAAGGTGCTGCATGAGTGACACTTTAAGGCAAATAACGACGGAGGGGTTAAAAAGGAAGATGAAGACGAGGGTTGTCGACATCGGAACCACAACGGACGATCACTCGGTGGAACAATCGGCTGTTGAAAGGTACGCTAAATGCTGTTGTTTCATTCTTTGTAACGCTAAGAACATGTTTTCGGGATTGCTATGTGATTACGTTAGCGGTGTGCTTGTAGGGATGGCATGGAGGAAGGGAGCAAGGTTAGTGAAAGGATAGACGCACGGATTCTGAATCTTCTCAATCGCGTCGAAGAGGTAACGTAGCTGTCCAACATTAGTTTCATCTTTCATGGTTGTTACACATCGTAATTTCACATGCTTGTCTGGACCAACAACAGCGGCTAGGTCAGGAGAACAAGGTTATTGGAACAGTTATCAAAACACACACAGAGCAGATCAAGAAGCTGACAGAGGTAGTCGTCGGGCATGGTAAGGTGCTGGAGTTGTTGCTTTGAGCCTAAGGAACGGCCTCACATGTGGCAGTTGAGGGTGGTAACTACAATGTAGTGAAGGTCAGTTAGTGCTCATTTACTGTTTAGAAGAGTGAACTACCAGCCGCAACGAAGTCCAGACGGAGATCTAAGAAGAAGGACACAAAAGGAGAATATACTTTATCTACAAGGGCCAAGTGTAAAAAACATGGTGCAGCGGCTGTGAAGATGCACAAGTCTAGCATCCCTCCGTTGAAGGTAAGGTCATTGTAGTCTCTACTTAGGATCCCTATCTTTACTCTATTTTCAGTAGCTGTGTGTTGACTTGTTTTTTTCCGTTAATAGCGAAAGCTTGACTTTGACGATGACGAGGATGATGGCTGCAGAATCGAGATCATGCAACAAGGTCATGGAATGCCATTCACTTACGGGACAAACATGGCCATGTACATGGAAAGTGCCGACATGCCTTTGGTTAGTTTGAAAATGCCCGGATTGTTATGTTGTTGTTTATGCATTTCAGGTTTCACATTCTAATTAAAGTCGACGATGCTTTTAGTGCCTTGACTTGTTGTTCCGGCCTCCACTTGGAATGGAGTTCATCGGGTCAGAACTTGCCGTTGCAGCGTATATATTTGGTAATGGATTATCCAAAAAGTAAGCCTCATACATTATGACTCATTCCTTGTAATGGCAGTTTCAAAACTGAACACGCATGTTGTATAAGTTGTTATTTTTTTGTCACTGAGGCAAGTGTCGAGCGGTAATTGGTGATGCAGGGAGATCCTTATTCCAGATGAACATTGTTGTGGCAGCAGGGGAGTACTTCACTCATTGTTACCTGGTGAAGAAGTAGTGGATGATGTGAGGCTTGTTGTATATGTTTGTACTTTGGTAACTTTATTTAGCATTTGGATTTGACATATTTTCTGTTTTAATTTTACATGTAAGGTTCTGAACCTCGTTGCTTCAATGATGACGAGTAGCGATCTCAATGAAATCGGCAAGCAGTGGTGGCTTCCAACCACGTTTGCGGCAAGCCAATGAATACCCAACCCATCTTTCACACATTAAGTATATGTGGCTGGTTTCCATTTAATTTCTATTTTGGCATCCCATGACAACAATTTGCCTTGAACCCCACTAATCACTGCGCAGAGACGTTGGCATTCATCAAGAGCAAATACATGAAGAAGACTAACGAGCTTGTCAAAGTTAGCATCTTGTAGCTACCATAATTTGGTTGTCACGTTATAAACTTAGGCCTCTGTGCCCAACTGATTTAATTTGGTGGTTGTTGTCGTGACAGATCTACGTGCCTCTGAACAAGGACATGCATTGGTACCTGGTGGTCATCGATCTATTGAATGAGGAACTGGTATATCTAGACTCAGCGAAGGCTGAGTCAGTTACCGAGCGAAAGGTCTGGCTTGACCAAATCAGATATGTGGTGAGTAGTATACATGTTAAGTAAATTTTTTCCCTTTCATGTGTACCTCATTTGGTCTGTTTCATGCGTGTGAAGAAAACTCCATGACATCTCATCTTATGTGGTAGGCCTTCTTCTTGGAGAACATGTTTCGTGACGGGAATTTGTTTGAGGATAAGGAAACCGCAGCCCGACCCGCTCCTCGCATGTCTGACTATTATTTTGCTAAACCAGAAACTGGGCAACAGGATCCTTATTCTTGAGTCATGTTACCCTTTAAGTCGAATTAAGATGGGTTCATGTGCCACATCACATAACTATGTATTAGTTACTTTATACTTTTATCAACCTTTGTAATTGCACCTATTTTGATTGTAGCAAGGACTGTGGCATTTGGGTAGCACAGTGGATAATGCAAGGACATATATGGGACGACTATAACTTGCAGGTGCTATTCATTTTCTCAAATTTTTTGTTAGCGTGATTTTGACGATATTGTATACACTTGTTGAATGTGTTGGTTAAACCTACGGGTCAAAGAGTATGACGAGCAGAAAATTTCCGATTAAGAATTTATAATGAAAACAGAGTTGCAAGTACAGTTCTTAACCGACGAAAATTCCACTTATCAATTTAAAAAGAGTTGTCACAGCTTAAGAATAAAATACTGGGAGTAGGATTCCCAGGTCGTCTCCCAACGAGTTGACAAAAGAGTGCAATTTATTAGTCGGGAATTTTCTGAGAAATTTTTAGAGTTGGTGAATAAAGAAATAAATGACTATTAATTAAAGCAATAAAAATTAACGAGAGATTTTTATATAATTAAAATAAAAGCCTTGACTAGGAGAAGATTAACCAGAATTTCTATCCTTGTTGAATTTTTCCAAGTATAATAGTAAGAGGTTGTTGTTCTACTTAGCTATCCCTTACCTGATAAAGGAAAGTCAAGTAACTAACCAACTCTGATTCCCAAGTCCTAATCCCTTCCTAGGGAAGGATTAGAGTTAGAGACTAGAGAGTCAGCCAACAACTTCCAATTACAAATTAACACTTGAGTATTTCAACTCAAGGATCTCCTATTAATCAACTCCAAAGTCAAGTTGGGAGTCTACTCCATTGACATGAATGCCGTTTTCATAAACATGTAAAGGGGGTAGATGGAAGACATGGTAATTCAAATAAAGTAATAAAAGAAAATTAATTAAAGGTAAAAATAACTCTTTGCACTAATAAATTCCAAAATCGGAGATATCCATATGTAACTTTGAACAAACTGAATGGAAAGTAAAAGAGTAAGGAAATAAGGAAGCAAACTGTAATGATAAAGACTTCAAACGGAGGTAGTAACTCTTCTCAATATCCAATCCAAAATCATAAAACTAGAAATCTATGAATGTGAAGAACCCTAGAGGAAGTAGTGTTTTCTCTCTAAGATTCAAAACTAAAACTAAAACTGTGTAAAGGTGAATGTGTCTTGAGTCTCTGCTTGTCCCCTGGCTCTAGTCTGTGTTTCTGCGCTGAAAACTGGGTCCAAAACCAGCCCAAAATCGCCCCCAGCGTCTTCTGCAATTTTTGCACATGGCGCACGTCATGCATACGCGTCGATGGCCTTCTGCGCATGTCACACGTGCACGTCAATCACGCGTGCGTGTCGATATGCGACTTTTCTGGTCACGCGTACGCATCAGTCATGCGTACGCGTTGCTGTGAAAAGCTCCAAGTCACGCGCACGCGTGAGCCGTGTGTGCGCGTCGATCCTCACTGGTCAGCTCCTTAGTTTCTTGTGTTCCTTCCATTTTTGCAAACTTTCTCTCCATCGTCTAAGCCATTCCTGCCCTATATAGCCTGAAAACACTTAACACACAGATCACGGCATCGAATGGTATAAAAGGAAATGAAAAATATACAATTTAAAGGCTTAGGAAGCAAGTTTTCAATCATAGAACAAAATTGGGAGGGATTTGTAAAACCATGCAATTTGTATGAATAAGTGTGCAAAGAACTGATAAAAACCACTCAATTTAGCACAAGATAAACCATAAAATAGTGGTTTATCAATCTCCCCACACTTAAACATTAACATGTCCTCATGCTAAGCTCAAGGAGACCAAAAGAATGAATGGGGAAAAGTAAGACTCATGCAATGCAACCTATGTATATGAATGCAACTATATGTTAAGATGTTTTTACCTACTTGGTTAAAAGTAAACAACACTACAAGAAAAAAGGCCTATGGCCACGCCTTTTTTTTGCTACGCTTTAAAAGCGTAGCCAAAAGTGGTATATGGCCATGCTTTTATGAGGGTGGCGACAGAATAGAGATTTGGCCACATTTTTTTGCTATGCTTGAAAAGCGTGGCAAAAAGTGTCAATGGCCACGCTTTTATGAGGGTGGCCATTGATGCGAGATTTGGTCACATTTTTATTTGCCACGTTTAAAAAGCGTAGCCGTAGAGAGAAACTGATACGCTTTCAGAGCGTAGCAATAGGGTTTTATTATTGCGGCGTTCGAAAAGCGTAGCCGTTTCCTACAAGCCTTTTGGCACGCTTCAAAAGCGTGGCCAAAAGGTTCCCAAAAAAAAAGACGCTGGAATTAATTAAAAATGTTCCTTCTTCGTTTAAAGACTTAGAGAAAATAAGAAAAAGCCTCTCTTCTTCATGCCCTACCCTAACTCCTCCTTCAGAAGCCCCAACTTGACGACCACACTCCATTGTGCCCTAACTCCTTGTCCTTCATTGCGCCTTGCCCTCACCGCCACGATGACACTCCTCGTCCTTCATTGCCGCCACTCCCTTCCGTCGCTGCAATTTGCCTCACGAAGAACCCCAATCGAAGAACCCCTAACCACGACGAAGAACCCCAATCGAAGAACCCCTAACCGAGACGAAGAACCCCTAACAGCACTCAGCAAAGAACCTCGTCAGTTTTCGACGCTCACAATGTCTCCGTCGAAGAACCCCTAACCCTCATGCTCACTGAGTCTCACCCTTCGTCGTCAGTCTTCGCTTTTTCTTGCCACTCTCACCATCAAGCTCACTGAGTCTCACCTCTCTCATGGCTGGTCTCGTCGTCGACCTCTCTCTATCTCTCCGGTATATCGCTTTCCTTGTGGGTGTTTCAGACTCAAGTTCATCGCGCTCTGCCACCGTTGCTGCTCTGTCGCGCTCTATCGCAAGCTCTGCTTCGGCCATCAATGCTTCCTTCGCTGTGAGTTGGTCCCTGGGCAGGTGGTGGTAGGAATTTCAAGGTCCTTATGTAAGTGTCTTTTGCGTATTTATGCTTACAATTTATTAGTAAGAAAATAATTTGAATCTCTTACATGAAATTCTGATTAGGAGGTGCTATATTGTTACTATGAGTTTCTCATTACTTATCCCGTTTTCATAGCCATTAATAAAAATCTGAAAGATAGCCTTAGTGAGAGTTGTCTTCTGCATTTAGTGTTGTCTTCCATTTGGGTGCTGATTGTACTTTTCTGTGTTGGTGGCATTGAGCTATTGTCTTCATATACGAGTGTTTCATTTATATCATAATTAGTAATACAACTCTAAATCTTTGAAGTTTGGCTAATTATAATCCATAGAGCATGCTACAAATCATTTTTATAAAACTTAGAAGAAAATTGAAAAGTTGCATGCCTATTGAAAGTTGAAACCAAATTAATACTATTGTTTTAACTCTTTCCTAACAGTCAATAGCAGAAATAGGCATTTGGTTTAAATATGCATGTAATGTTACAAAGAATTTGATCCTTGTTACTTATATAGCTTAAATATGTATTGTTTTTACCTTCTTGACCAAACAGATTTTCATCTCTCTTAATGACTTTTAGTTTATAACTGTAAAATTGATGAGCAAACCAGAGAGTTTTAAGAAACTAAGATAGCGATGAAAGAAGGAAATACTTGCTATTTAATTCTTTGTTGATTGTCATTATCAATCTTATATTTGGTTTAATATTTATTCAATGGCATAGAACTAATGTTATTTTTTGTGCCTTAAAATACTAGTGAAGTGACTATCATAGTACTAAATATGCTTCAGGGATTTGGCCAATTTTAAGGGCTAGGTTCTTGTCTCGGTCTATGTTTCACTTATTTTTTATTTCATGACTTCATAATAAAAATAATAATAATAATAATATATATTTATGAATTTTGCACTTCTCACTCATCTTCTTATGTAGTTAATGTCTTTGTTTCCCTGTTTCTGTGTTTCCACTCACTCACTTCACTTTCACACACACTCTCCTCTCGGCTGCTTTTGTCACCGCTCTTTAACTTTGCTCCAAGAAACCGTTGCAACACTAAGCTTGCTCTTCATCATACAGTCACTCAAACCCTATCTTGTGACCCTTTTCAGTTTTAATCCTCAATCTCTACATAAATGTCAGTAATATTTCCTATTCTTTTATTTCTCCTTTTTCAAGTGAAATTCCTGATGCATTCATAGCATTGCTTCTTTATTTTATTTTGTTTTCAGTATCTCAGGTGTGTTAATTCACCAAAGTTTGTAACTTTCTTTGTGATTCTCTGAGCTATTATGTTTTCTGAGTGGCATTTTCTGCTGTTTGCTTTAATTTTAGAACTGAGGTTTGTCAATTATTCCATGACACTGAGTTGAAGTAATTAACTGGCCCTTTAAATTACTATTATTATTATTTTGAAAAAAATATTCTTTTTTTTTTGGGTGAGCTTGATTTATGTTGTTTGTGGTGTTTGGCTTGGAAGTTTTCTTGGTGTTTAAGGTTTTATAATGGGTTGGTGTGTGAGTGGACATGTTGCAGTTCATCCTGGTCTTTTATCTTTAATGTGAAGCATTTTAGTTATTTTCTATAAAGTTTGGTAAGCTGTGTGAAACTAGCTTCTCTTGTTGTCTTTGCTGTTTTGGTTGATTGAAACTATTGTAGAATTTTTCCGCCTTTATTTTATAGGGTTATTGTCCCGGTCTATGGCCAATAAGTTAATAACCCTATTGTAGAATTTTTCCGCCTTTAATTCGACTGAGCATATTGTTTGTTGTATCCAGATTAAAGATGGTTCCTGCCTTTCTAATATGCAATGTGTGATGGATTCGGGAGCAGAAGGTTATGATCAGGTATGCTTCTTTCCTGAAACTCTGTTCGGTGATCACTCTTGCCTATCATGAAAGCCGGTGTATTTTAAGTTCATCAGTGCAATTTGTAGCTTTTTATGTGTCTGTTTTCAAGATCTGGAGCTTATTATTAGGTTGAATCTGGTTTGATTACGACTGGTGCGTCTCTTTGGGTGCAAGGAGTTATGGTGGAGAGCCAAGGATCCAAGCAGAAAGTGGAATTGAAAGTCAACAAAATAATATTGGTTAGTCTTCCCTCATTCTCAATCAAATTGGTCATTAATTCATTATTTTGCTCTCATAGAATTTTAGCATCTTGCCTATATTAGTCAGCCAAAATGTTGTATAGACATCTCCCCTATTATATATCGACATTGTAACTGCTGTTTGTTATTTTCAAACTCAATGCTGTTTTCACTACTCTGATCACTATTATTCCTTGAAGCAAAAGAGCAATCTTTGATCTTCTTGTGACTTGCCCTATGACCCCCAAGAGCTTGGTATGAATGGAAGATCTTGTTGCACGTTGTACACTCAAACTTTCCTCTCTTGTGATTATGAGAAGAACTACTCTTGTGATTTTCATTTTTGTAGAATTTAGTAATTGTCATTGTGATTATCATTGTCATTATCTTGTTATGTACATGAAAATTTTCAGCGGTTTCCTTTACAGAACTCATACATGCCAAAGGTTTTAAAACGATTGTCTCTTGCACACCAAATTGACAAAATAACACCAAAGGATTCGCAGGTATTAGGATTCAGCTGTACAATATATTGAATTATATAACATTTTGGCATTTTTTTCATGCAACCAGTGTTAGTGTCAAGTGTGCTTGGAATTTATCATTTTTCTATTTATGATTTGAAATAGTTTTGAATGTAATTTGCTTGAGGTAACCTCTATATTTAAGAGGTTTTCCTTATTGCATCTTTACAAATGTACACAGTAATTTCTAGTAACAGACTTCCAGTCTCATATATTTTCTTGCTTTTCAGGTTTGACTTAAAATTCTGTTTTGCTTTATTGCTCCTTTGTGCTGAGTGGATATGGATAATTGTGCTTTCAAATTCTATTTCTCTTTGCTATTTTAGGTGAAAGCTGAGAGAAATTGGTTTGATCGAAATTCTAACTCAGTTGAATTAGTTACTGAAAATGACGACAGTGAGGAGGAACAACTGAACGAACACAAGCAAATGAAAGCCAGTTCTAAACAATTGAAGACATTGCAACAGGTCTGATGCCTTTATATATACCTGAAACGATATATAGATATTATTTCCAGTTTATTTAATTCTTCTCAAATGTTTCATATTGCAGGAGCTTATGTTTTTTGTTTGTTTTGTTCTTGCTTTTTCTCCTTTTTCTCCCCATAGGTGCGCATGGATGTCAAGGATTTTGCTGAAAAACAGAGAAATATAGAAAATTGGAAAAGAAAAAGAAAAGAGAAGAAACGTAATCTTCATTCTGAAAATATATGATATCTTTTCTTCTTTTCTAGTTATTTATTAATTAGATCATTGGCTCTAGCATGTTCTAAATTTTCGGAATTTTGTTGCTTGCGAGATCAGTAAAGAAAGCAGAAGAGAAAGCTAAAGCAGGACAATGAATAGAATTGCAATACATATGATATATAAAGTTAGGCAAATTTTGCACCAATCAAAGTTGTGTCATTTGTTGCTGGATAATTTTAAGGCTGGGACTATGTCCCATAGTTTTATCGTGATTCTCCATAGAGCTTTGATTTCTTGTATGAATAGAATATATAATGAAAATTTTAAAATTATACAAGGGGAAGCTTATGTCAATTTGATGTTATAAGGAATTTTGTCTGGTCATGTTTCATTCAAAACAAGCTTATTCTAATGAAAATCGACAAGTTTAGGCTTTGATCTCTCTCTCTCTCTCTCTTTCTCTCTCTCTCTCACACTCAGTGTAGCCGTATCAACTTTTATTGGCACGCTTTAAAAGCGTAGCCATAATGTACAGTAGCATCAACAGCCATGCTTTAAAAGCGTAGCTGTATCTCACGCTATTGGCATGCTTTTAAAGCGTAGCCATATGCCATACTATTGGCACGCTTTAAAAGCGTAGCCATATCTTGCTATTGGCACGCTTTTAAAGCGTAGCCATATGTCATGCTATTGGCATGCTTTAAAAGCGTAGCCATATCTGACACATAGCCACGCTTTTAAAGCGTGGCAATATTTAAAAGCGTGGCAAAAAAAAGTGTGGCGATAGATCACCAAAAGCGTGGCGATAGAGCAACCGGCACCCTTGCAGATGTGACCATTTCAAAAGCGTGTCGGTAGTTCAAAAAGCATGGCGAAAAGCTATCGCTACGCTTTTTTGGACTTTTCGCCACGCTTTAAAAGCGTAGCAAAAAGGTTGTTTTCTTGTAGTGCAAGTTCTCCAAGACTAACATAAATCATATTCCACGAATTCAAATCACACAATAAAAGACAAGTAAACTTGTAAGAAGATAGCTCATGAAAGCAGGGAACATAGAATCAAGCATTGAACCCCTTATTGGAAGTGTATATGCACTCTAATCGCTCAAGTGTCTAGGGTTAATCCACTCTACTCTTCTCTAGTCATGCTTTCTAAAACTTTGTTCTTCATCTAACCAATCAACAAATATTTAGTGTACAAATGCAAACATCATGAGGTCTTTTCAAGGTTGTAATGGGGCTAAGGTAAGGGTGAGGATATATGTATGGCCAAGTGAGCTATAATATGAATCTTTGACTAACCTAAGTTCTCACCTAACACACACACACTCCATATAATTCTAAAATCATGCCTAGCTACCCAAAAATCCCACTTTTGCATCATATACTCATGTATCAATTTTCTAATTCCACCACATATGCATTGATCTTTTTATTGGAGTTAACATTGGGGTAATTTTGTCCCCTATTCATTTATTCTTCTCTTTTTTTTTTCTTTATATATATATATATATATATATATATATATGAAAGCATAATATATCAATGCATATGGTTTTTCAATTTTCACATGAGTAAGCACCCAAATTCCCAATATTTTTGTCAATAAAACAACACATTCTCATCAACCCAAGTAACCACAATTCCCCACACTTAGTTGACACACAATCTCTATCTTAAGCTAACCAAAGATTTGAATGGGATAATTAATTATTTTTAGGCTTAAGGCTAGTGATGTGGTAAAATACAGAACAAGTGGGGGTTAAGAAGGCTCAAAGTGGGGATAATCATATGTATGCATGCAAATACACTAAACAATGGACATATAGAATGGAACAAACTATAGATTGCAATCATAGAGAAGAAAACATACAAGAATAAAAATTATGGTTAAATAATGTAACAATATAATTAAGCTCAAAATCTCACAGGTTGTGTGTTCGTAGCTATAAACCATGTTCCAAATTACAATTTTCAAACAAGTTTTACACAAATTTTAATTTGAATTAGTGAAATACTATAAAATAGGGTCTTGAAAAGAAAGTCATTACTTTAACCAAGTAGAACATATATGCAAGCAACTACTGTTATGCAATCTATCCTATCTAAAAAAATAAAATAAAATGTTGGTGTCAAGAGAGAGAGATTACCTCTGGAAGTCAAGGACTGACTTCTCCACACTTAAGGCTTGGCACGGTCCTCCGTGCCATTAGTAAGGAGCAAGGTAGGGCTGAAAGCATCGCCTCCACTGTCTGGCTCGTCATGGCTCCCTATGCTACTAGGTGAAGGGGAGTCCGGGGTATCCTTCTATTCTGGAGGTGGGTGAGTACTAACAATGAGCTCCTTCAGATAGTTGTATCGGTGCTTGTTGCGGCACTCCATTTGTTCCATCCGCCGATGTTGCCGGTTGAACCTCTGAAGGATCTGAAGGAACATCTGATGGGTGGATGGTGCTTGTGGTGTCGATGATGGTGGAGTAGAAGAAGGAGTGGTATCCAAAGATGGGCCTGGAGGCCGGCTCGCAGAGGGGACTGGGGGTCTGATGTACTTCCCATTTGGGACATACTGATCGGCCCTAGGAATCATGGCCTTCGTGTCCCCAGCTCGATAGGAAATACCTGCTGCAGAGACTAAATCTGAAACCAATGCTGGAAAAGGCAGGTTACCCACAATCTTCACGTGTCCCATTGCCTGTCGGATGAGTCGGGGCAGGTTGAGAGGTTGTTCCGTAAGAATGCACCAGATGAGAACAGCCATGTCTGCTATGAAGGTGGACTCGTGAGTGCTCGGAAAGATATAGTGGAACATGATCTGTGTCCACATGCATGCCTCCAAGATAAGTGTCTGGGCTGAGATACTCTTGGGTTTTGACCGGTGTTGCCCGTAGATCCAGGTGTTGCCAGGTTGGGCTATAACTACAAGGATGCTATCCCAGTCAAACTGATACATCTGGCGCTTAAGCTGGGCCTCTTGATATGCATCTAATCCCTCTGGGCTAGGTGGAAGATCCGGTGCTTTCTGTATAGCACCCTCGGAGACAGGGACTTGCTGCTGACGAACATAGACAGTCTACAGGGTAGGCGAGTAGAAGTTGGAGTAGAATTCAACTACCCATGATAGGTTGGCCTCCCGCGGATGCCTCCTCAAGAATCCCCACTGTCTCCTTTCGATGCGGGGCTCCACAAAATCAACAAAATGTGTTGGGAGAATAAGTAGATGCTCATTATTGTAGTTCCTCTCGGGTAGGATGGGGAACATCTGCTCGCAATAACGGTTGGTGAATCGTATGGAATCCCGTGCGGGAAAGGCTTTCTCTGCTTCATCAACTTTGATGATCCTCTTCACTTGCTTTGTTGGCGGCTTGGCGCTTGTAGATGGTGGCGCCTTAGCCGGAGCTCTCTTAGTTCCTCTCCTTGCTGGTGGCTTGTCAGAAGCCTTCTCCTTTCCTCTTTTAGTGGCCATCCTAAAGAAGGAAAAAAGAGAATTAATTTCAAGTATAGATAACTAACAATTGGAAGGAAGGAAGTCGAAGTAATAATGAATGCCAAAGGAAAAGGGATGTCCTATACATGGTAGCTACAACATGCATAGAAGACATTAAGTAAAATCATGAAGGAAATTCATAACAATTAGATGCAAGAGGGTTAAGAGCATGCAAGTAATAGGCATGAGAAGCATAACTCAAGCATCAATTATTAAATGTACCAAATTAAAGAGCACTTGTATGATGACAATTGTGAATGATAATCTCAATACATGTGGATTGCAAGTGTTGTGAAAAAGAGAGGCATTAAAGTGTGAGAGTAAAATAAAATAGAATTCAAAATGCCATAAGGGCTTTTTCACAAACACTTGGTGTGCAAGTTAAAATAGGAATTAAAATAATGAATCCAAGTGTATATGAGACCCAAAATTAAATGTCAATTATCAAATCACTCTTCATAATATCCACAAGCTCAATTATAATAAAGTAATACCCAAATAAAACTCCAACACCAACATAAAAATGCATGATAACAGAATGAAAAAGAACCATAAATAACTATGCTAATAGAAAATTGAGAAGAAAGAAAAAATAATTAAATGCAATAAATGAAAGAAGAATGAAAGAGTAGGGAGGAGGAAGAAAAGAAACCTGAGGAAAAAGATGAAGAAGGGAAGAAGAAATAAGGAGGAAGTAAGAAGTAAGAAGAAGGGAAGAAGGAAGAAGAAAGAAGGAAGAATTAGGATTGAATGAAAATTAGGATTAGAGAGGGGGGAAAATTGAAATCTGGGCGGCACACTTGTTTAGTGATGCGGCGCATGCGACGCTCACGCGTACCCCACGTGTACACGTGGGTTGTGCACAAATGAAAATGACGCGTAAGCGTCTGGCACGCATACGTGTGCCCTTGGTTGTGGCAGTCACGCGAAACCAGCCGCACACACACACAACTCTCTGTTCGAATAGCATAGAAACCAATATTTGCATGTGACGCGTGCGCGTCAGGCTCGCACACGCGTGGGTGGTCTTAAAGCGAAAAGGATGCGTATGCGTCAGGGACGCGTACGCGTGGTTGAATTTGTGCCTCTTGCACGATGCCAGGGCCAGACCATCACAACTCTTTATTCAAAAATATATTTACGCCAATTTCTATATTCACGCGTACGCGTGGATTGCCAAAGCTGCAAGTGACGCGCACGCGTGATGTACGCGTACGCGTGGGCTTGCTTATGCGGAAAACACGCCTCATGCTCCACTCCCGCGTAACTCTCTCTTCAAACCCAATAGTTTTTGCATTCACGCATGATGCATACGCGTCATAGACACTTGCGCGTCGAATGCTTTTTTTATGCAGAATGCAGGTGATTATGCAGAATATATAAATTAACACTGATAAAAATAAAATAACACTAATAATAAAAAGGGATGATCATACCATGGTGGGTTGCCTCCCACCTAGCACTTTTTTTTTACGTCCTTAAGTTGGACTGTCCACAAGCTCACTCTTCTTCTGTTGGTGGATCCTCCAAGAGGAAGATCTCCAGCTCCTTGTTGTTCTTCATCTTCTCACCATGATACAGCTTCAAGCAGTGGCCATTGACTCTGATGAATTTGGAACTTGAAGGATGACTCAGGTGAAAGACGCCATATGGCTCAGCCTTTTCCACCCGGCAGGGGCCTTCCCATCTTGATCGCAGCTTGCCTGGTATGAGCCTCAACCTGGAGTTGTAAAGGAGAACCAACTCCCCAGTTCTGAACTCTCTTCTTTTGATATTCTTGTCATGTACTGCCTTCACCCTCTCTTTGTATAGCATGGAGTTCTCATATGCTTCGAGTCGAAGGTTCTCTAATTTTGCTAGTTGTAGCTTCCTTTCAGCACCGGCTCCCCCCAATCCCAAGTTGCATTCTCTCACCACCCAGAAAGCCTTGTGTTCCACCTCCACTGGGAGGTGACAAGCCTTTCCGTAGACTAGGCAGAAGGGACTAATTCCGATTGGTGTCTTGTAAGCTGTCTGATAAGCCCAGAGCGCATCTGCAAGCTTGGTGCTCCAGTCTCTTCTATGAGGCTTGACAATTTTCTCCAATATGTGCTTTATCTCTCTGTTAGACACCTCGGCTTGCCCATTGGTCTAGGGATGGTAAGCCGTCGCCACCTTGTGAACAATGTCATGTTTCTTCAGTAGACCTGTCAATCTCCTGTTACAAAAATGAGTGCCTTAATCACTCACGATTGCTCGTGGTGATCCAAAGCGACAGATAATATTATTTCGAACAAAAGAGACCACAACGTTAGCATCATCAGTACGGGTAGGAATTGCTTCTACCCATTTAGAAACATAATCAACAGCTAACAATATGTATAAGAAACCACTAGAGTTTGGAAATGGACCCATGAAGTCAATGCCCAAACATAAAAAATTTCACACAACAACATAAGTTGTTGGGCATCTCATCCCTCTTGGATATATTCCCAAAGCTTTGGCAAGGATGACAGGATTCACAGAAAGCAGTTGCATCCTTAAAAAGTGTGGGCCACCAGAATCCACAGTCTAAAATTTTTCTAGTTGTTCTTTGAGGACCAAAATGTCCACAACTCTCAGAAGAGTGGCAGGCCTCTAAAATTGACTGAAATTCTGATTGTGGCACAAACCTTCTAATTATCTGGTAAGCACCACATCTCCATAAATATGGATCATCCCATATATAATATTTGGACTCGCTTTTAAGCTTGTCCTTTTGATGCTTAGTAAAATTAGGAGGGAATGTATGACTAACCAAATAATTAGCTATAGGTGCATACCAAGGAACCACCTCAGATATTGCGTGCAAGCTATCAAATGGAAAAGCATCATTGATAGGAGTGGAGTCACTCTTAATGTACTCTAGGCGACTCAAATGGTCTGCCACTAAATTCTGGAAACCACTCCTATCTTTGATTTCTAAATCAAATTCTTGCAGCAATAATATCCAATGTATTAACCTTGGTTTGGACTCTTTTTTAGCTAACAAATATTTTAGAGCTGCATGGTCTGAGTATACTACCACCTTAGTACTAAGTAAGTAGGCTCGGAATTTATCTAGAGCAAAAATAATAGCTAGAAGCTCTTTCCAGTGGTAGTATAATTAGACTGAGCAGCGTCTAAATTCTTAGAAGCATAAGCAATTATATAAGGGTCCTTACCTTCGTGCTGAGCCAGCGCCGCTCCTACTGCATAGTTGGAGGCGTCACACATTATCTCAAATGGCTAGCTCCAGTTGGGCCCTCTCACAATCGGAGCTTGAGTCAAGGCAATCTTCAGCTTATCAAACGCTTCCATGCAGTCCTCACTCAGCTCGAACTCAATATGCTTCGGCAGCAGTCGGGATAAAGGCAATGCTACCTTACTGAAGTCCTTGATAAATCGCTGATAGAAACCTGCATGACCAAGAAATGAACGGACTTTCCTCACGAAGGAGGGGTAAGGTAAACTAGAAATAATATCTACCTTTGCTGGATCTACAGAAAATACCAGTATTAGAAACAACATGTCCTAAAACAATACCTTGTTTTACCATAAAATGACATTTTTCAAAATTTAATACAAGGTTTGAACTACCACATTTTTCTAATACTCTAGCTAAACTATCCAAGCAGAGGTCAAACGAATCACCATACACATTAAAGTCATCCATAAAAACTTCCATACAACTCTCAAGAAGATCTGAGAAAATACTCACCATGCATCTTTGAAACGTAGCCGGTGTATTACATAAGCCAAAAGGCATCCTCTTGTATGCGTACGTTCCAAAGGGACATGTAAAAGTAGTTTTCTCCTAATCTTCAGGAGCTATATGAATTTGAAAATAGCCAGTGTAACCATCTAGAAAATAGTAGTGTGATTTACCTGACAGGCGATCAAGCATTTGATCGATGAAGGGCAGTGGGTAGTGATCCTTGTGAGTAGCCTGGTTGAGGTGCCTATAATCAATGCACACCCTCCAGGAGTTCTGCACTCTAGTTGCCATGAGTTCCCCATTCTCATTCTTCACTGTTGTGACTCCAGACTTCTTTGGTACCACCTGTACTGGGCTAACCCATTCACTATCCGAGATTTGATAGATGATGTCAGATTCAAGCAATCTGGTCACTTCCTTCTTGACAACTTCCAAGATGGTGGGGTTCAACCGCCTTTGAGGTTGATAGATAGGCCTTGCTCCCTCTTCTAAAAATATGCAGTGCTCACAGACTTCAGGGCTGATGCCTACTATATCCGCCAAGCTCCACCCAATAGCTTTCTTGTGTCTTCTCAGCACACTAAGCAACTGCTCCTCTTGTTGGGAAGGGAGTTCCCTTGCAATAATAACTAGGAGCTTATGATTATGCTGAAGGTAAGCATACTTGAGGTGGGGTGGAAGGGGCTTCAACTCCATTTGTAGCTCATGGCTGGGCACTTGACCATTTGGAGCCATTGGTGGTGCCAAAGTATCTTCAGTAAGCTCAGAGGGCTTCCCCACACTGGCACCTTGCTCCACGTGCATCTCTTCTACTTCTTCTTGGTGAACTGCAGCCACTGTCTCATCAATAATGTCACACTGGAAGATGGACTGATCTTCCGGGGGGTGCTTCATAGCTTCATCCAGGTTGAAGCTCACTACTCGGCCATCTATCTTAAAAGAGTAAGTTCCTGAGAAGGCATCCAATTTGAACCTTGAAGTCTTTAGAAATGGCCATCCAAGTAGGATGGATGATGGTCTTCCTGAGTCATTAGGGGGCATCTCCAAAATGTAGAAGTCAATAGGGAATGTCAACCCCTTAATGCTCATCAGCACATCTTCAGCAATTCTAACCACTGAGATTATGCTCTTATATGCCAAAACAAAATGTGTTGCCAACCTTTTCAAGGGTGGGAGCCTTAAGGCATCATATATAGATAATGGCATAATACTAACACATGCACTTAAATCACACATGCAATAAAAAAATTGTACACCCTCTATAGTAATAGTAACCATACATGGACCCGAATCACCATATTTTTCCGGTATAGCACCCATTAAAGCAGAAATAGAGCTAACTAGAGGAATAGTTTCTAAATCATATATTTTATCTTTATTCATGCATAAATCTTTCAGAAACTTCGCATACTTAGGTACCTAGCGAATGGCATCAAAAAGGGGAACAGTTACCTCAACCTTTTTGAAGATCTCCACCATCTTGGGGTCTAGCTCCAATTGCTTTCTGGGTTTCCTAGCAAGGTGTGGAAAGGGAATGGGAATGGAATCCCTCACAATGTCTTCTTCCTTAAGTGCTTCATTCCTTGGTTGAGCTGCTTCCTCTACATCCACATCTTGTACCCCATCTCCCTCTTCAACATCTTCTACCTCAACAATGTCTTCAACTTGGTTGTCTTCATTAGAGGTTGGCTCTTCGGGACTCCTCTCTTGCAATGTGGTTCCGGACCTCAAAGTGATGGCGTTGATTCCACCTTTGGGGTTGGGTAAAGGTTGAGAAGGGAGTGCACTAGAGCTGGAAGGTTGATTGTTGGGAGTAGAAGGTGGTTTCATCCGAGAGATGAGATCTTGTAAAGTGGAGGTAAGACCAGTGATGCTAGAGGTAAGCTTATTCTGAAGGTCCTTCTGTCCTTGTACAATAGAACGTAGCATCTCATTATTGGAGGAGGAAGGAGGGTAAGTAATTTGAGGGGCTTGTGGTTGGTTGTTCTGAGGTGCTTGGGCTTACCTTTGGTGAGGTGCTTGATGCTGTTGGTATGAGGGTTTTGTTGATACCGGTTCTGTTGATAGTTGTTATTGTTGTTCCATCTTTAATTTCCACCGTTGTCTTTGCCACTTTGGTTGTAGTTGTCCCTCCATCCTTGGTTGGAATTATCTTTCCACCCTTGGTGGGAATTATCTCTCCATCCCTGGTTGGTGTTGTCTTGCCAACCCTGATTATAGTTTCCACCTTGGTTATAATTACCGCCTTGTTGATAATACCCTTGATTCGGACGGTTGTAATAGTTATTGGTAGCCGCCAAGGTGTTGTCTTCTTATTGGAGTTGTGGACATTCATCAGTGTAATGGGAATAGCAGGCACATATTCCACACACTCTCTAAGAAACCAACTGTTGACACTGTTGTTGTGGAGGAGGCTGAGGTTGTTGTTGATTCAGCTGGAGTTACTTCAGTATATTGGTCATCTCTCCTAGAGTCTTTGTGAGAGCAGCAGTCTCACTACTAGAGAAAACTTCTGCAATGGCCTTGGGATGGTTATTCCTTGGCTGGCGTTCCGGGTAGACTCAGCTAGATCGGTGATCAGCTGCCACGCTTCTGTCGCCGTCTTGTACTTAGTCAGAGAGCCATTACTCGCAGCATCTAATATAGTCTTATCTTGAGGCTTCATGCCTTGGCAGAAATAGCTAATCAACACCAACTGGTCAATCTTGTAATGAGGACATGAGTCTAGGAGATTCCTGAAGCATTCCTAATACTCGTAAAAAGTCTCTGATTTGCCTTGGATGATACAGGAAATTTTTTTCTTCAGTCTATCTGTAACTTCTGCTGGGAAGTACTTGTCCAGGAATTCTCTTCTGAGCAGATCCCAATTAGTAATAACTTCTTCAGGTTGAGTGTAGAACCACTCCATTGTCTTTCCTTCAAGAGAGAATGGGAAGGCATATAACCAAATAGTAGTCTCATCCACACCGTGACGCCTAGTAGTTGAGCAGGCGATTTGAAAATCTCTGAGGTGCTTGATGGGTTCTTAAGCAGGTAGGCCATGAAACTTGGGCAGTAGATTGATTAGCGCAGTCTTCAGTTCAAAATCTACAGCAAGATTTGGATGACGCGCTTGATACGGTTGCAGTGTAAAGTCCGGATCTCCTGTTTCCTGGAGAGTAATCCTTCTGGACTCTGCCATATTACCTGCACGTAAATCAACAAAGTCAGTAGAAGAGGAGCTTGTTTCTTCCTTAAATGGCGTTTCAGATTTGCCCTTAGATAAGACTGGTGAACTGGTAGTAACCACTTCACCACCCTCAGAGACTAAACGACGCCGAGCTTGCCTAATACGTGAAATAGTTTTTTCGATGTCAGGATCAAATGCGGCTAAGCTCGGATCTGGTAGTAAACGCGTCATTCAATGAAAGAAACATACAACTCATGGTAATAAAATAAAATATATTAAGAAAAATTAAACTAAAAATAGAATAAAAATGCAAAGATGCAAATACAAAAATATTTACACCAACCAATAATTTAGCACACAGTTGCAACTCCCCGGCAACGGTGCCAAAAATTGACGGGCGGAAAATTGCCGATTAAGAATTTATAATGAAAATAGCGTTGCAAGTACAGTTCTTAACCGACGAAAATTCCACTTATCAATTTAAAAAGAGTTGTCACAATTTAAGAATAAAATACTGGGAGTATGATTCCCAGGTCGTCTCCCAACGAGTTGATAAAAGAGTGCAATTTATTGGTCGAGAATTTTCTGAGAAATTTTTAGAGTTGGCGAATAAAGAAATCAATGACTATTAATTAAAGCAATAAAATTAACGAGAGATTTTTATATAATTAAAATAAAAGCCTTGACTAGGAGAAGATTAACCGGAATTTCTATCCTCGTTGAATTTTTCCAAGTATAATAGTAAGAGGTTGTTGTTCTACTTAGTTATCCCTTACCTAATAAAGGAAAGTCAAGTAACTAACCAACTCTGATTCCCAAGTCCTAATCCCTTCCTAGGGAAGGATTAGAGTTAAAAACTAGAGAGTCAGCTGATGAGCGGATAATTTATACACTTTTTGGCATTATTTTTACTTAGTTTTTAGTATGATTTAGTTGGTTTTAGTATATTTTTATTAGTTTTTAATTAAAAATCACATTTCTGGACTTTACTATGAGTTTGTCTATTTTTCTGTGATTTCAGGTATTTTCTGGCTGAAATTGAGGGAGCTGAGCAAAAATCTGATTCAGGCTGAAAAAGGACTGCTGATGTTGTGGGATTCTAACCTCCCTGAACTCAAAGTCAATTTTCTGGAGCTACAGAACTCCAAATGGCGCTCTCTCAATTGCGTTGGAAAGTAGACATCCAGGGCTTTCCAGCAATATATAATAGTCTATACTTTGCCCAAGAATAGATGATATAAACTGGCGTTCAACGCCAGTTCCATGTTGCAGTCTGGCGTTCAGCGCCAGAAACAAGTTACAAGTTGGAGTTCAACGCCAGAAACAGGTTACAACCTGGCGTTGAACGCCCAAAACAGCCCAGGCACGTGAGAAGCTTAAGTCTCAGCCCCAGTACACACCAAGTGGGCCCCAGAAGTGGATTTCTGTGCTATCTATCATAGTTTACTCATTTTCTGTAAACCTAGGTTACTAGATTAGTATTTAAACAACTTTTAGAGATTTATTTTGTATCTCATGACATTTTAGATCTGAACTTTGTACTCTTTGACAGCATGAGTCTCTAAACTCCATTGTTAGGGGTGAGGAGCTCTGCAGCGTCTTGATGAATTAATGCAATTATCTCTGTTTTCCATTCAAACACGCTTGTTCCTATCTAAGATGTTCATTCGCGCTTCACTATGAAGAAGGTGATGATCCGTGACACTCATCACCTTCCTCAATCCATGAACGTGTGCCTGACAATCACCTCTGTTCTACATCAGATTGAATGAGAATCTCTTAGATTTCTTAATCAGAATCTTCGTGGTATAAGCTAGAATTGATGGCAGCATTCATGAGAATCCGGAAAGTCTAAACCTTGTCTGTGGTATTCTGAGTAGGATTCAAGGATTGAATGGCTATGACGAGCTTCAAACTCGCGATTGTTGGGCGTAGTGATAGACGCAAAAGAATCAAGGGATTCTATTCCGACATGATCGAGAACCAACAGATGATTAGCCGTGCTGTGACAGAGCATTTGGACCATTTTCACCGAGAGGACGGAAAGTAGCCATTGACAACGGTGACACCTTACATATAGCTTGCCATGGAAGGAGCCTTGCGTGTGTGAAGAGGAGTACAAGAGAAAAATTGAAATAAAGAAGACAAAGTATCTCCAAAACCCCAACAGATTCTCCATTATTGAGTAACAAGTATTTGTTTTATGCCCTTTGACTTTTTACAATTAAAACTAAGAATTATTATTGACATTATATCCTGACTAAGAAGTACAAGATAACCATAGCTTGCTTCAAACCAACAATCTCCGTGGGATTCGACCCTTACTCACGTAAGGTATTACTTGGACGATCCAGTGCACTTGCTGGTTAGTGGTACGAGTTGTGAAACGTGTGATTCACAATTCGTGCACCAAGTTTTTGGCGCCGTTGCCGGGGATTGTTCGTGTTTGGACAACTGACGGTTTATTTTGTTGCTTAGATTAGGAAAAAGTTTTCTTTTTGGTTTAGAGTCTCTTATTATTGTTTTTGGTTAAAATTATAGAATCCTTATTTTCTCTTTCAAAAAAAAAAATTTTTTTTTCGAAAATTATTTTTTTTATTGAATTTTTCTTGTTTGATCTTTAGTTTTTCTTGTTTTGTGATTTTTCTTGTTTTTCTTGTGCCTTTTCAAAACATTAGTTTTCAAAAAAAAATATTTTTTCATTCTTAGTTATTTAAAAAAAATATATACTTCTTCAAAACAAGTGTTACATTCATAACTCAGTTGGCTAGAGCGTTAGTCTGTGTTCTTGGTAATTGGATTAGAATCTTTTATATTCTTTTCAAAATCTTCTTTTTCATAAATAATTTTTCTATTAAATCTTGTGCCAAACTTTAAGTTTGGTGTTTTCTTGTTGATTTTTTTTTTGTTTTTTGAAAAATTTAGTTTGGTTTTCTAAAAATTTTAAGTTTGGTGTTCTTTCTTCATGTTCTTGTGTTCTTGTGAATCTTCAAAGTGTTCTTGAGTTTTTCTTGTGTCTTGATCTTAAAATTTTTAAGTTTGGTGTTCCTTGGTGTTTTCCCTCCAAAATTTTCGAAAACAAGGAGCATTATATCTAAAAATTTTAAATCTTGTGCTATCTTATTGTTTTTCTCTCTCTTCTTTAAATTCAAAAATATCTTTTCTCTCTATTTTAAAGCAAATTTTCGAAATTTACCTTTAAAATTCAGATTTTTATTTCAAAATTTAAAACCTTTTTCAAAAATCATCATATCCTTTTCAAAACTTCCTAACCACTTTCTCTCTCCTCATTTTTTCGAAAATCTTCACCCATTTTTATTTATTTTATTTTAATTTATTTTATTTTCGAAATAAATAAATAAATAAATAAAAATAATTTCTTTTTTTATTATTACATCATCTCCCTTTCTCCATCATGGATCTAAGTGGAAATGAACAGTCCAGAAGGACTCTGGGGTCATATGCTAACCCCTCTACTGCTTCATATGGGAGTAGTATCTGCATACCCTCCATTGGAGTCAGTAGCTTTGAGTTGAATCCTCAGCTCATTATCATGGTGCAGCAAAGCTGCCAGTATTTCGGTCTTCCACAGGAAGAACCTACAGAGTTTCTGGCACAGTTTTTACAAATTGCTGACACAATACATGATAAGGAAGTAGATCAGGATGTCTACAGATTATTACTATTTTCATTTGCTGTAAAAGACCAAGCCAAGAGGTGGTTAAATAACCAACCTAAGGCTAGCATAAGGACATGGAAACAGCTGACAGAAAAATTCCTGAATCAATACTTTCCTCCAAAACGGATGACACAGCTAAGGCTGGACATCCAAGGCTTTAAACAAGGAGATAATAAATCTCTTTATGATGCCTCGGAGAGATACAGAGAGATGCTATGAAAATGCCCCTCTGAAATGTTTTCAGAGTGGGTTCAGTTAGACATCTTCTATTATGGGCTTACAGAAAGAGCTCAGATCTCTCTAGATTACTCAGCTGGTGGATCTATCCACATGAGAAAGACAATTGAAGAAGCTCAAGAGCTCATTGATACAGTTGCCAGAAATCAGCATCTGTACCTAAGCAGTGACCCTTCCATGAAAGAAGAGGTTAAAACAGTAACTGCTGAACTCAGTCCTATAGAACAAGCTACTGAATTCAATCAGCAATTGGATTTTCTAACAAAACAGTTAGCTGAATTCAAGGAGAGACTACAAGAGACAAGAATGGCTAATATAAATATGGAAGAACAATTAAAGCAAACAAAGCAGCAGCTGTCAAAACAAATAATAGAAGAATGCCAAGCAGTTCAATTAAGAAGTGGGAAAACATTAAATACCCCACCTCAAGGAAGCAGGAAGCCAAGAAATGAGCAAACTACCCAAATTCCATCTGAGGACAGTAAGAGCCCAGGGAAAAATAATTCTGGCGCTAAAACGCCAGAAATTGGGTGGAAGGCTGGCGCTGAACGCCCAAACCATGCTCAGGACTGGCGTTCAACGCCAAAAACAAGCAAGGAACTGGCGTTGAACGCCCAAAGGAAGCACAGTTCTGGCATTCAGACGCCAGGAACAGATGAGGAGTTGGCGTCTAACGCCACTCCAGCTTCCAACCCTGGCTTTCAAATGCTAGTGAGGGATCAGACACCTACAAGTGCTGATAATAAATCCCTCAAGAAGGCTTCTCAACCTACCTCTGTAGGAAATAAACCTGCAGCAACTAAGGTTGAGGAATACAAAGCCAAGATGCCTTATCCTCAAAAACTCCGCAAAGAGGAGCAGGATAAGCAATTTGCCCGCTTTGCAGACTATCTCATGTCTCTTGAAATAAAGATTCTGTTTGCAGAGGCACTTGAGCAAATACCCTCTTATGCCAAGTTCATGAAAGATATCTTGAGTCATAAGAAGGATTGGAGAGAAACTGAAAGGGTTCTCCTCACTGAAGAATGCAGTGCAGTCATTCTGAAAAGCTTCCCAGAAAAGCTTAAAGATCCCGGGAGCTTTATGATACCATGCATATTAGAGGGTAACTGCACCAAGACAGCTCTATGTGATCTTGGGGCAAGCATCAACTTAATCCCTGCATCCACTATCAGAAAGCTTGGCTTGACTGAAGAGGTCAAACCAACCCAGATCTGTCTTCAACTTGCTGATGGCTCCATTAAATACCCATCAGGCATAATTGAGGACATGATTGTCAAGGTTGGGCCATTTGCCTTCCCTACTGACTTTGTAGTGCTAGAAATGGAGGAGCACAAGAGTGCAACTCTCATTCTAGGAAGACCATTCCTAGCAACTGGACAAACCCTCATTGACGTCCAAAAAGGGGAGATAACCCTGAGAGTCAATGAGGATGAGTTTAAGTTGAATGTTGTCAAAGCTATGCAACATCCAGACACATCAGACGACTGCCTGGGCGTTGATATTATTGACTCCATGGTGGAAGAGGTCCATATGACTGAGAGTCTCGAATCAGAGCTAGAGGACATTTTTAAAGATGTTCAGCCTGATCTGGAGGAACCAGAGGAAATAAAAGAACCTCTGAAAACTCCTCAGGAAGAGGAGAAACCTCCTAAACCTGAGCTCAAACCACTACCACCATCCCTGAAATATGCATTTCTGGGAGAAGGTAACACTTTTCCTGTAATCATAAGCTCTGCTTTAGGGCCACAGGAAGAGAAAGCACTAATTCAGGTGCTAAGGACACACAAGACAGCTCTTGGGTGGTCCATAAGTGATCTTAAGGGCATTAGCCCAGCTAGATGCATGCACAAGATCCTATTGGAGGATGATGCTAAGCCAGTGGTTCAACGACAGAGGCAGCTAAATCCCGCCATGAAGGAGGTGGTGCAGAAAGAGGTCACTAAGTTACTAGAGACTGGGATTATCTATCCTATTTCTGATAGCCCCTGGGTGAGCCCTGTCCATGTTGTCCCTAAGAAGGGAGGAATGACAGTGGTTCATAATGAAAAGAATGAACTGGTTCCTACAAGAACAGTTACAGGGTGGCGTATGTATATTGACTACAGAAGGCTCAATACAGCCACCAGGAAGGATCATTTTCCTTTACCATTCATAGACCAGATGCTAGAGAGACTAGCAGGTCATGAATATTACTGCTTTTTGGATGGCTATTCCGGTTACAACCAAATTGCAGTAGATCCTCAGGACCAAGAGAAAACAGCATTCACATGTCCTTCTGGAGTGTTTGCCTACAGAAGGATGCCTTTTGGTTTGTGTAATGCACCTGCAACCTTTCAGAGGTGCATGCTCTCTATCTTCTCTGATATGGTAGAGAAGTTTCTGGAAGTCTTCATGGATGACTTTTCAGTATTTGGAGACTCATTCAGCTCCTACCTTAACCATTTAGTACTTGTTCTGAAAAGATGCCAAGAGACCAACCTAGTTTTAAACTGGGAAAAATGTCACTTTATGGTGACTGAAGGGATTGTCCTTGGGCATAAAATTTCAAACAAGGGAATAGAGGTGGATCAAGCTAAAGTTGAAGTAATTGAAAAATTACCACCACCTGCCAATGTTAAGGCAATCAGAAGCTTTCTGGGGCATGCAGGATTCTATAGGAGGTTTATAAAGGATTTTTCAAAAATTGCAAAACCTCTGAGCAATCTGCTAGCTGCTGACACGCCATTTGTGTTTGACACAAAGTGTCTGCAGGCGTTTGAGACCCTGAAAGCTAAGCTGGTCACAGCACCAGTTATTTCTGCACCAGACTGGACATTACCATTCGAATTAATGTGTGATGCCAGTGACCATACCATTGGTGCAGTATTGGGACAGAGGCATAACAAGCTTCTGCATGTCATTTATTATGCTAGCAGTATTTTAAATGATGCCCAAAAAAATTACACAACCACAGAAAAAGAATTACTTGCAGTAGTTTATGCCATTGACAAGTTTAGATCCTACTTAGTAGGATCAAAAGTGATTGTATACACTGACCATGCTGCTCTTAAATATCTACTCACAAAGCAGGATTCAAAGCCCAGGCTCATAAGATGGGTGTTGCTTCTGCAAGAGTTTGATATAGAAATAAGAGACAGAAAAGGGACAGAGAATTAAGTAGCTGATCACCTGTCCCGGATAGAATCAGTAGCAGGAGCATCCCTCCCTCCTACTGAGATCTCTGAAACCTTTCCGGATGAGCAATTGTTTGCTATTCAGGAAGCTCTGTGGTTTGAAGACATTTCAAACTATAAGACATAAGGTTCTCCTTCTGTAACCATAGAGAGGAAGCATGAAAAGCTTCTCTCACTGCAGAGTCAACCAAAGCCCCCACAGTCAAACGCTAAGTTTGGTGTTGGGAGGCCACAACCAAACTCTAAGTTTGGTGTTGGGAGGTTCCAACCTTGCTCTGATTATCTGTGAGGCTCCATGAGAGCTCACTGTCAAGCTATTGACATTAAAGAAGCGCTTGTTGGGAGGCAACCCAATGTTATTTAATTATATCTATTTATTTTCCATTGCTATTTTATGTTTTCTTTAGGTTGATGATCATGTGAAGTCACAAAAACAAATGGAAAATCAAAAACAGAACGAAAAACAGCATGAAAAATAGCACACCCTGGAGGAAGATCATTCTGGCGTTTAAACGCCAGAAACAAGCATCTGTCTGGCGTTTAACGCCAGAAACAAGCACCAAGCTGGCGTTTAACACCAGAAACAAGCATCAGTCTGGCGTTAAACGCCAGAAATAGGCTACATTTGGGCGTTTAACGCCAGAAACAGGCAGCAGTCTGGCGTTAAATGCCAGGATTGCACAGTAAGGGCATTTTGTACGCCTAATTGGAGCAGGGATGCTAAATCCTTGACCCCGCAGGATCCCAACCTACCTCACCATTCAAATTCAAACCATTTTCCTCCCAAACCCACCCATTCACACACTTCCATCTCCTCCATCTTCTCCACTTCTTTCTTCTTTTGCTCGAGGACGAGCAAACCTTTTAAGTTTGGTGTGGTAAAAGCATTGCTTTTATTTTTCCATAATTCAGTGGTAGAGCAATTGATTGCAGATCAAAGAGCTATGAGGAAAGAGTAACAAAGGCAAGGAAGAGACATAGAGGAGCTCAAAAGCACCATTGTTCCTTCAAGAAGAGGAAGACGCTACCCTCATTAAGGTGGACCTGTTCCTTAATCTCCTTGTTCTTATTTTCCTGTTTTTCGTTTACTATGCTTCATGTTTAATTATGTTTGTGTTTTTACTATATGATCACTAGTATCTAAGTGTCTATGTCTTAAAGATATGAATGTCCTATGAATCCATCACCTTTCTTAAATGAAAATTGTTTTCTGAAAAAGAAAAAGAAGTACATGAATTTTGAATTTTAAAATAGTTTAATTATTTTGATGTGGTGGCAATACTTTTCGTTTTCTGAATGAATGCTTGAACAGTGCATATGTCTTTTGAATTTGTTGCTTATGAATGTTAAAATTGTTGGCTCTTGAAAGAATGATGAAAAAGGAGAAATGTTATTTGATAATTTGAAAAATTATAAAAATGATTCTTGAAGCAAGAAAAAGCAGTGAAGAACAAAGCTTGCAGAAAAAAATGCGAAAAAAAAAGTGCAAGAAAAAGAAAAAGCAAGCAGAAAAAGCCAAAAGCTCTTTAAACCAAAAGGCAAGAGCAAAAAGCCAATAGCCCTTAAAACCAAAAGGCAAGGGTAATAAAAAGGATCCAAGGCTTTGAGCATCAGTGGATAGGAGGGCCTAAAGGAATAAAATCTTGGCCTTAGCGGCTAAACCAAGCTGTCCTTAACCATGTGCTTGTGGCGTGAAGGTGTCAAGTGAAAACTTGAGACTGAGCGGTTAAAGTCGAGGTCCAAAGCAAAAAAACAGAGTGTGCTTAAGAACCCTGGACACCTCTAATTGGGGACTTTAGCAAAGCTGAGTCACAATCTGAAAAGGTTCACCCAGTTATGTGTCTGTGGCATGTATGTATCCGGTGGTAATACTGGAAAACATAGTGCTTAGGGCCACGGCCAAGACTCATAAAGTAGATGTGTTCAAGAATCAACATACTGAACTAGGAGAATCAATAACACTATCTGAATTCTGAGTTCCTATAGATACCAATCATTCTGAACTTCAAAGGATAAAGTGAGATGCCAAAACTGTTCAGAAGCAAAAAGCTAATAGCCCCGCTCATCTAATTAAGACTGATCTTCATAGATGTTTTAGGAATTCATTGTATATTCTCTTCTTTTTATCCTACTTTATTTTTAGTTGCTTGGGGACAACCAACAATTTAAGTTTGGTGTTGTGATGAGCGGATAATTTATACGCTTTTTGGCATTATTTTTACTTAGTTTTTAGTATGATTTAGTTGCTTTTTAGTATATTTTTATTATTTTTTAATTAAAAATCACATTTCTGGACTTTACTATGAGTTTGTGTGTTTTTCTGTGATTTCAGGTATTTTCTGGCTGAAATTGAGGGAGCTGAGCAAAAATCTGATTCAGGCTGAAAAAGGACTGCTGATGCTGTGGGATTCTGACCTCCCTGAACTCAAAGTAGATTTTCTGGAACTACAGAACTCCAAATGGCGCGCTCTCAATTGCGTTGGAAAGTAGACATCCAGGGCTTTCCAGAAATATATAATAGTCCATACTTTGCTCAAGGATAGATGACGTAAACTGGCGTTCAACGCCAGTTCCATGTTGCAGTCTGGCGTCCAGCGCCAGAAACAAGTTACAAGTTGGAGTTCAACGCCAGAAACAGGTTACAACCTAGCGTTGAATGCCCAAAACATCCCAGGCACGTGAGAAGCTTAAGTCTCAGCCCCAGCACACACCAAGTGGGCCCCAGAAGTGGATTTCTGTGCTATCTATCATAGTTTACTCATTTTCTATAAACCTAGGTTACTAGATTAGTATTTAAACAACTTTTAGAGATTTATTTTGTATCTCATGACATTTTAGATCTGAACTTTGTACTCTTTGACGGCATGAGTCTCTAAACTCCATTGTTGGGGGTGAGGAGCTCTGCAGCGTCTTGATGAATTAATGCAATTATCTCTATTTTCTATTCAAACACGCTTGTTCCTATCTAAGATGTTCATTCGCGCTTCACTATAAAGAAGGTGATGATCCGTGACACTCATCACCTTCCTCAATCCATGAACGTGTGCCTGACAACCACCTCCGTTCTACATCATATTGAATGAGTATCTCTTAGATTTCTTAATCAGAATCTTCGTGGTATAAGCTAGAATTGATGGCGGCATTCATGAGAATCCGGAAAGTCTAAACCTTGTCTGTGGTATTCCGAGTAGGATTCAAGGATTGAATGGCTGTGACGAGCTTCAAACTCACGATTGTTGGGCGTAGTGACAGACGCAAAAGAATCAAGGGATTCTATTCCGACATGATCGAGAACCAACAGATGATTAGCCGTGCTGTGACAGAGCATTTGGACCATTTTCACTGAGAGGACGGAAAGTAGCCATTGACAACGGTGACACCTTACATACAGCTTGCCATGGAAGGAGCCTTGCGTGTGTGAAGAGGAGTACAAGAGAAAAACTGAAATAAAGAAGACAAAGCATCTCCAAAACCCCAACAGATTCTCCATTATTGAGTAACAAGTATTTGTTTTATGCCCTTTGATTTTTTACAATTAAAACTAAGAATTATTATTGATATTATATCCTGACTAAGAAGTACAAGATAACCATAGCTTGCTTCAAACCAACAATCTCCGTGGGATTCGACCCTTACTCACGTAAGGTATTACTTGGACGACCCAGTGCACTTGCTGGTTAGTGGTACGAGTTATGAAATGTGTCATTCACAATTCGTGCACCATCAGCCAACAACTTCCAATTACAAATTAACACTTGAGTATTTCAACTCAAGGGTCTCCTATTAATCAACTCCAAAGTCAAGTTGGAAGTCTCTCCATTGACATGAATGCCATTTTCATAAACATGTAAAGTGGGTAGATGGAAGACATGGTAATTCAAATAAAGTAATAAAAGAAAATTAATTAAAGGTAAAAAATAACTTTTTGCATTAATAAATTCCAAAATCGGAGATATCCATATGTAACTCTAAACAAACTGAATGGAAAGTAAAAGAGTAAGGAAATAAGAAAGCAAACTATAATGATAAAGACTTCAAACAGAGGTAGTAACTCTTCTCAATATCTAATCCAAAATCATAAAACAAGAAATCTATGAATGTGAAGAACCCTAGAGGAAGTAGTGTTTTCTCTCTAAGATTCAAAACTAAAACTAAAACTGTGTAAAGGTGAATGTGTCTTGAGTCTCTACTTGTCCCCTGGCTCTAGTCTGTGTTTCTGGGCCAAAAACTGGGTCCAAAACCACCTCAAAATCACCCCCAATGTCTTCTGCAATTTCTGCACGTGGCGCACGTCATACGTACGCGTAAGTCACGCGTACGCGTCGATGGTCTTCTGCGCGTGTAACGCATGCGCGTCAGTCACGCGTGCGCGTCAATATATTACTTTGCTGGTCACGTGTACGCCTCAGTCACGCGTACGCGTCACTGTGAAAAGCTCCAAGTCGCACGCACGCGTGAGTGATGGGTGGAAATCAGATTCCACACCAAAACTCACCGGCAAGTGTACCAGGTCGCATCAAGTAGTAAAACTCACTTAGAGTGAGGTCGATCCCACAGGGATTGATGGATCAAGCAACTTTAGTGGGTGATTAGTTTAGTCAAGCTAACATTGGTGAATTTGATGAAATTGAACCAACAGAAAAGAAATTACAGTGAATTTTAAGTGCAGAAAGTAAAATTGCAGAAACTTAAAATGTAAGAAAGTAAAATAGCTAAAACCAAAATTGCAAGAAAAAGTAAATGACTGAAACTTAAAGTGCAAGAAACTTAAATTGCTAAATCTAAATTGCTGGGAATCTTAAATTGCTTGAAGAATAAAGGATTTGAGGACTGGGATTCAAAATAGAACTGGAATTGTAAAGTGCAGAGAAGTAGAGGATGAAGTAGATTTGCAGAAGAACTAAAGCAGAAATGAAAATTTGCAGAAGAAGTGAAAATCAGAAAGAAACAATTGAGATCCGATCTTTAATTCATAAATTCAAAAAATAGAAAAGAAATGAAACTCTAAGAGGAAGAACTTTAAAGAATTATTCACTCAGAGTTCAAAAGCCCAGAATCAGAAAGTAGAAGTTACAAAAGAAAGACAATAAAAACAGAAAATGAACCCAGATCTGATCTCAATTCTCAAATTTAAAAAGGAAATTTAAAAGAGAGCTCTCTATTCTACTACTCTTCCTATTGCTCTCTAGCAGAGTCAGCCTCTATAATGAAATAAAATTGATGCCTTTATATAGGCTTTACAAAATGAAAATGAAATTAAAAACAAATTACAATTAAATAAAATTCCTATTCTAACTATCTCTTGTGCCTTTGAGTGATGTTAATAGGCTCTGCTTGCTTTGGATTTGAAGAAGAGTGGATCCGGATGGCTTGGTTGCATGGGTCAGGATGTGTTGGAGTGAAGCTTGGGTCAGGAGGCATTTGTTTAAAAATGGGTTGGGGCATGCTTCCAGTGAAGTGCTCAGTTAGGATTGTGAACGTACCGCTCCACATGCCTTGTGAGTGTGCCTTCCTTGTGTGCTTGCAATTTGGCTTGTAGCGTTACATTAGTGAACGTAGCGTTCACTCACCCAACGTTGCCTCTTGGTCCTTTGGTTGAGCGCTACGTTGGTTTGGTTGAGCGCTCCTTAGTGTATGGCCAGCACAAGCTTCCTCCCCAAGCTTGGAATCACGAAAAAGTTATAAGAAGTAACGTAGCGCTACACATGATGCCTTGGTTCCCCTCTTCGATCCTTGGTTGCTCCATTTTGTGAGCGCAATGCTTGATTTTTGGGCCTTAAAGATGCCTTTCACTTGTACTTCATTTTCTTGCCAAATATGGGTTGCTATATATCGTTAGAAAGCTCTGAATGTCAGCTTTCTAACTCAATTAGAAGCGCATCAATCGGACATCTGTAGCTCAATTTATGGTCCTTTGAAGAAGGCATGGTCATGCTATTTGGAGGCCCTGGCGCTCAAAGCGTAACGCTCACTAAGAAAACGTAGCGCTCATAGAAGGAGCGTTGCGTTCACTAACAAAACGTAGCGCTATGGGCGCTGTTTGGAGTCCAAACTTAGCGCCAGCTTCTGAGGTCCAAAATTGATGTTCACTGATGAGCGGATAATTTATACGCTTTTTGGCATTGTTTTTAATATGTTTTTAGTAGAATCTAGTTACTTTTAGGGATGTTTTCATTAGTTTTTATGTTAAATTCACATTTCTGGACTTTACTATGAGTTTGTGTGTTTTTCTGTAATTTCAGGTATTTTCTGGCTGAAATTGAGGGACTTGAGCAAAAATCAGATTCAAGAAGGACTGCTGATGCTATTGGATTCTGACCTCCCTGCACTCAAAATAGATTTTCTGGAGCTACAGAACTCGAAATGGCGCGCTTCCAATTGCGTTGGAAAGTAGACATCCAGAGCTTTCCAGCAATATATAATAGTCCATACTTTGGCCAAGAATAGATGACGTAAACTGGCGTTCAACGCCAGCTTCCTGCCCAAATCTGGCGTCCAGCGCCAGAAAAGGAGCCAAAACCAGAGTTGAACGCCCAAACTGGCACAAAAACTGGCGTTCAACTCCAAGAAGGACCTCTACACGTGCAACACTCAAGCCCAGCTCAAGCACACACCAAGTGGGCCCCAGAAGTGGATTTATGCATCAATTACTTACTTCTGTAAACCCTAGTAGCTAGTTTATTATAAATAGGACCTTTTACTATTGTATTAGGTATCTTTGATCAGTTGTATGCTATCTTAGATCACGTTTGAGGGCTGGCCTCTCGGCCATGCCTGGACTTTCACTTATGTATTTTCAACGGTAGAGTTTCTACACTCCATAGATTAAGGTGTGGAGCTCTGCTGTTCCTCAAATATTAATGCAAAGTACTACTGTTTTCTATTCAATTCATCTTGTTTCGCTTCTAAGATATTCATTCGTACTTCAATCTGAATGTGATGAACGTGACAATAATCATCATTCCCTATGAACGCGTGCCTGACAACCACTTCGGTTCTACCTTCGATTGAATGAGTATCTCTTAGATCTCCTAAACAGAATCTTCGTGGTGTAAGCTAGAATGATGGCGGCATTCAAGAGAATCCGGAAGGTCTAAACCTTGTCTGTGGTATTCCGAGTAGGATTTAATGAATGAATGACTGTGATGAGCTCCAAACTCGCGATTGCGGGGCGTTAGTGACAGACGCAAAAGGATAGTAAATCCTATTCCAGCATGATCGAGAACCGACAGATGAATAGCCGTGCCGTGACAGGGTGCGTTGACCATTTTTACTGAGAGGATAAGATGAAGCCATTGACAAGGGTGATGCCTCCAGACGATTAGCCGTGCCGTGACAGGGCATTGGATCATTTTCCCGAGAGATGACCGAAAGTAGCCATTGACAGTGGTGATGTATCACATAAAGCCAGCCATGGAAAGGAGTAAGACTGATTGGATGAAGATAGCAGGAAAGCAGAGGTTCAGAGGAATGAAAGCATCTCCATTCGCTTATCTGAAATTCTCACCAATGAATTACATAAGTATTTCTATCCCCATTCTATTAAATTATTATTCGAAAACACCATTATCAATTTATATCTGCCTAACTGAGATTTGCAAGGTGACCATAGCTTGCTTCATACCAACAATCTCCGTGGGATTCGACCCTTACTCACGTAAGGTATTACTTGGACGACCCAGTGCACTTGCTGATCAGTTACACGGAGTTGTGAACCATGGTCTTGGCATCATATTTTTGGCGCCATTTCCAGGGAAAGAAAGAGCAATGAATTTTACATAATTAAAGTGTAATCACGATTCCGCGTACCAAGTTTATGGCGCCGTTGCCGGTGATTGTTTGAGTTTTCGGCAAGCTTTTGGTCCGGTAACATCAGTGCCAAGTTTGATCCGGCAACAGCACCAAGTTTATGGCGCCGTTGCCGGGGATTGTTCGAGTTTGGACAACGGACGGTTCATCTTGTTGCTCAGATTAGGTAATTTTCTTTTTGTTTTATTTTCAAAAATTTTTCAAAAATCTTTCAAAAATTTTCCTTCTGTTTTCGAAAAAAAAATGTTTTCAAAAATTTTATTCAAAATTTTTAAGAATGAATTCTAGTGTTTCATGAAGCATGTTGAAGCCTGGCTGGCTGTAAAGCCATGTCTAATTCCTTTGGGAATGAGTATGTCAGGCGTGTCATGTCTGAATTACATGCTGAAGCTTGGCTGGCCATTGGCCATGTCTAGTGTTTTGGACCGGAGCTTTCATTGAAAGCTTGGCTGGCTAGTGAGCCATGTCTAATTCCTGGACTGAAGCTTTAGACTAAGAATGCAAGATTCCTGGAATTCATGTTAAAAATTTTGGAATCCTTATTTTTTCTTTTTCATATAATTTTCGAAAAAAAATCCAAAAAAATTAGAAAATCATAAAAATCAAAAACATTTTTTGTGTTTCTTGTTTGAGTCATGAGTCATGTTATAAGTTTGGTGTCAATTGCATGTGCATCTTGCATTTTTCGAAAATTCATGCATTCATAGTGTTCTTCATGATCTTCAAGTTGTTCTTGGTAAGTCTTCTTGTTTGATCTTGATGTTTTCTTGTTTTGCATCTTTAGTTGTTTTTCATGTGCATTTTTTGTTTGTTAGAGTTTAAACATGAAAGATTTCTAAGTTTGGTGTCTTACATGTTTTCTTTGCATTAAAAAAAATTCTTCAAAAATGTGTTCTTGATGTTCATCATGATCTTCATAATGTTCTTGGTGTTCATCTTGACATTCATAGCATTATTGCATGCATTCATGTTTTGAATAAAAATTTCAAAAATAAAAAAAATATCTTTCCCTTTTTCTCTCATCAAATTCGAAAATTGAGTTGACTTTTTCAAAAATTTTTAAAAATCAAAGTTGTTTCTCATAAGTCAAATCAAATTTTCATTTTGAAAATCTTATCTTTTTCAAAAATCAAATCTTTTTCAAAATTCTTAGTTATTTTCGAAAATTCCAAAAATATTTTTCAAAAATCTTTTTCTTATATCAAATTTTCAAAAATAACACAATCAATTAATGTTTTGATTCAAAAATTTGAAGTTTGTTACTTGCTTGTTAAGAAAGATTCAAACTTTAAGTTCTAGGATCATATCTTGTGATTTCTTGTGAATCAAGTCATTAATTGTGATTTTAAAAATCAAATCTTTTTCAAAATTAATTCCTATCATATCTTTCTAAAATATCTTCTTATCTTACCTTTTTCAAAAAGTTGGTGTCAAAATATCTTTTCTAACCTCCTAACTTCTTATCTTTTCAAAATTTGTTCCAACTAACTAACTAACTTTTTGTTTGTTTCTTATCTTTTTCAAAACTACCTAACTAACTCTCTCTCTCATTTTCGAAAATATCTCCCCCCCTTTTTTCAAAATTTCTTTTTAATTAACTAATTATTTTAAATTTTTATTTTTCGAAAATTACTAACATTTTTCAAAAACCATTTTCGAAAATCACTAACTCTTTTTCAAAAATATTTTTCAAAAATTCTCTCTCTCTCATCTCATTCTATTTATTTATTCATCTACTAACATCTCATTTCACATCTCTACCCTCCTCACAGTTGTGTTTCTTCCATTCCATTACATTCTTTATCTCCCTCTTTTCTTTCACTCACAAAGGAATCCCTATACTGTGGTATAAAGGATTTCTATTATTATTATTTTTTTGTGCCCTCTTCTTTGTCATATGAGCAGGAGCAAAGACAAGAACATTCTTGTGGAAGCAGATCCAGAACCTGAAAGGACTCTGAAAAGGAAACTAAGAGAAGCTAAAATACAACAATCCAGAGATAACCTTTCAGAAATTTTCGAACAGGAAGAGGAGATGGCAGCCAAAAATAATAATAATGTAAGGAAGATGCTTGATGACTTTACTGCACCTAATTCCAATTTACATGGAAGAAGCATCTCCATCCCTGCCATTGGACCAAACAACTTTGAGCTGAAACCTCAATTAGTTTCTCTGATGCAGCAAAACTGCAAGTTTCATGGATTTCCATCTGAAGATCTTTTTCAGTTCTTAACTGAATTCTTGCAGATATGTGATACTGTTAAGACTAATAGAGTAGATCCTGAAGTCTACAGGCTCATGCTTTTCCCTTTTGCTGTAAGAGACAGAGCTAGAGTGTGGTTGGATTCTCAACCCAAGGATAGTTTGAACTCTTGGGATAAGCTGGTCAAGGCTTTCTTAGCCAAGTTTTTTCCTCCTCAAAAGCTGAGCAAGCTTAGAGTGGATGTTCAAACCTTCAGACAGAAAGAAGGTGAATCCCTCTATGAAGCTTGGGAGAGATACAAAGGACTGACCAAAAAGTGTCCTTCTGACATGCTTTCAGAATGGACCATCCTAGATATATTCTATGATGGTCTGTCTGAGTTATCAAAGATGTCACTGGACACTTCTGCAGGTGGATCCATTCACCTAAAGAAAACGCCTGCAGAAGCTCAAGAACTCATTGACATGGTTGCTAATAACCAGTTCATGTACACTTCTGAAAGGAATCCTGTGAGTAATGGGACGCCTATAAAGAAGGGAGTTCTTGAAGTTGATACTCTGAATGCCATATTGGCTCAGAATAAAATATTGACTCAGCAAGTCAATATGATCTCTCAGAGTCTGCATGGAATGCAAGCTGCATCCAACAGTACTCAAGAGGCTTCTTATGAAGAAGAAGCTTATGATCCTGAGAACCCTGCAATAGCAGAGGTGAATTACTTAGGTGAACCTTATGGAAACACCTATAACTCATCATGGAGAAATCATCCAAATTTCTCATGGAAGGATCAAAAGCCTCAACAAGGCTTTAATAATGATGGAAGAAACAGGTTCAACAATAATAAACCTTATCCATCATCCACTCAGCAACAGACAGAGAACTCTGAACAAAATACTTCTAATTTAACAAACTTAGTCTCTGATCTGTCCAAGGCCACTGTGAGTTTCATGAATGAAACAAGGTCTTCCATTAGAAATTTGGAAGCACAAGTGGGCCAGCTGAGTAAAAGGATCACTGAAATCCCTCCCAGTACTCTCCCAAGCAATACAGAAGAGAATCCAAAAGGAGAGTGCAAGGCCATTGACATAAGCAAAATGGCCGAACCCAATGAGGGAGAGGAAGACGTGAATCCCAAGGAGGAAGACCTCCTGGGACGTCCAGTGACCAATAAGGAGCTTCCCTCTGAGGAACCAAAGGAATCTGAGACTCATCTAGAGATCATAGAGATTCCATTGAACCTCCTTATGCCCTTCATAAGCTCTGATGAGTATTCCTCTTCTGAAGAGAATGAGGATGTTACTGAAGAGCAAACAGCCAAGTTTCTTGGTGCAATCATGAAGCTGAATGCCAAATTATTTGGCATTGATACTTGGGAAGTTGAACCTCCCTTGTTCATCAATGAACTAAGTGATCTGGATCAACTGACATTGCCTCAGAAGAGACAGGATCCTGGAAAGTTCATAATACCTTGTACCATAGGCACCATGATCTTTAAGGCCCTGTGTGACCTTGGTTCAGGGATAAACCTCATGCCCCTCTCTGTAATAGAGAAACTGGAAATCTATGGGGTGCAAGCTGCTAAAATCTCATTAGAGATGGCAGACAATTCAAGAAAACAGGCATATGGACAAGTAGAGGACGTGTTAGTAAAGGTTGAAGACCTTTACATCCCTGCTGATTTCATAGTCCTGGATGCTGGGAAGGAAGAGGATGAATCCATCATCCTAGGAAGACCTTTCCTAGCCACAGCAAGAGCTGTGATTGATGTGGACAGAGGAGAATTGATCCTTCAATTGAATGAGGACAACCTTGTGTTTACAACTCAAGGATCTCTCTCTGCATCCATGGAGAGGAAGCAGAAAAAGCTTCTCTCAAAGCAGAGTCAACCCAAGCCCCCACAGTCAAACTCTAAGTTTGGTGTTGGGAGGCCACAACCAAACTCTAAGTTTGGTGTTGAACTCCCATATCCAAACTCTAAGTTTGGTGTTAGAGAGTTTCAACAATGCTCTGAACATCTGTGAGGCTCCATGAGAGCCCACTGTCAAGCTATTGACATTAAAGAAGCGCTTGTTGGGAGGCAACCCAATTTTTATTTATCTAACTATATTTTTCTTAGTTATATGTCTTTATAGGTTCACGATCATGTGGAGTCACAAAACAAACAAAAAAAATCAAAAACGAAATCAAAAACAGCAGAAGAAAAATCACACCCTGGAGGAGCATCTGTCTGGTGTTCAAACGCCAGAACAGAGCATGGTTCTGGCACTGAACGCCCAGAATGGGCAGCATCCTGGCGCTGAATGCCCAGAGTTGTGTGCAAGGGCATTTTACATGCCTAAATTGGTGCAGGGATGTAAATGCCTTGACACCTCAGGATCTGTGGACCCCACAGGATCATCTCAGGATCTGTGGACCCCACAGGATCCCCACCTACCTCATCATCTCTCTTTCCATTCATGATCATCCCTTCTGTTTTCCATTTACCACTCACATCCATACACCCACTACCTTCAAAATTCAACATCTCTCTCTCACCCAATCCCACCCATATGGCCGAATACACACTCCCATCCATCTCCTCCATATCTTCTTCTTATTCTTCTATTCTTTCTTCTTTTGCTCGAGGGTGAGCAACATTCTAAGTTTGGTGTGGTAAAAGCATAGTTTTTTTGTTTTTTCCATAACCATTAATGGCACCTAAGGCCAGAGAAACCTCTAGAAAAAGGAAAGGGAAGACAAAAGCTTCCATCAAGGGTCTATAGCTCAGTGGTAGAACATTTGACTGCAAATCAAGAGATCCCTGAGATACCTCAGGGGATACATTTTCTTCCACACAATTATTGGAAGCAACTAAGGGTGGAACATCAAGAGCACTCCATCATCCTTCATAAAATTAGAGAAGATCAAAAAGCAATGAGGGAGGAGCAACAAAGACAAGGAAGAGACATAGAAGAGCTCAAGGACATCACTAAGGTGGACTCATTCCTTGTTCTTACTTTCTCTGTTTTTTTCGTTTTATATGTTATGTGCTTATCCATGTTTGTGTCTTCATTACATGATCATTAGTAGTTAGTGACTATGTCTTAAAGTTATGAATGTCCTATGAATCCATCACCTCTCTTAAATGAAAAATGTTTTAATTCAAAAGAACAAGAAGTACATGAGTTTCGAATTCATCCTTGAACTTAGCTTAATTATATTGATGTGGTGACAATGCTTCTTGTTTTCTGAATGTATGCTTGAACAGTGCATATGTCTTTTGAAGTTATTGTTCATGAATGTTAAATATGTTGGCTCTTGAAAGAATGATGACTAGGAGACATGTTATTTGATAATCTGAAAAATCATAAAAATGATTCTTGAAGCAAGAAAAAGCAGCAAAAAAACAAAGCTTGCAAAAAAAAATGGCGAAAAAAAAATAGAAAGAAAAAGAAAAAGCAAGCAGAAAAAGCCAAAAGCTCTTAAAACCAAGAGGCAAGAGCAAAAAGCCAATAACCCTTAAAACCAAAAGGCAAGGGCAAATAAAAAGGATCCCAAGGCTTTGAGCATCAGTGGATAGGAGGGCCTAAAGGAATAAAATCCTGGTCTAAGCGGCTAAACCAAGCTGTCCCTAACCATGTGCTTGTGGCGTGTAGGTGTCAAGTGAAAACTTGAGACTGAGCGGTTAAAGTCAAGGTCTAAAGCAAAAAAAGAGTATGCTTAAGAACCCTGGACACCTCTAATTGGGGACTTTAGCAAAGCTGAGTCACAATCTGAAAAGGTTCACCCAATTATGTGTCTGTGGCATTTATGTATCCGGTGGTAATACTGGAAAACAAAGTGCTTAGGGCCACGGCCAAGACTCATAAAGAAGCTGTGTTCAAGAATCATCATACTGAACTAGGAGAATCAATAACACTATCTGAACTCTGAGTTCCAATAGATGCCAATCATTCTGAACCTCAATGGATAGAGTGAGATGCCAAAACTATTCAAGAGGCAAAAAGCTATAAGTCCCGCTCATTTGATTGAAGCTATGTTTCATTGATAGTTTGGAATTTATAGTATATTCTCTTCTTTTTATCCTATTTGATTTTCAGCTGCTTGGGGACAAGCAACAATTTAAGTTTGGTGTTGTGATGAGCGGATAATTTATACGCTTTTTGGCATTGTTTTTAATATGTTTTTAGTAGAATCTAATTACTTTTAGGGATGTTTTCATTAGTTTTTATGTTAAATTCACATTTCTGGAATTTACTATGAGTTTGTGTATTTTTCTGTAATTTCAGGTATTTTCTGGCTGAAATTGAGGGACTTGAGCAAAAATCAGATTCAGAGGTTGAAGAAGGACTGCTGATGCTGTTGGATTCTGACTTCCCTGCACTCAAAATGGATTTTCTGGAGCTACAGAACTCGAAATGGCGCGCTTCCAATTGCGTTGGAAAGTAGACATCCAGAGCTTTCCATCAATATATAATAGTCCATATTTTGGCCAAGAATAGATTACGTAAACTGGCGTTCAACGCCAGCTTCCTGCCCAAATCTGGCGTCCAGCGCCAGAAAAGGAGCCAAAACCAGAGTTGAACGCCCAAACTGGCACAAAAACTGGCGTTCAACTCCAAGAAGGACCTCTACACGTGCAACACTCAAGCCCAGCCCAAGCACACACCAAGTGGGCCCCGGAAGTGGATTTATGCATCAATTACTTACTTCTGTAAACCCTAGTAGGTAGTTTATTATAAATAGGACCTTTTACTATTGTATTAGGTATCTTTGATCAGTTGTATGCTATCTTAGATCACGTTTGAGGGCTGGCCTCTCGGCCATGCCTGGACTTTCACTTATGTATTTTCAACGGTAGAGTTTCTACACTCCATAGATTAAGGTGTGGAGCTCTGCTGTTCCTCAAATATTAATGCAAAGTACTACTGTTTTCTATTCAATTCATCTTGTTTCGCTTCTAAGATATTCATTTGTACTTCAATCTGAATGTGATGAACGTGACAATCATCATCATTCCCTATGAACGCGTGCCTGACAACCACTTCCGTTCTACCTTCGATTGAATGAGTATCTCTTAGATCTCCTAAACAGAATCTTCGTGGTGTAAGCTAGAATGATGGCGGCATTCAAGAGAATCCGGAAGGTCTAATCCTTGTCTGTGGTATTCCAAGTAGGATTCAATGAATGAATGACTGTAACGAGCTCCAAACTCCCGATTGCAGGGCGTTAGTGACAGACGCAAAAGGATAGTAAATCCTATTCCAGCATGATCGAGAACCGACAGATGAATAGCCGTGCCGTGACAGGGTGCGTTGACCATTTTCACTGAGAGGATAAGATGAAGCCATTGACAAGGGTGATGCCTCCAGACGATTAGCCGTGCCGTGACAGGGCATTGGATCATTTTCCCGAGAGATGACCGAAAGTAGCCATTGACAGTGGTGATGTATCACATAAAGCCAGCCATGGAAAGGAGTAAGACTGATTGGATGAAGATAGCAGAAAAGCAGAGGTTCAGAGGAACGAAAGCATCTCCATTCGCTTATCTGAAATTCTCACCAATGAATTACATAAGTATTTCTATCCCCATTCTATTAAATTATTATTCGAAAACACCATTATCAATTTATATCTGCCTAACTGAGATTTGCAAGGTGACCATAGCTTGCTTCATACCAACAATCTCCGTGGGATTCGACCCTTACTCACGTAAAGTATTACTTGGACGACCCAGTGCACTTGCTGGTCAGTTACACGGAGTTGTGAACCATGGTCTTGGCATCATGTTCTTGGCGCCATTTCCAGGGAAAGAAAGAGCAATGAATTTACTCATAGTTTTTGAGTACGTTTTAGTTAGTTTTTAGTCTATTTTCATTAGTTTTTAGGAAAAATTTCTCTTTTTTGTTTAGAGTCTCTTTTTTTGTTGTGTTAGAATCTTAGAATCCTTATTTTCTTTTTAAAAAATATTTTTCAAAAAAATAATTTTTCTATTAAATCCTGTGTCAAACTTTAAGTTTGGTGTTTTCTTGTTGATTTTTCTGAGTTTTTCAAAAATTTATTTTGGTTTTCTAAAAATTTTAAGTTTGGTGTTCTTCCTTAGTGTTCTTAAGTTTTCCTTGTGTCTTGATCTTAAAATTTTTAAGTTTGGTATTCCTTGGTGTTTTTCCCCCCCAAAATTTTTTAAAATAAGGAACCTCAGATCTAAAAATTTTAAATCCTGTGTTATCTTATTGTTTTTCTCTCTCCTTTAAAAATTCAGATTTTTATTTCAAAATTTAAAACCTTTTTCAAAAATCATCATATCTTTTTCAAAATCTCCTAACCACTCTCTTTCTCCTCACTTTTTCGAAAATCTTTTACTCATTTTTATTTATTTTATTTTGATTTATTTTCTTTTCGAAATAAATTAATAAATAAATAAATAAAAATATTTTTTCTATTTTGCATCATCTCCCTTTCTCCATCATGGACCTAAGCGGAAATGAACAGTCCAGGAGGACTCTGGGGTCATATTCTAACCCCTCTACTGCTTCATATGGGAGTAGTATCTGCATACCCTCCATTGAAGTCAGTAGCTTTGAGTCGAATCCTCAGCCCATTATCATGGTACAGCAAAGCTGCCAGTATTCCGGTCTTCCACAGGAAGAACCTATAGAGTTTCTGGCACAATTTTTACAAATTGCTGACACAGTACATGATAAGAAAATAGATCAGGATGTCTACAGACTATTACTGTTTCCATTTGCTGTAAAAGATCAAGCTAAGAGGTGGTTAAATAACCAACCTAAAGCCAGCATAAGGACATGGAAACAGCTGACAGAAAAATTCCTAAATCAGTATTTTCCTCCAAAAAGGATGACACAGCTAAGGCTGGACATCCAAGGCTTTAAACAAGTAGATAATGAATCTCTTTATGATGCATGGGAGAGATACAGAGAGATGCTTCGAAAATGCCCCTCTGAAATGTTTTCAGAGTGGGTTCAGTTAGACATCTTCTACTATGGGCTTGCAGAAGGAGCTCAGATGTCTCTAGATTACTCAGCTGGTGGATCTATCCACATGAGAAAGACAATTGAAGAGGCTCAAGAGCTCATTGATACAGTTGCCAGGAATCAGCATCTGTACCTAAGCAGCAACCCTTCCATGAATGAAGAGGTTAAAACAGTAACTGCTGAACTCAGTCCTGTAAAACAAGCTGTTGAATTCAATCAGCAATTGGACTTTCTAACAAAGCAGCTAGCCGAATTTAAAGACAGGTTACAAGAGACAAGGATGGCTAATATACATATGGACGAACAGTTTAAGCAAACAAAGCAGCAGCTGTCAAGGCAAATAGCAGAAGAATGCCAAGCAGTTCAACTAAGAAGTGGGAAAACATTAAATACCCCACCTCAAGGCAGCAAAAGGCTAAGAAATGAGCAAACCACCCAAAATTCACCTGAGGACAGTAAGAGCCCAGGGAAAAATAATTCTGGCGCTAAAACGCCAGAAAATTGGTGGAAGGCCGGCGCTGAACGCCCAGACCATGGCCAAAACTGGCGTTCAATGCCAGAAACAAAGCAGGACTGGCGTTCAACGCCAGAAATGGGCAAGGATCTGGCGTTGAACGCCCAAAATGGGCAGGATCTGGCGCTGAACGCCCAAAATGGGCACAATTCTGGCGTTCAAACGCCAGGAACAGACAAGGAGTTGGCTTCTCACGTCACTCCAGCTTCTAACTCTGGCACTCAATTGCCAGTGAGGGATCAGACACACACAAATGCTGATAACAACCCCTCTAAAAAGGCTTCTTCAACCACTTCTGTAGGCAATAAACCTACAGTAACTAAGGTTGAAGAATATAAAGCCAAGATACCTTATCCTCAAAAACTCCGGAAAGAGGAGCAGGATAAGCAATTTGCTCGCTTTGCAAATTATCTCAGGACTCTTGAAATAAAGATTCCATTTGCAGAAGCACTTGAGAAAATACCTTCTTATGCCAAGTTCATGAAAGAGATCTTGAGTCATAAAAAGGATTGGAGAGAAACAGAAAAAGTTCTCCTCACTGAAGAATGCAGTGCAGTCATTCTGAAAAGCTTTCCTGAAAAGCTTAAAGACCCTGGGAGTTTTCTGATACCATGCATATTAGAAGGTAATTGCACCAAGACAGCTTTATGCGATCTTGGGGCAAGCATCAACCTAATACCTGCATCCACTATCAGAAAGCTTGGCTTAACTGAAGAAGTTAAACCAACCCGGATATGTTTCCAACTTGTTGATGGTTCTACTAAATACCCATCAGGCGTGATTGAAGACATGATTGTCAGAGTTGGGCCATTCGCCTTTCCCACTGACTTTGTTGTGCTGGAAATGGAGGAGCACAAGAGTGCTACTCTCATTCTAGGAAGACCCTTCCTAGCAACTGGACGATCCCTCATTGACGTCCAACAGGGGGAAATAACCCTGAGAGTCAATGATGATGAGTTTAAGTTTAACGCTGTCAAAGTCATGCAGCATCCAAACACATCAACAGACTGCATGAAAGTTGATCTTATTGACTCTTTGGTAGAAGAGATCAACATGGCTGAGAGTCTCGAATCAGAGTTGGAAGACATCTTTAAAGATGTTCAGCCTGATTTGGAGGATTCAGAGGACATGAAAGAGCCTCTGAACTTTCTTCTGAAAGAGGAAAAACCTCCTAAACCCGAGCTCAAGCCATTACCACAAACCTTGAAATATGTATTTCTGGGAGAAGGTGACACTTTTCCAGTGATCATAAGCTCTGCTTTAAATTCACAGGAAGAGGAAGCACTTATCCAAGTGCTAAGGACACACAAGACAGCTCTTGGGTGGTCCATAGGTGACCTTAAGGGCATAAGCCCAGCTAGATGCATGCACAAAATCTTATTGGAGGATAATGCCAAACCAGTGGTTCAACCACAGAGGCGGCTAAATCCAGCCATGAAAGAAGTGGTGCAGAAAGAGGTCACCAAATTACTAGAGGCTGGGATTATTTATCCTATTTCTAATAGCCCCTGGGTGAGCCCTGTCCAAGTCGTCCCAAAAAAGGGAGGCATGACAGTGATTCATAATGAAAAAAATGAACTGGTTCCTACAAGAACAGTTACAGGGTGGCGCATGTGTATTGACTACAGAAGGCTCAATACAGCCACCAGAAAGGATCATTTTCCTTTACCATTCATAGACCAGATGCTAGAAAGACTAGCAGGTCATGATTATTACTGCTTTTTGGATGGCTACTCAGTCTATAACCAGATTGCAGTAGATCCCCAAGATCAAGAGAAAACAACATTCACATGTCCATCCGGAGTGTTTGCTTATAGAAGGATGCCATTTGGGCTATGTAATGCGCCTGCAACCTTCCAGAGATGCATGCTCTCTATTTTCTATGATATGGTGGAAAATTTTCTGGAAGTCTTCATGGATGACTTCTCAGTATATGGAGACTCATTCAGCTCCTGTCTTGATCACCTGAAACTTGTTCTAAAAAGATGCCAAGAGACCAACCTAGTTTTAAACTGGGAAAAGTGTCACTTCATGGTGACTGAAGGAATTGTTCTTGGGCATAAAATCTCAAACAAGGGAATAGAGGTGGATCAAGCAAAAATAGAGGTAATTGAAAAATTACCACCACCTGCCAATGTTAAGGCAATCAGAAGCTTTCTGGGGCATGCAGGATTCTATAGGAGGTTTATAAAGGATTTTTCAAAAATCGCAAAACCTCTAAGCAATCTGCTAGCTGCTGACACGCCATTTGTGTTTGACACAGAGTGCCTGCAGGCGTTTGAAACGCTGAAAGCTAAGCTGGTCACAGCACCAGTCATTTCTGCACCAGACTGGACGTTACCATTTGAGCTAATGTGTGATGCCAGTGATCATGCCATTGGTGCAGTATTGGGACAGAGGCATGACAAGCTTCTGCATGTCATTTATTATGCCAGTCGCGTTCTAAATGATGCCCAGAAAAATTACACAACTACAGAAAAAGAATTACTTGCAGTGGTTTACGCCATTGACAAGTTTAGATCATACTTAGTAGGATCAAAAGTGATTGTGTATACTGACCATGCTGCTCTTAAATATCTACTCACAAAGCAGGATTCAAAACCCAGACTCATCAGATGGGTATTGCTTCTGCAAGAGTTTGATATAGAAATAAGAGACAGAAAAGGGACAGAGAACCAAGTGGCTGATCATCTGTCACGGATAGAGCCAGTGGAAGGGACGTCCCCCCCCCCTTTCTTGAGATCTCTGAGACGTTTCCTGATGAGCATTTATTTGCCATTCAGGAAGCACCATGGTTTGCCGATATTGCAAACTATAAAGCTGCAAGGTTCATACCCAAGGAGTACAACAGGATACAAAAGAAGAAATTAATTACTGATGCAAAGTATTACCTGTGGGATGAACCTTACCTCTTTAAGAGATGTGCAGACGGAATTATCCGTAGGTGTGTGCCTAAAGAAGAAGCACAGAGGATCCTGTGGCATTGCCATGGATCTCAATATGGAGGCCATTTCGGAGGTGAGCGAACAGCCACCAAGGTCCTCCAATGTGGCTTCTATTGGCCCACACTCTATAAAGATTCCCGAGAGTTTGTACGTAATTGTGACAGTTGCCAAAGAGCTGGTAATCTGCCTCATGGTTACGCCATGCCTCAACAAGGAATCTTGGAAATTGAGTTGTTTGACGTATGGGGAATTGATTTCATGGGACCTTTCCCACCATCATACTCAAACACTTATATTCTGGTGGAAGTTGACTATGTATCAAAATGGGTTAAGGCTATTGCCACACCCACCAATGATACTAAAACAGTGCTGAAGTTCCTCCAGAAACATATCTTTAGCAGGTTTGGTGTCCCTAGAGTACTAATCAGTGATGGGGGCACTCACTTCTGCAATAAACAGCTTTACTCTGCCATGGTTCGGTATGGAATTCGCCACAAGGTGGCCACTCCGTATCATCCACAAACCAATGGGCAAGCTGAAGTCTCTAACAGAGAATTAAAGAGAATCCTGGAACGGACAGTAAATACCCGTAGAAAGGATTGGGCACGGAGCTTGGATGATGCTCTGTGGGCTTACAGGACAACATTCAAGACCCCCATAGGGACATCTCCATACCAACTCGTGTATGGTAAGGCATGTCACCTGCCCGTGGAACTGGAACATAAGGCCTACTGGGCAACCAGATTCCTAAACTTTGATACCAAATTAGCAGGAGAAAAGCGATTGCTCCAGCTAAATGAGCTAGAGGAATTCAGATTCACAGCTTTCGAAAATGCCAAGCTTTATAAAGAAAAATAAAAAAAATGGCATGACAGAAAGCTGTCATCTAGAATCTTTGAACCAGGACAGAAGGTCCTGTTGTTTAACTCTAGACTCAGGCTATTCCCCGGGAAACTGAAATCCCGGTGGAGGGGACCATACGTGATTACAAGTGTATCACCATATGGTTATGTGGAGCTTCAAGATATTGATTCTGATAAGAAGTTCATTGTCAATGGACAGAGAATCAAGCATTATCTTGAAGGCAACATTGAGCAAGAATGCTCAAGGTTGAAGCTGGATTAAAAGCTCAGCAAGGTCCAGCTAAAGACAATAAAGAAGCGCTTGCTGGGAGGCAACCCAGCCATGGGGCAACAATCCTCTAAGCATTTTGCCCTATTTCTATTTTTATTTTTATTTGTTTATATATAGTTCATTGACAACAAGGTAAATAATCATTTACAGAAGACCTCGGCACACAAAACAGAGAAAAAGAGCTCACTGGCAAGAAAACGCCAGTAAAAGTATATTTTGGGCGTTCAACGCCCAAAATGGGCATCCACTGGGCGTTGAACGCCAGTAATGGTAGCAATCTGGGCGTTCAACGCCAGAAAGAGGCACCCACTGGGCATTGAACGCAAGTAATGGCAGCAGCTGGGCGTTAAACGCCCAGGAGAGCAGCATTTGGGCGCTGAACGCCCAAAACAGGCAGTGTTTGGGCGTTCAAACGCCAGGAAGGCAGGGAGGAGCCAAATTCATTTTTCCACACGTATTTCCATTTTAATTTCAAATTTTATGTTTCAATGCATGATTTTTACATGAACATGTTAAGAACCCTGATTTCTAAAATCCCTCTTTCCAAATTCAATCCAAACTCTTTTCAAATCTTTTCTGAAAACAAATCTATCTTTTTCACTCTAAAATCTTTTCAACTAATCCATATCTTTTTCAAATCTCCATATTATCTTTTTCAAAAATTCAGATTTATCTTTTTCAAAAATCTATCATATCTTTTCAAAATTAAACTATATCTTCTATCTTATCTTTTTCAACTCAATCTTTTTATCTTATCTTTTCTAATTTTTCGAAAACCCACCCCCCATCCCTTTAAATTCGGGTTCGGCCTCCCTCCTCCTCCATCAACAATTGCACCTAGCTCTCCTTCTATCCCTCTCCTTTCTTTTCTTTTGCTTGAGGACAAGCAAACCTCTAAGTTTGGTGTGTTTATCCGAGATCACTAAGATCATGGCTCCTAAAGGAAAACAACCCACTCCAAGAGGCAAGAAAAAGAGCGTTCCAAAACCACTTTGGAATCAAGGGAAGTTCTTATCTAAAGAACATTCAGACCATTATCTTAAAGTAATGGGTCTGAGATCAGTGATCCCGGAAGTTAGATTCGATCTGAAAGAAGATGAATATCCGGAGATCCAGGAGCAAATTCGAATCAGGAACTGGGAAGTCCTAGCTAATCCTGAAACGAAAGTGGGAAGGAACATGGTCCAGGAGTTCTATGCTAATATGTGGCAGACTAACAAGCAAAAACTATCTGGAACTGCCTTCTATGAATTTCGGACCATGGTCAGAGGAAAGATTGTTCATACCACCCCTGACAAGATCAGAGAGATCTTAAAGCTACCTCAGCTAAAGGATGATCCAGACTCCTTCAACAGGAGGATGATGAGAGCAGACATTGACCTGGACAAGATTCTAGAGGACATATGTATCCCTGGAGCCAGGTGGACCACCAACACAAAGGGTGTCCCAAATCAACTCAAGAGAGAGGATCTCAAACCAGTCGCCAGAGGATGGCTGGACTTCATTGGGCGTTCTCTGTTGCCCACTAGCAACCGTTCTGAAGTCACAGTCAAAAGAGCAGTGATGATCCATTGCATCATGATGGGAAAGGAAGTGGAGGTTCATCAGCTGATTTCAACTGAACTCTACAAAATTGCTAACAAAAATTCTAAAGAGGCTAGGTTGGCTTATCCGAGCGTGATTTCTCTGCTCTGTAAGGACGCTGGAGTAAGGATGGGAATAACTGAGTATATCCTAATTGAAAAGCCAATCACCAAAGCATCAATGGAAAAACAACAAGCACAGGAGGATCCCATCAAGAAGAGAGCACAGGAATTCCTCCCAGAGATCCCTCAATCTGAATACTGGGAGTATCTTGAGACGTCCGTTACCAAGATACGGGAAGCTATGGAGCAAATAATAAAAGAACAGAAGGAACACAGTCAAATGCTGACCTATATGTTTAAAGAACAAGAGGAGCAGGGGCGTGACTTAAGGGAATTGAAGCGCCAAAAGTCTTCTCTTGTAGGACCAAGCACCCCAAGGATCAGAGGAACCCCCGTTCCCCCAGAATAAAGGTTGTTAATTTCCAATTTCTGCCTTTACTCTGTGACAGTGTTCTTATAGAAGTTTACCTTAGGAGTCATATAATAGTAATTAGTATCTATTTTAATTTTATCTCCAATTAAGCTATAGTTTATTTTTCTCATCATCTGCAAACATGAATAAAGTAGTAGATCTTTTGAATAAGAGGCAATAAAATTTCAAGTTTTAATAAGAAAAATTCTGATTAGTTAAATGTGGTGGCAATGCTTTCTGTCTTCTGAATGAATGCTTGAACAGTGCATATGTCTTTTGAATTTATTGTTTAAGACTGTTAAATATGTTGGCTCTTGAAAGGATGATGAACATGAGACATGTTATTGGTAATATGAAAAATCATAAAAATGATTCTTGAAGCAAGAAAAAACAGCAAAGAACAAAGCTTGCAGAAAAAAAAAAAGAGAGAGAGAGAGAAAAAGCAAGCAGAAAAAGCCAATAACCCTTAAAACCAAAAGGCAAGGGCAAATGAAAAGGATCCCAAGGCTTTGAGCATCAGTGGATAGGAGGGCCTAAAGGACTAAAATCCTGGTCTAAGCGGCTAAACCAAGCTGTCCCTAACCATGTGCTTGTGGCGTGAAGGTGTCAAGTGAAAACTTAAGACTGAGCGGTTAAAGTCAAGGTCCAAAGCAAAAAGAAGAGTGTGCTTAAGAACTCTGGACACCTCTAATTGGGGACTTTAGCAAAGCTGAGTCACAATCTGAAAAGGTTCACCCACTTATGTGTCTGTGGCATTTATGTATCCGGTGGTAATACTGGAAAACAAAGTGCTTAGGGCCACGGCCAAGACTCATAAAAAAGCTGTGTTCAAGAATCATCACACTGAACTAAGAGAATCAATAACACTATCTGAATTCTAAGTTCCTATAGATGCCAATCACTCTGAGCTTCAATGGATAAAGTGAGATGCCAAAACTGTTCAGAAGCAAAAAGCTACTAGTCCCGCTCATCTAATTAGAATCTGAGCTTCAATCAAAAACTCTGAGATATTATTGCTTCTCAACCTATTAGTCTTCTATTTTATTTATCTAGTTGCTTGAGGACAAGCAACAGTTTAAGTTTGGTGTTGTGATGAGCGGATATTTTATACGCTTTTTGGGGTTAATTTCATATAGTTTTGAGTACGTTTTAGCTAGTTTTTAGTCTATTTTCATTAGTTTTTAGGAAAAAATCATATTTCTGGACTTTACTATGAGTTTTGTGTTTTTCTGTAATTTCAGGTACTTTTCTGACTGAAATTGAAGGAGCTGAGCAAAAATCTGATTCAGGCTGAAAAAGGACTGCTGATGCTGTTGGATTCTGACCTCCCTGCACTCAAAGTGGATTTTCTGGAGCTACAGAACTCGAAATGGCATGCTTCCAATTGCGTTGGAAAGTATACATCTAGGGCTTTCCAGAAATATATAATAGTCCATACTTTGCATAAGGATAGACGACGTAAACTGGCGTTCAACGCCAGTTCTCTGCCCAATTCTGGCGTCCAGCGCCAGAAAAGGATCAAAAACTGGAGTTGAACGCCCAAACTGGCATAAATACTGGCGTTCAACTCCACAAATAGCCTCTGCACGTGAATTACTTAAGTCTCAGCCCAGCACACACCAAGTGGGCCCCAGAAGTGGATCTCTGCATCATCCATCATAGTTTACTCATTTTTTGTAAACCTAGGCTACTAGTTTAGTATAAAAACAACTTTTAGAGACTTATTTTGTATCTCATGACATTTTAGATTAAAACTTTGTATTCTCTGACGGCATGAGTCTCTAAACCCCATCGTTGGGGGTGAGGAGCTCTGCTGTGTCTCGATGAATTAATGCAAGTATTTCTGTTTTCCATTCAAACACGCTTGTTCCTATCTAAGATATTCATTCGCACTTAACTGTGATGAAGGTGATGATCCGTGACATTCATCACCTTCCTCAAATCATGAACGTGTGCCTGACAACCACCTCCGTTCTATATACGATTGAATGAGTATCTCTTAGATTCCTTAATCAGAATCTCCGTGGTATAAGCTAGAACTGATGGCGGCATTCATGAGAATCCGGAAAGTCTAAACCTTGTCTGTGGTATTCCGAGTAGGATTCAAGGATTGAATGACTGTGACGAGCTTCAAACTCCTGAAGGCTGGGTGTTAGTGACAGATGCAAAAGGATAGTAAATCCTATTCCAACCGGATCGAGAACCAACCGGTGATTAGCCGTGCTGTGACAGAGCGCGTGAGCGTAGTTTTCACTGGAAGGATGGAAGGTAGCCATTGACAACGGTGATCCACCAACACACAGCTTGCCATAGGAGGACGTGCGTGCGTGAACAAGAAGACAGAGGCAAGCAGAGATTCAGAGGACAAAGCATCTCCAAAACTCCAACATATTCTCCATTACTACATAACAAGTAACCTTTAATTTATGTCCTCTTGTTTATTTGCAAATCAACTGATAAACATAATTGACTTCCTGACTAAGATTTACAAGATAACCATAGATTGCTTCAAACCAACAATCTCCGTGGGATTCGACCCTTACTCACGTAAGGTATTACTTGGATGACCCAGTGCACTTGCTGGTTAGCGGTACGAGTTGTGAAAAGCGTGATTCATAATTCGTGCACCAGTCACCCAATACTATTATATATCGTTGGAAAGCTCTGGATGTCTACTTTCCAATGCAATTGAGAGCGCATCATTCCAAGCTCTGCAGTTGAAAACTTCTTTCACTCTGCAATTTCTTCCATTATTTATTAAATTTTCTATACTTTTTATTTTTGGACATTGTTAACTGAGAATCATATCATCAGTTCAAACTGTATTTTTATTATTACTTTATTTTTCTTTTTTCTTTTTCATTATTACTACAATCGAGATTGAGATAACTCTTGATAATCTATGAAATATTTTTTTCATCTTTTATTTGTTTCATTTACTGCACTTTCATATTTTTTAATAATATTTTCTTTGCACCTTTTATTTTATTGATGATGTTTATGTTTGTTATGTTTGAGTAACTTCTTGTTCTAGTTTGACAGGCCATTAACTTAGGATAGCAATTTGAATTATTGTTTTTTATATATGATAAATTTGAAAATTTAATATGAATTATTTGGATTAATATTAACTGTAGCTAGCATTCCATGTTTCTCCTCAATTTATCCTCCTTAGAATGTGAAGAGGTCAGCTGGCCTTATTGCAGGTTGATACCATGTTCATCTATACACTTTCGGGGAAAGTTTTCTCCCTCAGATTTAGTTTCCACCATGCAGTTCCATATATGCTTGGAAAGCTCTGGATGTTTACTTTCCAATGCCACTAAAATCACCTCATTTGGAGTTTTGTAGCTCAAGTTATTTTTGTTGGAACGTGAAAAAGTCAGGGTTGCAAATCCTCTTTGCTTAACTCAGAAGCCTCTTTGAGTTTGTTTCCAACTCTCTTGCCACCATGGGAGTATGATTCTTCTTTTTGGTGCTTTTATTGCTTCTTCTTCTATTATTTCCTACAAAGTTTATAAAATCAAAAGATCAAAGAAATATACCATTTAGGCACAAAAGCATTCAATATTCAAGCACTAATTATCAATTTTTTGTATGAAAAAGCATAAAAAACATGACACGATGACATGTCATCACAACACCAAACTTAAACCTTGCTTGTCCCCAAACAAGAAAAGAATCATGCAATAAAGATTGACAATCCAAGGTAAGAAGAATAGCAACTCAATGTTCATGGTTAGCTAGTTTTCTATGCATGCTACAATCACAAAAGAAATGTAAATGATTGATGCTTCTATCTAGCTCATTTTATGAAATATTTTCTTTATGTTTCTTCCTTGAAACAAGCTTTTGATTTTCTTATTAGCTTCTTTTGGGTGTTTTGCCCCATGAGTTGATAACAAAGCTACGACTTCTAAATGCTTTGTTTTCAAGTATTACCACTTGATACATAAGCACCACAAGCATTTAATTAGAGGACTTCTTTAAGCTCATTTGTTTCTTTTCTTGACTCTCTAATCATTGATGCTCAGAACCTTGAGCTTTGAGGGAGTGCATTTGCACTTGAGCCTAACCGTGACTCTAAGTGTTTTGTTTTCAAGCTTTTTGCTTGATACATAAACACCACAAGTACTTAACAATGAAATTGTCATTGGTACTCAGAGCCTTCGCCTTTCTCATTCTTTCCCTTTTTCTTTTCTTGCCTTAATTTGCAATTGCTTCTTCAAAGTTTTCATGATTTCAAAAGATTTCACAAAACGTCCTAGATGAAAACTTCAATTAAATAAAATCTAATACAATTGAGCAATAGTTAACCATACTAGCCTTCCAATACTTGTATGCACATGCTAAATTCTTCTTTAATAACCTTGTTTGTTTATGATTATGATACTTTACTGCTTTGAACTTTTACAAAACTCAAGTTGGTAGTCATAATGTCACAGCAACATGTTACATATCCAGATTTAGGCTATGCTTATTCATACACACATGTAAACAGATAAGATAAAGACAATCATGCAATTTTAAAGTGTTGGAAACAAATGAGAGGAAAAGGAACTTTACAACTTTGTAATTCATCTTCTCTATTGTTGTCATTTTTCTCTTGTTCTTTCCTTTCCCTTGCCAAACTCAGAATGCTTGCTCATCCTCAAGCAAAAATTAGAACAATGGCTATGGGGCTAGGATGGATCATGAATGTCTTTCACAGTGGAATGTTAGCAGTACATGTGTTTTAAGCAAGCAAAATTAAAGATAACAATCAAGGCACAAGAAAAAGAGGCATTGTGATTGCAAACATAAGAGGGTGTGCATGATACATGGCATAAAAGATAAGTGGCACACCAAACTTAGTGTGACACTTTCACTATGAATTGATGCAAGTATCTAGTAAAGATCGGAAACAAATTTTTTTGCATAGCAACACCAAACTTAGATTGCAACCATATGTCAATTTATTTGAATTAAAACTAAGCAAATGAAACTGTTATATGTTAAGTACAATCACCAAGCTAAGAATCTGTTATGAATAAGGATCTCTTGGTGATGTATCAACAAAAACAGTTAAGTAGCAAACTAAATGAAAGCATTTAAAAACCGAGAAATGACTAAAGTAAGTATAATGAAAAAGTGTCAAACCGAAAGAAAAATAACACTGCAGAGGCATTATGATTATGCAGACAAGTGGTGTTGCTTAATGAATTGCATAGAGAATTAAGTGGCACACCAAACTTAGAATCTTAGTGTGACACTTTCATTTTTGATGCAATCATCCAGAAAGATTGAAAACAAATTGTTGCAGGGCAACACCAATCTTAGAATGTAATCATATGCCAATTTACTGAAATTTAAACAAAGCAGACAGAGAAAATAGACAAAGCAAAGGAATGAAATGTTACCTAAGGTTGGGTTGCCTCCCACCAAGCGCTCTTTTAGTGTCATTAGCTTGACATGTTGTTCTTCACCTTCTTCCTCTTCTTCCAGTTTTTTAAGAGGAATGACCTCAAGGGGGGGAGAAGACTCAGCTATTGTCCCTTGTCTTGGCTTCTCCTCAGCAAGCTTTCTTTTGTAAATGGCTTGATTGAGCTTGCTTGCTGGATCAGGGATAGGATTGGTGCTTTTGTTAGTTGTCTTCACTTCTTTGAATTCAAGACTTGGTGGTTGTGTGATTGTTGGAGCTTTATCTTCATCAAAAGCCTTTTGAATTGGTGGTTCAATGATCCTTTCTGCCTCACTTGAGTATGGACTTCCTTGATTGTCTTCCTCCATTTCTTCTTCATGATTTTCCATTAATTCCTTTGGGAGGGAATCTTCATGTTTCATTGTCACCTCAAGTAGCTTTTGTGGACTTCGAATCACAGGTTCAAATACCTCTACCACCTCATTCTCCATTGAAATTTCTCTTGATACAGGGACCTCTTATTCCTCTTCTTCACTCACAGATTATTCTTCATCCTTAACACTTGGTAATCCTAATTGAGTCCTCCTTTGCTCTAAATGCCCCCTCTATCTTCTTGAATAGGAATTCTTGTTCTTTTTGGAATTGTTGTTGTTCCTCCAGGAATTATTCTTATCTTTCTAATAATTCTCTAGACTTTTGAAGGGGGTCCTCAACTACTGGCTCAAGAGATGAAGGCTGAGAGTGATTTTGTGGACATGGTTGTGTTACGGTGAAGTTGTTTTGAGGGATATAGAATGAGTTTTGTGGGTAGTGAAATGAGTTGTATGGATCTTGGAAAGAGTTTTGTGTTGAGGTATATTCAAGTGATGGAGAATTCTGACATGAGAAATCAGGAGGTGGGGTTTCACTTAGTTCAGGAGCCTCTGCATTTTGCTCTTTTACCTCCTCCCTTGCATTCAACATTTGGTCTACTAGTGCTTCCATGTTTTTGAAGAAGTTCTCTTGTTCATTCCAGGATATCTGTGCCTTTTCCTCATATTTTTCAAGCATGGTCTCAAGCTTTGAGAGGCTTTGGTTCAAGGAAGTTTGTGTGGGTGGTAAGTTTATGGATGGCTCTTGATAAGTGGAGTTTGAACTATCAAATGCTTTTTGGTTTTGATCCTCCTACCCATAATTTGAGTGATTATTGAATTCATTATAGTGTGGATTATTTTGTGGCATGGAGGAACAATCTTCCATGTATGTACTGACAGCATAATCAAGTGATAATGGCTTTGAATAATTAGAATGTGAATCATTACATTTCCCTTCCCAGCCATCATTTGTGTACGTGCCATAACAGTATGGGTCACTTTGTGGCTCTGGAAAATATTTCATTTCACTTGATTGTTCATACTCCCTCATTCCTTGTTGATACTCCCATCCACCATGAGGATAATGATATGAATCATTTTATGGTGGTGGTTGGTATCCCATATGATTCTCTTGCTCATCTTGTGGTTCTGAAGCATATCTCCATTGATTGGAGTGCTCAGAAATTGTGATCTCTTGGTGATATTCCCAGCCACCATTAGAGATTGGTGATGGTGGGTAATATCCCATAAAATTTGTTTGATCACAAGATGAATTGAACTCCATTTAAATTTTGTAAAACACAACACCATTGAAAATTAAAATTCATGTCACAGAGAAAGAATTTCTTAGTGAGGCAATAACTCAAACACCTTGCTATCAACTTAAAAAAGAGAACAAAAATAAAGAAAATGATTAATCTAGACTTCTCACCCACTTAATCATTGTTGATCTAAATTAAACCCCAGGAATGGTGCCAAAAACTTGATGGGTGGAAATCAGATTCCATACCAAAACTCACCGGCAAGTGTACCGGGTCGCATCAAGTAGTAAAACTCACTTAGAGTGAGGTCGATCCCATAGGGATTGATGTATCAAGCAACTTTAGTGGGTGATTAGTTTAGTCAAGCTAACATTGGTGAATTTGATGAAATTGAACCAACAGAAAGGAAATTGCTGTGAATTTAAAGTGCAGAAAGTAAAATTACAGAAACTTAAAGTGCAAGAAAGTAAAATAGCTGAAACCTAAATTGCAAGAAAAGTAAATGACTGAAACTTAAAGTACAAGAAACTTAAATTGCTAAATCTAAATTACTGGGAATCTTAAATTGCTTGCAGAATAAAGGATTTGAGGACTGGGATTTAAAATAGAACTGGAATTGTAAAGTACAGAGAAGTAGAGGATGAAGTAGATTTGCAGAAGAACTAAAGCAGAAATAAAAATTTTTAGAAGAAGTGAAAATCAGAAAGAAACAATTGAGATTCGATCTTTGATTCATAAATTCAGAAAACAGAAAAGAAATGGAACTCCAAGAGGAAGAACTTCAAAGAATTCTTCACTCAGAGTTCAAAAGCCCAGAATCAGAAAGTAGAAGTTGCAAAAGAAAGACAATGAAAACAGAAAATGAACCCAGATCTGATCTCAATTCTCAAATTCAAAAAGAAAAATTAAAAGAGAGCTCTCTATTCTACTCCTCTTCCTATTGCTCTCTAGCAGAGCTAGCCTCCTTAATGAAATAAAATTAATGCCTTTATATAGGCTTTACAAAATGAAAATGAAATTAAAAATAAATTACAATTAAATAAAATTCCTATTCTAACTATCTTTGTGCCTTTGAGTAATGTTAATGGGCTCTACTTGCTTTGGATTTGAAGAAGAGTGGATCCGGATGGCTTGGTTGCATGGGTCAGGATGTGTTGGAGTGAAGCTTGGGTCAGGAGGCATTTGTTTAAAAATGGGTTAGGGCATGCTTCCAGTGAAGCGCTCAGTTAAGATTGTGAATGTAGCGCTCCACATGCCTTGTGTGTGTGCCTTCCTTGTGTGCTTGCAATTTGGCTTGTAGCGTTACATTAGTGAACGTAGCGTTCACTCACCCAACGCTGCCTCCTGGTCCTTTGGTTGAGCGCTACGTTGGTTTGGTTGAGCGCTCCTTAGTGTAAGGCCAGCACAAGCTTCCTCCCCAAGCTTGGAATCACGAAAAAGTTAAAAGAAGTAACGTAGCGCTACACATGATGCCTTGGTTCCCCTCTTCGATCCTTGGTTGCTCCATTTTGTGAGTGCTATGCTTGATTTTTGGGCCTTAAATAAGCCTTTCACTTGTGCTTCAATTTCATGCTAAATATGGATTGCTATATATCATTGGAAAGCTCTGAATGTCAGCTTTACAACTCAACTGGAAGCGCATCAATCGGACATCTGTAGCTCAAGTTATGGTCCTTTGAAGAAGGCATGGTCGTGCTGTTTGGAGGCCCTGATGCTCAAAGCGTAGCTCTCACTAAGAAAATGTAGCGCTCATAGAAGGAGCATTGCGTTCACTAATAAAACGTAGCGCTATGGGCGCTGTTTGGAGTCCAAACTTAACGCCAGCTTCTGAGGTCCAAAATTGATGTTCACTTGATACTATTTATATCGTTGGAAAGCTCTGGATGTCTACTTTCCAATATAATTGAGAGCGCATCATTCCAAACTCTGCATCTCAAGTTATCCTCCTTAGAAGGTGAAGAGGTCAGCTGGCCTTACTGCAGGTTGATACCATGTTTTTCTATGCACTTTTGGGACAAGTTTTCTCCGTCAGATTTAGTGTCCACCATGCAGTGCCAAATATTCTTGGAAAGCTCTGGATGTCTACTTTCCAATGCCACTAAAATCACCTCATTTGGAGGTTTTTAGCTCAAGTTATTCTTGTTAGAATGTGAAGAGGTCAGGGTTGCAAATCCTCTTTGATTAACTCAGAAGCCTCTTTGAGTTTGTTTCCAACTCTCTTGCCACCATGGGAGTATGATTCTTCTTTTTGGTGCTTTTATTTCTTCTTCTTCTATTATTTCCTACAAAGTTTATAAAATCAAAAGATCAAAGAAATATACCATTTAGGCACAAAAGCATTCAATATTCAAGCACTAATTATCAATTTCTTGTATGAAAAAGAATAGAAAAACATGACATGATAACATGTCATCACAACACCAAACTTAAACCTTGCTTGTCCCCAAGCAAGAAAAGAATCATGCAATAAAGATTGACAATCCAAGATAAGAAGAATAGCAACTCAATGTTCTTGGTTAGCTAGTTTTCTATGCATGCTACAATCACAAAAGAAATGTAAATGATTGATGCTTCTATCTAGCTCATTTTATGAAATATTTTCTTTATGTTTCTTCCTTGAAACAAGCTTTTGATTTTCTTATTAGCTTCTTTTGGGTGTTTTGCCCCATGAGTTGATAACAAAGCTACGACTTCTAAATGCTTTGTTTTCAAGTATTACCACTTGATACATAAGCACCACAAGCATTTAATTAGAGGACTTCTTTAAGCTCATTTGTTTCTTTTCTTGACTCTCTAATCATTGATGCTCAGAACCTTGAGCTTTGAGGGAGTGCATTTGCACTTGAGCCTAACCGTGACTCTAAGTGTTTTGTTTTCAAGCTTTTTGCTTGATACATAAACACCACAAGTACTTAACAATGAAATTGTCATTGGTACTCAGAGCCTTCGCCTTTCTCATTCTTTCCCTTTTTCTTTTCTTGCCTTAATTTGCAATTGCTTCTTCAAAGTTTTCATGATTTCAAAAGATTTCACAAAACGTCCTAGATGAAAACTTCAATTAAATAAAATCTAATACAATTGAGCAATAGTTAACCATACTAGCCTTCCAATACTTGTATGCACATGCTAAATTCTTCTTTAATAACCTTGTTTGTTTATGATTATGATACTTTACTGCTTTGAACTTTTACAAAACTCAAGTTGGTAGTCATAATGTCACAGCAACATGTTACATATCCAGATTTAGGCTATGCTTATTCATACACACATGTAAACAGATAAGATAAAGACAATCATGCAATTTTAAAGTGTTGGAAACAAATGAGAGGAAAAGGAACTTTACAACTTTGTAATTCATCTTCTCTATTGTTGTCATTTTTCTCTTGTTCTTTCCTTTCCCTTGCCAAACTCAGAATGCTTGCTCATCCTCAAGCAAAAATTAGAACAATGGCTATGGGGCTAGGATGGATCATGAATGTCTTTCACAGTGGAATGTTAGCAGTACATGTGTTTTAAGCAAGCAAAATTAAAGATAACAATCAAGGCACAAGAAAAAGAGGCATTGTGATTGCAAACATAAGAGGGTGTGCATGATACATGGCATAAAAGATAAGTGGCACACCAAACTTAGTGTGACACTTTCACTATGAATTGATGCAAGTATCTAGTAAAGATCGGAAACAAATTTTTTTGCATAGCAACACCAAACTTAGATTGCAACCATATGTCAATTTATTTGAATTAAAACTAAGCAAATGAAACTGTTATATGTTAAGTACAATCACCAAGCTAAGAATCTGTTATGAATAAGGATCTCTTGGTGATGTATCAACAAAAACAGTTAAGTAGCAAACTAAATGAAAGCATTTAAAAACCGAGAAATGACTAAAGTAAGTATAATGAAAAAGTGTCAAACCGAAAGAAAAATAACACTGCAGAGGCATTATGATTATGCAGACAAGTGGTGTTGCTTAATGAATTGCATAGAGAATTAAGTGGCACACCAAACTTAGAATCTTAGTGTGACACTTTCATTTTTGATGCAATCATCCAGAAAGATTGAAAACAAATTGTTGCAGGGCAACACCAAACTTAGAATGTAATCATATGCCAATTTACTAAAATTTAAACAAAGCAGACAGAGAAAATAGACAAAGCAAAGGAATGAAATGTTATCTAAGGTTGGGTTGCCTCCCACCAAGCGCTCTTTTAGCGTCATTAGCTTGACATGTTGTTCTTCACCTTCTTCCTCTTCTTCCAGTTTGTTAAGAGGAATGACCTCAAGGGGGGAGAAGACTCAGCTACTGTCCCTTGTCTTGGCTTCTCCTAAGCAAGCTTCCTTTTGTAAATGGCTTGATTGAGCTTGCTTGCTGGATCAGAGACAGGATTGGTGCTCTTGTTAGTTGCCTTCACTTCTTTGAATTCAAGACTTGGTGGTTGTATGATTGTTGGAGCTTTATCTTCATCAAAAGCCTTTTGAATTGGTGGTTCAATGATCCTTTCTGCCTCACTTGAGTATGGACTTCCTTGATTGTCTTCCCCCATTTCTTCTTCATGATTTTCCATTAATTCCTTTGGGAGGGAATCTTCATGTTTCATTGTCACCTCAAGTAGATTTTGTGGACTTCGAATCTCAGGTTCAAATACCTCCACTACCTCATTCTCCATTGAAATTTCACTTGCTACAAGGACCTCTTCTTTCTCTTCTTCACTCACAGATTATTCTTCATCCTTAACACTTGGTAATCCTAATTGAGTCCTCCTTTGCTCTAAATGCCCCTCTATCTTCTTGAATAGGAATTCTTGTTCTGTCTGGAATTATTGTTGTTCCTCCAGGAATTGTTCTTGTCTTTTCAATAATTCTCTAGACTTTTGAAGGGGTCCTCAACTACTGGCTCAAAAGATGAAGGCTGAGAGTGATTTTGTGGACATGGATGTGTTACGGTGAAGTTGTTTTGAGGGATATAGAATGAGTTTTATGGGTAGTGAAATGAGTTGTATGGATCTTGGAAAGAGTTTTGTGTTGAGGTATATTCAAGTGATGGAGAATTCTGACATGAGAAATCAGGAGGTGGGGTTTCACTTAGTTAAGGAGCCTCTGCATTTTGCTCTTTTACCTCCTCCCTTGCATTCAACATTTGGTCTACTAGCGCTTCCATGTTTTTGAAGAAGTTCTCTTGTTCATTCCAGGATATCTGTGCCTTTTCCTCATATTTTTCAAGCATGGTCTCAAGCTTTGAGAGGCTTTGGTTCAAGGAAGTTTATGTGGGTGGTAAGTTTATGGATGGCTCTTGATAAGTGGAGTTTGAACTATCAAATGCTTTTTGGTTTTGATCCTCCCACCCATAATTTGAGTGATTATTGAATTCATCATAGTGTGGATTATTTTGTGGCATGGAGGAACAATCTTCCATGTATGTACTGACAGCATAATCAAGTGATAATGGCTTTGAATAATTAGAATGTGAATCATTACATTTCCCTTCCCAGCCATCATTTGTGTACGTGCCATAACAGTATGGGTCACTTTGTGGCTCTGGAAAATATTTCATTTCACTTGATTATTCATACTCCCTCATTCCTTGTTGATACTCCCATCCACCATGAGGATAATGATATGAATTATTTTGTGGTGGTGGTTGGTATCCCATATGATTCTCTTGCTCATCTTGTGGTTCTGAAGCATATCTCCATTGATTGGAGTGCTCAGAAATTGTGATCTCTTGGTGATATTCCCAGCCACCATTAGAGATTGGTGATGGTGGGTAATATCCCATAAAATTTGTTTGATCACAAGATGAATTGAACTCCATTTAAATTTTTTAAAACACAACACCATTGAAAATTAAAATTCATGTCACAGAGAAAGAATTTCTTACTGAGGCAATAACTCAAACACCTTGCTATCAACTTAAAAAAGAGAACAAAAACAAAGAAAATGCTTACTCTAGACTTCTCACCCACTTAATCATTGTTGATCTAAATCAATCCCCGGCAACGGCGCCAAAAACTTGATGGGTGGAAATCAGATTTCACACCAAAACTCACCGACAAGTGTACCAGGTCACATCAAGTAGTAAAACTCACTTAGAGTAAGGTCGATCCCACAGGGATTGATGGATCAAGAAACTTTAGTGGGTGATTAGTTTAGTCAAGCTAACAGTGGTGAATTGGATGAAATTGAACCAACAGAAAAGAAATTGCAGCGAATTTAAAGTGCAGAAAGTAAAATTGCAGAAACTTAAAGCGCAAGAAAGTAAAATAGCTGAAACCTAAATTGCAAGAAAAGTAACTAACTGAAACTTAAAGTGCAAGAAACTTAAATTGCTAAATCTAAATTGCTGGGATCTTAAATTGCTTGAAGAATAAAGGATTTGAGGACTGGGAGTCAAAATAGAACTGGAATTGTAAAGTGCAGAAAAGTAGAGGATGAAGTAGATTTGCAGAAGAACTAAAGCAGAAATGAAAATTTGCAGAAGAAGTGAAAATCAAAAAGAAACAATTGAGATCCGATCTTTAATTCATAAATTCAGAAAACAGAAAAGAAATGGAACTCCAAGAGGAAGAACTTCAAAGAATTCTTCACTCAGAGTTCAAAATCCAAGAATCAGAAAGTAGAAGTTGCAAAAGAAATACAATGAAAAAAGAAAATGAACCCAGATCTGATTTCAATTCTCAAATTTAAAAAGAAAATTTAAAAGAGAGCTCTCTATTCTACTCCTCTTCCTATTGCTCTCTAGCAGAGCCAACCTCTTTAATGAAATAAAATTGATGCCTTTATATATGCTTTATAAAATAAAAATGAAATTAAAAATAAATTACAATTAAATGAAATTCCTATTCTAACTATCTCTTGTGCCTTTGAGTGATGTTAATGGGCTCTGCTTGCTTTGGATTTGAAGAAGAGTGGATCCGGATGGCTTGGTTGCATGGGTCAGGATGTGTTGGAGTGAAGCTTGGGTCAGGAGGTATTTGTTTAAAAATGGGTTGGGGCATTCTTCCAGTGGAGCGCTCAGTTAGGATTGTTAACGTAGCGCTCCACATGCCTTATGTGTGTGCCTTCCTTGTGTGCTTGCAATTTGGCTTGTAGCGTTACATTAGTGAACGTAGCATTCACTCACCCAACGCTGCCTCTTGGTCTTTTGGTTGAGCGCTACGTTGGTTTGGTTGAGCGCTCCTTAGTGTATGGCCAATACAAGCTTCCTCCCCAAGCTTGGAATCACTAAAAAGTTAAAAGAAGTAACGTAGCGCTACACATGATGCCTTGGTTACCCTCTTCAATCCTTGGTTGCTCCATTTTGTGAGCGCTATGCTTGATTTTTGGGCCTTAAAGATGCCTTTCACTTGTGCTTCAATTTCATGCCAACTATGAATTGCTATATATTGTTGGAAAGCTCTGAATGTCAGCTTTCCAATGCAACTGAAAGCGCATCAATCAAACATCTGTAGCTCATGTTATGGTCCTTTGAAGAAGGCATGATCGTGCTGTTTGGAGGCCCTGGCGCTCAAAGCGTAGCACTAAGAAAACGTAGCGCTCATAGAAGGAGCGTTGCGTTCACTAACAAAACGTAGTGCTCTGGGCGCTGTTTGGAGGCTAAACTTGGCGCCAGCTTCTAAGGTCCAAACTTGATGTTCACCCCCACACTATTATATATTATTAGAAAGCTATGGATGTCTACTTTCCAATGCAATTGAGAGCACATCATTTCAAGCTCTACAGCTCAAGTTATCTTCCTTGGAAAGTGAAGAGGTCAGCTGGCCTTACTGCAGGTTGATACCATGTTCATCTATGCACTTTTGAGAAAAGTTTTCTCCCTCAGATTTAGTGTCCACCATGCAGTGCCATATATGCTTGGAAAGTTCTGGATGTCTACTTTCCAATGCCACTAAAATCACCTCATTTGGAGTTTTGTAGCTCAAGTTATTCTTGTTGGAATGTGAAGAGGTCAGGGTTGCAAATCCTCTTTGCTTAACTCAGAAGCCTCTTTGAGTTTGTTTCCAACTCTCTTGCCACCATGGGAGTATGATTCTTCTTTTTGGTGCTTTTATTGCTTCTTCTTCTATTATTTCCTACAAATTTTATAAAATCAAAATATCAAAAAAATATACCATTTAGGCACAAAAGCATTCAATATTCAAGCACTAATTATCAATTTCTTGTATGAAAAAACATAGAAAAACATGACATGATGACATGTCATCAGTAAGCCGTGTGATGAACAGATTTTTGATGGTAAAGAATTCACAAATAAGTTCTCGTTGCTAGTATAGTTTATAAACCAACAAAGAATCCTTGCATACAAAAGTTTGGTTGTCACTTAAGCAAACCCAATAAAAATAATAATCAAAGTATTCAAACCTCAGGTCGTCTCTCAAGGAATTGCAGGGAGGTGTGTTACTTATAATTGGTTATGAGATTTTATCTTTTTGGGTTTTTGAAATAAGTAACAAGGAAATAAAATAACAAGAAAGCAAATTAATAACTAAGAAGGGCTCTTGGCAAGGTAAGAGAACTGGACATCCTATCCTAGTTATCCTTATCAATTGTGATGAGAATTGTTCATTGCTCCCACTTAGTTAACACTTACTAAATAAAGTCAAGTGGACTAATTAATTTGATTCCTCAAGTCCTAGTCAACTCCTAAGGAAAGATTAGCTTTAGAGGGATCCAAATCAACCAGCAACTGTCAATTATCAATCAACAAAAGAGTTTGATAACTCAAGAGTCTCCAATTACTCAACCAAAGCCAAGAATCATAAAAATCTAACTTAAAATTTTCCCAAGAATTTTATCAAACACTTGGAAGGCGTAACATAAAAACATAGAAAAGTAATAGGGAATATAAAATCTAAAACCAACTTGGAAGGATCAATAATAATAAATAAAGGAAGAAGCAATAAACCTGAAATACCTCAAATTGCATTAATTATAAAATCAAATCTAACATGAAGAGTTCATGAATTCAATTGGGAAGATAAATAAACTAGAATGCTAAGACAATTAAAAATAGAAGAGAAACTAAATTAAAGGAACATTGAACCTGGAATTGAGAAGAAATAAACCTAAAACTAAGAGAAATCCTAGAAACTATATCTAAAACCTGAATTATGAATAATGAGAGGTGCTCCCTTATTCCTCCATTCTCCAGCCTCTAATCTGTGTTTTCTGGGCCGAGAACTGGGTCAAAAACAGCCCAGAAATTGCTGGGGGCGAATTCTGATACGGTGAACTTTTGCAGATGCACGCATGCGCGTGATGCACATGTGCGTGTCGCCTATCTTCAAGGAAACTATGGAAAATTATATATTATTTCAAATCTCCGGATGTTAGCTTTCCAATGCAACTAGAACCGCCTCATTTGGATCTCTGTAGCTCAAGTTATAGTCAATTAAGTACGAAGAGGTCAGGCTAGACAGCTTAGCAATTCCTTTAGTTTCTTGTATTCCTTCCACTTTTGCATGCTTCCTTTCCATCCTCTAAGCCATTCCTTCCCTATAAACCCTGAAATCACTTAACACACTGATGAGCGGATAATTTATACGCTTTTTGGCATTGTTTTTAGTATGTTTTTAGTAGGATCCAGTTACTTTTAGGGATGTTTTTATTAGTTTTTATGTTAAATTCACATTTCTGGACTTTACTATGAGTTTGTGTATTTTTCTGTGATTTCAGGTATTTTCTGGCTGAAATTGAGGGACTTGAGCAAAAATCAGATTCAGAGGTTGAAGAAGGACTGCTGATGTTGTTGGATTCTGACCTCCCTGCACTCAAATTAGATTTTCTGGAGCTACAAAACTTCAAATGGTGCGCTCTCAACGGAGTTGGAAAGTAGACATCCAGGGCTTTCCAGCAATATATAATAATCCATACTTTGCCCAAGTTTAGACGACGTAAAAGGGCATTGAACGCCAGTTCTACGCTGCAGTCTGGAGTTAAACGCCAGAAACACGTCACGAACCAGAGTTGAACGCCAAAAACATGTTACAACTTGGCGTTCAACTCCAAAAGAAGCCTCTGCACGTGTAAACTTCAAGCTCAGCCCAAGCACACACCAAGTAGGCCCCAGAAGTGGATTTATGCATCGATTACTTACTTCTGTAAACCCTAGTAGCTAGTTTAGTATAAATAGGACTTTTTACTATTGTATTTACATCTTTGATCAGTTTTATGCTATCTTAGACGTTTGGGGGCTGGCCATTTGGCCATGCCTGGACCTCATCACTTATGTATTTTCAACGGTAGAGTTTCTGCACTTCATAGATTAAGGTGTGGAGCTCTGCTGTTCCTCATGATTTAATGCAAAGTACTACTGTTTTCTATTCAATTCAACTTATTCCGCTTCTAAGATATCCATTCGCACCCAAGAACATGATGAATATGATGATTATGTGACGCTCATCATCATTCTCACTTATGAACGCGTGCCTGACAAACACTTCTGTTCTACATGCAAACAAGCTAGAATGAGTATCTCTGAGATATCTAATACAGAGGACCGAGTCCGAGATATTAGAATCTTTGTGGTATAAGTTAGAACCCATGGATGGCCATTCCTAAGATCCGGAAAGTCTAAACCTTGTCTGTGGTATTCCGAGTAGGATCTGGGAAGGGATGGCTGTGACGAACTTCAAACTCGCGAGTGCTGGGCGTAGTGACAGACGCAAAAGGAGGGTGAATCCTATTCCAGTATGATCGAGAACCTCCAGATGATTAGCCGTGCCATGACAGAGCATTTGGACCTTTTTCACAGAGAAGATGGGATGTAGCCATTGACAACGGTGATGCCTTACAGAAAGCTTGCCATGGAAAGGAGTAGGACTGGTTGGATGAAGACAGTAGGAAAGCAGAGGTTTAGAGGAACGAAAGCATCTCTATACGCTTATCTGAAATTCTCACCAATGAATTACATAAGTATTTCTATCTTTATTTTCTGTTTATTTATTATTATTATTCAAAAACTCCATAACCATTTGATATCCGCCTGACTAAGATTTACAAGATGACCATAGCTTGCTTCATACCAACAATCTCCGTGGGATCGACCCTTACTCACGTAAGGTTTTATTACTTGGACGACCCAGTGCACTTGTTGGTTAGTTGTATCGAAGTTGTGACAAATTATGAATTAAGATTAGAGCACCAAGTTTTTGGAGCCATTACCAGGGATCACAATTTCGTACACCAAGTTTTTGGCGCCGTTGCCGGGGATTGTTCGAGTTTGGACAACTGACGGTTCATCTTGTTGATCAGATTAGGTAATTTTCTTTTTGTTTTATTTTCAAAAAAAAAATTTGTTTTCAAAAATCTTTCAAAAAAATTTTCCCTTTGTTTTCGAAAATTATTTTAAAATTTTTAAGAATGAATTCTAAAGTTTCAAAATGGTATGCTGAAGTTTGGCTGGCCATCAAGCTTTAGACTAACTTGGTATGATTCCTGGAATCTTGATTGAGGACTATGAATTCATTGCTTCATTTTCCCTATATGTTTTCAAAAAATAAAAATATACAAAAATCCAAAAAAAAATTAATAAAATCATAAAATCAAAAATCTTTTTTTTTTTGTTTCTTGTTTGAGTCTTGAGTCAATTTTTAAGTTTGGTGTCAATTGCATTTTTTCTAAAAATTTATGCATTTTTCGAAAATTCATGCATTCATAGTGTTCTTCATGATCTTCAAGTTGTTCTTGGTAAGTCTTCTTGTTTGATCTTGATGTTTTCTTATTTTGTGTCTTTTGTTGTTTTTCATGTGCATCTTTGCATTCATAGTGTCTAAGAATTAAAGATTTCTAAGTTTGGTGTCTTGCATGTTTTCTTTGCATAAAAAAATTTTCAAAAATATGTTCTTGATGTTCATCATGATCTTCAAAGTGTTCTTGGTGTTCATCTTGACATTCATAGTGTTCTTGCATGCATTCATCGTTTTGATCTAAAAATTCTCATGCATTGAGTCTTTTTCATGTTTTTCTCTTTCTTCATTAAAAATTCAAAAATCAAAAAAATATCTTTCCCTTTTTCACTCATAAATTTTCGAAAATTTGAGTTGACTTTTTCAAAACTTTTTAAAATTTAGTTGTTTCTTAAGAGTCAAATCAAATTTTCAATTTAAAAATCTTATCTTTTTCAAAATCTTTTTCAAAAATCATATCTTTTTCATTTTTCTTATTTATTTTTAAAAATTTTAAAAATATTTTTCAAAAATCTTTTTCTTAATTTTACATCATATTTTCGAAAATATCATCAACAATTAATATTTTGATTCAAAAATTTCAAGTTTGTTACTTACCTGTTAAGAAAGATTCAAACTTTAAGTTCTAGAATCATATCTTGTGATTTCTTGTGAATCAAGTCATTAATTGTGATTTTAAAAATCAAATCTTTTTCAAAACTAATTTCAATCATATCTTTTCAAAAAAATATCTTTTTATCTTATCTTTTTCAAAATCATATCTTTTTCAATCATACCTCTTCATATCATATCTTTTTCAAATATCTTTTCTAACTTCTTATCTTCTTATCTTTTAAAAATTGATTTTCAAAATTTGTTTCAACTAACTGATTAACTTTTTGTTTGTTTCTTATCTCTTTCAAAACTACCTAACTAACTATCCCTCTCTAATTTTCGAAAATACCTCCCTCTTTTTCAAAAATTCTTTTTAGTTAATTAATTGTTTAAATTTTAATTTTAATTTTAATTCTCCTTTAATTTTCGAAAATCATCAACTTCTTTTCAAAAATTAATTTTCGAAATCCCCTCTCCCTCATCTCCTTCTATTTATTTATTCATCTACTAACACTTCTCCTCACCCAAAATTCGAACCCCTTCCTCTCCTCTGAGTTCGAATTCTTCTCTTCTACATTCTTATTCTTCTTTTCTTCTACTCACACAAGGGAACCTCTATACTGTGGTAAAGGGGATCCCCGGTATCTTTAGTCCTCTTCTTTTTCACATGAGCAGGAGCAAAGATAAGAACATTCTTGTTGAAGCAGATCCTGAACCTGAAAAGACTCTGAAAAGGAAACTAAGAGAAGTTAAAATACAACAATCCAGAGACAACCTTACAGGAATTTTCGAACAAGAAGAGGAGATGGCAGCCGAAAATAATAATAATGCAAGGAGGATGCTTGGTGACTTTACTGCACCTAATTTTAATTTACATGGAAGAAGCATCTCCATTCCTGCCATTGGAGCAAACAATTTTGAGCTGAAACCTCAATTAGTTTCTCTGATGCAACAGAACTGCAAGTTTCATGGACTTCCATCTGAAGATCCTTTTTAGTTCTTAACTGAATTCTTGCAGATATGTGATACTGTTAAGACTAATGGAGTAGATCCTAAAGTCTACAGACTCATGCTTTTCCCTTTTGCTGTGAGAGACAGAGCTAGAATATGGCTGAATTCTCAACCTAAAGATAGCCTGAACTCTTGGGATAAGTTGGTCACGGCTTTCTTAGCCAAGTTCTTTCCTCCTCAAAAGCTTAGTAAGCTTAGAGTGGATGTTCAAACCTTCAGACAGAAGGAAGGTGAATCCCTCTATGAAGCTTGGGAGAGATACAAGCAACTGACCAAAAAGTGTCCTTCTGACATGCTTTCAGAATGGACCATCCTGGATATATTCTATGATGGTCTGTCTGAATTAGCTAAGATGTCATTGGATACTTCTGCAGGTGGATCCATTCACCTAAAGAAAACGCCTACAGAAGCTCAAGAACTTATTGACATGGTTGCTAATAACCAGTTTATGTACACTTCTGAGAGGAATCTTGTGAGTAATGGGACGCCTCAGAAGAAGGGAGTTCTTGAAATTGATACTCTGAATGCCATATTGGCTCAGAATAAAATACTGACTCAGCAAGTCAATATGATTTCTCAAAGTCTGAATGGAATGCAAGCTGCATCCAACAGTACTCAAGAAGCATCTTCTGAAGAAGAAGCTTATGATCCTGAGAACCCTGCAATAGCAGAGGTAAATTATATGGGTGAACCTTATGGAAACACCTATAACCCCTCATGGAGAAATCACCCAAATTTCTCATGGAAGGATCAACAAAAGCCTCAACAAGGCTTTACTAATGGTGGAAGAAACAGGTTTAACAATAGTAAACCTTTTCCATCATCCACTCAGCAACAGACAGAGAATTCTGAGCAGAATCCATCTAGCTTGGCAAATTTAGTCTCTGATATATCTAAGGCCACTTTGAGTTTCATGAATGAAACAAGGTCCTCTATCAGAAATTTGGAGGCACAAGTGGGCCAGCTGAGTAAGAAGATCACTGAAACTCCTCCTAGTACTCTCCCAAGCAATACAGAAGAGAATCCAAAGAGAGAGTGCAAGGCCATTGATATAACAATCATGGCTGAATCCAAGGAGGAAGAGGAGGACGTGAATCCCAAGGAGGAAGACCTCCTGGGACGTCCAGTGATCAACAAGAAGTTTCCCTTTGAGGAACCAAAGGAATCTGAGGCTCATCTAGAGACCATAGAGATTCCATTGAACCTCCTTATGCCCTTCATGAGCTCTGATGAGTATTCTTCTTCTGAAGAGACTGAGGATGTTACTGAAGAGCACATTTCCAAGTTCCTTGGTGCAATCATGAAGCTGAATGCCAAATTATTTGGTAATGAGACTTGGGAAGATGAACCTCCCTTGCTCATCAATGAACTGAGTGATCTGGATCAACTGACATTGCCTCAGAAGAAACAGGATCCTGGGAAGTTCCTAATACCTTGTACCATAGGCACCATGACCTTTGAGAAGGCTCTATGTGACCTGGGGTCAGGAATAAACCTCATGCTACTCTCTGTAATGGAGAAACTGGGAATCTTTGAGGTACAAGCTGCCAGAATCTTACTAGAGATGATAGACAACTCAAGAAAGCAGGCTTATGGACTAGTAGAGGACATGTTAGTAAAGGTTGAAGACCTTTACATCCCTGTTGATTTCATAATCCTAGACACTGGAAAGGATGAGGATGAATCCATCATCCTTGGAAGACCCTTCCTAGCCACAACAAGAGTTGTGATTGATGTGGATAGAGGAGAGTTGGTCCTTCAACTAAATGATGACAACCTTGTGTTTAAAACTCAAGGATCTCTCTCTACAACCATGGAGAGGAAGCATGAAAAGCTTCTCTCACTACAGAGTCAACCAGAGCTCCACAGTCAAACTCTAAGTTTGGTGTTGGGAGGCCACAACCAAACTTTAATTTTGGTGTTGAACTCCCATATCCAAACTCTAAGTTTGGTGTTGGGAAGTCTCAACAATGCTCTGAATATCTGTGAGGCTCCATGAGAGCTCACTGTCAAGCTATTGACATTAAAGAAGCGCTTGTTGGGAGGCAACCCAATTTTATTTATCTAATTTTATTTTCACTCTTATTGTTCTTTCATGTTTTATTAGGTTCATGATCATGTGGAGTCACAAAATAAATAGAAAAATTAAAAACAGAATTAAAAATAGCAGAAGAAAAATCACACCCTGGAGGAAGGGCTTACTGGCGTTTAAACGCCAGTAAGGAGCATCTGGCTGGCGTTCAACGCCAGAACAGAGCATGGATCTGGTGTTGAACGACAGAAACAAGCAGCATCCTGGCATTCAGACGCCAGAAATGCACACTGAGGAAAGCTGGCGCTGAACACCAGAAACAAGCATAGAACTGGCATTCAACGCCAGAAACATGCTGCATCTGGGCGTTGAACACCCAGAACAAGCATCAATTCGGCGTTTAAATGCCAGAATTGCATGCAAAGGCATTTTACAAGCCTAATTGGTGTAGGGATGCAAATCCTTGACACCTCAGGATCTGTGGACCCCACAGGATCATCTCATCATCTGTGGACCCCACAGGATCCCCACCTACCTCCACTCATACTCTTCCCTCTTCTCATTCATCCTCTCTTCCCAATAAACACCCTTCCCCAAAACCCTTCACCAATCACCTTAAGCTCTCTTCCCCATTACCCCTTCACCTATCACATCCATCCACTCTTCCCCATAAACCTACCTCAAAAACCCCACCTACCTTCAAAATTCAAAATCACTTTCCCACCCAAACCCACCCCATATGACCGAACCCTAACCCCTCTCCCTCCACTATATAAACCCCTCCATTCTTCTTCATTTCCACACAACACAACCCTCTCTTCCCCTTCTTGTCCTAAACACAACTCTCTCTCCCTCTCCTCCATTTCTTCTTCTTCTTCATATATTCTTTCTTCTCTTGCTCGAGGGCGAGCAATATTCTAAGTTTGGTGTGGTAAAAGCATAAGCTTTTTGTTTTTTCATTACCATTGATGGCACCTAAGACCGGAGAATCCTCTAGAAAAGGGAAAGGAAAGACAAAAGCTTCCACCTCCGAGTCATGGGAGATGGAAAGATTCATCTCCAAAGCCCATCAAGACCACTTCTATGATGTTGTGGCCAAGAAGAAGGTGACCCCCGATGTCCCTTTTAAACTCAAGAAAAATGAGTATCCGGAGATCCGACATGAGATCCAAAGAAAAGGTTGGGAAGTTCTAACAAACCCCATCCAACAAGTCAGAATTCTAATGGTTCAAGAGTTCTATGCTAATGCATGGATCACTAGGAACCATGATCAAAGTAAGAACACGAACCCAAAGAATTATCTCACCATGGTTCAGGGGAAATACTTAGATTTTAGTCTGAAAAATGTGAGGTTGGCATTCAACTTACCAATGATGGAAAAGAACGCATGCCCCTACACAAGGAGAGTCAACTTTGATCAAAGGTTGGATCAAGTCCTCATGGACATATGTGTGGAAGGAGCTCAATGGAAGATTGACTCAAAAGGCAAACCGGTTCAACTGAAAAGACTGGACCTTAAGCCTGTAGGTAGAGGATGGTTGGAGTTCATTCAACGCTCAATCATTCCCACTAGCAACCGGTCTGAAGTTACTATAGACCGGGCCATCATGATCCATAGCATCATGATTGGAGAAGAGGTGGAAGTTCATGAGATTATACCTCAAGAACTCTACAAGGTGGCTGACAAGTCCTCCACTATGGCAAGGTTAGCCTTTCCTCACCTCATTTGCCACCTATGCAATTTGGTTGGGATTGACATAGAGGGAGATATCCTCATTGAAGAGGACAAGCCCATCATTAAGAAAAAGATAGAGCAAACAAGAGAGCCTATTCATGGATCTCAAGAGACGCATGAAGAAGCTCATCACCAAGAAATCCCTGAGATGCCTCAAGGGATGCACTTTCCTCCACAGAATTTTTGGGAGTAAATCAACACCTCCCTAGGAGAATTAAGTTCTAACATGGGACAATTAAGGGTGGAACATCAAGATCACTCCATCATCCTCCATGAAATTAGAGAAGATCAAAGAGCTATGAGGGAGGAGCAACAAAGACAAGGAAGAGACATAGAAGAGCTCAAGGACATCATTGGTTCCTCAAGAAGAAAACGCCACCATCACTAAGGTGGACTCATTCCTTGTTCTCAAATTTTTTGTTTTTTGTTTTCTTTATGTTAAGTGCTTATCTATGTTAGTGTCTTACTACATGATCATTAGTATTTAGTAACCTTGTCTTAAAGTTATGAATGTTCTATGAATCCATCACCTCTCTTAAATGAAAAATGTTTTTAATTCAAAAGAACAAGAAGTACATGAGTTTTGAATTTATCCTTGAACTTAGTTTAATTATATTGATGTGGAGACAATACTTTTTGTTTTCTGAATGAATGCTTGAACAGTGCATATATCTTTTGAAGTTGTTGTTTATGAATGTTAAATATGTTGGCTCTTGAAAGAATGATGAACAGGAGACATGTTATTTGATAATCTGAAAAATCATAAAAATGATTCTTGAAGCAAGAAAAAGTAGTGAATAGAAAAGCTTGCAGAAAAATAAAAAGAAAAATAGCGGAAAAAAATAATAGAAAGAAAAAGAAAAAGAAGCAAGCAGAAAAAGCCAAAAGCTCTTAAAACCAAAAGGCAAGAGCAAAAAGCCAATAACCCTTAAAACCAAAAGGCAAGGGTAAATAAAAAGGATCCCAAGGCTTTGAGCATCAGTGGATAGGAGGGCCTAAAGGAATAAAATCCTGGCCTAAGCGGCTAAACCAAGCTGTCCCTAACCATGTGCTTGTGGCGTGAAGGTGTCAAGTGAAAACTTGAGACTGAGCGGTTAAAGTCAAGGTCCAAAGCAAAAGAAGAGTGTGCTTAAGAACCCTGGACACCTCTAATTGGGGACTTTAGCAAAGCTGAGTCACAATCTGAAAAGGTTCACCGAATTATGTGTCTGTGACATTTATGTATCCGGTGGTAATACTGGAAAACAAAGTGCTTAGGGCCACGGCCAAGACTCATAAAGTAGCTGTGTTCAAGAATCAACATACTGAACTAGGAGAATCAATAACACTATCTAAACTCTGAGTTCCTATAGATGCCAATCATTCTGAACTTCAATGGATAAAGTGAGATGCCAAAACTATTCAAGAGGCAAAAAGCTACAAGTCCCACTCATCTGATTGGAGCTATGTTTCATTGATATTTTGGAATTTATAGTATATTCTCTTCTTTTTATCCTATTTTATTTTCAGTTGCTTGGGGACAAGCAACAATTTAAGTTTGGTGTTGTGATGAGCGGATAATTTATACACTTTTTGGCATTGTTTTTAGTATGTTTTTAGTAGGATCTAGTTACTTTTAGGAATGTTTTTATTAGTTTTTATGTTAAATTCACATTTCTAGACTTTACTATGAGTTTGTGTATTTTTTTGTGATTTCAGTTATTTTCTGGCTGAAATTGAGGGACTTGAGCAAAAATCATATTCAGAGGTTGAAGAAGGACTGCTGATGCTGTTGGATTCTGACCTCCCTGCACTAAAATTGGATTTTCTGGAGCTACAGAACTCCAAATGGTGCGCTCTCAATGGCGTTGGAAAGTAGACATCCATGGCTTTCCAGCAATATATAATATTCCATACTTTGCCCAAGTTTAGACGACGAAAAAGGGCATTGAACGCCAGTTCTACGCTGCAGTCTGGAGTTAAACGCCAGAAACACGTCACGAACCAGAGTTGAACGCCAAAAACACGTTACAACTTGGCATTCAACTCCAAAAGAATCCTCTGCACGTGTAAACTTCAAGCTCAGCCCAAGCACACACCAAGTGGGCCCCGGAAGTGGATTTATGCATCGATTACTTACTTCTGTAAACCCTAGTAGCTAGTTTAGTATAAATAGGACTTTTTACTACTGTATTTACATCTTTGATCAGTTTTATGCTATCTTAGACGTTTGGGGGCTGGCCATTCGGCCATGCCTGGACCTCATCACTTATGTATTTTCAACGGTAGAGTTTCTGCACTCCATAGATTAAGGTGTGGAGCTCTGCTGTTCCTCATGATTTAATGCAAAGTACTACTGTTTTCTATTCAATTCAACTTATTTCGCTTCTAAGATATCCATTCACAGCCAAGAACATGATGAATGAGATGATTATGTGACGCTCATCATCATTCTCACTTATGAACACGTGCCTGACAAACACTTCTGTTCTACATGCAAACAAGCTAGAATGAGTATCTCTTAGATATCTAATACAGAGGACCGAGTCCGAGATATTAGAATCTTCGTGGTATAAGTTAGAACCCATGGATGTCCATTTCTAAGATCCGGAAAGTCTAAACCTTGTCTGTGGTTGACGTTGGGATTTTTGCCAGTAAAGAATGTCATAAAAACAGTCGCGTTGTAGATATAGTCTCTAAACCGACAGAAATCCCTTCGTACAAATGTTTTGGTTGTCACAAGTAACAAACCCCTTTAAAAAATTGATAACCGAGTATTTAAACCTCGGGTCGTCTTCTCAAGGAATTGCAGGGAGGTGTTCTTATTATTGATTATGAAAAAGTGTGTTTTCGGGGAATGTTGAGTTTGGGCAATGGGCACAGATATATTTAAATGACAAGTAAAATAAATAAATAACTGTAAACTAGACTCTTGGCAAGGTATTATAACTGGAAGTCCTATCCTGGTTATCATTATCAATTGTAATGAGAATTGGATTTTTCTCCCACTTGTTAACCTCTAACTATGAAGGTAAGTTAAGTGGATGAATTAATTCTGATTCCTCAGGTCCTAGTCTTTCCTTGAGAAAGGCTAGAGTTATTGGAACTTGAATTAATGAGATGAAGAAATCCAATTTTCAATCAACAATGAGTTTGATAACTCAAGTGTCTCCAATGACTCAACCAAAGCCAAAAGGGAAGAGAATCTACTTGAATGAAAATAACTTGGATAAACACAGAACATTAACAAATTAAAGAGAGCAATCATAAGTCTGAAATACCTCAAATTATATTAAATAAAATATTTAAATCATAACATGGAAAAGTTCATAAATTAAATTGGGAAAATGAATAAAAATAAAGAACCTGGGATTGAGAGTCACTCCTAAAACTAAGAGAAATCCTAAATCCTAATCATAAGAGAGAGGAGAGAACCTCTCTCTCTAAAAACTACATCTACTCCTAAAATTGTGAATGTGAAAAGCCTCTCTATGAATGGATGCAGTCCCCCACTTTATAGCCTCTAATCTGTGTTTTCTGGGCTGCAAACTGGGTCAGAAACAGTCTAGAATTCGCTGGTTTCGAATTTTGCCACGCTGGATTTCCGTCACTGCGACGCGGCCGCTTGGATCACGCGGTCACGTCGTCTAGCGTCAGGGGAACTATAGCATATTATATATCAAATCGAAGCCCCGGACGTTAGCTTTCCAACGCAACTGGAACCGCGTCGTTTGGACCTCTGTAGCTAAAGTTATAGCCATTTGAGTGCAGAGAGGTCAGGCTGGACAACTTAGCAATTTCTCCAACTTCTCGCATTCCTTCCACTTTTGCATGCTTTCTTCCCATCCTCCAAGCCATTTCTGCCTTATAATATCTGAAAACACTTAACACACATATCAAGGCATCTAATGGTAATAAGAGAGGATCAATCAAAGCACATAATTAGAAAGGCAAATGTAAAACCATGCAAATAATATGAATAAGTGGGTAAAGAGTTGATGAAATCCACTCAATTGAGCACAAGATAAACCATAAAATAGTGGTTTATCAGTGGTATTCCGAGTAGGATCTGGGAAGGGATGGCTGTGACGAACTTCAAACTCGCGAGTGCTGGGCGTAGTGACAGACGCAAAAGGAGGGTGAATCCTATTCAAGTATGATCGAGAACCTCCAGATGATTAGCCGTGCCGTGACAGAGCATTTGGACCTTTTTCACAGAGAGGATGGGATGTAGCCATTGACAACGGTGATGCCTTACAGAAAGCTTGCCATGGAAAGGAGTAGGACTGGTTGGATGAAGACAGCAGGAAAGCAGAGGTTCAGAGGAACGAAAGCATCTCTATACGCTTATCTGAAATTCTCACCAATGAATTACATAAGTATTTCTATCTTTATTTTCTGTTTATTTATTTATTATTATTCAAAAACTCCATAACCATTTGATATCCGCCTGACTGAGATTTACAAGATGACCATAGCTTGCTTCATACCAACAATATCCGTGGGATCGACCCTTACTCACGTAAGGTTTTATTACTTGGACGACCCAATGCACTTGCTGGTTAGTTGTATCGAAGTTGTGACAAATTATGAATTAAGATTAGAGCACCAAGTTTTTGGAGCCATTACCAGGGATCACAATTTCGTACACCACACACATATCAAGGCATCGAATGGTAATAAGAGAGGATTAAAGTTAGCAAATTTAAGGCCAAAGAAGCATGTTTTCAATCATAGCACAAAATTAGGAAGGAAAATGTAAAACCATGCAATTAGTATGAATAAGTGTGCAAAGACTTGATAAAAACAACTCAATTGAGCACAAGATAAATCATAAAATAGTGGTTTATCACCGTGCGTGCGCGTCGATCCTCGCTGGTCAGCTCCTTAGTTTCTTGTGTTCCTTCCATTTTTGCAAGCTTCCTTTCCATCCTCTAAGTTATTCCTGCCCTATATAGCCTGAAAACACTTAACACACAGATCACGGTATCGAATGGTATAAAAGGAAATGAAAAATATACAACTTAAAGGCTTAGAAAGCAAGTTTTCAATCATAGAACAAAATTGGAAAGGATTTGTAAAACCATGCAATTTGTATGAATAAGTGTGCAAAGAACTGATAAAAACTACTCAATTTAGCACAAGATAAACCATAAAATAGTGGTTTATCAGAGTACATGCCTTTTTGTATTCATCCATGCATGCGTGGTAACAGGTGGTCAACAATGCGACAAGGATGCAGTTAGCCATGGATCTTGTGACGGGTAGGCATAATGCCAAAATAAATGAAGTGACTCACATGGCCGAAGAGGATTGGGACTGAAAGATGAGGCGGTCGGCTAAGAAGGATTCAAAGACATTTGCAGATCCACCTAGTCTCAGCATGTCCTTTTGAGTCGAGCTGTTACCCAACATAGCATGGTCATGGGAGTTACCTCTTTTGGAAGGGCATACTAACAACTTGTTAAGTCCTATGCACACAAGGCATCCTTTTGAGAGTCTTCCCTTCAGTCTCAATCACGAAGAAGCTCTATGCAATTGACGATTATTTTGAGTGAATGTATTTTTTTGGTTTCATGGACACGTGCAGCTGCCAATTATTTTGTATGCCAATTATTTTGTCTGAATTATATTTTGTTTCCTTGGACACATTAGTGACTAGCTGATTACGTTGTTGCGTACTTAGTATCACTCCATGTTATGTATTGTTTTGTTCCATGATCACATATAAAGATGTACTAATTAGTTCATTCTCAATGCCTCATATCCAAATCTTTTTAGCCACCTCAGACTTATCAACATCTATTGGTACATCCGAAAAGCATGAGCCAAAAAATAAGCCAATTCCAACTTAGTTATATTAGTTGGGTACTATGGGTTACCAGGATAGTACGCTCCATGGAGTACAACATCTATAATAATATCACAGTTAAACATGTTGATTTTAATTTGTCGGTGAACATAACAGCATAACAGTGAAGGGAAAAGATGAATAACTTCACTCCATTGGGACGAGGGAATAAACTCCCATTTCTAATTATAACTCAACAACATAAGATTGATACTGCAGTTATACATGTAAAATGATAAAACCACACATCATCCATCCTTGCTCACCTTCTGCAAGCCGCTTAACATAATTAAAAACTAGAAACAAAGTAAAGTTGGTAGTAAACTTTTCACATGGTCTCACAATTTACAATCATATATCCCTCTCATTGGGACATCCTTCTTCGTAGGAAACATTATTTACAAATCACACAACACAATACCCATTACATATGGGAGAAAAGACTAATAGATGTTAACACTTTTGGCTTCAACCATAGACGTCAGAGTATCCTGTTCAGCCTGAGTACCATCCTGATCAGCTGCATATTCAGAATCACAAAGTCATGTTTATATTGGCTGTAGAAAAGCGCATATTTCTAATGTCTCCAAGTACACATGCAACAATACCACACCTAATTCCAAACAGAATATGACTATCATGACATCACAACCACAAGAAAAAGTGACATGCAACAATTTGGCACTAGTCTTAACGCCTTATCGTTATCATTGCACTGTGCGTCAGCCGCTGAAGTTTGTGTTGGGACATAATTATTTGCTCCAACACCCAGCATATCCATGTTATAAACCTCGATATGGCAAGCCTTGTCTTCATTTGTGCATTGAGCAACCTCATCATTGTAATTAGTCCCAACTACGGCGTCGTCACTGAACTGGGATGATCGGGAAAAATAACAACGATTGTCACAACATACCTATAACGGATTTATGCATAGATTAGTCATATAATAACAAGCTACTTCCCCATGTTGTTCACAACACTTTCAATATGTCCGTATTTTCTCAAAACACGAATCAGTGTGACTGCAACGCAACCAACAATAAAAGTAGTGGGATACCCAACACAAATCACATACTACAACTCACATAAGAATTTTAAATTAGACATAATTTCACTAACTTCTTCGATGTGGTTGAACATTTTAATCTCCTCCAATGCATCTAAGTCGAAACCAGCTGTGCATCCATCTTCCATTTCCATCCCATGACTAGTTTTTTTTCCTGGACAGCGTCTCTTCATGTGACCAGGGTTCCTACATTCGGTACACCGTCTTTTGCGCCCCCCGACAGTTCTGGGTTTTTGGAGCTCCCTTTGTCCGCACAGCCACCGAATCACGAATCACTCCATCACCCTTGGTAGAAAACACATTGTCCTCAGTTGCAATGTAACCCTCCAGGTGGATACAAAGATTACGTATTCCTTTCATTGCCGTTCGATATAGATCATACTTCTGTGACCCCAAAAAGAACAGCCAATGGCAAGCCGAATGAAGCGCACCATGACGTAATAAGCAGGCCCGGTCAGCACCGTCATCTATCTTCTCTTCATATGCTTCAAGTGCCTTGGCATTTTTAGTCCATCGCTTGAGAACTAATCCGTCCAAAATGTTAGGAAGGTGCTCATGCTTCATGACGAAAAACATGTGCTTGCAGGGATAGCCATGTTTGTTCCAAAAGTTGCAGCCACATTTCATTCTTCCCATATTCTTATTGTATAAAACTACGATCTCTCTTTCGGGTTGCCCATACTCATCGATAGTGTAAATCTTCGTAGTCAAAGACCTTTGTAATCTAACCAGATTGACCGATGCGACACCTACGATCTTGTTTCAAACATCCCCGAATATTGCACGTGTATAAACACTCACAGCGTATCGCTCTAGTGACTCCAAGCTTGTCGGCATCACCGGAATGCTATCAATTGATCTAAATTGCGCCAACAACTCGTTGTTTCGATAGTCACGGACCATCAGTTCCATTTTTGAACAAGTTCAAGCATCCCATGCTTCGACTGAAGGAAGTTCTTTGCAACACTATTTATACCTTCACAACTTGACGTCACTCTTATACCAGTACAAAATTTATCCCTCAGGTACGCATTTGCCCACATCTCCTTCTTCCCAAATACCTGATTTGCCCAGAGGCTATTTTGCAAACTAAACTCCTCAACAGACTAGCTCCATTCCATCAAGAATTTGTTAACTGCAATGTCTGCATAAAGCCACCGATTAAATCGTGCGCGCAATCCTGCATCTTTTACATTCGACGTGACATTCTTCTCAAAGTGCCACCCACACAACTGATGCGTTGCTCTAGGGAATACCACTCTCACAGCTTTCCACATTGCTTCATCACCATCGGTTACAACCACATATGGCATCTTTTGGCACATTACCTCCAACAGGCTCTTCAATAGCCAAGTATATGACCCTATCGTCTCATCCAACACTAGCCCAAAGCCGAATATCGTGGTCTGTTTGTGATTGTTTGATCCTGAGAAAATAACCAGTGGTCTGTTGTACTTATTTTTTTTTTTTTTGTAAGTCGATTCGAAAGCCAGAACATCTCCAAAATATTGGTAGTCCAACCTACTTCCCCCGTCGGCCCAAAACATATTTGCAAGCATTCTATCCTCGGTCAAATTATACCGTGCCATCAGCATAGGATCCGCCTCTGCCTTTCCTTCTAGGTATGCTATCGCAGATTCAGCATCTTCGTCAACAATTTGCTCGCGCCTTTGCTTGTCAATATAATTGTACGCGTCCTTCTTTAGAAATCCTACCAATGAATACCTACCCACCAATCCTGCCATATATCGCATTGTTTTTGCCGTCGATATCCCGCACTCACAGAATCTATCAATTTGCGCTTTCGCCCCTTTAGTCAATGACCTATACTTTGGGATTAGGTGCACCATTACCTGGGGAGTCAATTCATGGTTGTTGTTGTTGTTGATCTTCCTTACTCGCCATACGGAAGCACTCTTATCTAGGTGAACAGAAAACTTTGCCTTGCAATTTGTTCTCGTCTCAGGTTTATGTACTCGCATCCTATCCAGTCTATTATAGTGCTTGGGATCTCTGAGTCCCTCCTTATTACAAAAAAAAACCTCCTCTTCCTAACGTTTCCATCATCGTCCCTTCGTGAGTCCCCTTTTCGGACACCGAACCCATGATACCTACCAAAATTTTTGTAGAACTCATACGCATCATCATCAAAAGTCTTTTGCATAATATCTTCAATAGTCAAACCCTCAACATCTCCAACATCCAAACACATTTGACTCTCTGATTCACTTCCAATAGTATCATTCAAAATGTCCTTCGCCACCGCCTCATCACAACGCCCGTTTTCTTCATTATTTTTCCCCTCACCACCATTGTTATGCACCGCATCCATCTACATTTCAGAAAATCAGAATCTTCAAAATCCATCAACTTAAATAAATTTTTTATATTATCTTATCATTTTAATTGAGATATTTAAATAGATGTTATTATTTAATTTTATAATAAAATAAATATTTACGGACTAAAATAAAAATAACATATAAAAATTAGCAAAATATATTTTCATATCAAAAGCAAAAATAATATATGAAAACTATATCAATATATACTTTATTAAATTATATTATTTATAACTTTTTTGGTACTCAGAGTATTCTTTTACTTAATACTATTTTAGACTATAAATTTTAATTATTTATGACTTTATTATTAGTTATAATTAGTTTTTTTTATTTATTTTGTTTTTTTAATGGATCAATGATTCATATTATAATAAATTTATCATAACAAATTAATATACAATAATTACGCTTACAAATTTTAACAGAACCAAATAAAAAATAAATACAAACCCGAAAATAAAAATTTTACTAAAAAATTAAAATTATATATTTAAAATATCTGACCAGTAAAGAGACTACCAACAGGAAATAAAGGGTAGAATTGATTATAAAAAATAAATTTAATCCTAACGTTAATTTTCTAACGCAGAAGCAGCAATTTATAATTCCTTGTAAAGACACGTTTACTTTGGCGTTTAGACCAAAAAGGTATCCAAACACAAGGAGGATGCGTTGAATGCACTCAAACGTGCTTCTCTTCTTTCTAACGCTAAACCAAACACAGCCATAGCCAAATTTCTAAAAAAAGCCAAAAACACATGCAAAGTAATCACAAATCACAACAACAATGGCTAACAATTTCAATAACACGCTAAAAAAATTAACAACCATAGTACCTAACGCAAACCCCATTCTCATACACAACATCAACACCACATTCACTCGTGTACATCAACAATAACTACATCAATGAATGTAATAACAGCTCTTACCACAAAAATACTTTAATTAGAGAAAATAATCACTTTATTGGTATTCAGAACAAGAGGACAATACCATCAGTGGTAACCAGCACAAAAACCAATACAGTCAATGACCAATAAATTCAATTTCAGAAGCTCAGCCTTCGTTAATATGTTCCAGAACAAGAAGACAATTCCGTCACTCATAATCAGAACAAGAAAACTCGACACTAATATAAATTTTAGAATCTCAACTTTAATTATTTATTTTCCAGAAATTTAATTATTTTCCAGAACAAAAAGGCAATACCATCACTAGTAATCAGAACAACAATCGAATTAATAATCAGAAGAGTAATTTTAATTTCAAAAACTCAGCTCTAATTAACTTTTTCCCGGAACAAAAGTACAATACCATCTCCTATAACTAGAACAATAACCAAAATAATAATCAGAAATAAAGAACCTCCGCAGTAGGGACTGGCTGAATGATAATGCAGAGAAGAAGAAGAACTGGGACACCAGCGCAGAAACAAAGAACCAGATGCGCGTGCCGTAGCAACAGATTTGAGGGACAGCCACAGTAGATGGGCAGCTGGCGACGGTCACAACTGAGCAGGCGACGGACGACGACGACCTTGCCACGCACACGACCGCCAGACGACGACCGACCATGACCTGTAGACGCTTGCGTTGGGGGAACGGAAGGGCCTTCGGCCACTTGGAAACAGGAGGATTGGCAACCGACCACGACGAACCAACCGGCAACAGTCAGACCAAGGGCGGCGCGCTGAGGCTAGGGTTGTATTTTGGGGAGAAATAACGCTGAGACTCAGGAATCAGGAATGAGGCTCGAGGGGAGGGCAAGGGTTTCCTCTGACTGACGACCATAACTCAGGTCTTCTTCTTTTAACCAAAACGCAAAAAAACAGCGTCGTTTCATCACAGGTGCTTTGGACCCTTGAACCAGAAAGTGACTTTTATTATTTTTATGGCAACACTACTAGACTAAACTAGTATTACAATTCAAAATGCAAAAAAATTCAATTACCTGAGCCCAAAACCCCCATGGCCCAGTAACACAGGTACTGGATCTGCCCATATTACTACTTAATATAAACACTTCAATTACGTTAATTAATACATTTAGGCCAAATAGAAAAGGGAAACACGATAAGCTCTCTTACCATTACCGCATCAACACAGTGCCTTTGACCAGTCTCCACAAACACGTATTACATTCCAACAGCAAGACATACAGTCCGCATGACATGATGATTATATTGATAAGCACCATAAAACTTCTCAAGTTTGATTATCTCACAAATTAACATTACATTTTAAAGTTAACTAAACCCTACAACTCACAGATCTCACCAACTCTATAGTATCCTAAAAATAATAACATAATCAATGCGCGCACAGACACATACATACAAGTCATGGGAACTTACTTTATATTATGTCTCGACCATGTCGTCCACCTCATTAGCCATGTCTAGGTGGTCGTGGCAGTCCCCTAAAACAACCTTTAATGTTGTAAGGGGAGGATGGACCTCCCTCTGTCCTTGACCAAGAGTCATATGATATATGTACAAAAGAAAAATAAAATTATAATTGATGGTTTATTTGCAGTGACGGATCCAGAAAATTTTAATAGTGGGGCAATATATATATATATAATAATTTTTAAAATGAAAATATTATATGTATATAAAAATTAGTTATCAAATTATTTATTAATCATTATGTATTTATATATAAATATATATATTATTTAATTTATTTTTAATGTGTATTTTTTATTTCACTATATATACACAGGTAGTTATTTTCGATGTAAATATAACATGATTAATTTTTATAATATCTAATTTTACAAATTAAAACACTAAAATAATCATTTATAAATAGGGTAAAGTATATTTTTTGTCCTTAAAGTTTGACAAAAGTTTTAAAAATATCCCTAAGTTTTATTTTGTTTCAATTTTGTCCCAAAAATTTTCTATTTGCATCAAATATACCCCTGACAGCTAATTTTTCAAAAAATTTAAGATCGATTCAACAACAATTTCATAAGAACAACCCCTCAACACAAGCAAATCAAGCATATTTTCATGCATTATTGTTATATTAGTCTTAAATTTTTTAAAAATTTAGCTTCCGAGAGTATATTTGATGCAAATCGAAAACTTCTGTCTAAGACAATAAAAATCAGTTATGACTAATATTATTTTAAGTTTTATTGTTTAACTTGGTTAGACTTAGTTCATAAAAAGAGTTGGATGTATAGTATTTCTTTTACATATATATAAGTAAATACTTATTTAAAAATTTACTTCTTATACAATTAGAAGTCAATTCTTATTGAGATTCATAGTTGAAAAAGTTCTTTCAATTAATGTAGTTACAGAAAAAAAAATTAAAACTAATATAAAACAGATAAATAACACTCTTTCAAGTTGATTTCTAAGAAAAAAAAATACAAATTTCATTTAAATTGAGAAATGATCATTTTAATGACATCTAATATGAAATTTTTAAATTGACTATGAAGTACCAAAAGTTGAGTAAAAAATTATTGTGGAGTCAAATTTAATAATTTAGTGGGGACAAATAAATATTATTATTATATACTAATCAAAAAAATTTCAAATCGTAGTGGGGGATTACTCTAGTTTACTAGAGACATCGATATCCTTTTTTTAGCTCGATGGAAATTTGATTCTTTTCCTAAAGATTCTTTCAAATAGAAATAGAGAACGAAGTAACTAGAAAAAACAAACGTATATTTGTAAAATACTCCTTTTCTATAGGGATCATCTAAAAAGCAAGGCGTTTTCAATGTATTCATACAGAAAGGCTGACATAGATGTTATGGGTTAGCGGAATCTTTTTCCCGTGTTCCATATTTCTTCTTTTCTGAATCCCTTCCGTAAAGGAGCCGAATGAAACAAAAGTGCGATTGCCCCACACTCATGTACATACTTCCGTCTCTGTTTATTTGCTATCCCAAAATTACAATTAGATTGGAAAAACAAGAAAAAAAAATCATTAAGAGCTAAAATTATTGATAAGTCAATAAACAAAAAAATTGAATATAATGTTAAAATCTTTATAAGAATCTATAGATTTATAGTACCTTCTACATATATGCTAGATTCAGAAATGAATTTCATAATAGAAAATAATTTTCTTAAACTTTGTCCTCTATTTATTCAAAAATTAACGTATATAATTTTTAAGGCTCCATACGATTTACTAGTAAATCAATAATCAACCCAAATAAAACACCCATAACTTACTACAGATGACATCTTAAAATACAAAATTTTAGCTGTATTATAGGCATACTACTTACATTTTTATTTTCAAATATATACTAAAGAACAATCTAAAAAAAAAGGAACTTTTAGATGAAGTTTGCATAGAAAATCTTTTAGATGCAAAGAATACGAATAACGAATTATTAAATATATAACTAAAATATCCTACAAAGTAGGTAAATGTTTCAAAATTCCATACTGATCTGTTAGAGATAGAGAAAATTTTTTATCACAATGTAAGGATCTTCTTGAAATGGGATAATTAGACCAAGTAAAAGTTTATATTTTACACTAGCATTTTATGTTGAGAATAATAATAATAATCATTAATTATAAAAAAAAAATAAATGAAGCAATCATAGAAGATGCATATAAATTACCAAAAAAAGAGTCAGTTCTAGAAAAATTAAGAGTGAGACTAGGTTTTCATCTCTCAATGCAAATCAAGATGTTGACAATTATGCTTGGACAAGGAAACAAAGAAACTAACCGTCTTTAGATGTCCAACAAAATAACTTACAAGAGTACCTTTATATGAATGAAATGTATTTTCATTTGGGCTAAAACAAGCCCCGAGAATTTATAAAAAATTCATGAAAGAACATTTAAAAGATTTAAGTGATTTTATTTTATTTTTTTATATATCAATGATATATTAATGTTAACTAAGCAAGACAAAAATAATTAGTTCTTAGTAAAAAGAAAGCAAAAACAGTAAAGCAAGAAATTGAATTTCTTAGAATAATCTTTTCTACTCAAGGGAATATAAAACTACAAACAAATGTATTAAAAAAAGTTTATTTATTTTTTCATGGAACAGAAGATAGAAAGAAACTTCAAAAATTTTTAAGATGTATAATTATTTTTATTAAAATTCTTAAAAAATATAATAGAATAACCTAAAATAAGTATAAAGAGAGAATGAAATTGGGAACAAATAGACAGTCTACAAGTTCAAAAATTAAAAAACTATGTAAAAATCTACTAGATCTTTATGTTTTAGAAGAGGACGACTATCTAATAGTTAAAATCAAGGTTCTGAATATCGGACCAGCCGGTTCGACCGGTTTAACCACGAACCGACGATGCAAGCGGTTCGGTCCTCTTCAATAACTGCTGGAGAGAAAACCGTTAGAAAACCGGTGAATCGGCCGAAAATCGACTAGTTGGACTGGACCGGTGACCGACCGATTCCTCTAAAACAATAAAACGACGCCGTTTTTAATTGTTTTTAAAAAAAAAAAATGAAACCCGACCTAGACCCACTCGTGAACCACCCCCCTTCTTCCCCCCATTCATTCATCTCAGTCTCACACTCTCACTAATGGTGAACCCTAGCCCTCTGAAGCATTCCCAACCCAGTAGCCGTCCATCGTCGCCAGGGTTCTCAGGTCGTCAGCACCACCGCCGTCGCCTGGTCTCTTCCCCCATTCATTCATCTCAGTCTCACTACACTCGTGAACGGTGAACCCTAGCCCTCTGAAGCATTTCCAGCCCAGTAGCCCTCCATCGTCGCCGCGGTTCTCAGGTCGTCAGCACCACTGCCGTCGCCTGGTCTCTTCCCCATTCATTTATCTCAGTCTCACTCCACTCGTGAACGGTGAACCCTAGCCCTCTGAAGCATTCCCAGCCCATTAGCCCTCCATCGTCACCGCGGTCCTCAGGTCGTCAGCGCCACCGCCGTCGCCAAGTCCTCAGCACCGCCGCTTCTTCCTCTTCCCCGTGTCCGGAACCCAGTCACTCGGCAGATCCTCTTCGTCTTTGCTGGCCTCTCGAACCCAGGTGAGTGACTCCACGTCTTTATCTTCTCTGAACTTCTTCTTCAATTTTTGTTCCATAATTCTTCAATTCATCTTGGGTCTTGGGTCTGCGTTCTTCGTTCTTCGGTCTTCTTAGTGTATGGTTCTGATTTCAGAACACCTAATATTGCTGTTTTAGTGTTTTGCTGCTTTGTAATTGTTAATTTGTTACTCTATTCTGTTTTTGTCAAGCTGAATATGCAACCCTCTGCACCAAATTGTGGGAGATATTAATGGGCAAGTGGGGCTGCACCAAATTGTGGCTTTCAGTTAAGGGGGCTATGCCATTGGATGAAGGGTTGGCAATTAGATTCAATACATCTAATGTGATCAAGTGGAAGGAAGCAAAACTGCAAAACAAAACTAGGGGTTGCAAAATACAAAAATAAATTGAAGGTAGCTGGTATACATTTAGTTTGATCAATGTTGATTTACTGATTTACTGATTTGAGGTTAGCGAAAAGTTGAGTCTGTGTTACTCTTTCAAGGATTTGAGGTTGAATTTGTGATTTGTGATTTCTTGGATCTTTTGTAATGCTGCTGATTTGAGTTTGGAATTTGTGATTACTGATTAGTGACTTGTTAAGCTGTTGTTGTTAACTTGTTATGCACTTATACTGCTGTTTTGTTATGGAATTATGGCACTGAGTGTTTTGAATTTTGAATTTGTGATAAGTGATTTGTGATTAGTGATTTTGTTATGCTGCTGTTTTGAATTAATTCAGGGGTGATTATTTGTTATGCTACTGTTTTGAATTAATTTAGGAGTGATTAATGATTATTTCTAGTTGTATTGTTGCTGTTTGCACCATTGCTCTTTTCACTATTTAACTTTGTATTTTGATAAGATCATATGGATTTGGTTGACATTTCATATAATGTTTTAAATTTGGAAAATATTTAAGATTTATATTAGACTATAATTATATTTTATGATGTTTATATATAATTTATATATTATTTTATTCTGAAACGGTTCTTCTGGTTGAACCACCGGTTGAACCAGTTAGACCAATGAACCAGTAAACTAGTAACTAGAGCGATTTAATGACCGGTCCGGTTTTTCAAACCTTGGTTAAAACAAATGCTTTAGACATGACTTGATCAGGATGTCTAAAAACAAAGCTCAAATCAAGTGAAAGAAAAGTCTATAGATTTTAAGAATTCTTCAAAAGAACTTCTTTGCAATATATTTTAGGAACTTTCACAGTCACTAAGCATTAATATATAATTCATGAAAAAGAAACTCTAGCCGCAATAAAAACCCTTAAATAATGGAAAATTGACTTCCTTCCAAAAATATTTACTTTGAAAACAAATTCAAGGTATTTAACAGGTTTTATCCAATATACTTAAAGGTTGATTATAACAATGGACGTCTAGTGAGATGACAAATATTTTTATTACAATATTTCATAAAAATTGAATATATCAAAAGTGACAAAAATATTATTGTAGATACTCTAATGCGAGAATGGAGTCAGTGTGTAAATCCCTTAGAAGAAGAAGAAAGACAAAGCTAATCTTAAGCTTAATCAATGCTTGTTGACGTATTAAACAACAAATTTCTTGTATCGATAAAGTTATTGAAGCTATGGAATCATCTAAAAAGCAAGAGGCAAATCCATTAGAGCTTAGTTAAGTTAGCTAAGCATGGTGGAAAAAGTTGAAAAAAAAAATAAATAAATTCTTACAAAAGGTGAAACAATTACAGAAATAGTCGAAATTCATATAAGAAAAAAATATTATGTGATATTTAATGGCCTCATAAAAGGAATTTAAAATGCATGGGAAAAAAGAAGCCATTGATTCTCAATAATCCAGAATCCATAGTCGATGAGGATTTGTCCAGATAAATAGTATAAGAATCTATAAAGAAATATGAACAATTGCATCCCAAGCAAATATTCAAAAGAGCAAAAAACCTCCCTTACAAGTTCGGTGCAAAGAAATAATTAGAAATATTCCAACTAAAGTTGTGATTAATGAACAAAAAAGAGTCTATAGAACAGATCTTAGAAAGACTCTTAATTTACTCCTTAATTGAACAAAAGAAAAAAGAGTAATTTTAGGGTATTACCTTGTTGCTAAAGAACAAATAATAAAGCTGGTCATTTTTCCTGAAGCCTCGTCAATAGATACTTATCAATTTTTTTAATATGGATTAATTGATACAATTTTAATATTTAATCTTTTAAAACATGTTAATTAATTCACCTCTTGATTGATTGATGCAGTTGAAAGTTGGAAGATTTAGAGAACTTATTGGCAAAGTAGCTCCAAGAAATATATCTCTAAATTTTTCGAACAATCAATCCATCTTTAATGATGAAGGACATCGTGAAAATCACTTGATATATTGGTACCACACTAAAATTACTTGATATGGAGGATATTGTTTGGTACCAAAATATAATTACAAGGGCGGTATTTCAAAGAACATAACGAATAATCAAGGAATTCCACACTGTAATTAATTACAAAAGTAGGAATGATTTGTTCATCTCCTACAAAAAGAACAACGAAATTATAGAAAGAGAAATGAAACTTCTAATCAATTCCTGTGCCAGAAACAAACCAACTTCTGTGCCCAAATCAAAAAACCCAATTCCCCAAAAAAAATTCAAACCTCATCAATATATCATAGCTTCTAATGACCATGAAAAGAATGTATAAACAAAAATTTCAATATATATAGCAACTTAAAATAAACGCTTTAGGTTCATATATTATTAAAAAATTTTAATATTATCAACCTCTACATTCCTAAATAAAAAAAAATAATGAGCGATGGAGGAGAGAAAGGTGTGAGCAAGGCTATTACTCTGAGGGTAGAGCACAGTAAGAATGCCTTTGACAAGGAGAACAAAAGGAAAAAGTGTTGGGAGGGGTTGCTTCAGGTGGATAGGAAGATTCTAAAAGGATGGGTACTAGGATTTCCTTTAGAGATAAGGTGGTAGGGTCTTCAGGTTCTAAGGCATTTGTTATGGCAGATTCTATGAAAGGTGAGAAGATGACTGATGACTAGAAAGCAAGGTGATTTAGCACCACCGAAGATAGCTTTCACGATATTTTATATTTGGGTGCCTCCGACTTTTCATTCAATCAAAGTTTACTGTAATGTTAGTGTGATTGAGGTTTATTTTACTGTTGGGTTTGAGTGCATTATTAGAGATAATTCGTAAAATTGGATTAAAAGTTGTACCGAATTACTTTCTTATACTTTGATTTTCAGATGTGAATTATTTGCCATTTGTAAAGAACTGATCTTAGTTTAAAAATGTTGTTTTTGAAAAGTGATTTGTGAGACAAACCGTCTAAATACGTTCTTTGCTACTCAAAATTCTAGAAATTTTAGTGTTTATGCAAACAATGATTTAATAAATAAACTGCATGAGATGCTTTATTGGAATTGGAGAGTTGAGATGAAATTAATCCACAGAACAACTAACTATATAACATACTCTCGCTAAATATGATGTGAATCACCAGGCAGAATATATTAAGTGGCTTGAGCCTTGGAATAATCTTTATAGTTTGCCTTGCAGGGAATTTAGTCTTCACTCTTAGACTAATTTTCCTTTCTTTTTTTTTTTGTAAAAAAAAAAAATTCTACATTCCTGAACTTCTACTCTAATATACGATAATTTAAATTTGTGGGACAATGCTGTGATGTATCAAACAAAATTTAGTATATCATTCACTAAAATAATTTAATATTTTAAATTTGATGTATAATAGATGTTTAGTGCATGATTAAATGTTGCGCTAATTAATAAACCATTATTAATATTATAGCAACAAAAAATTTGAATAATATGTCTGAATATTAAATTATGACGCCCAAGTAAATCAGATCGATCTTAATTAGACAACTTTCAAACTTTGGTTTAGACTTTCTTTACCAAAGTCAGCAATTTTTTAGTATAGCCAAACCCCACATATATACGTCTTAACAACTGTTTTTCTCCAACTTGAAAACACTTCTATCAAGTAATATAATAACAAAATGGAAAAGAAACGTAACACTTTCAAGTGTCAAGAGCAAATTTTGAATTCTTGACCATACAGCTCAGAAAAGTCATATATGCATGAGGTTCTAAATCAGTATATACATATGTAAAGCTATGATATAAGTTATTAATTTATTATCAAGTGGTAATAATAATAATAATAATAATAATAATAATAATAATAATATAAAGATAAACAAAAACAGGTCAAACATCCATTATGATATGTACAAACATGACTTATGACTATGCATATTACCAGAAAAACAAAAAAGATTTTCTATTTAGGGACAGATAGTAAAAGAAACAAAATCACGTGTGCACTTGAAACATTTCCACCAACTCCCTCATTCTAATAATGTGTGTGCGCCATCATTTTACTATATATTATAAGCAACTTGCCATTCTTTGTGCAGATTGCAATTTGGGAGCCTCTAATAATTCAACCAAAGTACAAAAACCATCACACACCGACTATCTCTTTTATTTAACTAAACAAAGTAAGTCCTTTTGATTAATGTTAATCGAATAAACTCCAGGCCAGGTTATCTCTCAATTTAATCATTGTAATATTTAACTCCATTGGGAAAAAAAGGTAATTCATTGATTAGGTTATTATTATTATTATTATTATTATTATTATTATTATTATTATTATTATTATTATTATTATTATTATTAAAGTAACAATACTTTTAAAAGATTATTTCAAAGACAAAAGTATCCAAGAAAAATCATGTTCAAACAAAGTTACGCATAAAATAGTAACAATTCATTTGGTATGACAAAAAACTCAGTTCAAGGGACAAATTTATCCATAAAAATCTTGAAAAACTATCTACGCTTTAGCTAGAGTTATTTTTCAAATTATGCCATATATATATATATTTTGGTAAAAGACGGATTGTTTAAATAAATATTTTATTTACTGATATACGAGATAAATCACTTTTGTTTAAACTATATCTCTAGTGCAAATAAGATATATGTAAAATTTTCACTGATCATATCTTGTTTAAACTATATCTCGTTTGCATTCGAGATATGACTTAAAAAAAGACTTCTCTTATTTATAGCGTAAACGAGATAAGTGTATTTATTTTGTTTACATTGTAAATGAAATAAATAATGGATATTTACTTATCTCGTTTACATTGTATCGAAGATAAATAATGGAATAAATACCCAAATTGTTCTCTAAGAAATTTTATATCGGATACTTTGCTCCCAACAAATTTTTATTCTAAAAAAATCCTCAAGAATTATTTTTGTCGAAGAGCATTGTCCTTGCATCATTTTAAAAGGAACTGATTTGTGTTAGAGTGTATTTTTTGAAGACCTAATTTTATTATAATATAACTTTTTAAGAATTTGTTTATCCAATACACATGAAAAATTTGATTTAAAGCGATTTAGGGACCAATTTGTCCAATCAGAATAATTCTCTGAGACTTTTAGGAAAAAAAAATTTGTTGAAAATTAAAGGGTCCAATCTAAAATTTTTTTAGGGACTAAATTGAATATTTACTCTAAATAATGAGACAAAATGACAAATTGATAAATATCTTTTAGATTACATATTTGATAAATAAAATATTTAATTTATTTATTTAAAAAATTCAGTAGAAGACGGATTAGATTTTTAATTTTCATATAATCTCAAGATTAAGGGTTCAAGTTGTAGAATTAACCCAGATGCAATTATCACATTCCACCAATAGATGGAATCTTTATTCGAACTCGTTAAGCTGTTAACACTGTGATACTTGTGCACTAGACTACCTTTAATTAATTTTATTGATAAAGGACGAAATTGGGAGTTTACAATATAATTTGTTACTATATTTTCATTGAATTTTAGCTCTGTAAATTGTAGGGAAGCACAATGCAAAAACGAATTTCACTTCTTTCATATCAACTACTTTGATCTCAATTGTGGACAACACATATCTGAATATTTATTGGGGTGGGGGAAAACAATCAGCCAGGAACTGAAAAAATAATGGTACAGAAAATTCATGCGAAACTGAAAAGATATATCAACAGATGAACAGATATCATCATCTCCAAACGGTTTGTTTTGTCGAATTTTCGGAATTTACATAACTCAGATGAACTTCTTGTGGCAGAAGATGATACTTAATCTTAAGATCCTCAAGAATTTTCTTTAACTCCAAGAGTAATTCAGATCTTCTGCTGCTCTTATCCCCATAATTCTGAAAGTTTATGGTGTGATTAACATTTAGTCCCATTTTCATCTTGTCTACATTCTCAATATCTTTAACCACCACGCTATGGTTCGGACCCCAATGCTGCGGCTTGCTCTCCAAGTATCTAAAATGATTTTAAGCAAGAACATCAAAATTTCTAGTAGTGTACTAATATTAAAATCTAGAAATAGAGATAGAGCAAGGTGAGTACTTACGATTTTATTCTTGACTTCAGAGCTGCGATACTCTCAATTGGTGTCGACATATCGACAGAAAATTCGATTGATTCGCTCATTTCTGGACTCCTGTAGAAGTTACTGATAGGCTTGTTTGCTAGAACTGAATTTGGATATGAAATCTTTTCATTGTCATATCTCAAGAAGATTGTAGTTAGTATGTTCATCTCCTCAACAGTCATCTGTTAAGTTTTGATGTATCAGTCAGATTAATTTTATATTTTCAGATTTTATAAAGAAAAAGTGAAAATAAAAAAAAAATATTTTATTGCCTATTTGTCTGTTTTAATTTCTTCAGAAAAGTCATGAAAACAAAAATAAGGTAATTGGAAAAAGGAAATGGATATCGAAATGGAAACAGAAACCAAATAGGTCATAAAAGAACTGGTGGAGTTGTAGAGAACTACCTGAACACCATCGATGACACAACGATCGCCAACATCAAATGGATGCCTCACGAAAACAAATATAATAGCTTCAAAGACAGTCTTAGCTGAGTTACCAAATATAAACGCCGCGAGTAAAAGCTGAGATGTAATAAAGAGAAGAACATGGGTTGTGAGGAACCCCATTATAAGCAACCAAACAATGATGATCACAATAATGATGAGCACGGAAGCAAGCAAGTTCAAATCATCGACAGCTGTTTTTGTATCATTTAGCGAATGCACAAGGGATTGACGCTCTTGGTAGACTTTCACCTGCAAATTACAAGAATCGTAATTTATATGTGAGCAATCAAACCTGTAGCATGGAACTAGGTAATAAATTGATGGTTGGAAGAAAGAAACTTAACATACTCATGCTCTTTAAGACAGTTTAATGTGTTTAGCCTTATGCAAAATCATGGTTTCACCTTCTTGGATTAAATTACCTTATTGTATTATTATAGTTATGAATACATTACTACATGCCAAAATTTTCAGCGGATGTTAAAAAAAATTGAATTCTGTTCTAGTGTTCTGTAAATCACCAAATTGAACCGAGAATAAATGAAGAAAGAATACATATATATCAGAGATTATACCAGCCAATTCTTGAGAGACTTCCTCTTGATTCTTCCAGTTGCAACTGCTCCTTCAAATAACGGAAGCAGGTTTTCAACTTCTTCATTGGTCATGAAGCGCAATAGGTCTTCCTTCTGAATGTACCTAATAAATTTGAAGATCAAATAAGATGAACAAACAAGGTCCAGGGAAAATGTGAAGTAAAATATTGCAGAAAATTTTAAGGAGGTCAGTGATTTTACTTGCTTCCTGGCTTGGCTACATTGCTGAAAATTCGATATGCTGCTGCCTTTGCTTCCAACTCACTAGTAATCTCACTATCTATCTGCTCATTCTCATCTTCATCAACACTCTGCGGCAGAATCGTGGTCAATCCGGAACTCTTTATCACATTGATCAATCCTTTCATAGTCAAAGCAGAAACTTTCTCTTGTTTCATTTTCTTGAGCTTGTCCACATCAATGACCTCTTCTTTCTTCTCTTCATTCCCATTCTCCCTAACCAAAGTCTTAAAACTCAACCGGCCGCTACTCGAATTCTTTCCCACATTTTCCGCAATTTCCATCAAGGGAGGCCCTGAAAGGGTCCGAAGAATGTATTGATGAAAAATCGACTCTTGAATCCGGTTGAAAAACCTAGCCGATTGGAAATGCGAAGCTAGTAGCTTAATCAGCAACATTTTCGCCAACCATAGAGCTGCCCCAATAAGACAAGATGCAAGAGATCTTGTAATGTAATCAAGAACCCTATTAACTCTTCTCGATCTCTTAACCCCATGATTGAAAATCAAACCCCATGCCATAAGAACAATGCCCAACCATAAAAATGCTTGAACACTCTTCTTCACACCATAAACAAAATACAGAACCTTCTTCTTGAACAAGAAATTCCTTTCAATCAAGAAAACCATAACATTTATAAACCACCCAGTGACAAGTCTCCCACAGAGGATAACCAGTGCAAGAACACACCATTTCCACAGCTCCAAGCCCCATATTTCGGAATTTCGCAACCTTTTGATTGCTAAGGATACAATCAAGAACCCAACAACGGAAACAAAACCAAGCCACTCAATCATACACAGGAACTTCCACCTCTTACCAGATCTCTTCTTGCTCACTTCAACGTTTGTGGTCTTGTAAAACTCCTCCTCCTCCTCTTCTTCTTCTTCCATTGGAGTCCCAATCAAAGGGGTTCTTGGGGTAATAGGAACATCCCTTGGAGGTGTGGCATTAGGAGTAGTCTACATTGCACAAACACAAATAGGAGCATTGAATACACGATATGACAAAACACTACAACTTTGTTAAAAGAGTTAGTCACAAATTTAACAAAGTCAAAATTTACGAAAGTGAAAATTTAAGTGCAGTTATTTTCATAGTTGACATGTTTAAATAAATTGGTATTTAAATATACTCAACTATCAACTTCGGTCGAACTCAACTGCACGAGAATCTCTACCATTTAACAAGTTTAGAATAATATACACATTAAATACGGCAATTTTATGGTTTTTTTTTTTTTTTTTTTGGGGGGGGGGGGGGTTCACAAATTATTTAAGAAATTTAAAAATAACGGTAATTAAGTCCAATAACCTTTTTGCTGGTGGAAGTCCTTGCGGGTGATTTGAAGCTCTTGATTTGGGTTTTGTCTTCAAGAAAGCTTGCGGCTATTGGATGTGGCGGTTCCACCAATCTGGATTTTGGCTTCGAGAATTCGGAACGACCAACAGAGCGGGTTGAAGTGGTAGCAGTTGGAGATTGAACAGTACTACCGTTTTTTAGACTCTGAAGTTCAGCTGCTAGTTCAACATTTGAAGAATCTACGAAGGCTTTTGAGGGTGAACCCTTCTGCTGAGGAGAATAGGAAATGATGTTTTCGCTCTCGGGAATTCGAAGAACAACCTCGTTCTTTGTCCCTACTGTTCTATGTGCCGCCACGCCTTTTTCCTCTCCGTTCTCCATCACAACTTGAAGATTAAAAACTTCCTCCTCCTTTTTTTTTCTTTTCAAAATATATGTTCTGGTTCTGCGCAACTCGGTTCTTAGATTACTTTTCCTTTTACCTATTTTTTTTGGGGCGGGGGGGTCGGGGACGTGAGAAAGTAGGTGAGAGATGAGAAAATGGGAAGGATAAAGATTAAAGAGGAGAGGATAGCAGAGATTGAAATGGTGAGTGTGTGACGTCTGGTTTATGCATGCGGGGTAAGGACTAAGGACTTAAGGGGGATTCAATATTTTATTTAAATCAAGAGAAATGAGGGGTAGGCTGTTACACCGTACCGCACTCATTCTTGGTTCAAATTTTGTAGTATATTGCCACTAACCACTAGGCAATAAGCAGCCCAATAACAACGAGAATAAAGTCATAAAGATTCTTTCCAGTCAAAATACAAATATGTTTCGGTGAATTTTCTAGTACTTTATTATTATGGTATTTAAATTGTTTAATTTATTTTTTAAAATAAAAAATAAAATATTTAAAATAAAAAATAATTTTTTTTTATTTAAGTGTTGTCCTGTACTCTTGTTGACCATTATTTTTTTGGTGACTTTTTTTTTGTTGATTTTTTTTTACCATTACGAAATATCTATAAGAATTGCTATATTGTAGCTTTATTAGTAGTTTGCAGTGTATTCGCTCATGGATTCAGAAATTTTAAATAGTAGATATAAATATATAAAATATAAGAATAATAAAAAATTTTATATAAATATATTGATAATATTAAAAAAAATAATAATATAAAATTATTTTATTTTTATAATTATATATTTATTATATTTAAAATTATTTGATTATTTTAATAATAGTTAAGAAATACAAAATAAAAAACTTAATACAAAAAATAATTTTGGATTGCTTTGGAATAATTTTTTTATTATTTTCTAAACATTTTTATAAATATATCAAAGTATATAAAATTAAATAACATAAAAATATTAAATAATTTTTTATTTATTTATTAACAATATAGGTATATTAGTAGGTACTAACTTGATTATTAATTTATTTTATAGCTTAAATAATATAATTTCTCCATACTCATCTAAATGATATAGTCTTTTCATACTCTAGTTTACAAAATAAATTTTATTTTAGAGTAAACTACCAAGATAGTAGGCTTAGGATTCGGTGGTTCAGAACCTTTAGACCACTTAATGGTCCCATTAGAAAATATGTTTTTAGAGTTTTTTTAACAATTGCTACATAGTCCTCGAACTAATTTTAATTACAAATTAATCCCATATATTTTATTTAATTATAGAAACTGTTTTTTATTTTATAAATTATTATTTTATCAATTATCTATTATATTTATTAATAATCAAATACAAAAACAACAACCAATTATATCCTCCATTGATCCTAATAAAGCTTTTGGCCATTCCAATCCATTAAAATATTAAATTTGATCTCGTGACGTTTGTCCATGGCTTCCAAATCGTGTTTCCTTGAAATTCAATCGATGGTTTATCAAAACAATCGATTGAATGATAACTCAATCAATTGGATTACAGTGTATCACAAAACAATCGATTGAAAGTTGTAAGGTAGAATGGTTTTCGCTTAAACCAATCGATTGTTTATACTTTCCAATCGAATGAATGCCTCAAAACAATCGATTGTTTTTGTTACTCAATCGATTGAATTCACGAAAACAACATGGATTTGCCAAATACAATCGATTGGAAAGTGATCACATTGAAGTTTTAGAGAAATTCAATCGATTGGTAATGTAATCCAATCGATTGGAAGGTGATGAAGTTGAATTTTTTTCCAACTTCAATCGATTGGTAATACAATCCAATTGATTGAAATGTGTCATGTGCCTATTTCAATCTTGTTATCTTTTTAGAAATTATCTTATTATTCATCTATCTTATCTTTAAAATTCTATCTTCAATTTTTGCTGTTTTATTTTGATGTAGATAAACTAATCTTATCTTTTCCTTAATATTAACATTATAAATTGGTGAATAATCCATCACTAATTATTCAATCCCACCATTGAAGTCGTGTATCATTTTCTTTGATTATAAAAAATTTAATTGTTTTTCTTTGGAACATCCATCTACTCAATATCCAATTTTTTTTTAATTTTTTATCCGTCTATTTAATATCCACTATTTCTTCATCGTTAATCACCGTTGCAGCAATCAGCAAAGGTCCAATCAAGTTTTTCATTGTAGTGTTAAAAAAATAAACCATCGTTTTGATTACAAAATCGAGGTCAGTGAATAGAATCTCTAATTTTGCAATTATTCGTTTCGATACTTTATTCGTGAAATTGATTGTGTAAGGAAAAAATATTTTTTTTTATCTTTTATTAATTCATAGAAATTGAGAAATACTAAAAAGTAAATAGATGTTATTATTTATTATTATTAATTAATTAGCTAGCAATCAGGGACGGACCTAGAGGGGACGAGTAGTGGCCTGGACACCCCAAAATTTTAAGAAACTATACTTATCTATAACAATTTATATTAGGAATACAGAGGGTTGGGTGTCGATTTTTTTCCTATTTTACCCCTATGTTTATAATCTAAAACAACATACTCAATCACGTACTCACGTTCTGTAAATTTTGCATTAACCCATGACAGAATGATGTAACTGCTCGTTAAGATATTCTTATTAGATGTAAATTATTGTTACAAATATTTTTATTAAGATATGTTTTGAAGGAATAAAAGTAGAATAGTTCAATAAGGATTAATTTTTTAAAAAAATAAATTTACACTAATAATTTTTCTCTTCAAATTATTAACGTACTTTTTTAATATACTCTAAGTACCTACACAATATATAATATCAATTAGCATTCAAATTTAAGTTCCAATATTGTTATTAACGAGAGAGGTTTATTAATTTTTAAAAAAATTTACATACAATAAGTTTTGTATCAATATATCATGATTTATTTTAAAAATAATATTTATTCATCTAAGTTATAGAGTGTCTTGAAAAATCATATTTAAATAATTTTTTTATTTTTTAACTATTTTATATTTTTAGATTAAAAATTTTGAATTTTTTTATTCAAGCTTTATTTTTATATTTTATTTTAACTGTCTTATTCAAAACTATTAATATGAATTTTTATTTTGTAGGATAAATAAAAAGATGAGATTTTTTTAATAAATTAAATTATTGAAAAACTTACTTATTATAAAAGAAGTTAAGTATATTTCTTGATTATAAGAATACATATAATTTACTTTTGAATGTAATCACAATAAATATAAATTTATTCAATTTTTTAAATTTTACATTAATTATTAAAATTATAACATAATGAATGTACTCCTATACAAATTTATTCTTATTTTTGTGCTTTATTTTAATTTTGTTAAACAAAAAAGTTTAAATATTATTTACTTTTAATTTTTAACTTTTACCACAAATAAAAATATATGACTTTGTGTGTATTAAATAATTTTTTTCATTGGACATTTTTAAGATGTCAGGTATATTTACGGACACTGAGATGAATGAGCAATACCAGGAGGACGATGACTTTAACCAACAAGAAGAGCTAGTAAGTGACCAAGATATGATGGATGAACAGAATGAATTCGAACAAGATTTCATATATGAATTTACTGAGGGAGCATTTTTTTCTGAATCTGATATGTCAGAAGATATCCTTGAAGCCGCTTATGCGGTTGACTCCGTGCAAGACATTACAACTTTGAAATTTAGTGAGAATTTTGCGGAGGAAATTGGCAAATACCACTTTTCTACTTTGCAGCTTGCATTTAATTTTTATATGAAGTACTCAAAGTCGAAGGGCTTTAGTGCAAGGAAGAGCAAGACCTTCAAGAATAGTACTGGCGAGATTTACAAACAAAAGTTTGTATGTCATAGGCAAGGATTCAGGATGGAGAAATATTACACGATGGAAAAAAGGCAGAAGGAGCCTAGATTGGAAACAAGAACTGGATGTGAAGTCCAAATGGATGTTAAATTTGTACCAGAAAGTGGAAGGTGGCATATCTTTTATTTCTCTGATGAACACAACCATGATCTATTGGATACACAATTCAGTGCTATGTTGCCTACCCACAGAAAAATGTCAGAGGCAGATATTATGCAAATGATGAACATGCTAAAGTCAGAGATTAGCACCTCACAGATATTTAGTCTTCTAGCTAGTCAAGCAGGCAGGTACGAATTTGTTGGCTATGGTCCCAGAGATATGTACAATGAGATTGCTCAGCAAAGGCGTCAAATTCCTGGTGATGCAGCACGAGTGTTGAAGAAGTTGGAGGATATGCGGTTGAAGGATCCACAATTATATTTCAAGGCATGTCACGATTCAAGAGGTTTGTTACGTAATTTGTTCTGGTCTGATGGGATTAGCCAACTAGACTACCGACTCTTCGGGGATGTTATTGCTTTTGATGATACGTACAAGAAGAACAAGTATAGTTGTCCATTAGTCATATTCAGCGGGATTAACCACCACAACCAAACAATTGTTTTTGCTGCTGCGTTAATTGTAGACGAAACTACTGATACATATATTTAGCTCCTGTGTCAGCTCATGTTTGCAATGAGGGGCAAGGCCCCGACCTCAATTATAACTGATGGGACCATGGCGATTAGGAATGCAGTGAGAGATGTATTTCCCGAAGTCAGACATAGATTATGCGCTTGGCACCTTATTCGAAATGCAACTAGCAATGTTGAAAATCCATCGTTTACATCTAAATTCAGAAAAATCATGTTGGGAGACTACAAGATTCCCGTGTTTAAGCGTAAGTAGGTTCAGCTTATTGAAGAATTTGGCATTGAGGATAAGCCGTGGGTGATCAACATGTACGAAGAGAAGCATATTTGGGCTACTGCATATCTAAGAGGAAAATTCTTTGCTGGCTTTAGAACTACATCAAGATGTGAAGGTTTACACTCAGTTGTGGGAAGGTATGTGGGGTCGTGGTATGATTTGACAAGTTTTGTAGAGCATTTTCAAAGGTGTGTTGCACACATGCGCTTTAAAGAATTTAATGCTGATTATGAATCTACACGTGGGATGCCCGTCATGCAAACTTGTATAGAGCTGCTAGAGAGATATGCTGCTGAGTTATACACTCATGAGATATTTATTTTCTTTCAGCCATTTCTCCCTAGAGCTGGATCAATGCAGTTGCTAAACATAGATAATACCGATGAAAATTGCATAAAGTACATTGTGTGTAAGCATGGGAGGCCCGATTTTATGTGGACCATTGATTTTCGTCAAGAAGAAATGATCTTCATGTGTACCTGTTTAAGAATGGAGTCATTTGGTATTCCCTGCGAACATATTGTGAAAGTTCTGGTTGACAGAGACATCTGTGAGATTCCCCGGTCATTGGTATTGGATAGATGGACAAAAAAGGTTAAATCAGCACTCAATGATCCAAGTGGGTTCACCAGGGATGCTGTTGTTATTAGTCATCAAAGTACCTTGGTGGAATTTTCTAAACAATTGGCTGCTGTTACTGCTAAAGTACCAGAAAGATATGAAGAGACACGTGACATAATTATGGGATTGTACTCATCTTACAAGGCTGCAGACGAAGGCACTAATCAACCTCAGTCAGGTGTAGCTAGAATTAGCAATCCGTATATGCATCAAACCACTGGAGGCTCAGGCAACCATCTAAGAAGAAGAAGTGGCAACGTTGTAGTGTTTGTCAAATGGAAGGACATAAAAAGATAACATGTCCTTGGCAAAAGGACATTGACAACAACGTTATAGAAAATGAAGCTAACGGTTCGGACGATGGCGACATGTGTACCGAAGTGACGGCTGAGTTAGATAGTGATAATTAGCAACCTCCATAAACTTTAATATTTTTGGGTAGAAAATCAGTTCCGTAGTTGTATTTTTTTTCTCACTATATTAATGAGATTTTATACATTCTTCCAATAGTCGTGCTTATGCTTTCTAGATGTAATAATTGTCAAATAAATACCGGTTAGCGATAACGGGTAAACTGCCCCTCTCCCTTTTTGCTCACTCTCAGTCTCACTCTCACTGGCAAAATCCCTAATTTTTAGGGTTCTGAAAATCGGCCTGGACAGACCGGTCGAACAGGTTTAACTGCGAACCGGTTAAGCACGCGGTCCGATCCTCCTGTAATAACCGTTGGAGATAAAACTGCTGGATAACCGTTAAATCAGATGAGAACCGGTTGGTTGGGTCGAACCGGTTGATCTGTGAACCGCTATAAAAAACGATTCAGACAAAGGTTAAAACCGTCAATTTCCAAAACCGCAATTAAATCGTCGAACTGGCTGGTAACCGGTCGGTCGAACCGAACCGTGACCTGGCCGGTAATTTGAAAAAGGAACAAAATGCTGGCGTTTCATTGTGCTGCACACTAACTAACCCTAACCAGACTCCATCTTCGAGATTCCAAACTCAAATCCAAATCCAGAACGCGCATTTGCCTGAGCCCTCAGTGCCTCTCTCACAATCAGTCCAGGCTCCTCTCTTTGAGCTCCTGGACGTCCGTCCAGCCACTGCCTACTACCGCCGCCGTCGGAACTTCGATTAGCCACCGCATGCTCCCTCACGTCCCCTCCATCGCGCCGCAGCCATCGCTACCTTCCTTCCTTTCCATCGCGCAGCCATCGTGTGAACGTGGAAGCCTCTGTCGCGCAGGTTCCCCCTTATCCTCCTCTTCCTCATTCAGATACAGGTATACAACGCCCCACCCCTAAAACAAAAACCCTAGGTTACTCCCCCACTGCCGCAAGGGTCTCACTCAACGCCGCCGTTGCGATCAGACACCATCGTGTCTTCGTCTGGTCGTCTGCGGCTCCACGCTTCTTCCTCATTCAACAGTTGGTGTGTCTTCCTCGAGCTCACGAAGGCAATGGCTTCATTTTCTTTTTTATTTTTTGATATGTTTTTATTATCTTTGCTCAGAACATTGATTCAATGATTTTTTGTGATTCTGCTAGAACATTGATTTTTTTTGGATTCTGTTAGTGCTACTCAAAATGAAATTTAAATCATCGATTAGCTCTGCTCCTGCACTGTATTATACTATTTTCTTGTTTGGAATTGAATCATTGAATATTTAGTTAAATTAGCTCTGTTAATCTTTGTTAAATTTAGACTAATTTAGTTGTTAACCTTGCTTTAGTTCTCAAGTTGCTTGCTGCTTCAATTTAAAGGGATTGTGAATTTTGGTTTAAGCTATGATTGAAGTTTCCTTCGTTTGGGTGTTCTTATATATTTCTTTCTTTGTTGCTTTGTTTTAAATGTTCCTATAGGTGTTGTGTTGTTGCTGTGTTTTAAATGTTCCTTTGACTCTTTGTTGTGTTGTTGCTGTGTTATATTTCTTTTTTTTGAATATTTGTATTGATTTGCTGTCCGAGGACCTGCACACCAACTTGTATTCTTGCAATGAAGCTTTCCATGTTAAAACTTTTTTGCATACAAAATGAATGTGGTTTGATAATTTCTAATTGATATAACTTATTGTGGGATGAGCTAGAGATTACTTTGAAGGTGTTGGGAAGGAAATGAGGTTATTGAGCAATTGGAGAGTTGATAGTGCTAGCCTTTTTTTTTTGCTATTAATCATTGTGCTGAACTTGTTAAAATTATTTCAATAAAATTTAGCATTGATTGATCCTGGTTTAACTGTCTAATTTTGAGAATTTGTTGCATAGCGTATAGCTTCACTATTTTCTTTCTAACTTCGATGATTAGTTTGCTTTCGATTCTTTTCTTGTTGCTGTTTGCATATGATTTCTTATAACTGTAAGATAATTTTGGGTACTTTAAGTTAACATCTATTTATTTGTTTTAGAGTTGGTCCAATGGAGGATAGCCAGGAAATTGAGGAGCATGTGCAGGAAGAAGTGATTTCAGATAATGGAACTGAAAAGAAGCATGAAACTCGTGATGAGATGCTCTCGCAGTACAGGTGATGTGTTAGGCTTGTCATTTTAGTGAATCTATTTGGTTCTCCATGTTCACGTAGTAGGATCTATTTGTCATGGAATCTATCGTATTAGTAGAAATTGGTGGCTGCTGCTATTTTAGCTTCTCACTTGTTACTGATTCAATGATTTATTCTTGTTTTGTTTTTGGTTTTGATTCACTGTTAGTGTTGATATTTACTGTTGTATCTGTGATATTTTTGCAGTTTGATCATAGTATGAGGGATAAGATTAGTGAAACTGAAGGTGGAATTGAAATGTTATGTAATATTGTAATCATAATTTGATTAATCTAGCTTTTTAATTACAAATAATATTTGTTATGATTGTTTCTTGTTTTATAGAAGTTGCATCTACTATGTGATCAACTATTGTAATCATTTTTTGATTAATCTAGCTTTTTAATTATAATTTTGTATCACTGTGTGATCATATTGTTCATTATTTTTGTTTGAATTAATTAAAAAAAACCGAATAGTTCTCAACCGAGGCATTATTTTCGGAACACACAAGGGCTTATCTTTGTGGTAGATAGCTATGACAGAGAAAGAATATTTGAAGCTAGAGATGAACTCCATGGGATGCTAAGTGAGATCATTAATGGAAAACTGATTTGAATTAAAAGGAAATCTGTGCATATGAATTACTAGGCTATAATTATATTTTTGGATTTTATTTATAGATTATTTATTATTCTATTCTAAGACGGTTTTTCCGGTTGAACCACTGACTAGTGAACCACTTACTAGAACGGTTTGAAATAATATTTGTATGGGATGGTTGTTGAAATAATAAATAGAAATGACATTACTTCATCATAAAAATATGAGTTTTTAAACTAAATCTCTATACGGTGCATAGAAATAGAGCAAAATTGCAAAAGCAACGACGCATTACATATCTATTTAAGAAGTCATTGAAAAAAATTCGCAAGAAGTACATCCACTAACTCTAACAAATAAATACGCAATAACCAAAGTATTATAATCTATCTAGATTACTACTATTATCTTTATATCTCATAAGAACTGTGCATATTCCAAAACTCCTGGACCGATGCTATAATCTGTGACTTCTTATGGTTGATCCGACTCCGAAGTATATGCACCACGATTATCATGCGAATATCGTGATCCTCAAGCTACAATTTATTCATTATAAATTAGTACCAAAAAATAAGGATTAAATATTAGAGAGTTGTTTTATAAATGCTCACCTTATTGTTACCATTTGGCTTGAAATCATAAGTCATATCCATCCACTTCATCACCCAAGTTGTAGAGTTCAAGCTTGAGGAACATTGAGGTATATCTTCTGGTCTTTCAATTTTGTAGTCATGAAATTGTTTATTATACTCTTGAATGCCATAATCCTTGTAAAAGTTCGACGTGATGACTTGATCTAGTACGTGTGCCTGAGTTCATTTCACTGGTTAAATAATAAAAACAAAATAAGATCTAATAAGCTTATATAAATTTTTTCACGGACTTAATAGTGTCTTCATAACACGTTCATGATAGCAAATTCTGTCATCATTAAAATGGGTGTCCAGGTGATAGATTGTTCGCTCGCAAAGCGAGATTACCATTAGATACCAGTGGTCACCCTTTTGAATAGGAACATATATCTAGACCATAAAAATTTGCCCCTCAGTTATGTATACTAATGATGAAAAACTATATCCAACAATGAATATTAAGAAAAAATTCTTATAAATTTTAAATCAGCAGTAGGTTGCATAAATTTATAAATATAGTCTTCCATCTTCTTCTTTAAATCTGTCTTGCTGAAGACATCCACCTAGTTCATAAATGCAAACCAATGTATGTTTTAGTACATGATAAAGTATGGTTCTATATCAGCATTACATCTGTAACTTATGATAAATGAAATTATCTTGTCAGGGGTTATAGAACATACCACAAATCTCGGTGGAAGTTGCCATGTTGTCTTGAAACTTATATCAGATTGTATATCAGTGCAGTTCAATGCCGCTAATTCAAGAATCTAAATCACAATCCAAATATATTACGAGATTATGCCCATAACCGAACGTAGATTAACTAATAGATTACTTGTGTACCTTATCAGTAATGGGTCTATCAGGTATGAAATGTTCAAAGTCTGATCTAGTTGCTCTGATTGTATCTGTTACGACAAGTTCTTCACTGTATCATTAAAAACTGAAACACATTAGATTGGCCCTCATTCATCGACAACAAAGATAATATCAAATTAACTTACGATGGATCTAACGATGCTGAAAATATATATGCACAGGCCTTTATCTGATCTTCCAAAAGACGCATGGTTGGAGTTGGCATAAATTGACACTGCATTAACTACAAATTTTAATACAAAAGTATTAGCAATTCATCACTAAACGTAATAATTAGCAGTGCCCATAAGAAACTAGATAATTTAAGTGATAATTACGTTGGTAATGGAAAAGAAATAAACAGGTCTTCTATAGTTTTTTGTGGGTTGGCTCAGTGCATAAGATGCCTTCAATTTATTGACTGATTTAGGCTCAATCTTTGGCTTTCTAATTCCGCCTGGGTGAGTGAACGGTAATTTTTTCTGCGTCCCCATAATGCTCTTACCCTGAGAAAAAAACAGTTTCAGTATATTCTTATTATCATGTTAAGAATATATTACTCAAATAATAAGAGTTATGAAATTTTACTACACATGCATATACCTTTGACATTTTTTTTTATGCGGATCTTATAGTTGGGGATACTGATTTGTCCATATTGATCTTGATGTGGAACGGATCATCGTGAGTGAAAGACATATGATCCAGTACATTAAGATCATCCTCATCGTCTGATATAGCAGTATGAATATCAATAGACGAACTCTTAGCCTTCAATCTTGAGATTGGATGTGTGTTTTGTACAGATAGCTTGGTCGGAGTCTCGGAATCATTGTTCAGACTGAGTTGTGATATCATTGTCTCAATGCGACTTACTAATTCAAGGATTTTATCAATTATTTCATCCCGAGCCATGTTTACAACTCTCATTGACTGCAAAAAAGAATGATAAAAAAGGTTATAATATATAAATTATTTTACATAATATATATTAATTACTGTTTGTCACATCACATTATCTCCATGCTAGAGAGGACCTTATCCACTTTGCTAGACAATTCTTGAACTTTATTTACATCCTCGCTTTGAATAACATCGTCATTAATAACTTGGTCATCCTGTAGAAAATAAAAAAAAATAAAAGTTTAAATTACTCGTAATACATTATACTGAAAATTAAAAACCCATTAAGTCTTACCTTAGCACTAGGAATTGTAGTTCCAAGTTGATCACCAAAATCAACTTTGATAACATCATAGTCCAATGACATATTCTGTGTGTTACATGCATAATTGAAGACCCCACTATATCTTCATTAGAAGGAATATCCATGATTATTATCAACGGAAGAATATATTACGAGTAGACTTGGTTGAAAGGCAAATACTTAAAATAATTTGTCAACGTATAAAAAATTAGTCGGATTGAACACATATATATACCCAAAAAAGATAACAAAATTTTAATTCTATCTTTTTAAAAATTTTTAAATATTTTTAAATCAGCCGAATAATCTTAAAACTGTTTAAGATATCTTATCTTTTAATTAAAAACAAATACATTTCAAATTTTAAGTTAATTTTTATTTCCAATTTAAGAAATTAAATTTGATCAATTCATATAATTATATCTTATCTATAATTATTTTTAAGTAGCTAAATACTCAAATAATAATAATAATAATAATAATAATAATAATAATAATAATAATAAGAAGAAGAAGAAGAAGAAGAAGAAGAAGAAGATTAGACGCATCAGATTAATAACTAAATAAAACAAGATTCAAAACTAGTAGATAGGCCCACCAATCGATTGAAATAATAAAAGAGGATACTTCAATCGATTGCACTTAGAAAACAATCGATTGAAGCAGTAACTAAATTGACTCCAATCGATTACAACAACAACACAATCGATTGAATGAGAGGTGTGTGTATTATTCAATCGGTTGCATTAAAATCCAATCGATTGAAATAGTATATATAAGAGTACTCCAATCAATTTCACTGAATATTCAATCGATTGCAGTAAAAAAAAATCGATTGAATTAGCAATTGAGGGTACAACAATCGATTTTACCACTAAACCAATCGATTGGTTCCATACACACCTGATTGCAAGTATTCTTCAATCAATTTAATACAAGAACTGATTGCAGCTTAAGTTCCCAGATTTACATGCATAGCTAAGATATTTTTGGGTACTTTAACTTCTTTGTATAATAAGAAAGTTAGATTGCCATAATAATTTAAAAACAAAATAAGCTGATCAATAACTTATGCTTCTGTTGCAATAGTAGCAGCATCAAACATACCTAGGACTCTCAAAAGTGAAATGACACAATGAACAATAATACCTGGGACTCCCAAAAGTGAAATGACACATTTCATGATACAGTGAAGATAACACTTAGATTTTGTCCTACATTTTTTTAACTCAAATATTAACTCCTATCCAAGCATCAATGGAGATCATAGGATGATGTGGAGTTCTAGATAACAATTTCTTCATGGTCCAGGTCTTGGGATGATGCCCCTTGGGTTTGTGATGCCCAGATTAGTGTATAGAATATCAATTGCTTCTCCTTGACGATTGATAGCTTCCATTTGCCTGTCTTGACGCTGCCTCATATCAGCAAATTGCTCCTCCATATATACTCTCATGCTTCGCAATTCATCCATCAAATCTTGCATTGTTGGCAAAGGAGGGGGTGGTGGTGGGGGTGTCTGTGGTTGTGCTTGCACCTGGTCTTATGGTTGTCCTTGGGCCTGAGGTTCTTGGGCATCCGGATCTCTTCCCATCTGTCTCAGAGTGCTGTCATCAATCTTGGCTACATTAGTCAAGACGACACTTTTCTCTTTACTCAAGTCAATTCCAAGCCATTTGAAAATCTTGGTCCAATGGCAAGCATATCCTAAACCAACACTTGATTTTCCTTTCTTCATTTCAAGCATATGATGAACCATAAAATAAGGCCAGTTTATCTCCTTTCTAGTCACCATAGCCCAAAGCACTAGAATATTTTCGTTAAACAAGATTCCATGATTATGTTTTCTTGGAATCAACTTGTATGAAAACAAATACATCAATATACGCTGCTCATTGCCCAACCCACTACAACTTATATTACCTCTAGCATCCATGTGTGGATTCTCATATTGTAAACTCTGCAAACCAACTAATTTGTTGTATTCACCCCATTCCTCATCTGCCGCAATACCTCTAGTAAATTTTGCCCCATGATAACCTAGACTCCATTGTTCAGCTAGTTCTTGCAAAGTAACTCTATAATGCTGTTTCCCTAAATCAAAATCAATCAGCGGAATTACCTCCTCACCCTCTTCACCCTCTTTATCAGGTTCAGGAACAACATAATTTAAAGTACTATAAACAGCCCTAACCAAGTGCGGATAATAATCATCCCTAGTTTGTACAAAATCAATTAAGTGCTGTGTTTGCAATGCATTCCACACCAAATTATAATGTCTATCCTGAATGAACTCGGCTGTTATATACCTGGGAGGAATAATTACCCTGGACTCGAACTTCTCCACATAGTTGTTCAGTGCCCTGCGAGACGGCAGCCACCTTGCCATGTAATGGGATGAAGCAATTAGTCTGGCGGGGGCAGAGCTTTCTCCCTCAACCCTGGCTCTTTTGGCGTTCTTAGTTCTGGCCATTATGGGGATATTGGTTTCGTGGGTGAGAATGGAGAAGAAGAAGACAGAAGCTTTCTGGATTTTAGAGAGAGGAGAGAGGTGCAGAAATGGCGTTCGAACGTTTAAAAGGGGGAGAGAGTAGGTGTGAATACGCAGGGTTATCTGCTTTAATACATAGCACGTTTCAAATTTCAATCGATTGGATTACATTACCAATCGATTGAATTTGGCAAAAAGTTCAATGTCATCACTTTTCAATCAATTGGATTGCATTACCAATTGATTGAATTTGGCAAAAAGTTCAATGTCATCACTTTTCAATCGATTGGATTTCATTACCAATCGATTGAATTTGGCAAAAAATTTAAAGTCATCATATTTCAATCGATTGGGTAGCATTACAATCGATTGAAGTTGGCAAAAAATTCAACTTCATCACCTTCCAATCGATTGGATTACATTACCAATCAATTGAATTTGGCTAAAACTTCAATATCATCACTTTCCAATCGATTGTATTTGGCAAATTCATGTTGTTTTCGTAAATTCAATCGATTGAGTAACAAAAACAATCGATTGTTTTGAGGCAGTCATTCGATTGGAAAGTATAAACAATCGATTGGTTTAAGCGAAAACCATTCTACCTTACAACTTTCAATCGATTGTTTTGTGATACACTGTAATCCAATCGATTGAGTTATCATTCAATCGATTGTTTTGATAAACCAATTGATTGAATTTCAAGGAAACGCGATTTGGAAGCCATGGACGAACGTCACGAGATCAAATTTAATATTTTAATGGATTGGAATGGCCAAAAGCTTTATTAGGATCAATGGAGGATATAATTGGTTGTTGTTTTTGTATTTGATTGTTAATAAATATAATAGATAATTGATAAAATAATAATTTATAAAATAAAAAATACTTTCTATAATTAAATAAAATATATGGGGTTAATTTGTAATTAAAATTAGTTCGAGGACTATGTAGCAATTGTTAAAAAAACTCTAAAAACATGTTTTCTAATGGGACCATTAAGTGGTCCAAAGGTTCTGGGACCACCGAATCCTGAGCCAAGATAGTATACATCATATTTTAAAACTCTAGCAGAGAGTACATAGAAAGTACAAAAAGTACACAAAGAGATGGAGGGAGCAAACGAAAAGAGCAGGAAAGAGGTTGCGAGGGTAGAACAGGGTGAAACTTTTTCTTTCAAGGAGAATAAGGGAGAGAGTGAGGGTAGAGATGTATCTGGTGATAAAGAGGGTTCATTTCAGGTTAGTTTTAAGAGACTTTGAAAGTTTCTTTTAGGGATAAAGTTATTGGAACTTCGAAGGCTAGGACTGTCAACAATACTGAGGATCTGGATAATGACACTATGGTTATTGTATTAGAATCTCGAAGGCTAGGGCTATTAACAATGCTGAGGATCTGGATGGTGACACTATGCCTATTCACAGGTAAACAAGGTGACTTATCGCCTCCAAAGGTTGGAGGCTAGGGATACACTTTCTGAACCATATCGAGATGCTATGGTTATTAAACTTCTTGGGAAACACCTTAGTTATATGGCTATTGTTCACAAGCTGAAGGCTGTTTGGAGGCTCAAAGACGGCTATAAAGTGTTGGACATTGGGTTCGATTACTTCTTAGTCAAATTTAATCTTCTGGAAGATAGGGAGAAGGTTCTCTTAGGTCGTCCAAAGATGATTCCTAGCCATTATGTTGCTATCAAACTTTGGTCACTAGATTTCAAACTTTGTGAGGAATCTTTTGGAAAAACCATGATTTGGATAAGGATATTGTTCCGAGGGTTACCTGAAACTGTAGGTCGATCTCGGACGAGATCTTCTATGCTGATCGGAGATGATGCGTCCGGCTGTAAGTGGAGGCCGGAGCTGTCATATCCGACTTGTTAAGCCTGGCTGCACTGCTGATCCTTCACCACCGGAGGGTGAGGGGTACCTGCAAGAGACTCCGATGCTTAAGTTAGCAAGGGTATTAAGCAGGTTTTTTAGTAGAATCAGAGTATGAGTTATACTTGGGTGCTCCAGTGTATTTATAATGGTTGTAGAGTGACCTTTCTGGAGACAAGATAGTTATCTTATCTTATCTTATCTTATCTTTAGGTGAGGTCATCTTATCCTTTAGGGAGCCGCCTTATCTTTTTGGGCTCTGACCGCCTTTAGATTTGGGCTGTGCTCCTTTATTTGGGCCTCTTCTGGCGATTTGGCCGAGCTCTTTGAGAAGAGGTCGGTAATGGGCCAACCTTCCAAGAGGTCGGACATGGGCCAACCTTCAAAGAGGTCGGATAGTCTGACCTAAAGAGGTCAGTCGACTTGTCGTAAAATATCCCGGGTCGGACAGCTTGACCTAGGGTATGAACAGTGCCCCTACTTGAGTTCGATCTTTCCGTGAGATCGTGCTTTTCAAAGCTTCGATCTCTTTGGAAGTCGTGCTCAAGCATCTGTCTGGCTTGTTTCTTCATTGCTTTGCAATCTTTGCAGATTTTTTAGAGGTTTGGTACTTTACAGTCCAACCTCTTTTGAGTGGTAGTGTGGGTTTTCTACCCTTGCCTTCTAGATCACGCCTTGCTTTAAGTTTGTGTTGACAACCCTCTGCTTTGGCGAAGTTATCCTTGCGGCTTGATATCCGGGATTTTAGTAACTTGTCCAATGACTTTTTAGTGTTCTTTATATAGAACCTTTTTTAGTCTCGGATGACGTTCGTAGCCCTGTTTGAGATTGTGCCTTTTTTGAGCGGAGTTGTATCCTTTTAGCTAAGCACATTTGAGCCTTTAGCTGTTTTCCAACCTTTTGGCTTGTTCTTTTTTGAGATCGTTCTTGTGCCTCTTCTTTGTTGACGTCGACCTGTACGACTTTGCCCCTGCTTGAGTTCGGACCTTTCCATGAGATCGTGCTTTCAGAGCTTTTGATCTCTTTGGGAAGTCGTGCTTAAGCATCCTGACTTTGGTCGATCTTAAGTAGTTTCTCCTTGTGCGAGTTTGGTATTGCCCCTTTTTAGTTTGTTGAGAGGTCTTTTCAGCCTTCTTCCGACTTGTTTGTCTTCACTGCTCGGGCTTTTTAGTCATAATCCAACAAATTTTTAAGTAGTGTTCCGATGGGGAACCTTTTTATAGTTTGTTTGGATGACTTTTTAGCGCCGTCTTTGAGGCCGTGCTTTTTGCTTTTTAAGTAGTGTCTTTTTTCAAGACTTTGTACTTTTCAGCGAAGCACTTCTGGCTTTGTTCTTTTGACCTTTCCTTGGCCTTTGTGAGATGTTTATAGGGTGTTGGCATTTTGCTGTCCGACCTCTTTTTGTTGTCCACTTTCTGCTTGGTCGAGGTGGTCCTTTGGGGCTATCTTGTCCGACAACTTTTTAGTGTTCTTGGTAGAACCTTTTTAGTTGGTCTGAACGATTTTGATAGCCTTGTCGTGGAGCCGTGGCTTTTTGGGCGAAGCTACGTCCCTTTTAGCGCACGCTTTTCGTTGGTCTGACTTCTTGTGTCGATCCTAGCTGTAGCTTTTATTGGTCCGACTTTTCTTGTCGGTCCAAACTGTAGCTTTCGTTGGTCCGACTTCTTCTTGTCGGTCCAAGCTGTAGCTTTCGTTGGTCCGACTTCTTCTCGTCGGGTCCTTCTAAGTTATTTTATAATCCTCTTTCTTGGACCTTGTTCAGGTCTCTTTCAGGGATTACTTTTATAACTTTTATGTTTTGGGCCGACTTTGTCATGTCGGGCCCTTCTAAGTTATTTTTGTAATCCTCTTTCTTGGACCTTGTTCAGGTCTCTTTCAGGGATTACTTTTTTAACTTTTATGTTTTGGGCCGACTTCGTGATGTCGGGCCCTTCTAAGTTAAAGTAATCCTCTTTTATAGGGTTGGCCAGACCTCTTTCCAAGGTTTACTTATAACTTGGGTTGACTTGGTCCGACTTCTTAACGTCAGCCAGTCTTTAAGTTATTATTTAGCAATCCATTAAGACCTCGTCAGGTCTTTTCTCCGGATCACTTTCGATAACTTCTTGCATTATTCCATTTTCATCTTTGCCGATTTGTAGAAGTTGGATTCAATCCTCTTTTGGTCGACCTTTAGATGAATTTGGTTTTTGTTCATACCCTGGGTCGAGCTGTCCGACCCGGGATGTTTAGCGACATGGCGACCAACCTCTTCAGGTCCGACTATCCGATCTCTTCTTAAAGAGATCGGCCAAATCAACAGGAAAGCGAACACGACCCAAATCCAAAGGCAATCCAAGCCTACAGAGATAAAGGCAGTTCCCTTGAAGATAAGCTGACTTCACCCAAAATAAGATAAGATAAGACAAGATAACTAACTTATCTTATCAGAAAGGTCAGCCCACACTACTATAAATACACTGGAGCACCCAGGTATAACTCATACTCTGATTCTACAATAAACCTGCTTAATACCCGTGCTAACTTAAGCATCGGAGTCCCTTGCAGGTACCCCCCACCCTCCGATGACCAAGGATCAGAAGTGCAGCCAGTCCAACAAGTCAGACACAACAGCTCCGGCCGCCATCAGCCAGCCGGACACGTCATCTCTGACCAGTACAGAAGATCTCATCCAAGATCGACCTACAGTTTCAGGTAACCCTCGGAACATTGGCACCGTTGCCGGGGACCTGGAAGTTATCCCATCACCATGGCGGACGAACAGGATAACGATCACAACTCAGATCTAGAGGACAGAACACCGCACAAAAACACGGGTGCCACACCAAAGGACACTCCGGAATCTAACGGAGACAAAAACTCATCACACCCGGGAGTAATAGAAGCACTTCAAGATCGCCTAAAGCAACTCGAAAAAGAAAGCCAGTACCAGCAAGAAGTCGGCAAGGATCTACAAAGAGAGGTAAGACGACATCGAGAATTAGAAGATAAACTCCTACAACTTGAAGCCGATCTCAAAGCAAAGGCTACCCGGACCACCCCTGAGGACAACCCTCACAAGGATCAAGATCCATTCACTAGGGAAATCATGAAGACTAAAATCCCTAAAGACTTCAAACTTCCGGATATGACTTTGTATGATGGCACTACAGATCCCAACCATCACCTCAGCAACTTCAGAAGTAGAATGTACTTCACCGACGCCTCAGACGCTGTTCGCTGCAAAGCTTTTCCAACGACTCTCACGAAGACAGCAATTAGATGGTCTGACAACCTACCTCCAAAGTCCATCTCCAACTTTGACGACCTGGCCAAAAAATTCCTGGCCAGATTCTCCATCCAAAAAGACAAGGCTAAGCACGCCCCCAGTCTACTAGGTATCAAGCAAGGAGATCGGAAATGCCTTCGCAACTACATGAAAAGATTCAACAAAACATGCCTAGACATACAAAGCTTACCAACAGAGGCTGCCGTCATGGGCCTCATCAACGGCCTACGAAAAGGACCCTTCAGCCAATCGATATCAAAGAAATATCCCACATCCCTAGATGAGGTACAAGAGAGGACAGAGAAGTACATCAACATGGAAGAAAATTCCCGACTTGGAGAAGCCTCAAAATCCGGATACACCTATCGAGATAAAGATAAAGAGTCCAAGAAGAAGGAAGATCGAACAGGCGAAAAAATAAAAAAGTATCATAATTACACCCCTCTTCGGGTGTCCCTTGTGGATATTTACAAAGAAGTCTGTAGCACAGAAAAGATACTCCAGCTCGACCACTCAAAGGCAAAAGAGGAGGAGGAAATCAGAATGAATACTGTGAATATCATCGGGTCCGAGGACATTCCACCAACGATTGTTTCGACTTAAAAAACATCATAGAAAAATTAGTAAGGAAAGGAAAACTAAATCGGTATCTAGCCACCCGAGATGATGAACAAAGAAAAAGACGAAGAGATGAAGATGTCGGACGAGCTGAGCGATCACCTCGTACGCCAGAAAGACATGTCCATATGATACACGGAGGATTTGCAGGAGGTGGCATCTCCAAATCATCCCGCAAAAGATACCTCAAAGAAGTATATCATGTCGAAGGGAAAGAGGAAGCACCCGACATCCCTTCAATCACGTTCACCAAAGAAGACGCATCTGGTATCATCTCAGGACACGACGATCTCATGGTCATCATCATCATACTGGCAAATGCCAATCTCCACCGCACATTAATAGACCAAGGAAGTTCTGCCGACATCTTATTCAAAACTGCCTTTGACAAACTCGGTTTAGAAGAAAAGGAGCTTAGAGCATACCCAAACAGCCTGTTCGGACTGGAGATACCCTAGTACAACCACTGGGATACATGTCACTACATACAACCTTCGGAAAAGGGAACCAATCCAGAACACTCAAGATAGACTACATTGTGGTCGACGTGAGTTCAGCCTACAATGCCCTAATAGGTCGGACAACATTAAATCAACTCGGCGCAATAGTCTCGACTCTACATCTATGCATGAAATTCCTAACTACAGAAGGGATAGCTACGATAAAAGTAGATCAAAAGATGGCACGCCGCTGTTATAACGAAAGTCTAAACCTCAGAGGTAGAGGAGAAGAGTTCCATACAATTGAGCTTGGTGGAGTTCAGAGGCGAGAAGAACTCCGTCCACAGCCTGAAAGAGAAATAGAGAAAATTCAGATCGGAGATACCTCGGACAAAAAACTAATATTGGCACGATCCTGAAGGGAGACGCAAAAGAATTACTAGTACAGTTCTTACGAGATAATGTCGATCTCTTCGCATGGAAAGCTGCAGACATGCCAGGCATAGACCCCAAGCTAATGAGTCACAAGTTGGCGGTCTATCCAGGATCTCGGCCAGTACAGCTGAGACGAAGAAAACTTGGGCCAGAACGATCCCAAGCTGTGGAAGAACAGGTACAAGCACTACTGGAGGCAGGATTCATAAGAGAAGTCAAGTACCCACTATGGCTAGCTAACGTCGTCTTGGTGAAAAAATCAAATGGGAAATGGCGAATGTGCATTGACTACACCGATCTCAACAAAGCCTGCCCAAAAGATCCTTACCCACTCCTAAGTATCGACGCTCTGGTAGATGCTTCATCCGGATATAGATACCTCTCGTTTATGGATGCATATTCTAGATACAACCAAATCCCCATGTATCCACCAGATCAAGAAAAGACCTCGTTTTTAACACCAAAAGCAAATTACTGCTACATAGTGATGCCTTTCGGTCTCAAGAATGCGGGAGCTACTTATCAAAGGCTGATGAATAAAGTCTTTTCAAATCACATCGAAAAAGTTATGGAAGTCTACCTAAACGACATGTTAATAAAGACACAAAGTGAAGAGACATTACTGTCCGACCTGGCTCAGGTGTTCGACACTATAAGGAAGCATGACATGTGACTCAATCCCGCAAAATGCACCTTTGCAGTAGAAGCGGGCAAATTCTTAGGTTTCATACTCACACAAGGAGGAATTGAAGCAAACCCAGACAAATGCCAGGCCATACTCAACATGAAGAGCCCGACTTGTGTCAGAGAGGTACAACAACTCAACGGGAGATTAGCAGCCTTATCCAGATTCTTAGCGGGATCAGCGATAAGATCTCTCCCCTTCTATGCCACTTTAAGGAAAGGAAAGAAGTTCGAATGGACAATGGAATGCGAGCAAGCCTTCCAGGATTTCAAAAATTTCCTGGGACGACCACCTATCCTAACTCGACCACGAGAGGAAGAACCACTCGTATTATACCTTGCAGTAGGAAGTCAGGCAGTAGCCTCAGCACTGGTTTGAGAGGACGACAAAGGGCAACAAACTGTATACTTCATTAGCAAAGCGCTGCAGGGATCCGAGCTGAACTACCGAAAAATAGAAAAGTTCGCCTACACTCTCATACTGACATCTCGACGACTTCGCCCGTACTTCCAGGCTCACACCATTAAGGTTCGGACCAACCAGCCCATAAAAGGGATACTGCAGAAAATAGATCTAGCGGAAAAAATTTTACAATGGGCAGTCGAGTTATCCGAGTTCGACCTCCAATATGAAGCTCGGACAGCCATCAAATCACAGTACTTGGCTGACTTCATCGCAGAATTCACAGATACCCTGGAATCCCCCACAGAATGGAATCTCTACGTGGACAGTTCTTCGAATAAGACTGGAAGTAGCGCAGGTGTGATAATAGAAAGCAACCAAGGAACCCAAGTTGAGCTCTCCCTCAAATTTGGATTCCCGGCCTCAAACAACCAGGCGGAATATGAAGCATTACTAGCTGGTTTGAAGCTGGCTAAGGAGGTTGGAGCTCAAAAACTCAACATCTTCAGCGATTCACAAGTAGTCATCTCAAAAATAACAGGGAGCTACCAAGCCAAAGATCCCACCATGAAAAAGTATTTGGATAAAACCAAGGAACAACTCGGACAACTCAGGGAATACAAGATCTGCCACATACCCCGCGAACAAAATGCCCGAGCTGACGCACTTTCAAAACTAGCCAGCACCAAACCAGGGGACAACAATAGAAGCCTCATCCAGGAAATGCTCCAAAACCCGTCAATCTCGGAAGAAGAAAAAGTCCTAGCCATAATAGGTCGGGATCAAGGATGGATGACCCCCATAATTAACTACCTCAAAACAGAAGCATTCCCCATGAATGAAAATGAGGCAAAGAGGTTAAAACGGAAGGCTCAATACTACACTATCATAAATAACACCCTATATAAAAGAGGAATTTCAATACCACTATTAAAATGTGTGCCGACCTCCCACACAAGGGAAGTTTTAGAGGAAGTACACAGTGGCATCTGTGATAATCATCTCGGAGCACAGGCCCTCACCAAAAAAGTACTCTGGGCGGGATTTTATTGGCCAACTATACAAAAAGAAGCTACAGAGTTTGTAAAGACATGTCCACCATGCCAGAAACATGCCAACTTTCACATCGCCCCGCCAGAAGAGCTCATCAGCGTAACTTAACCTTGGCCATTTGCAAAATGGGGACTCGACCTTCTCGGACCCTTTCCTCAGGGATCGGGACAAGTTAAATTCCTCATAGTAGGGGTAGATTATTTTACAAAGTGGATCGAGGCAGAACCCCTAGCTAATTCTACTGCTCAAAGAAGTCGAAAATTCCTATAAAGAAACATTGTCACAAGGTTTGGGGTCCCATACTCCATCACCACAGACAATGGCACCCAATTCACAAATGCAGGCTTCAGAAAATTAGCAGCCGATCTGAACATAAAACACCAGTTCACCTCCGTCAAACATCCCCAAGCCAATGAACAGGCTGAAGCAGCCAACAAAGTCATATTGGCCGGGTTAAAATGGAGATTACAGGATGCAAAGGGAGCTTGGGCTGAGGAACTCCCACAAGTCCAATGGGCATATCGGACAACGCCACACTCCACCACAAAAGAATCACCCTTCCGACTAGCCTATGGAGTGGAGGCAATGATCCTGGTAGAAATTGAAGAAGGGTCGCATAGAGTAGTACACTACAATGAAGAAGCCAATTCTCAACTTCAAAGAGAAGAGCTCGACCTACTTCCAGAAATCCAAGAAAGTGCCTGGATCAGGGAAGAAGCGCTTAAGCGATGAATGGCTTCGATATATAATCAAAGGGTAGTGCCAAGAGGTTTCGCTGATAATGATCTCATCCTAATCCGAAATGATATTGAAACAAATCGACCTGGAGAAGGAAAGCTAGTAGCAAACTGGAAAGGACCCTACCGAGTCATAGAAGTACTTGGAAAGTGCTACTACAGACTGTCCGAACTCGATGGACGAGAGCTTCCCAGATCATGGCACGCCTGCAACCTAAGAAGGTACTATAGCTAGAGAAGGTAAAAGATCTCGGATGCACTCTTTTTCCTGAAAAGATTTTTTAATGAGGCACCAAGTTGAGATCTAGAAATTATCTGATTTAAAGGGATGAAAAACTCCCGTATGTATATATTTGCACTTGTTTTTGAATAAAATATATTTTTAGATATTCTACAAATTCTCAAGATGCATTAATCTGAAGCATTCATCGTCCGATTATAAAGCAACAGATCGGCAGAAAGTGAAAAATAGATTCACTGCACGATCACGATAAAGACCAATAGAGATGAAAACACGATTCATCTAAAGGTCGAACAAACAAAGATAGAAACCACCTTCTACAAATCGGCAAAGATGAACACAGAATAATGCAAGAAGTTATCGAAAGTGATCCGGAAAAAGAACCTGACGAGGTCTTATGGATTGCTAAATAATAACTTAAAGACTGGCCGACGTTAAGAAGTCGGACCGAGTCAACCCAAGTTATCAGCAAATCCCTGGAAAGAGGTCTGGCCAACCCTATAAAAGAGGAATTGCTATAACTTAGAAGAGATCGACTTAACAAAGTCGGTCTCCTACAAACAAGTTATATAAGTAATCCCTGAAAGAGACCTGACAAAGGTCCAAGAAAGAGGATTACAAAAATAACTTAGAAGAGGACGACATGAAGAAGTCGACCTCCTACAAACAAGTTATATAAGTAATCCCTGAAAGAGACCTGACAAGGGTCCAAGAAAGAGGATTACAAAAATAACTTAGAAAGAGGATGACGTAAAGAAGTCGACCTGCTACGAAAAGTTATATAAGTAATCCCTGAAAGAGACCTGACAAGGGTCCAAGAAAGAGGATTACAAAAATAACTTAGAAAGAGGACGACGTAAAGAAGTTGACCTCCTACGAAAAGTTATAAAAGTAGTCCCTGAAAGAGACCTAACGAAGGTCCAAGAAAGAGGATTACGAAATAACTTAGAAGAGATCGACATGACGAAGTCGGTCCACTACAAAAATAACTTGAAAAAGGACGACGTAAAGAAATTGGTTATGGATAAATACAAGTAAGAGCAAGCAAACCGAAATACGAATTGGATCCACGCATCTACGACCTCCAAGTACAAAGCAGTTCAAAGAAGCCGAGCAGCAAGGCTCCAGTATTCTAAAAACCCAGAAAGGTGCCAAGACAAGTGTAAACAAGCATGCTATAGAATACAATATTATAAAGCTTCAGGGTCAAGTCCAAAAGCTTGAAAGCTACTTGTTTTTTAAAAAACAAAGTTGCTAAACAAGCAACCAAAGGGAGTACCAGCAGTCAGCAAAATATTCAACTATACAAAATAAAGAGTTTTAAAGCCCACAAGCCGGGCCAACTACGCAAATATCCAAAGAAAACTCAGCTAAAGATTAGAAGACTTTTTAGCATCATCAGTCTGGGGTGAAGGAGGGCGAGCCTGGAGAGGCACAGCATCCACGGTACCATCATCCCGGTTCAAGATCTGACAGTCTGGATCAGAAACAGAATGACCAAACTCAACCGGAGGAACTGTAGAAGCAGACACCTTGGCAGAAAGCACAGGGGGAGGATCAACATCATCATCATCTTGGTCATCGGGGACAATCTTACCATCTCTCACAACATTGTCCAAGCTAAAGAGAGTAAGGTCAACCTCAGGAGCAAGAACTTGAACTTGCTCTTTTAAATTATCATAGGCAGCGTTCATGCTGCCGACAAGGTGACCTTGGAGCTCGGAATAGTCTACTCGGGCAGACTCCAGCTCCTCCCTCAGACGCACCACCTCCCGATAAGATGTAACGTAACTGTCCTTATGCCTCAATGCCGTGTCCTCGGCCAACCGCACAGAAGCCGCCAGAGCAAGGAAACTCGGTTTTTCGTTCTCCAGATCCTTCTTCAACTTGGCTACCTTTACCTCAAGCTCTTCCTTCAGGCTCTTCATCCGGTCGAACTCCTGTTTAGCCTCCTCCATAAATTCTTTGGTGGCATGGAGAGGAAGATTCTGAGCAGTTCGGTACAGGACAACCCCCATATATGCCATTTTAACACTGTTTCGGGTCATAAAATCCAGATGGTGAAGGATTGATACATCATCCATGGGAAGGGCACCGTAGGGACCGATTTGCTGATCTACGAACTCGATTGCATTAAAAACAGGGGCGTCAAGGTTAAAGGCCTCAATTGTTTTTTGTTTCTTGTTAGGAGGAGCACCAGAAGTAGTGGCAGAAGTCTGTGGAGAATCAGTCAGACAAACTCGAGGAGTGGGGATCACCTTCCTCGGCCCAGGAGAACTCGGCACGGGCGGTTTCACTGGAACTTGAGAAGATCCCTCTCCGGCTGCCTTGGCCGAGATGTTTTGAGCAGCAGCAGCCTTCTTCGCCTTCTTGTAGGCCTTCATGGAATCATTATTTTTCGACATCTCTGAAAATACAGAATCAACCATAATTACGAGTTACAACCTAGGAGAAGTAAAACTAAGAAATAAGTATAGAAACAAGTCAGACAGTATCCAAAGCAGTTCGAACCAAAGATGGATCACTCAAAAATCTTTTTGTATCCAGATGGGGTGGTTCCCCCCACAAATCTTCAAGAACAACTACAAAAGCCCGCTCAACCTCATTAAGCATCTCCCATGTATAACGAGGCACTCTCACATTCTTTTGCCACTCTAGAGGAAAAGCAGGCTCGTCATTCTCATCAAGAAAAAAGGGGCGGACCCCCTCAACAGCACGGACTCGGAAGAAATAATTCTTAAAATCTTTAAAAGACTCATCGTACATGGCAAAAACTTTATGCCCCTGGGCCGATCTGAAAGAAACCCAGGAAGCTTTCTTTTTGGAAGAACCTCCAGGCTTGGCCGAGACAAAAAGATAGAGGAAAAGAGTTTGAGAAGGTGTAATGCCTAACTCTTGGCAAAGCAGTTAAAATATCTTGATAAAAACCCAGGAATTCGGATGAAGCTGGGATGGAGCAATGTTACATGACCACAACAAGTCGGTCTCGAAAGCAGTAAAAGGAAAAATGACGTCCAACTGGCTGAAGAAATATTCATAAGCATAGAAGAAGGGACGCTCCCTCTCGATGGAAGTTGCAAAACAAGCCCTCTCATCAGAGTCAGGATCAACAAGCTCATAATCCCTCTCCCGAGCACTGTTACCACAAATCCTATGACGTTTCCTCAGCTCTACACAAAATTCAGCATCCACGACAGAGACGCACATTAGGACAAGGGAGTCCAGCCAATCGGACATTGGTATGCGAAATTGTTACTCAGGTTGTGAATTATTGATCGAAATTGATTCCCTGGCGATGGCACCAAAAACGGATGCACAGAACCATGGTCTAAACATATCTTCACAACTTCGCATAACTAACCAGCAAGTGCACTGGGTCGTCCAAGTAACACCTTACGTGAGTAAGGGTCGAATCCCACGGAGATTGTTGGTATGAAGCAAGCTATGGTCACCTTGTAAATCTCAGTCAGGCGGATATAAAATAGTTATGTAGTTTTCAAAATGTAGTAATAAAAGAAGGATAGAAATACTTATGTAAATCATTGGTGAGAATTTCAGATAAGCGTATGGAGATGCATTCGTTCCTCTGAACCTCCGCTTTCCTGCTGTCTTCATCCAATCAGTCTTACTCCTTTCTATGGCTGGCTTTATGTAAGGATGTCACCGGTGCCAATGGCTACTTTCAATCCTCTCAGGAAAATGGTCCAAATGCTCTGTCACAGCATGGCTAATCGTTCATCACATTCAGGTTGAAGTGCGAATGAATATCTTAGAAGCGAAATAAGATGAATTGAATAGAAAACAGTAGTACTTTGCATTAATCTTTAAGGAACAGCAGAGCTCCACACCTTAATCTATGGAGTGTAGAAACTCTACCGTTGAAAATACATAAGTGAAAGGTCCAGGCATCGCCGAATGGCCAGCCCCCAAAACGTGATCACAGGATCAAAAATACAATCCAGGATGTCTAATACAATAGTAAAAGGTCCTATTTATAATAAACTAGCTACTAGAGTTTACAAAAGTAAGTAATTGATGCATAAATCCACTTCCGGGGCCCACTTGGTATGTGCTTGGGCTGAGCTTGAATGTTACACGTGCAGAGGCTCTTTCTGGAGTTGAACGCCAGGTTGTAACGTATTTCTGGCGTTCAACTCTGGTTTGTGACTTGTTTCTGGCTTTTAACTCCAGACAGCAGCGTAGAACTGGCGTTAAACTTGTTTCTGGCCCTGGATGTCTACTTTCCAACGCAATTGGAAGCGCGCCATTTTGAGTTCTGTAGCTCCAGAAAATCCACTTTGAGTGCAGGGAGGTCAGAATCCAACAGCATCAGCAGTCCTTCTTCAATCTCTGAATCTGATTTTTGCTCAAGTCCCTCAATTTCAGCCAGAAAATACCTGAAATCATAGAAAAACACACAAACTCATAGTAAAGTCAAGAAATGTGAATTTAACATAAAAACTAATGAAAATATCCCTAAAAGTAACTAGATCCTACTAAAAACATACTAAAAACAATGCCAAAAAGCGTACAAATTATCCGCTCATTACAACACCAAACTTAAATTGTTGCTTGTCCCCAAGCAACTAAAAATCAAATAGGATAAAAAGAAGAGAATATACTATAAATTCCAAACTATCAATGAAACATAGCTCCAATTAAATGAGCGGGACTTATAGCTTTTTGCCTCTTGAATAGTTTTGGCATCTCACTTCATCCATTGAAGTTCAGAATGATTGGCATCTATAGGAACTCAGAGTTCAGATAGTGTTATTGATTCTCCTAGTTCAGTATGATGATTCTTGAACACAGCTATTTTATGAGTCTTGGCCATGACCCTAAGCACTTTGTTTTCCAGTATTACCACCGGATACATAAATGCCACAGACACATAATTGGGTGAACCTTTTCAGATTGTGACTCAGCTTTGTTAAAGTCCCCAATTAGAGGTGTCCAGGGTTCTTAAGCACACTCTTCTTTTGCTTTGGACCTTGACTTTAACCGCTCAGTCTCAAGTTTTCACTTGACACCTTCACGCCACAAGCACATGGTTAGGGACAGCTCGGTTTAGCCGCTTAGACCAGGATTTTATTCCTTTAGGCCCTCCTATCCACTGATGCTCAAAGCCTTGGGATCCTTTTCATTGCCCTTGCCTTTTGGTTTTAAGGGTTACTGGCTTTTTGCTCTTGCCTCTTGGTTTTAAGAGCTTTTGGCTTTTTCTGCTTGCTTTTTCTATTTTTTTTTCTACAAGCTTTGTTCTTTGCTGCTTTTTCTTGCTTCAAGAATCATTTTTATGATTTTTCAGATTATCAAATAACATGTTTCCTAGTCATCATTCTTTCAAGAGCCAACATATTTAACATTCTTAAACAACAACTTCAAAAGACATATGCACTGTTCAAGCGTACATTCAGAAAACAAGAAGCATTGTCACCACATCAATATAATTAAACTAAGTTCAAGGATAAACTCGAAACTCATGTACTTCTTGTTCTTTTGAATTAAAACAGTTTTTATTTAAGAGAGGTGATGGATTCATAGGACATTCATAACTTTAAGACAAAGTTACTAACTACTAATGATCATGTAATGAAGACACAAACATAGATAAGCACATAACATAGAAAATGAAAAACAGAAGAATTAAGAACAAGGAATGAATCCACCTTAGTGATGGTGGCGTTTCCTTCTTGAGGAACCAATGATGTCCTTGAGCTCTTCTATGTCTCTTCCTTGTCTTTGTTGCTCCTCCCTCATTGCTCTTTGGTCTTCTCTAATTTCATGAAGGATGATGGAGTGCTCTTGATGTTCCGCCCTTAATTGTCCCATGTTGGAGCTTAGTTCTCCTAGGGAGGTGTTGATTTGCTCCCATAGTTTTGTGGAGGAAAATGCATTTGAGGCATCTCCGGGATCTCATGGTAATGAGCTTCATACGCCTCTTGAGCTCCATGAATGGGCTCTCTTGCTTGCTCCATCTTTTTCTTAGTGATGGGCTTGTCCTCTTTAATGAGGATATCTCCCTCTATGTCAATCCCAGCCGAATTGCATAGGTGGCACATGAGGTGGGGAAAGGCTAACCTTGCCATAGTGGAGGACTTGTTAGCCACCTTGTAGAGTTCTTGAGGTATAATCTCATGAACTTCCACCTCTTCTCCAATCATGATGCTATGGATCATGATAGCCCGGTCTATAGTAACTTCAGACCGGTTGCTAGTGGGAATGATTGAGCATTGAATGAACTCCAACCATCCTCTAGCTACAGGCTTAAGGTCCAGTCTTCTTAGTTGAACCGGTTTGCCTTTTGAGTCAATCTTCCATTGAGCTCCTTCTACACATATGTCCATGAGGACTTGGTCCAACCTTTGATCAAAGTTGACTCTCCTTGTGTAGGGGCGTGCGTTCTCTTCCATGTTTGGCAAGTTGAACGCCAACCTCACATTTTCCGGACTAAAATCTAAGTATTTCCCCCGAACCATGGTGAGATAATTCTTTGGGTTCGGGTTCTTACTTTGATCATGGTTCCTAGTGATCCATGCATTAGCATAGAACTCTTGAACCATTAAGATGACGACTTGTTGGATGGGGTTTGTTAGAACTTCCCAACCTCTTCTTTGAATTTCATGTCGGATCTCCGGATACTCATTTCTTTTGAGTTTGAAAGGGACCTCGGGGATCACCTTCTTCTTGGCCACAACATCATAGAAGTGGTCTTGATGGGCTTTGGAGATGAACCTTTTCATCTCCCATGACTCAGAGGTGGAAGCTTTTGTCTTTCCTTTCCCTTTTCTAGAGGATTCTCTGGTCTTAGATGCCATCAATGATAATGGAAAAACAAAAAGCTTATGCTTTTACCACACCAAACTTAGAATTTTGCTCGCCCTCGAGCAAGAGAAGAAAGAAAAGATGAAGAAGAAGAAGAAAAGATGGAGAAGAGGGGGGAGGTGTGTTTCGGCCAAGAAGAGAAGAGAGGGTTGTGTTGTGTGAAAATGAGGAAGAATGGAGGGTTATATATAGGGATGGGATGGGGGTTAGGTTTCGGCCATATAGGGTGGGTTTAGGTGGGAAATTGATTTTGAATTTTGAAGGTAGGTGGAGTTTATGAGGTAGGTTTATGGGGAAGAGTGGATGGATGTGAGTGGTGAAGAGGTGATGGGGAAGAGAGATTGAGGTGATTGGTGAAGGGTTTTGGGGAAGAGTGTTTATGGGATTGTGTGAAAGATGGGTGAGAAGAAGTGAGTGGAGGTAGGTGGGGATCCTGTGGGGTCCACAGATCCTGAGGTGATCCTGTGGGGTCCACAGATCCTGAGGTGTTCAAGAATTTATAACCTTGCACCAAATTAGGCATGTAAAATGCCCTTGCACACAACTCTGGGCGTTCAGCGCCAGGTTGATGCTTGTTCTGGGCGTTCAGTGCCAGCTCTCCTCCAGGGTGCATTTCTGGCGTTCAAACGCCCAGATGCTGCCCATTTCTGGCGTTCAGCGCCAGAACCATGCTCTGTTCTGGCGTTGAACGCTCAAAACATGCTTCTTACTGGCGTTTAAACGCCAGTAAGGTCTTCCTCCAGGGTGTGATTTTTCTTCTGCTGTTTTTGATTCTGTTTTCAATTTTTATATTTATTTTGTGACTCCACATGATCATGAACCTATAAAGACATATAACTAAGAAAAATATAGTTAGATAAATAAAAATTGGGTTGCCTCCCAATAAGCGCTTCTTTAATGTCTATAGCTTGACAGTGGGCTCTCATGGAGCCTCACAGATGTGCAGAGCTTTGTTGAGACCTCCCAACACCAAACTTAGAGTTTGGATATGGGAATTTGACACCAAACTTAGAGTTTGACTTTGGGGGCTTTGTTTGACTCTGCTTTTAGAGAAGCTTTTTATGCTTCCTCTCCATGGATGCAGAGAGAGATCCTTGAGTTGTAAACACAAGGTTGTCCTCATTTAATTGAAGGATCAATTCTCCTCTATCCACATCAATCACAGCTCTTGCTGTGGCTAGGAAAGGTCTTCCTAGGATGATGGATTCATCCTCTTCCTTTCCAGTATCCAGGACTATGAAATCAGCAGGGATGTAAAGGCCTTCAACCTTTACTAACACGTCCTCTACTTGTCCATAAGCCTGTTTTCTTGAATTGTCTGCCATCTCTAATGAGATTTTAGCAGCTTGTACCCCATAGATTCCCAGTTTCTCTATTACAGAGAGGGGCATGAGGTTTATCCCTGAACCAAGGTCACACAGAGCCTTAAAGATCATGGTGCCTATAGTACAAGGTATTATGAACTTTCCAGGATCCTGTCTCTTCTGAGGCAATGTCAGTTGATCCAGATCACTTAGTTCATTGGTGAACAAGGGAGGTTCATCTTCCCAAGTTTCAATGCCAAATAATTTGGCATTCAGCTTCATGATTGTACCAAGGAACTTGGCAGCTTTCTCTTCAGTAACATCCTCATTCTCTTCAGAAGAGGAATACTCATCAGAGCTCATGAATGGCATAAGGAGGTTCAATAGAATCTCTATGGTCTCTAGATGAGCCTCAGAGTCCTTTGGTTCCTCAGAGGAAAGCTCCTTATTGATCACTGGACGTCCCAGGAGGTCTTCCTCCTTGGGATTCACGTCCTCTCCTTCCCTTACAGGTTCGGCCATGGTGCTTATGTCAATGGCCTTGCACTCTCCTTTTGGATTTTCTTCTGTATTGCTTGGGAGAGTACTAGGAGGGATTTCAGTGATCCTTTTACTCAGCTGGCCCACTTGTGCTTCCAAATTTCTAATGGAAGACCTTGTTTCATTCATGAAACTTACAGTGGCCTTGGATAGATCAGAGACTAAGTTTGCTAAATTAGAGGTATTTTGTTCAGAGTTCTCTGTCTGTTGCTGAGTGGATGATGGAAAAGGTTTATTATTGTTAAACCTGTTTCTTCCACCATTATTAACGCCTTGTTGAGGCCTTTGATCCTTCCATGAGAGATTTGGATGATTTCTCCATGATGGATTATAGGTGTTTCCATATGGTTCACCCATGTAATTTACCTCTGCTATTGCAGGGTTCTCAGGATCATAAGCTTCTTCCTCAGAAGATGCCTCTTGAGTACTGTTGGATGCAGCTTGCATTCCATTCAGACTCTGAGAAATCATATTGACTTGCTGAGTCAATATTTTATTCTGAGCCAATATGGCATTCAGAGTATCAATTTCAAGAACTCCCTTCTTCATAGGCGTCCCATTACTCACAGGATTCCTCTCAGAAGTGTACATAAACTGGTTATTAGCAACCATGTCAATGAGTTCTTGAGCTTCTGCAGGCGTTTTCTTTAGGTGAATGGATCCACCTGCAGAAGTATCCAATGACATCTTTGATAGCTCATATAAACCATCATAGAATATATCCAGGATGGTCCATTCTGAAAGCATGTCAGAAGGACACTTTTTGGTCAGCTGCTTGTATCTTTCCCAAGCTTCATAGAGGGATTTACCTTCTTTCTGTCTGAAGGTTTGAACATCCACTCTAAGCTTGCTCAGCTTTTGAGGAGGAAAGAACTTGGCTAAGAAAGCCGTGACCAGCTTATCCCAAGAGTTCAGGCTATCTCTGGGTTGAGAGTCCAACCACACTCTAGCTCTGTCTCTTACAGCAAAAGGGAAAAGCATGAGCCTGTAGACTTCAGGATCTACTCCATTAGTCTTAACAGCATCACAGATCTGCAAGAATTCAGTTAAGAACTGAAAAGGATCTTCAGATGGAAGTCCATGAAACTTGCAGTTCTGTTGCATCAGAGAAACTAGCTGAGGTTTTAGCTCAAAGTTGTTTGCTCCAATGGCAGGAATGGAGATGCTTCTTCCATGTAAATTGGAATTAGGTGTAGTAAAGTCACCAAGCATTCTCCTTGCATTATTGTTGTTGGGTTCGGCTGCCATCTCCTTTACTTGTTCGAAATTTTCAATAAGGTTGTCTCTGGATTTGTTGTAATTTAGCTTCTCTTAGTTTTCTCTTCAGAGTCCTTTCAGGTTCTGGATCAGCTTCAACAAGAATGCCTTTTTCTTTGTCCCTGCTCATAAGAAAGAGGAGAGAACAAGAAAAGAAGAGGAATCCTCTGAGTCACAGTAAAGAGGTTCCTTATTGTTAGTAGAAGAAGAAAAGAAGAAAAAATTCGAACACAGATAGAAGAGGGGGTTCGAATTTGGTGAGTGATGTGAGGAAGAGATGTTAGTAGATGAATAAATAAATAGAATAAGATGAGAGAGGGAGAGGATTTTCGAAAATAATTTTTGAAAAAGAGTTAGTAATTTTTGAAAAATAATTTTGAAAAGGGTTAGTAGTTTTTCGAAAATTCAAATAAAAAATAAAATAATTAGTTTAATTAAAAAGAAATTTTGAAAAAGAGGGAGATATTTTCGAAAATTAGAGAGAGAGTTAGTTAGGTGGTTTTGAAAAAGGTAAGAAACAAACAAAAAGTTAGTTAGTTAGTTGAAACAAATTTTGAAAAGATAAGAAGTTAGGAAGTTAGAAAAGATATTTTGAAATCAAAATTTTTTGAAAAAGATAAGATAAGAAGATATTTTTGAAAAGATATGATTGAAATTAGTTTTGAAAAAGATTTGATTTTTAAAATCACAATTAATGACTTGATTCACAAGAAATCACAAGATATGATTCTAGAACTTAAAGTTTGAATCTTTCTTAACAAGCAAGTAACAAACTTGAAATTTTGAATCAGAACATTAATTGTTATTGTTATTTTCGAAAATTTGATGTAAATTTAAGAAAAAGATTTTTGAAAAATATTTTTGGAATTTTCGAAAATAACTAAGAAATTTGAAAAAGATTTGATTTTTGAAAAAGATTTTGAAAAAGATAAGATTTTCAAATTGAAAATTTGATTTGACTCATAAAAATAACTAGATTTTAAAAATTTTTGAAAAGGTCAAATCTAATTTTCGAAATTTTAAGAGAGAAAAAGGGAAAGATATTTTTTTGATTTTTGAATTTTTAATGATGAGAGATAGAAACATGAAAATGATGCAATGCATGAGAATTTTAAATCAAAACATGTGATGCATGCAAGAATGCTATGAATGTCAAGATGAACACCAAGAACACTATGAAGATCATGATGAACATCAAGAACACATTTTTGAAAAAATTTTTAATGCAAAGAAAACATGCAAGACACCAAACTTAGAATTCTTTAATGCTTAGACACTAAGAATTCAAGAATGCATATGAAAAACAAGAAAAGACACAAAACATGCAAATGCAAAGATCAAACAAGAAGACTTACCAAGAACAACTTGAAGATCATGAAGAACATTATGAATGCATGAAAATTTTCGAAAAATGCAAGATGCACATGCAATTGACACCAAACTTATAACATGACTCAAGACTCAAACAAGAAACACAAAATATTTTTTATTTTTATGATTTTATAATTTTTTTTGTAAGATTTTTGAAAAATTTTTGAAAATTAAAACAAAAAGGAAAATTACCTAATCTGAGCAACAAGATGAACCGTTAGTTGTCCAAACTCGAACAATCCCTGGCAACGGCACCAAAAACTTGGTATGCAAAATTGTTACTCAGGTTGTGGAGTATAATATATCTTCACAAATTCGCATAACTATCCAGCAAGTGCACTGGGTCGTCCAAGTAATACCTTACGTGAGTAAGGGTCGAATCCCACGGAGATTGTTGGTATGAAGCAAGCTATGGTCACCTTATAAATCTCAGTCAGGCGGATATAAAATAGTTATGTAGTTTTAGAAATGTAGTAATAAAAGAAGGATAGAAATACTTATGTAAATCATTGGTGAGAATTTCAGATAAGCGTATGGAGATGCATTCGTTTCTCTGAACCTCCGCTTTCCTGCTGTCTTCATCCAATCAGTCTTACTCCTTTCTATGGCTGGCTTTATGTAAGGATGTCACCGGTGCCATTGGCTACTTTCAATCCTCTCGGGAAAATGGTCCAAATGCTCTGTCACAGCACGGCTAATCGTCTGGAGGCATCACCCTTGTCGTTGGTTGCATCCTATTCTTCTCTGTGAAAATGGTCCGATGCGCTGTCACTGCATGGCTAATCATCTTGGAGGTTTTCGATCATACTGGAATAGAATTTACTATCCTTTTGCGTCTGTCACTACGCCCAGCACTCGCGAGTTTGGAGTTCGTCACAGTCATTCAATCCCAGAGTCCTACTCGGAATACCACGGACAAGGTTTAGACTTTCCGGACTCTCATGAATGCCGCCATCAATCTAGCTTATACCACGAAGATTCTGAGTAAGAGATCTAAGAGATACTCATTCAATCTAATGTAGAACGGAAGTGGTTGTCAGGCACGCGTTCATAGGGAATGATGATGATTGTCACGTTCATCACATTCAGGTTGAAGTGCGAATGAATATCTTAAAAGCGAAATAAGATGAATTGAATAGAAAACAGTAGTACTTTGCATTAATCTTTGAGGAACAGCAGAGCTCCACACCTTAATCTATGGAGTGTAGAAACTCTACCGTTGAAAATACATAAGTGAAAGGTCCAGGCATGGCCGAATGGCCAGCCCCCAAAACGTGATCACAGGATCAAAAATACAATCCAGGATGTCTAATACAATAGTAAAAGGTCCTATTTATAATAAACTAGCTACTAGGGTTTACAAAAGTAAGTAATTGATGCATAAATCCACTTCCGGGGCCCACTTGGTGTGTGCTTGGGCTGAGCTTGAATGTTACACGTGCAGAGGCTCTTTCTGGAGTTGAACGCCAGGTTGTAACGTATTTCTGGCGTTCAACTCTGGCTTGTGACTTGTTTCTGGCGTTTAACTCCAGACAGCAGCGTAGAACTGGCGTTAAACTTGTTTCTGGCCCTGGATGTCTACTTTCCAACGCAATTGGAAGCGCGCCATTTTGAGTTCTGTAGCTCCAGAAAATCCACTTTGAGTGCAGGGAGGTCAGAATCCAACAGCATCAGCAGTCCTTCTTCAATCTCTGAATCTGATTTTTGCTCAAGTCCCTCAATTTCAGCCAGAAAATACCTGAAATCACAGAAAAACACACAAACTCATAGTAAAGTCCAAAAATGTGAATTTAACATAAAAACTAATGAAAACATCCCTAAAAGTAACTAGATCCTACTAGAAACATACTAAAAATAATGCCAAAAAGCGTACAAATTATCCGCTCATCAGACATCCCCTCAGAAATTTTGGAAGACATCTCTACAACGTTATTGCGAGAAGACATGAGGCCAACTAATCCTACAAAAAGAAAAGAAGATTGGATTACTAAAAAACATCTCGGAGGAGGGGCAAAGCAACTCGACTAATATGATACAGACGAACAAACAGAAAAGGAAAACCCCAAGACTCAAACCAAAGTCCTGGGGCATCCTTTGGAGGTAGTGGCAAAGCAAGGTTTCAGGAAAAATCTACAGCTTACGTCTTGGCATTTCCCAAACAAGAAAAGAAGATTTAAAGTAGACAAACGTTTTGAAAAAGGGAAGTAAAAGCACAAAAGTCATCTAAGCCACTATCTTCCTACAGTCTACCAGCAAAAAAGCATTGTCGACATCAAAAACGCCAAGCAGAAAATCATCAAAGACACAACCTTTTTCAGAATCAAACAAAAACCATCATCGAAAGCACAAGCAGAAATGGTGATAACATGCAAAAGCCCTAAAAGCATCAAGCAACAGGAGAGGCGAAAAAGTTCATACGAAAGACGAAGAAATTCCCAGAACACACAATACAACAGCAATTAGGCGCAACAAAAACAGAAAGATCCAAACTTTCTCCAAGCAAAATCAAAACTTTGCCACAAAATCAAAGCCAAAGCAACGAAAGAAAAAAGTAATTGCAAAATGGAACTAACCTGGAGAAATGAGAAGCTCCGGAAGAAGTAGAAAGGAAGGAATCGCTGGATTGCTGGAAGATACCGCAACGCAAGAAAAGACAGAGATAGAGAGAACGAAGGAGTTACAAAGAAAAAGGAAGAAGAGAAACCATTTTTTTGAGGAAGCAAAATTCAAAATAAAGTCAAGAGAAACAAGGCAATTAATACCAATTAATGAAGGTATTAAACCCTCGCACGTTCCCTAGAACAAAGCGCTAATACAAAAGTGCGCATTTTTAGAGGAAAAACGTTCTACATTCAAAAAGCTCTACAAAGAAAAGAATCGACAAAAGTGCTCGAGTTCAGCTTCGCTATAAAAAGTTCGAAGTCAAAAAACTCGACCTCAAAGCAAAAGACCGAGCTCAAGCAGGGGCACTGTTCATACCTTGGGTCGAGCTGTCCGACCCGGGATGTTTAGCGACATGGCGACCGACCTCTTCAGGTCCGACTATCCGATCTCTTCTTAAAGAGATCGACCAAATCAACAGGAAAGCCCAATAAAGGGCCCAAATAGAGGAACACGACCCAAATACAAAGGCAATCCAAGCCTAGAGAGATAAAGGCGGTTCCCTTGAAGATAAGCTGACTTCACCCAAAATAAGATAAGATAAGACAAGATAACTAACTTATCTTATCAGAAAGGTCAGCCCACACTACTATAAATACACTGGAGCACCCAGGTATAACTCATACTCTGATTCTACAATAAACCTGCTTAATACCCGTGCTAACTTAAGCATCGGAGTCCCTTGCAGGTACCCTCCACCCTCCGGTGACCAAGGATCAGAAGTGCAGCCAGTCCAACAAGTCGGACACAACAGCTCCGGCCGCCATCAGCCAGCTGGACACGTCATCTCCGACCAGTACAGAAGATCTCATTCAAGATCAACCTATAGTTTCAGGTAACCCTCGGAACAGTTTTCATCTCTGTTGGTCTTTATCGTGATCATGCAGTGAATTTATTTTTCACTTTCTGCCGATCTGTAGCTTTATAATCGGGCGATGAATTCTGCTTTCACCTTTTTGCCGACCTTGTCGAAATCGGGCGATGAATTCTGGTTTTATCTTTGCCGACTTTTATCGTGATCGGGCGGTGAATTTGGTTTTCACCCTGCCGACCCTGTCGTTATCCGGCAGTGAAATTTTGCGTTTCAGATTAATGCGTCTTGGTATAGCAGTGAATTTTGTTTTCACTTTGTCGACCTTTGTCGAAATCAAACGATGAATTCGGTTTTCATCGTGGTCGGGCGGTGAAGTTGGTTTTTACCTTGCCGACTTGTCGCTTTGTAATCGGACGGTGAATTTGGTGTTCACCTTGCCGACCTGCCGTAGTTGGGCGTCTTGGTAGGAAACTTTTTAGGGAATCTGCAATCTTTTAAACAATAAAATGAAGATAAGAGTGTGTACATGTTAGTACTTACCTTTCTAGGTCGGGCAATCTTTTAGATCTTGGCCTGGCGCCCTTTTTAGATTGCAGGTATGCCATGACCTTGGTAGCTCTTGCCCCTCGAGGTTGGACACTTTGTAGCAACCTTTCCCCAGTTCTTCTGAACAACTTGGTATGGTCCTTTCCAGTTGGCTGCTAGCTTCTCTTCTCCTGATCGACCTATTCTAATGTCATTTCGGATTAGGATGAGATCGTTGTTGCTAGATTACCTTCTGATTGTATCTTAAGGCCATTTGACGTTTTAACACCTCTTCCTTGATCCGAGCTCTTTCTCGGGTTTCTAGAAGTAGGTCGAGTTCTTCCTTTTGAAGTTGGGAGTTGGCCTCTTCACTGTAGTGGCGATCCTTCTTTGACCTCCACTGGGATAATTGCCTCCATTCCATAAGCTAATCGGAAGGGTGATTCCTTTGTAGTGGAGTGTGGGGTTGTCCAATATGCCCATAGGACTTGTGGGAGCTCTTCAGATGGGGCTATAGGGAAGTTGGCATGCTTTTGATGTAAGGCTTTGACTTTGTATTTGCTCTGAAGAACTTTGGTTCTTTCTGCAAAAATTTTGCATCTTTGATTGTTTGTTGTCACTTTTCTTTTGTCATTCGCCTTTGAGAAGAATGTGTGCTTTGCTTAAGGTTTGGTTGTTGTTCCTGTTTCTTTTCATCGTTGCCTGATTCCTTTTGTACAAAAGTTCTAGCTTTTGTTTTGACCTTTTGTTTGAGAGGTGTTCGGACTGTTTGGGTATAGATTGTCGACTTCTTTTTTCTGTGTTCTTGCCCTGTTGTTGCCTCCAAAGGGTGCCCTTGGCCTTTCGTGTGAGTCCTGGGGTTTCCCTTTTACTGCCACGTCTGTCACTTGATGTTTTGCTGTTATTGTCCGAGTTGTTTCCTTATTTGCCCGAGTTGTTTAGTAGTAATCCCATAGTTGACCTATGTCTTTGAGATGTCTACTAAGATCCCGGACAGCATGTCCGATTGGCTGGATTTCATAGTTTTAATGCGTGTTACTGTGGCTGACCCTAAGTACATTCCTTATACCGCCTTCGAGATCAACTTGTTGTGGTCTTGTAATGTAGCCTGGATGAGGCTTCTGTTATTTCTCCCTGGTTTGGTGTTTGCTAGTTTTGAAAATGCATCAGCTCGGGCATTCTATATGTTGGACTTCATTTTCCCCGATTTTGTCCGAGCTGTTTTCTGTTTTTGTCCAGGGTCCCCCGAATTGTCCGAGATGTTCTCTGGTTTTGTCCAGGGTCCCCCGAATTATCCGAGCTGTCCTCTGTAGGATTCTTCCAGCTAAGTTTATTTTCTGTAGGATGCCTTTTATGGGCTGGTTGGTCCGAACTCTGATAGTGTGAGCTTGAAAGTATGGGTGGAGTCGTTGAGAGGTGAGTACGAGGGCGTAGACGAACTTTTTCTATCTTTTGATAGTTTAGTTCGGCCCCTTGTAGAGCTTTACTGATGAAGTAGATAGGTTGTTGCCCACTTTCGTCTTCTCTGACTAGTGCTGAGGCTATTGCCCGACTTCCCACTGCGAGGTATAATATGAGTTCTTCACTTTCCCGGGGTCTGGTGAGAATGGGTGGTTACCCCAAGAATTTTTGAAATCTCGGAAGGCTTGTTTGCATTCCGTTGTCCTATTCAAACCTCTCTCCCTTCCTTAATATACCTCTTTGAGGTGTCTTTTGTGAGATGATTTAGAGATCCCTCCTCCTGTGAATCCTCCATTTATCATATGAACATGTCTCTCAGGGGTGTGAGGTGGACGTTCAACTTGTCTGACCTCTTTGCTCTGATGTGGATGTTCAATTCGTCTGACCTCTTCGGTGTGAGGTGAATCTTCAACTCGTCCGACCTCTTTGGTGTGAGGTGAACCTTCAATTCGTCCGACCTCTTTGGTGTGAGGTGGACCTTCAACTTGTCTGACCTCTTTGTTGTGAGGTGGACCTTCAACTCGTCCAACCTCTTTGGTGTGAGGTGGATGTTCCACTCGTCCGACTTCTTTGGTGTGAGGTAGATGTTCAACTCGTCCGACCTCTTTGGTGTGAGATGGATGTTCCACTCGTCCGACCTCTTCGGTGTGTGGTGGACCTTCAACTCGCCCGACCTCTTTGGTGTGAGGTGGACCTTCAACTCATCCGACCTCTTTGTTGTGAGGTGGATCTTCAACTCATCCGACCTCTTTCTCCTTTTTGCTTTTGATTGGGCGAGGTGGTGAGATCTTCTCAGTGTTGCGTATTTCTCGTTAAACATCCACAATAGATAGGTTTCTCAGTGGGTTGGTCTTCTTTCTTCCTGGACTCTTTATCTTTGTCCCGTAGTGGGTTAGGAGAATCTGGTTTTTGAGCTGTCTCCCAATCGGGAGTTTTCCTCCATATTGATATATTTTTTCGCCCTTTCTTGTACTTTCGTTTAGAGATGTTGGGTGCTTCTTGGATATTGAGTGGTTGAAAGGTCCTTCTCGCAGGCCATTAATGAGACCCATGATAGCTGCTTCTGTTGGCAGACTTTGCATGTCCAGGCATGCCTTGTTAGAGTAGTCGGGAAGGCTTTGCATCAAATAACGTCTGAGGTGTCAGTGAGATACATCCTGCTTCTGAAATTGCTAAGATGATGACTTGGATCCGATGTGCCGTTGTACGGGATCACGTCGGGAGCTTTGAAGTCCTTTGGGACTTTTAGCTTTCATGATCTCCTTGGTGAATGGGTCTTGATTTTTGTGGGAGCCGTCTTCGTGATCGGATCGAATATTTTTGGCCTTGAGATCTGCTTCGAGTTTTAGGAATTTGTCCTCTAACTCGCGGCGTCGTCTTATTTCCCTTTGTAGGTTTTTCTCAGCTTCCCGTTGATGCTCCACCCCTTTTTCGAGTTGTTTCAAGCGATCCTGGAGTGCCTCCATGGCTTCCATAGTTGGTGAATTACTGTTTTTGTTAGGTTGAGGAGTATCTTTTGGCATAGTGTCCGGATTCTTGTGCTGCGTTCTATCTTCTAGATCTGAATCGTGGTCGTTGTCATGGTCGTCCGCCATGATGGTGGGATGACTTCCAGGTTCCCCGGCAACGGCGCCAATGTTCCAAGGTTACCTGAAACTGTAGGTCGATCTCGGACGAGATCTTCTGTGCTGATCGGAGATGATGCGTCCGGCTGTAAGTGGAGGCCGGAGCTGTCGTATCCGACTTGTTAAGCCTGGCTGCACTGCTGATCCTTCACCACCGGAGGGTGGGGGTACCTGCAAGGGACTCTGATGCTTAAGTTAGCAAGGGTATTAAGCAGGTTTTTTAGTAGAATCAGAGTATGAGTTATACCTGGGTGGTCCAGTGTATTTATAATGGTTGTAGAGTGACCTTTCTGGAGATAAGATAGTTATCTTATTTTATCTTATCTTATCTTTAGGTGAGGTCATCTTATCCTTTAGGGAGCCGCCTTATCTTTCTGGGCTCTGACTGCCTTTAGATTTGGGCTGTGCTCCTTTATTTGGGCCTGCTTGGGCCTCTTCTGGCGATTTGGCCGAGCTCTTTGAGAAGAGGTCGGTAATGGGCCAACCTTCCAAGAGGTCGGACATGGGAAAATCTTCAAAGAGGTCGGATAGTCTGACCTAAAGAGGTCGGTCGACTTGTCGTAAAACATCCCGGCTCAGACAGCTTGACCCAGGGTATGAACAGATATCAAGTTTGAGGATTTGGTATTATCATGAGAAAGCCACGATGAGAATTGCGGCGGCAGTTGGAAAACCTATTAAAGTTGATTTGACTACAAAATTCGCCGAAAGAGACAAGTATACTTGAGCATGTGTTTAGGTGAACTTGGGATTGCCTATCATTAGAAAGGTGATTGTTGATGACTATGAATATAGTGTTGATTATGAGTGCTTACATCTCATATGTGATAAGTGCAATTATTTTGGGCAAGTTGGGTTCCTTACATGGTATTTACGTGGAGGATCTTCTTGCTACAGAGGATGAGGGTTGTTCTAAAGTAATTAAAAAAGGAAATGGCAAGTTAGATTTGGAAGGTAAGTTCCATAATAGATCCAAAGGCAAACAACTTTTGACTTTCACCAACAAATCTGATGAGATATAATTGAAAGGCCCACTAATAAAGATTGGTGGAGCTCCAACTTTCTCTAGCTCCAATAGAAGGGTCTCACACATAAAAAATTATTATGGCCTACAAAGAGAGGGAGCTAAGGTTTAGAGAGTAAAATTGGGAGCAACATCTCATACCAAAACTCCCGTACTCAAGAACGGCTGCGACCTACTTCTCTTCAGAACTCACCGGAGCTCCAGGTGAAGGATGGAGAGGCGATCCAAACGAAGCATGAAGGGCCAGTGGCACTTCGGGATGTGGGTGAAGGAGCTTTGGGAAAAGCCACGACAACCAACAAGCTTGGTGGACTGAAGAGAGTTGATGGACCTTCGTTGTTGTCCAACTGAAGGGCTTTTAGCCAAAGGTCAATTTTTTCCTTTTCATTCATTTGTTTATGGATAATTTAGATATTAGCTATTTATATTGGAATATTAGAGGGGCTTCAAACAAAATATCTCGTGTCCATTGTAGAGATTTGGTGCGTAAATTTTATCCAACTTTTTTCATTCTTCTTGAGACTCATGTCCTTTTTGAAAGAATGAATTTGTTTTGGAATAAGTTAGGTGTTCCGTGGGTTACCTGAAACTGTAGGTTGATCTCGGACGAGATCTTCTGTACTGGTCGGAGCTGTTGTGTCCGACTTGATGATGATGGCCGGAGCCTCCGTGTCCGACTTGTTGGACTTGGTGGTGATGCTGATCCTTCGTCACCGGAGGGTGGTGGTACCTGCAAGGGACTCTGATGCTTAAGTTAGCAAGGGTATTAAGCAGGTTTTTTGTAGAATCAGAGTATGAGTTATACCTGGGTGCTCCAGTGTATTTATAATGTTGTAGAATGATCTTTTCTGGAGATAAGATAGTTATCTTATCTTATCTTTGAGTGGAGTTATCTTTATCTTTGAGGGAACCGCCCTTATCTCTCTAGGCTTGAGCTGCCTTTAGACTTGGGTCGTGTTCCTCTGTTTGGGCCTTTTTCTGGGCTTTCCTGGTAATTTGGCCGAACTCTTTGAGAAGAGGTCGGGTAGTTCTGACCTGAAGAGGTCGGTCGACTCAGCCCGGATCGAACAGCTCGACCCAGGGTATGAACAGTGCCCCTGCTCGAGCGTGGTCTTCCTTTTGAGGTCGAGTCCTGGTTTAGGACTTCGATCCTTCTCTGGAGAAGCTAAGCTTGAGCATTGTCGATCCCTTTTTGTAGAGCTTCCATTTGAATGCGGAGCATTTTTCTCACTCCTTAAACTTTGAAAACGCGCGTTTCTTGCTTTAGGAACGTGCGAGGGTTTTTAATAACCCATTAACTTTTCTTTTTGCCGTTTTCCCTCTTTTAATTTTGAATTGCAAAAAGACTTTACTTTCAGTTTTCTCTCTTTGCTTCCTGAAACTCCATTTTTTATCCTTCTATTTTCTGGCTCGCCTGGGACTCTTCATTTTTGCTTGCTCCTAAGTTTTCACGTCTTCACGCTTCTCCTTGTTTTTGGAGGTGACTGTTGGCGCTTCATTCTTTCGAAAGGTGATCGTCTGGCGTGGCCTTGTTGTTGCTTCAATCTCTCAGTGTTTCTCGTCTCCTCCCATTGGCAGGTTGGTTTTCTTTCTTCTTCTTTTTTCTTCTTTTACTTCCTACGTTGTTCTTTTTCATGCTTGCATTGTTCTGTTTTTTGGAAAAGTTTTGATCTTGCTTGAATTCATGTTGGAAAGCTTGAATTTTTTCTGTGTCTTCGTGCTTGATTGTTGTTGTGATGCATGTTTTTGGAGTTCCTTCGACTTATATATGATCCTTGGCGTATTTCCTGATTGTTGTTGTTTTTAAGGATTTTCGTTTTGTTACCGCTCCTGATTGTATCCTCTAATTTTGAAGCTTTGGAATAATGAACTGTTTGAAAAAAGGTTGTGTCTTTAGTGATCTCCACTTGGCATGTTTGATGTTTGATAATTCCCTTTGCTGATGGACTGTGAAAAAATGGTAACTTTTGATGACATTTTGTGATTAACTGCTTGAAGTCTCCTTTTTCCTGTTTTTGGGGGGATGTCGAGACGTAGGCTATGGATTTTTCCTGAGACCTTGCTTTGTTACTGCCTCTAAAGGATGTCCCTGGACTTTAGGTTGAGTCTTGGAGTTTCCTTTTGCTGTTGCTTCTGTCCTGTATGCCTTAGATCGAGTTATATCCGTTTTTGTCCAAGCTATTTTCTTGATATGCCCGAGCTGTTTGATTAGTAACCATTTTCCTTTTTTCTTACTGTAGGACTTAGTTGACCCATGTCTTCTCGCAAAAATATTGTCGAGACATCCTCCAAAGTCCCTCATCCTGATGTGTGTTTCGGTGGTTAGCTCTGAATACTGCGTGGAGCTTAAAAAACATCACCGGATCTGTAGTAGTAGGGATCAGGAGAAAAACTACGAGTTGGTAGTGCCTGACCCCGATGAGAGGGTTTGCTTCCCTTCTCTGACCCAGGGAGAACGCCCCTTCTTTTATGCTTACGACTACTTTTTTAGCCAAATAAATATTACCCTTCCTTTTACCTCTTTCGAGACCGATTTGCTGTGGTCATATAATGTAGCTCCGTCCCAGCTCCATCCGAACTCCTAGGGCTTTATTAAGATCTTTCAGTTGCTTTTCCAAGAATTGAATGTCAAGCCTTCTCAAACTCTCTTTCTTTACCTCTTTGTCTTGACCAAACCTGGGACTACCAAAAAGAAAGCTTCTTGGATTTCTTTCCAGTCTGCCCAAGGACACAAAGTGTTTTTCTATGTATGATGAGTCTTTTAGGGATTTTAAGAACTACTTTTTCAAGGTCCGAGCTGTTGAGGGAACTCGACCATTTTTCTTAGAGCCGAACAATGAACATGCCTTCCCCTTATGTTGGCAAAAGAATGTTGTGGTATCTAGATATTCGTGGGAGATGCTTGATGAGGTCAAGTAGGCTTTTGTGAATGTGTTGGAGGAGACTTGGGGGCAACCCCGCCATCTCGACACAAAGAAGTTCTTAGGGGACCCCTCTCTTGTCCGAGCCGAGCTGGGTAGTGGTCGACTTCTTTTTTCTTCGCTTTGTTTACTTGCTTTTTGTTTCTTTTTCTTCCAGTTTTGTAACTTGTTTTTGCTATGTTTTTTCAGAGATAATTAAGAATAATGATTCCATGAAGGCCTTTAAGAAGGCGAGGAAAGCTACAACTGCCCAGAACATCTCGGCTAAGGCTGTTGGTGTTCATACCTTGGGTCAAGCTGTTCGACCCGGGATGTTTAGTGACAAAGCGACCGACCTCTTCAGATCAGACTATCCGACCTCTTCTCAAAGAGCTCGGCCAAATCGATAGGAAAGCCTAAAGAAGGGCCCAACTCAAGGAACACGACCCAAATCCAAAAGTAGTCCAAGCCTATAGAGATAAGGGCGGTTCCCTTGAAGATAAGCTGACCTCAACTCAAAGATAAAGATAAGATAGGATAACTAACTTATCTTATCTAAAAAGGTCACTCTACACCATTATAAATACACTGGAGCACCCAGGTATAACTTATACTCTGATTCTACAATAAACCTGCTTAATACCCGTGCTAACTTAAGCATCGGAGTCTCTTGCAGGTACCCCCTACCCTCCGGTGACCAAGGATCAGAAGTGCAGCTAGTCCAACAAGTCGGACACAACAGCTCCGGCCGCCACCAGCCAGCCGAATACGTCATCTCTGACCAGTACAGAAGATCTCATCCGAGATCGACCTACAGTTTCAGGTAACCCTTGGAACATTGGCGTCGTTGCCGGGGAACTTGGAAGTCATCCCATCCCCATGGCAGACGACCATGACAACGACCACGATTTAAATCTAGAGGACAGAACGCCGCACAAAAATGCGGACGCTACACCAAAAGATACTCCAAAATCTAACAGAGACAAAAACTCATCGAATTCAGGAGTAATAGAAGCACTTCAAAATCATTTAAAGCAACTTGAAAAAGAAAGCCAGCATCAACGAGAAGTTGGCATGGATCTACAAAGGGAGGTAAGGCGACGTCGAGAGTTAGAAGATAAAATCCTACAACTCGAAGCCGATCTTAAAGCAAAGGCTACCCGGACCACCCCTGAGGACAATTCACGCAAAGATCAAGATCCATTCACTAGGGACGTCATGAAAACTAAAATTCCTAAGGACTTCAAACTCCCGGATATGACTCTGTATGATGGTACTACAGATCCCAACCATCACCTCAGCAACTTCAGAAGCAGAATGTACCTCACCGACGCCTTGGACGCTGTTCGCTGCAAAGCTTTTCCAACGACTCTCACAAAGACAGCAATTAGATGGTTCGACAATTTACCTCCTAAGTCCATCTCAAGCTTTGACGACCTAGCCAAAAAATTCCTGGCCAGATTCTCCATCCAAAAAGACAAGGCCAAGCACGCCCCCAGTCCACTAGGAATCAGGCAAGGAGATCGGAAAAGTCTTCGCAACTACATGGAGAGATTCAACAAAACATGCCTAGACAAACAAAGCTTGCCAACAGAGGGCGCCATCATGGGCCTCATCAATGGCCTATGAGAGGGACCTTTTAGCCAATCTATATTGAAGAAATATCCCATATCTCTGGATGAGGTGCAGGAGCGAGCGGAAAAAATATATCAACATGGAAGAAAACTCTCGGTTGGGAGAAACCTCAAAAACCGGATTCTCCTACCGAGACAAAGATAAAGAATCCAAAAAGAAGGAAGATCGACAAGGGGAGAAAATTAAAAATATCACAATTACACTCCTCTTAGGGTATCCCTGGTAGATGTCTACAAAGAAGTCTGCCATACGGAAAAGATACCCCCAGCTCGACCACTCAAAGGCAAAAGAGGAGGAGGAAATCGGAATGAATACTATGAATATCACCGAGTCCGAGGGCATTCCACCAACAAATGCTTCGACTTAAAAAACATCATAGAAAAATTAGTGAGAGAAGGAAAACTAGTCGGTTTCTGGCCAACCGAGATGATGAGCAAAGAAAGAGAAGAAGGGATGAAGATGTCGGACGAATCGAGCGATCACCTCGTACGCCAGAAAGACATATTCATATGATACACGGAGGATTTGCAGGAGGAAAAATCTCCGAATCATCCTGCAAAAGATATCTCAAAGAAGTATATCATGTCGAAGGAAAGGAGGAAGCACCCGACATCCCTGCAATCACATTCACCAAAGAAGACGCATCCGGTATCATCTCAGGACACGACGACCCCATGGTCATCACCATCATACTGGCAAACGCCAATTTCCACCGCACATTAATAGACCAAGGGAGCTCCGCCGACATCTTATTCAAAACTGCCTTCGACAAGCTCGGCTTAGAAGAAAAGGAGCTTAGAGCATACCCAAACAGCCTGTTCGGACTGGGAGATACCCCAGTACAACCACTGGGATACGTGTCACTACATACAACCTTCGGAAAAGGGAACCAATCCAGAACACTCAAGATAGACTACATCGTGGTCGACATGAGTTCAGCCTACAATGCCCTAATAGGTCGGACAACGCTAAATCAACTCGGCGCAATAGTCTAAACTCCACATCTATGCATGAAATTCCCAACTACAGAAGGGATAGCTACGATAAAAGCAGATCAAAAGATGGCACGTCGCTGTTATAACGAAAGTCTAAACCTCAGAGGCAGAGGAGAAGAGTTCCATACAATTGAGCTTGGTGGAGTTCAGAGACGAGAAGAACTCCGTCCACAGCTCGAAGGAGAAATAGAGAAAGTTCAGATCGGAGACACCTCGGACAAAACAACTAATATTGGCACGATTCTGAAGGGAGACACAAAAGAATTACTAGTACAGTTCTTACGAGATAATGTCGATCTCTTCGCATGGAAAGCTGCAGACATGCCAGGCATAGACCCCAAGCTAATGTGTCACAAGTTGGCGGTCTACCCAGGATCTCGGCCGGTATAGCAGAGACGAAGAAAACTTGGGCCAGAACGATCCCAAGCTGTGGAAGAACAGGTACAAGCACTACTGGAGGCAGGATTCATAAGAGAAGTCAAGTACCCACTATGGCTAGCTAACGTCGTCTTGGTGAAAAAATCAAACGGGAAATGGCGAATGTGCACCGACGACACCGATCTCAACAATGCCTGCCCAAAAGATCCTTACCCACTCCCAATTATCGACGCTCTGGTAGATGCTTCATCCGGATATAGATACCTCTCGTTTATGGATGCATATTCCAGATACAACTAAATCCCCATGTATCCACTAGATCAAGAAAAGACCTCGTTTTTGACACCAAAAGCAAATTACTACTACATTGTGATGCCTTTCGGTCTCAAGAATGCGGGAGCTACTTATCAAAGGCTAATGAATAAAGTCTTCTCAGATCATATCGGAAAAATCATGAAAGTCTACGTGGACGACATGTTAATAAAGACAAAAAGCGAAGAGACATTATTGTCCGACCTGGCTCAAGTGTTCGACACTATAAGGAAGCATGACATGCGACTCAATCCCGCAAAATGCACCTTTGCAGTAGAAACGGGCAAATTCTTAGGTTTCATGCTCACACAAAGAGGAATTGAAGCAAATCCAGACAAATGCCATGCCATACTCAACATGAAGAGCCCAACTTGTGTCAAAGAGGTACAACAACTCAACGGGAGATTGGCAGCCTTATCCAGATTCCTAGCGGGATCAACGATAAGATCTCTCCCCTTCTATGCCACTTTAAGGAAAGGAAAGAAGTTTGAATGGACAATGGAATGCGAGCAAGCCTTCCAGGATTTCAAAAATTCCTTGGGACGACCACCTATCCTAACTCGACCACGAGAGGAAGAACCACTCGTATTGTACCTTGTGGTAGGAAGTCGGGCAGTAGCCTCAGCACTGGTTCGAGAGGACGACAAAGGGCAACAACCCGTATACTTCATTAGTAAAGTGCTGCAGGGCTCCGAGTTGAACTACCAAAAAATAGAAAAGTTCGCCTATACTCTCATACTGACATCTCGACGACTTCGCCCGTACTTCCAGGCTCACACCATTAAGGTTCGGACCGACCAGCCCATAAAAGGGATATTGCAGAAAACAGATCTAGTAGGCAGAATTTTATAATGGGCAGTCGAGTTATCCGAGTTTGACCTCCAATATGAAGATCAGACAGCAATCAAATCACAATACTTGGCCGACTTCATTGCAGAATTCACAGATACCCTGGAAACCCCCACAGAATGGAATCTCTACGTGGATGGGTCCTCGAATAAGACTGGAAGCGGCGCAGGTGTGATAATAGAAAGCAACCAAGGAACCCAAGTTGAGCTTTCCCTCAAATTTGGGTTCCCAGCCTCAAACAACCAGGCGGAATATGAAGCATTACTAGCTGGTTTAAAGCTGGCTAAGGAGGTTGGAGCTCAAAAACTCAACATCTTTAGTGATTCACAAGTAGTCACCTCACAAATAACAGGGAGCTACCAAGCCAAAGACCCCACCATGAAAAAGTATTTGGATAAAACCAAGGAACAGCTCGGACAACTCGAGGAATATAAGATCTGTCACATACCCCGCGAACAAAATGCCCGAAATGATGCACTCTCAAAACTAGCCAGCACCAAACCAGGGTGCAACAATAGAAGCCTCATCCAGGAAATGCTACAGAACCCGTCAATCTCGGAAGAGGAAAAAGTCCTAGCCATAACAAGTCAGGATCAAGGATGGATGACCCCCATAATTAATTTCCTCAAAACAGAAACACTCCCCACAAATGAGAAGGAGGTAAAGAGGTTAAAACGGGAGGCTCAGTACTACACTATCATAAACAACACCCTATATAAAAGAGGGATTTCAATACCACTATTAAAATGTGTGCCGACCTCCAACACAAGGGAAGTTTTAGAGGAAGTACACAGTAGCATTTGTGGTAATCATCTCGGAGCACAAGCTCTCACCAAAAAAGTACTCCGGGCGGGATTTTATTGGCCAACTCTACAAAAGAAAGCTACAGAGTTTGTAAGGACATGCCCACCATGCCAGAAACATGCCAACTTTCACATTGCCCCGCCAAAAGAGCTCATCAGCGTAACCTTGCCTTGGCCATTTGCAAAATGGGGACTCGATCTTCTCGGACCCTTCCCCCAGGGATCGGGACAAGTTAAATTCCTCATAGTCGGGGTAGACTATTTTACAAAGTGGATCGAGGCAGAGCCCCTAGCCAACGCCACTGCTCAAAGGAGCCAGAAATTCCTATATAGGAATATTGTCATAAGGTTTGGGGTTCTATACTCCATCACTACAGACAATGGCACCCAATTCACAGACGCGGGCTTCAGAAAGTTAGTAGCTGACTTAAACATAAAACACCAGTTCACCTCCGTCGAACATCCCCAAGCCAATGGACAAGCCAAAGCGGCCAACAAAGTCATATTGGCTGGGCTGAAACGGAGACTACAAGATTCAAAGAGAGCTTGGGCAGAAGAACTTCCAGAAGTTCTATGGGCATATCGAACAACGTCATATTCCACCACAAACGAATCACCATTTCGATTAGCATACGGAGTGGAGGCAATGATCCCAGTAGAGGTCGAGGAAAGGTCGCCTAGAGTGGTTCATTACAATGAGGAAGCCAACTCCCAACTTCAAAGGGAAGAGCTCGACCTACTTCCTGAAATCCAAGAAAGAGCCCGGATCAGGGAAGAAGCACTAAAACGTCGAATGACTTCTAGATATAATCAAAAGGTAGTGCCGAGAGGTTTCTCTGAGAATGATCTCATCCTAATCTGAAATGATATTGGAACAACTCAACCCGGATAAGGAAAGCTGGCAGCAAACTGGAAAGGACCCTACCGAGTCATAGAAGTACTTGGGAAGGGCTACTACAGACTGTCCAAATTCGAGGGACGAGAGCTTCTCAGATCATGGCACGCCTGCAACCTAAGAAGGTACTATAGCTAGAGAAGGTAAAAGATCTCATCATAGGATGCACTCTTTTTCCTGAAAAGGTTTTTTAATGAGGCACCAAGTTGAGATTCAGAAATTATCCGACTTAAAGGGATGAAAAAATCCCACATGTATATATTTGCACTTTCTTTTAAATAAAACATATTTTAGATATTCTACAAATTCTCAAGACGCATTAATCTGAAGCATTCATCGTCCGATTATAAAGCAACAGATCGGCAGAAAAGTGAAAAACAGATTCACTGCACGATTACGATAAAGACCAATAGAGATGAAAACGCGATTCATCTAAAGGTCGACCAAACAAAGATAGAAACCACCTTCTACAAATTGGCAAGATGAACACAGAATAATGCAAGAAGTTATCGAAAGTGATCCGGAAAAAGAACCTGACGAGGTCTTATGGATTGCTAAATAATAACTTAAAGACTGGCCGACGTTAAAAAGTCGGACCAAGTCAACCCAAGTTATCAGCAAATCCCTGGAAAAAGGTCTGGCCAACCCTATAAAAAAGGAATTGCTATAACTTAGAAGAGATCGACATGACGAAGTCGGTCTCCTACAAAAAACAAGTTATAAAAGTAATCCCTGAAAGAGACCTGACAAAGGTCCAAGAAAGAGGATTACAAAATAACTTATAAGAGATCGACATAAAGAAGTCGGTCTCCTACAACGGACAAGTTATAAAAGTAATCCCTGAAAGAGACCTCGCAAAGGTCCAAGAAAGAGGATTACAAAATAACTTAGAAGAGATCGACATAAAGAAGTCGGTCTCCTACAATGGACAAGTTATAAAAGTAATCCCTGAAAGAGACCTAACAAAGGTCCAAGAAAGAGGATTACAAAAATAACTTGGAAAAGGACGACGCAAAGAAGTCGGCCTCCCAACAAACAAGTTATAAAAGTAATCCCTGAAAGAGACCTGACAAGGGTCCAAAAAAGAGGATTACAAAAATAACTTAGAAAAGGACGACGCAAAGAAGTCGGTCTCCTACAACAAACAAGTTATAAAAGTAATCCCTGAAAGAGACCTGACAAAGGTCCAAAAAAGAGGACTACAAAAATAACTGGAAAGAGGACCAACGTAAAGAAATCGGTTATGGATGGCCAGAAATAAATACAAGTAAGAGCCAGAAAACCAAAATACAAGTTGGATCCACACATCCACAACCTCAAAGAATCCAAGCTACAAGCAATAAGTACAAAGCAATCCAAAGAGGCCGAGCAGCAAGGCTTCAGCATTCTCAAAACCCAGAAAGGTGCCAAGACAAGTGCAAACAAGCATGATATGAAATACAATATTATAAACAAGCTTCAGGATCAGGCCCAAAAGCTTGAAAGCTACTTGTTATTTTTTCAAAATGAAAAGTTGCTAAACAAGCAACTAGAAGGAGTATCAACAGTCAGCAAAATATTCAAATTACAAAATAAAGAGTTTAAAAGCCCACAAGTCAGGCTATCTACACAAACATCCAAGAAAAATCAGCTAAGATCGGGAGCCTTCTCGACAGCATCAGTACGGGGAGAAGGAGGGCGAGTCTGAATAGGCACAGCATCCACGGTACCATCATCCCGGTTCAAGATCTGACAGTCCGGATCAGAAACGGAATGACCGACCTCACCTGGAGGAACAATAGAAGTTGACACTTTGACAGAAGGCACAGGGGGAGGGTCGATATCGTCATCATCCTGGTCATCAGGGACAATCTTACCATCCCTCACAATATTATCCAGGCTAAAAAGAGTAAGGTCGGCCTCGGGAGCAATAATTCAAACCTGCTCCTTCAGGTTCTCATAAGCAGCATTCACACTGCAAACAAGATGACCCTGAAGCTCAGAATAATCAGCTCGGGCGTTCTCTAACTCCCCCTTCAAATGCATTCCTTCCCGATAGGACGTAACATAGCTGTCTTTATGCCTCAACGCCGTGTCCTCGGCCAACCGTACAGAAGCCGCCAGAGCAAGGGAACTCGCCTTCTCATTCTTCAGATCCTTCTCCAGTTTGGCCACCTTCACCTCAAGCTCCTCCTTCAAACCCTTCATCCGATCGAACTCCTGTATTGCCTCCTCCATGAAGGCTTTGGTGGCATGGAGAGGAAGATTTTGAGCCGTTCGGTACAAGGCAGCTCCCATATGTGCCATTTTTACACTACTCCGAGTTATAAAGTCCAAATGACGAAGGAGTGATACATCATCCATATGGAGGACACCGTATGGACCGATCTGCTGATCTATGAACTCGACCGCGTCAAAATCAGGGGCATCAAGGTTGAAAGGCTCAATTGTTTCTTGTTTCTTGTTCGGAGGAGCACCAGAAGTAGCAGCGGAAGACTGTGGAGGCTCGGCCAGGCGAACCCGAGGAGCGGGAATTACCTTCCTCGGCCCAGGAGAACTTGGCACGGGCGGCTTCACCGGAACTTGAGAAGATCCCTCTCCCGCCACCTTGACCGAGATATTTTGAGCAGCTGTAGCCTTCTTTGCTTTCTTGTAGGCCTTCATGGAATCGTTGTTTTTTGACATCTCTGAAAATATAGAATCGACCATAGTAATGGGTTACAATCACAAAAAGAAGAAGAAAAACTAAAAAGCAAGTATAGAAACAAGTCAGACAGTACCCAAAGCAGTTCGAACCAAAGATGGATCACCCAAAAATCTTTTCGTATCAAGATGGGGTGGTTCCCCCCATAAATCTTCAAGAACAATTATAAAAGCCCGCTCAATCTCGTCAAGCATCTCCCATGTATAGCGAGACACTCTCACATTCTTTTGCCATTCTAGAGGAAAGGCAGGCTCATCATTTTCATCAAGAAAAAAGGGGCGGGCCCCCTCAACAGCACGGACTCGGAAGAAATAATTCTTAAAATCTTTAAAAGACTCATCATACATGGCAAAAACTTTATGCCCCTGGGCCGACCTAAAAGAAACCCAGGAAGCTTTCTTTTTGGAAGACCCTCCAGGCTTGGCAGAAACAAAAAGATTGAGGAAAAGAGTCTGAGAAGGTGTTATGCCTAACTCTTGGCAAAGCAGCTGAAAAATATTGATAAAACCCCAGGAATTCGGATGAAGCTGGGATGGGGCAATGTTACACGACCACAACAAGTCGGTCTCGAAAGCAGTAAAAGGAAAAGTAATGTCCAACTAACTGAAGAAATATTCATAGGCGTAGAAAAAGGGACGCTCCCCCTCGACAGAAGTAGGAAAACAACCCTCTCGTCAGAATCGGGCGCCACAAGCTCATAATCTCTCTCTCGGGCACCACCACCACAAACCCTATGACGTTTCCTCAGCTCTACACAAAACTCATCATCCACAACAGAGACACACATTAAGACAAGGGAGTCCAGCCAATCGGACATCCCCTCGGGAACTTTAGAAGACATCTCTACAATGTTATTACGAGAAGACATGAGGCCAACTAATCCTACAATAAGAAAAGAAGATTGGATTACTAAAAAACATCTCAGACGAGGGGCAAAACAACTCGACTAATATGATACAGAAGAACAAACAGAAAAGGAAAACCCCAAGACTCAAACCAAAGCCCTGGGGCATCCTTTGGAGGCAGTAACAAAGCAAGATTTCAGGAAAAATCTACAGCTCACATCCCGACATTTCTCAAAACAAGAAAAGTTTCGAAAAAGGAAAACACGAAGTCATCAAAAGCCACTATCTTCCTACAGTCTATCAGCAAAGAGCATCGCCAACATCAAACATGCCAAGTGGAAATCGTCAAAGATACAACTTTTTTGTGATTCAAACAAAATCATCATTCCAAAGCTTCAAAATCAAAAGCACAAACAGAAACGGTGATAACATACAAAACACAAAAGCATCAAACAAAGAGGAAATGTAAAAAGGTTCATGCAAAAGCCGAAGAAACTCCCAGAGCACACATTACAACAACAATCAGGCACGGCAAAAGCAGAAAGATCAAAAATCAAAACTTTCTCAAAATCAGACAGGAAAATGACGAGGAAAAGAGAAAGGAAGAAAAACCAACCTGAACGAAGAAAGAAGCTTCAAAGGAGATCGAAGATGGAAAAATGGAATCACCCAGAGAATCCCCAAATGATGCTGCAGCGCAAGAAAAGGCAAAATGCAGGCGAAAACAGAAAGTGAGAGAGTGAAGGAAGAAGTTACAAAGAAAGACGAAGAAGAGAAACCGTTTTTTGATCGTGAATTTCAAAAATAAAAGCCAAGGAAACGGACAATTAAAACCAATTAATGAAGGTATTTAAAGCATCGCATATTCCCAAAGCCAAAACGCTAAATATAAAAGCACGCGCTTTTGGAGGAAGCGAAAGAGGAAATGCTCCACATTCAAAATAGAACTCTACAAAATCAACAAAATGCTCGAGTTCGACTTAACCTCCGAAAGAAAGACCGAGCTCGAGCAGGGGCACTGTTCATACCTTGGGTCAAGCTGTCCGACCCGGGATGTTTAGCGACAAAGCGACCGACCTCTTCAGGTCAGACTATCCGACCTCTTCTCAAAGAGCTCGGCCAAATCGAAAGGAAAGCCCAAAGAAGGGCCCAACTCAAGGAACACGACCCAAATCCAAAGGCAGTCCAAGCCTATAGAGATAAGGGTGGTTCCCTTGAAGATAAGCTAACCTCAACTCAAAGATAAAGATAAGATAGGATAACTAACTTATCTTATCTAAAAAGGTCACTCTACACCATTATAAATACACTGGAGCACCCAGGTATAACTCATACTCTGATTCTACAACAAAACTTACTTAATACCCGTGCTAACTTAATCATCGGAGTCTCTTGCAGGTACCCCCCACCCTCCGGTGACCAAGGATCCGAAGTGCATCCAGTCTAACAAGTCGGACACAACAGCTCTGGCCGCCACCAGCCAGCCGGACACGTCATCTCCGACCAGTACAGAAGATCTCATCCGAGATCGACCTACAGTTTCAGGTAATCCTCGAAATAGTTGGGGAAGGATCTTTTCAGGTCCCTCCTAAAAAGCTACCCTTGAGCACTTCTGGGCCGAGGAGGGTGATTCCTACTCCTCAGGTCTATTTGGTTGATCCTCCCCAAACTTCTGCTGCTACCTCTTTTCCCACTAATGGCCCTCCTCCGAAAAGACAGAGGACTGTTGAGCCTTTTAATTTGGACGCCCCTGATTTTGATGCTGTGGGATTTGTCGATCATCAAATTGCTCCTTATGGTGTTGTTCCTACTGATGACGTATCCATTCTTCGTCATTTGGACTTCATTGCCCGAAGTAGTATTAAGATGGCACACATGGGAGCAGCCTTATTCTGAACTGCCCAGGATCTTCCTGTTCATGTGACAAAGGCTTTTATGGAGGAGGCCAAGTCAAAATTCGACAGGATCAAGGGGTTGAAGGATGAGTTGGATGCCAAAGTGATCAAGTTGGAGCTTAACTTGGAGAATGAGAAGGCTCGGGCTACTGCGGCTGTGGCTTCTGCAACTCTGGCTGAGGAGATGGCGCAGCAGCATAAGGATAGCTATGTCCAGACATATGGTGAGATGATAGAGCTCAGGGAGAGGTTAGAATCTGCTCGAGCTGATTATGCCAAGCTTCAGGGCCATCTCGTGGGCAGTGTGACTTCTGCTTATGAGAATTTGAAGGATCAGGTCCGAGTTCTTGCTCCCGGGTTTGACCTGTCTCTCTTCAGTTTGGATAATATTGTGGAAAATGGGAAGATCGTCCTTGCCCCGGATGAAGATAACGATGATGTAGATCCACCTCCTGTGCCATCCAGCAAGGCTTCTGTTGCACCGACTTCTCCAACTCCTGCAGCTGAGGTCAGCCACCCTGAGTCGGATCCTGATGTTCAGATCCTGAACCGGTCGGATGGGACCGTCGACGCTGTCCCCCTCCAGACTCGTCCTCCTTCACCCCGAGATGCCACCACTGGGGAGTCTTTGAATCCTTTGTAGTTTTTTTTTTATGTATTTTGTACAGCCCGGTCTGTGGGCTTTTGAACTCTTATTTCTATAACTTGTGTTTTGTTTGACTTGGATATTTTACTTGCTTTTCTTAGCAACTTTATTTAGAAAAACAAATGCTTTCCAACTCTTGAGGTCAACTTTCTGGTGGCCTTCTGAGTGTTGATTATAGTAGCTTTGTTTCCTCATGATTGTTTGCAATTTTTGGCATTTCCAGGAATCTTTAAGAGTGTTGGAGCTTTTTGCGGTCCGACCTCTTTTTTGATTTCCTTAGTGTTGGTTTATTTCCTGCTTTGGTCGAAATGACTTTTTGAGGCTAGCCTTGTTTGACTGTTCTTGTTATTTTTGGTAAGGTCGTAGCTTTCTTTGGGTCGAGTTGTGTCCCTTTTAGAGCACGCCTTCTGCCGGTCGACTTCTCTCGTTGAGTCTTTCGAGCTATTTCTAGTAATCCATTTCTAGTTGAACCTCGCCGGGTCTCTTCTTATGGATTTACTTTTTATAAATCTGTCGCTTTTGATCAGATTGGGCCGACTTCTTCATGTCGGTCGCTTCTAAGTTATTTCTTAGTAATCCATTTTTGGGCAGGGCTGGCCAGGCCTCTTTCCATGGATTTACTTTTTATAACTCTTTGTCGCTTTGGTCAGGTGGTCCGACTTCTTCATGTCGGTCCATCTCAAGTTATAGCAATCCATTTTTTCTCAGACCTCGTCAGGCCTCTTTCTATAGATTGCTTTTTATAACTTTTTGTTGCTTTGGTCGATTGGTCCAACTTCTTTATGTCGGTCTATTCTTAAGTTATTTCTAGTAATCCATTTTTTAGTCAGGATTGGCCAGGCCTCAGCTTATAGATTACTTTTTATAATTTTGTCGATTTTATCGTGATCGGATGGTGAGTTTGATCGTCACCTTGCCGACCTGTAGCTTTGTCTTGATCAAGCAGTGAATTTGGTTTTCACTTTGTCGACCTTTGTCGATATCAAATGATGAATTCGGTTTTCATCGTGGTCGGGCGATGAATTCATTTTTCACCTTGCCGACCTGTAGAGAGGCTTTGTAGAAGAAATATGAAAAGTTTTATTCAAAATAGAAAGTAGACAAATAGGAAAAATATATATATGTGGGTGTTTACCCTTCTAAGTTAGGCAGTTTATAGATCTTGGCTTGGTGCCTCGTTAAAAAACCTTCTCAGGAAAAAGAGCGCACCTTGACCTAAGATCTTTATTACCTCCTAACTATAATACCTTCTTAGGTTGCAGGCGTGCCATGACCTTGGTAGCTCTCGCCCCTCGAGTTCGGACAGCCTGTAGTAGCTTTTTTCAAGTACCTCTATGACTCGGTAGGGTCCTTTCCAGTTAGCTGCTAGCTTCCCTTCTCCTAGTCGACTTGTTCTGATATCATTTCGGATTAGGATGAGGTCGTTGTTGCCAAACTTTCACTGTACTACCTTCTGGTTGTATCTTGAGGCCATTTGACGTTTTAGCACTTCCTCCCTGATCCGAGCTCTTTCTCTTGTTTCTGGAAATAGGTCGAGCTCTTCCTTTTGAAGTTGGGAGTTGGCCTCTTCACTGTAGTAGATCGTTCTGGGGGATCCTTCTTCGACCTCCACTGGGATCATTGCCTCCATTCCGTAAGCCAGTCGAAAAGGTGATTCCCTTGTGGTGGAGTGTGGAGTTGTTCGATATGCCTATAGAACTTGTGGGAGCTCTTCTGCCGAGGCTCCCTTTGCGTTCTGTAATCTCTGTTTTAGCCCTGCTAATATGACTTTATTGGCGGCTTCTGCCTGTTCATTAGCCTGGGGGTGTTCTACGGAAGTGAATTGGTGCTTTATTTTCAAGTCGGCCACTAATTTTCTAAAGCCTGCGTCTGTGAATTGAGTGTCATTGTCTGTGGTAATGGAGTAAGGAACCCCAAACCTTGTGATAATGTTTCTATATAGGAATTTTTGACTTCTTTGAGCAGTGGCGTTAGCTAGGGGCTCTGCCTCAATCCACTTTGTGAAATAGTCTACTCCTACGATGAGGAACTTGACCTGTCCTGATCCTTGAGGGAAGGGCCCAAGGAGGTCGAGTCCCCATTCTGCAAATGGCCAGGGTGAGGTTACGCTGATGAGTTCCTCTGCTGGGGCGATGTGGAAATTAGCATGTTTCTGACATGGTGGACATGTCTTTACGAACTCGGTTGCTTCCTTTTGTAAAGTTGGCCAATAGAATCCGGCTCGGAGTTCTTTTTTGGCAAGAGCTTGGGCCCCGAGAAGGTTGCCACAGATGCCACTATGTACTTCTTCTAAAACTTCTTTTGTGTTGGAAGTCGGCACACATTTTAACAGTGGTGTTGAAATCCCTCTCTTATATAGAGTATTGTTTATAATGGTGTAATATTGTGCCTCCCGTTTTAACCTCTTTGCCTCTTTCTTATCTGTAGGGAGTGTTTCTATTTTGAGGTAGTTAATTATGGGAGTCATCCATCCTTGATCCAGAGCTGTTATGGTTAGGACCTTTTCTTCTTCCAAGATTGACGGGTTCTGCAGTATTTCCTGGATGAGGCTTCTATTGTTGCCCCCTGGTTTGGTGCTGGCTAGTTTTGAGAGTGCATCAGCTCGAGCATTCTGTTCCCGAGGTATGTGACGGACCTCATATTCCCCGAGTTGTCCGAGCTGTTTCTTGGTTTTGTCCAAGTGCATTTTCATGGTGGGATCCTTGGCTTGGTAGCTCCCTGCTATTTGTGAGGTGACTACTTGTAAGTCGCTGAAGATGATAAATTTTTGAGCTCCAACCTCCTTAGCCAGCTTCAAACCAACTAGTAGTGCCTCAAATTCGGCCTGGTTGTTTGAAGCAGGGAACCCGAATTTGAGGGAAAGTTGGATTTGGGTTCCCTGATTGCTTTCTGTTATCACGCCTGCGCTACTTTCGGTTTTGTTTGAAGAGCCGTCTATGTAGAGATTCCATTCTGTGAGAGTTCCCGGAGTGTCAGTGTACTCAGCTATGAAGTCGGTCAAATATTGGGACTTGATGGCCGTTCCAGTTTTGTATTGTAGATCGAACTCAGATAGCTCGATTGCCCATTGTAGAATTCTTCCCACTAAGTCTGTTTTCTGGAGAATGCCTTTCATGGGCTGATTGGTCCGAACCTTGATGGTGTAAGCTTGAAAGTAGGGGCAAAGTCGTCGGGAAGTTAGTATGAGGGCGTAGGTGAACTTCTCTATCTTTTGAGAAGAGGTCGGATAGTTCTGACCTGAAGAGGTTGGTCGACTGGTCGTCAATCAGCCCGAGTCATACAGCTCGACCCAGGGCATGAACAGTGCCCCTGCTTGAGTGCGGTCTTTCCTTTTAAGGTTGAGTCCTTTAGACTTCAATCCTTTTCGGAGAAGCCGAACTCAAGCATTGTCGATCCCGTTTTGTAGAGCTTCTATTTGAATGCAGAGCGTTTTTCTCACTCCTTTAACTGCATCGTGCGTTTGCATTTTTCCTAGGGAACGTGCGAGGGCCTTTAAGGACTCATTAATTCCCTTTTGCCATTTCCTTTTTCACATTTGTCTGATCTTGGAGAAAGTTTGGATCTTTCTGCTTTTGCTGTATCTTTGTTGTTGTAATGTGTGTTCTGGGATTTTCTTTCGTCTTTTGTATGAAATTTTTCGCTTTTCCTGATGGTTGAAGCTTTTAAGGTTTCGCATGTTGTTTACCTATTTCTGTATTTTTTTTTTATTTTGAAGCTTTTGGGATAATGGCTTGTTTGATTCTGAAAAAAAGTTGCGTCTTTGATGATTTCCACTTGGCATGTTTTGCTGTTAGTAGTTCCTTTTGCTGATAGACTGAAACTGTAGTTTGAAAGGTGGCTATTTTTGATGACTTATTTGATTTGTAATTTTCTTCTCAGAGTGTTGATTGAAAGAGGGTTTATTTTTCTTGCTGAGACAATTTTGTAGATTTTTCTAAGTCCTTGCTCTGTCGCTTTGTTATTGCCTCCAAAGGATGCCCGTGGACCTAGTGGGATATGTCCTGGGGTTTCCTTTTGTCATGTGTGCCTTAGATCGAGTTATATCTATTTTGTCCGAGCTGCTTTCTTCGTTATACCCGAGCTATTTTCTTCGTTATACCCGAGCTGTTTATTTAGTAATTCCTCTCTTTTTTCTTTGCTGTAGGATTAGTTGACCATGTCTTCTCGCAAAAATATTGACGAGACCTCCTCCAAAGTCCCTGAGGGCATGTCTGATTGGCTGGACTCCCTCGTTCTGATGTGTGTTTCGATTGTTAATTCCGAGTATCTTGTGGAACTTAGAAAACATCACCGTATCTGTAGTCGTAGGGACCAGGAGAAAGATTATGAACTGGTAACGCCGGACTCCGATGAAAGGATTTGCTTTCCTTCTCTGACCCAAGGGGAACGTCCCTTTTTTTATGCCTACGATTATTTTTTTAGCCAGCTGAACATTACTTTTCCTTTTACTTCTTTTGAGACCGACTTATTGTGGTCGTGTAATATGGCCCCGTCCCAGCTCCATCCGAACTCCTGGGGCTTCATCAAGATCTTTCAGTTGCTTTACCAAGAGTTGGATGTCACACCTTCTCAAACTCTCTTTTCGTATCTTTTTGTTTTGACCAAGCCTGGGACTACCAAAAAGAAAGCTTCTTGGGTTTCTTTCAGGTCTGCCCAAGGTCATAAAGTGTTTTCTATGTACGATGAATCTTTTAGGGATTTTAAGAACTACTTCTTTAAGGTTCGAGCTTTGGAGGGAGCTCGACCATTTTTCTTTGAATCAAATGGTGAACCTGCCTTCCCTTTATGTTGGCAAAAGAAAATTGTAGTATCTAGATATACGTGGGAAATGCTTGATGAGGCTGAGCAGGCTTTTGTCACTTTGTTGGAGGAGATTTGGGGACAACCTCCTCATCTTGACACAAAGAGATTTTTAGGAGACCCTTCCCTTGTCCGAGCCGAGTTGGGTAGTGGTCGACTTCTTTTTACTTTGACTTACTTGTTTTTTGTTTTCTATTTCCTCCAGTTTGTAACTTTGTTTTGTTTGTATTTTTCAGAAATGGTTAAAAATAATGACTCTATGAGGGTCTTTAAGAAGGCGAGGAAGGCCACTGCTGTGCAGCACATCTCGGGTAAAGTTGCTGGGGAGGGATCTTCCCAGGTTCCTCCCGAGAAGCCTGTTTTGAATACTGCTAGGCCGAGGAAGATGATCCCTACGCCTCAAGTCCGTTTAGTTGATCCCCCCAGACTTCTACTGCTACCTCTTCTCCCACTGTCGCTCCTCCTCCAAAAAGACAGAGGACAGCTGAGCCCTTCAACTTGGATGCCCCCGATTTCGATGCTGTCGAGTTTGTTGATCATCAAATTGGTCCCTATAGTGCCATTCCTACTGACAATATTTCTCTTCTTCGTCATTTGGATTTTATTACTCGGAGCAGTATCAATATGGCACATATGGGGGCAGTTTTATATCGGACTGTCAGAATCTTCCTATTCATGCAACAAAGGCCTTTATGGAGGAGGCCAAGTTAGAGTTTGATCGGATGAAGAGTTTGAAGGAGGAGCTCGAGGTGAAAGTGGACAAATTAGAGAAAGAGTTGGAGGGTGAGAAGACTCGGGCTATTGCCTTGGCGGCTTCTGCCAAGTTGTCTGAAGATACGGCGTTGAAGCATAAGGAGTGCTATGTCACGACTTATAGGGAGATGATGGGTCTTAGGGAGGATTTGGTGTCTGCCCGAGCTGACTACGCCGAGCTCCAGTGTCATCTTGTAGGCAGTGTAAATGCTGCTTATGAGAATTTGAAGGATCAAGTTCGAGTTCTTGCGCCCGAGCTTGACCTTACTCTTTTCAGTTTGGACAACATTGTAAAAGATGGAAAGATTGTCCCAGATGACCCTGATGATGATGACGTCGACCCTCCTCCTGTACCTTCTACCAAAGTCTCCGTTGCCCCGCCTTCTTCAACTCTGGCAGCTGAAGTCGGCCAGCCTGAGTCTGATCCTGATGTCCAGATCCTGAACCGGGATGATGGGACGGTAGATGCGGTACCTCTTCAGACTCGTCCTCCTTCACCTCAGGATACTGCTGTTGGGAAGTCTTTGGATTCTCTTTGATTATTTCTGATGTATTTGTGTATAGCCTGACCTGTGGGCTTTGAACTCTTTTTTGTAATTTGTAGTCTTGACCTCTAGATACTTTGGTTGCTTTTCTGTTAGCAACTTTATTTTGGAAAAAATAAAGTAGTTTCTCAGGCTCTTGGGGTCGACTTTAGGTGGCCTCTTGAGTCTTGTTATTATAACAACCTTGTTTCTTTTTGTGATATGCTCGTCTGGCGTCTTTCTGACATCTTCTGGAATCTTGGGAGTGTTGGACCCTTATTGTCCAATCTCTTTTGATTACCTTTTTGTGTTTTATTTTCTATTTTAGTTGAGGCTAGCTTCGTGCAACTAGTCTCTTTTGCATTCTCTGATATGGTGGCTGTAATTTGATTTTCTTGAGGTCATGGTTTTCTGGGTCCGACTTGGGTCCCTTATAGCGCGTGCCTTCTGTTGTCCGACTTCTTACACTTGGTCGTGTTTTGAAGCTATTTCTAGTAATCCCTTCTACTTGGACCTTGGCAGGTCTCTTCCTATGGATTATAACTTCTGGTAGCTTTGCCGAGTCGACTTTGTTGTGTCGGTCTCTTTTGAGTTATTTCTAGTAATCCATTTTTCTTGGACCTTGGTCAGGTCTCTTTTTTTGGATTACTTTTGGTTTGAGCCGACTTCATCATGTCAGTCTCTTTTAAGTTATTTCTAGTAATCCATTTCTTGGACCTTGGTCAGGTCTCTTTTATGGATTACTTTTTCATAACTTTTAGTTTGGGCTGACTTTATCATGTCGGTCCCTTCTAAGTTATTTCTAGTAATCCTCTTTTTTAGGGCTGGCCAAGCCTCTTTCCAGGGATTTACTTTTTATAACTTTAGCTATTGTGGTCGACTGGTCCGACTTCTTTACGTTAGCCTGTCTTTAAGTTATTTTTAGCAACCCATTTTGTTAAGACCTCGTCAGGTCCTTTCTATGGATCACTTTCGATAACTTCTTGCATTATTCTATTTTTGTCACCTTTTCATCTTCGTTGGTCTTTTATCGTGATCAAGTAGTGAATTTGATTTTCACTTTCTGCCGATCTGTAGCTTTATAATCGAGCGATGAATTTTTTGCGTTTCAAATTAATGCGTCTTGATAAGAGGATTTGTAGAAAATCTAAAAAACTTTATTCAAAATGAAGATAATGCAAATATATACATGTGGGCGTTTTATCCCTCTTAGTCAGGTAGTTCATGGATCTTGGCTCGGTGCCTCGTTAAAAAACCTTTTTCAGGAAAAAGACTGCACCTCATCCTAAGATATTTATTACCTCCTAACTGTAATACCTTCTTAAGTTGTAGGCATGCCACGACCTTGGAAGTTCTCGCCCTTCGAGTTCGGTCAGCCTATAGTAACCCTTTTCGAGTACTTCTATGACTCGATAGGGTCCTTTCCAGTTTGCTGTCTGCTTTCCTTCTCCAGGTCGAGTTGTTCCGATGTCATTTCGGATTAAGACAAGGTCGTTCTCGGCAAAACCTCGCACCACTACCTTTTGATTGTATCTTGAAGCCATTCGACATTTTAATGCCTCTTCCCTGATCCTAGCTTTTTCTCAGATTTCTGGAAGTAGGTCGAGTTCTTCCCTTTGAAGTTCGGAGTTGGCCTCTTCACTGTAGTGGATCACTCTGGGCGATCCTTCTTTGACCTCTACTGGGATCATTACTTCCATTCTGTAGGCTAATCGGAAAAATGATTCCTTTATGGTGGAGTGTGGAGTTGTCCGATATGCCCATAGGACTTGTGGGAGCTCTTCTGCCCAGGCTCCCTTTACATCCTGTAATCTCCATTTTAACCCAGCTAATATGACTTTGTTAGCAGCTTCTGCTTGCTCATTGGCCTGGGGGTGTTCTACGGATGTGAATTGGTGTTTTATGTTCAGATCGGCCACCAATTTTCTGAAGCCTGCATCTGTAAATTGAGTGCCATTGTCTGTAGTGATGGAGTATGGAACCCCAAACCTTGTGACAATGTTTCTATATAGAAATTTTTGACTTCTTTGAGTAGTGGCGTTAGCTAGGGGTTCTGCCTCAATCCATTTTGTGAAATAGTCTACTCTCATGATGAGGAATTTGACTTGTCCAGATCCTTGAGGAAAAGGACCGAGAAGGTCGAGTCCCCATTTTGCGAATGGCCAGGGTGCGGTTACGCTGATAAGCTCCTCTCGTGGGGCGATGTGAAAGTTGGCATGTCTCTGACATAGTGGACATATCTTTACGAATTCCATTGCTTCTTTTTGCAAAGTTAGCCAATAGAATCCGGCCCGGAGTACTTTTTTGATGAGGGCTTGTGCTCCGAAATGGTTGCCACAGATGCCACTGTGTACTTTTTCTAAAACTTCCTTTGTGTTGGAAGTCGGTACGCATTTTAATAGTAGTGTTGAGATCCCTCTTTTGTATAGAGTATTGTTTATGATGATATAATATTGTGTCTCCCGTTTTAACCTCTTTGCCTCCTTCGTATCTGTAGGGAGTATTTTTGTTTTGAGGTATTTAATTATGGGAGTCATCCATCCTTGATCCAGACCTGTTATGGCTAGGACTTTTTCTTCTTCCGAGATTGATGGGTTCTGCAGTATTTCCTGGATGAGGCTTCTGTTGTTTCTCCCTAGTTTGGTGCTGGCTAGCTTTGAGAGTGCATCAGCTCGAGCATTCTGTTCCCGAGGTATATGGCGAACCTTATATTCCCCGAATTATCCGAGCTGTTCCTTGGTTTTGTCCAAGTACTTTTTCATGGTAGGATCCTTGGCTTGGTGGCTCCCTGCTATTTGTGAAGTGACTACCTGTGAGTCGCTAAAGATGGTAAGCATTTGAGCTCTTATTTCCTTAGCCAGCTTCAAACCAGCTAGTAGTGCCTCATATTTGGCCTGGTTGTTTGAAGCAGGGAACCCGAATTTGAGGGAAAGTTCGATTTGGGTTCCCTGATCACTTTCTAGTATCACGCCTACGCCACTTCCAGTTTTATTTGAGGAACTGTCTACATAGAGATTCCATTCTATAGGGATTTCCGAGGTGTCCGTAAACTCTGCAATAAAGTCATCCAGATACTGTGATTTGATGGATGTTCGGGCTTCATATTGAAGGTCGAATTCGGATAACTCGACTGCCCATTGCAAGATTCTTCCTGCTAAGTCTGTTTTCTGCATAATGCCTTTTATGGACTGGTTGATCCGAACCCTGATGATGTCGGCTTGGAAATATGGGCGGAGTCGTCGAGATGTTAGTATGAGAGTGTAGGCAAATTGTTCTATTTTTTGATAGTTCAGTTCGGATCCTTGTAGTGCTTTGCTGATGAAGTATATAGGTTATTGTCCACTGTCATCTTCTCGGACCAGTGCTGAGGCTACTGCCCGATTTCCTACTATGGGGTACAATACAAGTGGTTCTCCTTCCCGTGGCCGAGTTAGAATAGGTGGTTGTCCTAGGAACCATTTGAAATCTTGGAAGGCCTGCTCGCACTCCGTTGTCCATTCAAACCTCTTTCCCTTCTTTAGAGTGGCGTAGAAGGGTAGAGATCTTATTGCCGATCCAGCTAGAAATCTGGACAAGGCTGCCAGTCTTCCATTGAGTTGTTGTACCTCTTTGACGCAGGTCGGACTCTTCATGTCGAGTATAGCCTGGCATTTGTCTAGATTTGCCTCGATTCCTTTTTGCGTGAGCATAAAACCCAAGAATTTGCCGGCTTCTACTACGAAGGTGCATTTTGCAGGATTAAGTCGCATGCCATGCCTTCTTATAGTGTCGAATACTTGCGAAGATTTTATTCATTAATCTTTGATAAGTGGCTCCTGCATTTTTGAGTACGAATGGCATGACGATGTAGCAGTAGTTTGCCTTTGGGGTTAAGAATGAGATTTTTTCTTGATCAGGTGGGTACATCGGGATTTGATTGTATCCCGAATAGGCGTCCATAAACGAGAAGTATTTGTATCCAGAGGAGGCATTTACCAGAGCATCGATACTTGGGAGTGGATAAGGGTCCTTTGGGCAGGCTTTGTTGAGATCAGTATAGTCGGTACACATCTGCCACTTTCCATTTGATTTTTTTACCAAGACGACATTAGCTAGCCATAATGGGTACCTGATTTCTCTTATGAATCCTGCCTCCAGTAGAGCTTGTACCTGCTCTTCGATAGCTTGGGATCGTTCTAGTCCGAGCTTTCTACGCTTCTACTGTACTGGTCGAGATCCCGGGTAAACTGCCAACTTGTGGCACATTAACTTAGGGTCTATGCCCGGCATGTCTGTGGCCTTCCATGCAAAGAGGTCGATATTATTTCTTAAGAACTGTATAAGTGCCTCCGTTACATCTCCTTTTAGGTTTGTGCTGATATTGGTTGTTTTGTCTAGGATGTCTCCGATCTGGACTTTTTCTATTTTACCTTCGGGTTGTGGACGAAGTTCTTCCCGCTGTTGAACTCCCCCTAGTTCGATGGCGTGGAATTCTTCTCCTCTGCCTCTAAGGTTTAGACTTTCGTTATAACAGCGGCACACCGTTTTATGGTCTGCTTTTATTGTAGCTATTCCTTCTGTGGTTGGGAATTTCATGCACAGATGTGGAGTTGAGACTACTACACCGAGCTGATTTAACGTTGTTCGACCTATTAGGGCATTGTAGGCGGAACTCACATTGACCACGATGTAGTCTATGTTGAGTGTCCTTGATCGATTTCCTTTACCAAAGGTTGTGTGTAGTGGGATGTATCCAAGTGGTTGGATTGGAGTGTCTCCCAACCCGAACAGGTTGTTTGGATATGCTCTGAGTTCTTTTTCTTCGAGGGCGAGTTTGTCAAAGGCGGTTTTGAAGAAGATGTCAGCTGAGCTTCCCTGGTCTACCAGTGTGCGGTGGAGATTAGCGTTGGCCAATATGATAGTGATGACCATGGGATCATCGTGTCCTGGGATGATGCCAGTTGCGTCCTCTTTACTAAAAGTGATGGTGGGGATGTCAGATGCTTCTTCTCCTCCCTCAACATGATATACTTCTTTAAGATGTCTTTAGCGAGATGATTTGGAGATTCCTCCTCCCGTAAATCCTCCGTGTATCATGTGGACATGTCTCTCCGGTGTACGAGGTGGTCACTCAGTTCTTCCGACATCTTCATCTCTTCTTCTTTTTCTTGGTTCATTTGCTCTGTTGGCTAAGTACCGATCTAGTTTACCTTCTCTCACCAGTTTTTCTATGACATTTTTCAAGTCGAAGCATTCTTTGGTGGAATGTCCATAGATTCGATGATATTCAAAGTATTCAGTCTGATTTCCTCCTCCTTTTTTGCTTTTGAGTGGGCGAGCTGGGGGTATTTTTTTGGTATGGCATACTTCTCGATAGACATCTACGAGAGACACCCGAAGAGGGGTATAATTGTGGTATTTCTTGATCTTTTCTCCGTGTTGATCTTCTTTTTTCTTGGACTCTTTGTCCTTATTTCGGGAGTAGTAGGAGAATCCAGACTTTGAGGTCTCTCCTAGGCGAGAGTTTTCCTCCATGTTGATGTACTTTTCTGTCTGTTCTTGCACTTCATTCAGGGATGTGGGATGGTTTTTCGATATTGAGTGACTGAAGGGTCCCTCTCGTAAGCCATTAATGAGACCCATAATGGCTGCTTCTGTTGGCAGACTTTGTATGTCCAGACATGCCTTGTTGAATCTTTTCATGTAGCTGCAGAGACTTTTCCGATCTCCTTGCTTGATTCCTAATAGACTTGGGGCGTGCTTGATTTTGTCTTTCTGAATGGAGAATCTAGCTAGAAATTTTTTGGCTAAGTCATCAAAGCTTTAGATGGACCTAGGGGGCAAATTGTCGAACCATTTAATTGCTGTCTTTGTTAAGGTGGTCGGAAAGACTTTGCAGCGAACTGCATCTGAGGCGTTAGTGAGGTACATTCTACTTTTGAAATTACTGAGATGATGGCTGGGATCTACTGTGCTGTCGTATAGAGTCATGTCGGGAGGTTTGAAGTCCTTTGGAATTTTGGTCTTCATGATCTCTTTGGTGAATGGGTCTTGGTCCTTACGGGAGCTATCTTCATTGCTGGATCGAGTAGTTTTGGCCTTGAGATCGGCTTCGAGCTTTAGGAGCTTGTCCTCTAACTCGCGGCGTCGCCTTGCTTCCCTTCGTAGGTCTCTCTCCGCTTCCCGTTGATACTCGACCTCTTTTTTAAGCTGTTTTAGGCGATCCTGAAGTGCCTCCATGACTCCGTATTTGGTGAATTCTTGTCTTTGTTAGGTTGAGAAGTATCGTCTATTGTGACCTCTGTGTTCTTATGTGGGATTCTGTTCTCCAGATCAGAATTGTGGTCGTTGTCAAGGTTGTCCGCCATGATGATGGGATGACTTTCAGGTTCCCCAGCAACGACGCCAATGTTTCGAGAGTTACCTGAAACTGTAGGTCGATCTCGGTCGAGATCTTCTGTGACGGTTGGAGATGACGTGTCCGGCTTGGGTGGTGGCCGGTGCGATTACGTCTGACTTGTTGAACTGGCAATGCTGCTGATCCTTTGTCACCGGAGGGTGGTGGTACCTGCAAAGGACTCTGATGCTTAAATTAGCAAGGGTATTAAGCAGGTTTTTAGTAGAATCAGAGTATGAGTTATACCTGGGTGCTCCAGTGTATTTATAATAGTGAGGAGTGACCTTTCTGGAGATAAGATAGTTATCTTATCTTATCTTATCTTATCTTTGAGTGAAGTCATCTTATCTTCAAGGAAACCGCCCTTATCTCTATAGGCTTAGGCTGCCTTTAGATTTGGGTTGTGTTCCTCTGTTTGGGCCTTGTTTGGGCTTTTCCTGGTGATTTAGCCGAGCTCTTTGAGAAGAAGTCAGATAGTCCTGACCTGAAGAGGTCAGTCGACTGGTCGTCAATCAGCCCGGGTCATACAGCTCGACCCAGGGCATGAACAGAATCTATGGAGAGACTTTTTACCTGGTTTAAAAGAGTGGGAGGAGGGGTTTAGGTTGCTAAGAAGTTGGATAGAGCAGTTATTAATATGGAATGGAGGCTACAGTTTCCGGAGGCATACAATGAGATCTTGGGGAGTCTACATTTGGATCATTGCCCTATATTCATTAGAAACAAGAATGATGAAGTATTTAAAAAAGAGCAGCATACTTTTAGATTTCAAGCGGCTTGGTTAACTCATCCTCTTTTCAAAAAAACATTGTTAATACTGCTTGGAACAATGGTGCACCTGAGGTTGCTAACAGACTTATAGAAGTTCAGAAGGAAGCACTTAAGTTTAATAAGAAGATTTTTGGTAATGTGTTTACCAAAAAGCGGTGTTAGAGAAGCAACTTAATGAGATCCAGCTTTCTCTGGAGAAGAATAAAGATTCAACTCTGAGAGCTAAAGAACAAGAGCTGCATGAAGAATTGAATACAATCCTTTTTCAAGAGGAACTTATATGGTACCAAAAATTTAGGGAGTTTTGGGAATTTATCAATCTTGATATTGGGGGTTAGTCAAGAGAGATTTTAAAGGTGAAATGCTTAGCACAACCATATTTGAAACCCTTATTGTGCTCATTCCCAAAGTGGAAGTTCCGTCTTCGCTAAAAGAGTTTCGGCCTATTAGTTTCTGCAATGTCATTTATAAAATTATCATTAAGGTACTGGTGAATGGGTTTAGACCTTTTTGGATGGAGATCATTGAGCCCCCTTTATCCCTGGGAGAGGAACAACTGAGAACATTATCATTGCACAAGAGGTTATGCACTTCATGAGGAACACCAAATCTAACAAGGGTACCATGTCTTTCAAGACCGATTTAGAGAAAGCGTATGACAGGGTGGATTGGAGGTTTCTTGAAAATTCTCTTTGCGGGTTTGGGTTTTTGAGACTATCTATTAACCTGATCAAGAACTGTGTGATTTCATCTTCTTTGGCGATTTCTTGGAATGAAAATGAGCTTCAAAATTATAACCCAAGGAGTGGGTTGACCCAAGGGGACCCTATGTCTCCTTATCTCTTTATGCTTTGCATCAAGAATCTGGCTTGCTTAGAGTCTCCCAAGGCTCTTGGATTCCGGTCTCGGTCTCTAGGCGAGGGCTTAAAATCTCTCACTTGATGTTTGTAGATGATATGTTACTTTCCTGCAAAGCTACTAAGTCGTAAGTAGTGAAAGTTATGAAGACTCTATACATGTTCTCCAAGGCATCGGGTATGAAAGTGAATGTTAATAAATCCAAGGCTCAGTGCCCAGAGAATGTCTCAACTAAAAGAAAAAAGGTTCTTTCTGGTATTTCTACCATTCAATTTTGTCAAGATTTGGGCAGGTATCTGGGGGTTAATATTGGGCATGATTGGGCATCTAGAAGGATGGCTCAGGAGATTATGGAAAAAGTTTAGAGCAAGCTTACTAGTTGGAAGCGGTGTTTACTTAATAAGGCTGGTCATTTATGCTTGGTGAAATTGGTAATGGTCTCTATTCCAGTTTATACTATGCAGATTGCTCTCCTTCCAAAGTATGCTTGTGATAAGATTGATTCCTTGATGAGATAGTTTTTATGGAAAGGCCAGGCTAACGGGAAAAGGATTACCTCTGGTTAGGTGGGATATTCTTACTGCTCCTAAGAGGTCGAGTAGTCTTGGAAAAAGAGATTCTCAGTGTGCTAATATGGCTCTCTTTGGAAAACTGGTTTGGAATTGCCTTTATAATAAAGACAAGTTATAGATGTAGGTTCTCACTCACAAATATCCACGGGATCCTTTCTTTTCAAGTAGCAATTGTTTTCCGAATTCCTCTATTGTCTAGAGGCACATTATCAAAGCTTGTTGATTCTCTTAAGGAGGGTTTTAAGTGGTGTGTGATGCGTGAGCATCTTGTCTATCTTTTCCTAGTGAATTTGCATCTAATTTGTTGAGTTTAATTAAGAATTAATTATATTTTAACCACTATGGATGCTATTTTGAGTTTTGTGCAATTTTATTTATTTTAGGTAGCATTCGGATGGAATTGATGAAGTTTCTGCAGAGAAAGAGAAGAAGTCAAGGAGATGACCAGCGAATACCGACGCGGACGCATGGCTCACGCGACTACACGGAATAGAGGAAATCGCAATGACGTGATCGTGTGCCTGACGCGAACGTGTGGACGAGAATCTGCACAAATGACGCGAACGCGTGGACGACGCGGACGCATCACATGAACGATCTGCAGAATTGACAGAAAATGCTGGGGGCAATTTCTGGGCTGTTTTAACTCAATTTTTAGCCCAGAAACACAGATTAGAAGCTGCAGAATGGACAAATCAAGTGGTCCCCACCCATTAGTTGAAGATCTGTTAATTAATTCAAATTTAAATTCAAATCTTAAATTAGGAAAAGATATTATTTTAATTTTTAGTTTTAGATATTAGATTTTAAATTTATTAGGATTAGTTATAAAAGGAGGAAGCTTTCCTTCCTTTGTAGAGGTCCTAGGGAGGATCCCATCCTATTCCAAATTTACATTCCGTATTCCATAACATTCTACCATGAGCAACTAATCCTCCATTGTTAAGGTTAGGAGCTCTATCTATTTGTATGGATTAATTTTATTGCTCTTTCTATTTTAATTTATGCATGAATTTATAATTTAAGAATTGTTTTCGCTCTTCATCTTATGAATTTGGGTGGAATGGAAGTATGACCCTCTTTCTAAATGCGTTCTTGTATAACTTGGAAAAGCTCTTTACTTGAACAATAGCTTGAAAACATATTCTCCTAAATTTTAATTATCTGGATTTAATGGGATACGTGACATATAATCCTTTTATTTTTAGGTAATTAGAGTTTTTGTGGCATATAAACTGGAATTTGATCATCACTCTCTAATTGGAATTAATTGACCAAGGAATTGGCTGTTGATGAATTTTAGAGGAGACTAGGAAGGTCTAAGGAATTAGGGTCTAGTCACATATAGTTTGCCATAAATTAAATCCTACATGATTAAAATAGTTAGTAAGAAAAATAATTCCAGAAAAATAGATAACTCTGAAGCCTTAACTATCTTCTCCATATTTTCTTCCCAAAGTATTTACTTGTCTTTCTTCAATATTCTTCATATTGTTTAATGTCTTTTATATTGCATCTCAACACTATTTTTTGTTTGTCTAACTAATCCTATCAAACACTATTGTTGCTTAATCCATCAATCCTCGTGGGATCGACCCTTACTCACGTAAGGTATTACTTGGTATGACCCGGTGCACTTGCCGGTAAATTTGTGGGTTACAAATACCGCATCAAGTTTTTGGCGCCGTTGCCGGGAATTGACTGTGATTAACAACTATTAGTTGTTTGATTATTTAGATTAGGCGTTTTAATTTTAATTTTATTTAAATATTATTTTATTAATTTTCAAAAAAAAATTTAAAATTAAATTTTCCTTGTTTTTTCGTTAGCTCCCCTGTCCCTGTTTTCTTTATTATCTTTTTTTTACTTCCGTTTAAAATAAAATAAAAAAAAAACCCTCGTCGATTTTTTTTATCTTATTCCTCTTTTTATTTTCATTTTTTCCTTCGTTTTACCCTGTTCGTTTTCTTTCATTTTTTTTCTTTCTTTTATTATTTAATATATATAAAAAAATAAATAAATAAAAATAAAAATAAAAAATATTTTTAAATAAATAAATAGTACTAATATTTTTCTTAATTTTTGAAATTAAGTTTGGTGTTTCCTAATTAGTTTTATTTTACTTCTTCTTATTTTAATTTTTAGAATTCTGTTATTTCTTCTTTGCTTTCCTGTTTACCACATGGTGCGTTTAATCCTTGTTGGTGTTTTGTGCTAAGGAAAAATAATGGAGAGAGATCATATGGGTTACTACTCACACTCGAGTAGTGATTCATATCATTATGAATGGGGAAACTACCCAAATTTTGGTTGGCAAGGTCAAAACCAAAGAAACTTCAGTGCTCCATGCTCCAACTATCAAGAGCTACCACCTCCCTATTCATATCAAGAACCACCATCTCCTTATACATACCAAGAACCATCATTTTTCTACCCATATCAAGAGCCACAATCTACCTATTCTTCCCAAGATCCATCCTCTTTTTACTCTTATCAAGAACCATCACCTCCTCCTTATTCATTTCAAATACCATCAGATATTGAGCTTCTCATGAAAGAATTCTTACATGATATAAAGACAAGTGTCAAAAATATAGAGAAGCATGTGCAGTCGATTATCAAGTCACAGGAAGAGGAGCAAGCAAATTCCTTCTCAAGAGATATAATGCAAGATCCTATAGAAGAAAGTGAGGAAATCAATCAAAGGAGTTCATACTCCAGTGAATTAGAGAACTTTCCACCCTCACAAATGGAAGAAGAGGAAGATGCACAACCTCCCATGCCCTTGGTAAGCAATGAAGAAGAGATTGAATTAGAAGAGAGCTACCAAGAAGAAGAGGTTGAAATTGAGGAAGCTTGCAAAGAGGTGGTAGAATTCAAAGAAGAACACAAGGGATTGGAGCTTGCAAGACCTCTTCCAAAGCCATCACCATCCAATACAACATTCAAGTGGGTAAAATTCCTATCCTTAACCTTTACTTTCCCACTTGAATATGGGCTACTGGAGACGGATGGTCAACTTAGAGCTCTCTGTAGTATTAATAGTAAGGGGAAGATGGTTAGTGGTAAGAGTTGTCAAGAAAGATTCAATATGGTTGCATGCTCCGAATTGAAGTGCAAGAATTGGTGTAGAGCTAATTTGAATCGGTCTAGAAGGTTGTTTGGATGTCTCTGTGAGAATTCAGATTGCTTGCCACCCGGTGGGAACAATGGTGATACACAAGAAGACGGGTGTAAAAGCAAAGTTTGGGACCCTGGAATTCATTCCCATAATCAACACTCTTGGGGCTTTGTCACTTGCTTCAACTTGCTCAAAGGCAATATGCGCCTAGTTTGGGATCCCGGTAGCCATTGGAATTACAAACATTGGTGGAGATTCCTGGATCAGTACAAGCACAAGCCACCATGACAAGAAGCTCACAACATGTCCAACTTAAGGACTTTAACTAAAAGTGCTTGGTGGGAGACAATCCACCGTCGTATGATCGTTCCTTTTCATTCTTAGTTATTTTTCATAGTAGTAGTTTTCTTACTTAGTTGATTTTTCTTGAGTCTTCACTATTTTTCTGATCATGCAGCTATCTTAGAACAGGAACCGGATTTATAAAAAAAAAGGGCACACGACGCGCAAGCGTCATTGACGCGAACGCATCAATCATGTGTGCAAAAAAAAATAAAAATTGACAGAGAGTTGCGCGGGAGTGGCGCTGGACTCATGCCTTTCGCACAAACGATCCCACGCGAACGCGTACCCCACGCATTCGCGTCGTTCGTGATTTTCGCCATTCACGCGGGCGCGTCACCGACGCGAACGCGTGACCTGCAAATTCGACGTAAAAGAGCGTTTGGACAGAGAGTTGTGCTGGCTTGGGGCAAGAAGTGTGCTAAAGGCACAAATTCGGTCATGTGGACGCGTGACTGACGCGTTCGCGTCAGTTGCACATATGGCCATCCACGCGTGCGCATGCATGACGCGAACGCGTCATATGAAAATTTGGCTCCCAAGCCATGCGAACAGAAAGTTACGCGGGCGCGCGGATGGCTTCGCGCGAATCCCATAAAATCCAGGGCATGCGGACGCGTGCCTGACGCTAATGCATCATTATGACAAATTCGCGACCCACGCGTACGCGTGCCGTACACGAACGCGTCGCTTGCGCCGCCCAGTTTTCTTTCTCTCTCTCTCCCAATCCTAATTCTCTCTTATTCTCTTATCCTTTTATTTTTTTCTTTCATCTTAATATTTGTCTCTTCTATTTTAAGTTCTTATTTGCTTGAGGACAAGAAAACCTTTAAGTTTGGTGTTGATGCTTCTCTTAAGGGTTTTCTATTTATTCTTATGGCACCAAAGGGAGGCGAATCATATTCACAAAGGAGCACAACCTGAAGAATAAAACGACTGCTAAGATAACCCAGGTGGTTGAGTTCCTTTCATTTTTTATTCCCTCCCGCTTTTATTATGTATGTTTCGATTTCCTGCTACTTTGTTTTGTTTATTGCATGATCCTTTATTAGTATATTCATAGGTTCTAGTTTAATTTTTCTTTTAAATGCTTTAATTCTGAAAGATGTCTCATGTATTGCCCACTAAGCTTGAAATCAAAAAGAAAGAAGAACAGATGTAGTGCATGAGAATTTGAATTTAATTTTTAGAGTAGTCTCATTTACTTAGATGTGGTGGTATTTTCTGTGATTCTGAATGAATGCTTGAACAGTGCATATTTTTTATAGTGAAGTTTATGATTGTTAAAATTTTTGGCTCTTGAAAGAATGATGAAAAAGAGAAATGTTATTGATAATCTGAAAAATCATAAAATTGATTCTTGAAGCAAGAAAAAGCAGTAAAAAACACAAAGCTTGCAGAAAAAAAAAGAAAAAAAATTTAAAGAAAAAGAAAAAGCAAGCAGAAAAAAAAAAGCCAATAACCTTTTAAACTAAAAGGCAAAGGGTAAAAAGGATTCAAGACTTTGAGCAGTAATGGATAGGAGGGTCCAAAGGAATAAAATCCTGGCCTAAGCGGCTAAATCAAGCTGTCCCTAACCATGTGCTTGTGGCGTGAAGGTGTCAAGTGAAAAGCTTGAGACTGAGCGGTTAAAGTCGTGGTCCAAAGCAAAAAGAGTGTGCTTAAGAACTCTGGGCACCTCTAACTGCGGACTCTAGCAAAGCTGAGTCACAATCTAAAAAGGTTCACCCAGTTATGTGTCTGTGGCATTTATGTATCCGGTGGTAATACTGGAAAACAAAATGCTTAGGGTCACAGCCAAGACTCATAAAGTAGCTGTGTTCAAGAATCAACATACTAAACTAGGAGAATCAATAACACTATCTGAATTCTGAGTTTCTATGGATGCCAATCATTCTGAACTTCAAATGATAAAATGAGATGCCAAAACTGTTCAAGATTGCAGTTGTAAACGCCGTTATAAGAAGAAGACATGGGCTTAATTGAACTCTCATTCTCATGCAAATTCACATCCTAAGCCTATATTAGTTTTGGTTGCTTGAGGACAAGCAACAGTTTAAGTTTGGTGTTGTGATGCGTGAGCATCTTGTCTATCTTTTTCTAGTGAATTTGCATCTAATTTGTTGAGTTTAATTAAGAATTAATTATATTTTAACCACTATGGATGCTATTTTGAATTTTGTGCAATTTTATTTATTTTAGGTAGCATTCGGTTGGAATTGATGAAGTTTCTGCAGAGAAAGAGAAGAAGCCAAGGACATGACCAGCGAATACCGACGCGGACGCATGGCTCACGCGACCGCACGGAATAGAGGAAACCGCAATGACGCGATCGCGTGCCTGACGCGAACGCGTGGACGACGCGGACGCGTCACATGAGCGATCTGCAGAATTGACAGAAAACGCTGGGGGCAATTTCTGAGCTATTTTAACTCGGTTTTCAGCCTAGAAAACACAGATTAAAAGCTGCAGAATGGACAAATCAAGTGGTCCCCACCCATCAGTTGAAGATCTGTTAATTAATTCAAATTTAAATTCAAATCTTAAATTAGGAAAAGATATTATTTTAATTTTTAGTTTTAGATATTAGATTTTAAATTTATTAGGATTAGTTATAAAAGGAGGAAGCTTTCCTTCCTTTGTAGAGGTCCTGGGGAGGATCCCATCCTATTCCAAATTTACATTCTGTATTCCATAACATTCTACCATGAGCAACTAATCCTCCATTATTAAGGTTAGGAGCTCTGTCTATTTGTATGGATTGATTTTATTGCTCTTTCTATTTTAATTTATGCATGGATTTATAATTTAAGAATTGTTTTTGCTCTTCATCTTATGAATTTGGGTGGAACGGAAGTATGACCCTCTTTCTAAATGCGTTCTTGTATAACTTGGAAAAGCTCTTTACTTGAACAATATCTTGAAAACATATTCTCCTAAATTTTAATTATTTGGATTTAACGGGATACGTGACATATAATCCTTTTATTTTTAGGTAATTAGAGTTTTTGTGGCATATAAACTGGAATTTGATCATCACTCTCTAATTGGAATTAATTGACCAAGGAATTGGTTGTTGATGAATTTTAGAGGAGACTAGGAAGGTCTAAGGAATTAGGGTCTAGTCACATATAGTTTGCCATAAATTAAATCCTACATGATTAAAATAGTTAGTAAGAAAAATAATTCCAGAAAAATAGATAACTCTGAAGCCTTAACTATCTTCTCCATATTTTCTTCCCAAAGTATTTACTTGTCTTTCTTCAATATTCTTCATATTGTTTAATGTCTTTTATATTGTATCTCAACACTATTTTCTGTTTTTCTAACTAATCCTATCAAACACTATTGTTGCTTAATCCATCAATCCTCATGGGATCGACCCTTACTCACGTAAGGTATTACTTGGTACGACCCGGTGCACTTGCCGGTAAGTTTGTGGGTTACAAATACCGCATCAGTGTGTTGGAAACTTTTAGCAATTCTTTTGGTACAATGAATGGTCTCCTCTTGGAAAGCTGTGTGATTTTACTCCTTATGTGCATATATTTGACATTGACTTTATAGTTGTAGATTTGTGGAGAGAAGGGTCTTGGGATTGGCCTAACATAGCTACTCTGCTTTTTTAGATATCAATCAAATTGTTAGCAACCTTATCTTTCATTTTCAGACTAGGGAAGATGCTGCGTGGAGATGGCGGCCAGCAGCAGCTAAAATATATTGTGCTAGAGAAAGTTATAGATGGCTTAAAAAGAGGAAATTCAATTGGGATGTTTGTACTAGTTGGCAGTGGTTATGGAATCTTAATATTCCTGAGATGATAAAATTCACCATTTGGCTTAGGTTACACAATGCTCTTCCCACTGAAGTTTTCCAACGCAGGAAGAGGGTGAAGTGCTGGTGTTGAACATCAGTTTTGGACCTTCATTTCTAGAGCAAAGTATAAACTATTATATATTGCTGAAAAGCCTTGGATGTTAGCTTTCCAATGCCATTGAGAGCGCACCATTTGGACTTCTGTAGCTCCAAAAATTCTCCTTCGAGTGTATGGAGGTCAGAATCCAACAGCATCTGCAGTCCTTTCTCTGTCTCTGACTCAGACTTTTCCTAAGGTCCTCGATTTCAGCCATAATTTACCTGAAATCATCATAAAACACACAAACTCAAAGTAGAATCCAAAAATGTGAATTTTGTATTAAAACCTATGAAAATATAATAAAACTTAAACAAAACATAACAAAAATTATATGAAAATGATGCCAAAAAGCATATAAAATATCCGCTCATCATCCACTTTCCTTCTATGTGGTAGTTGCTTTGGCAACTCGGGAGGCATCACATCCTTATTTACTTCTAAGACTTCTTTGATTTCAGGAGGACATCTTCTCTTTCAGATGTTGACTCCTCTTGTAATAAAGCCAAATATGTAATCTCTCCCTTCTTAAACCCTTTCTTGAGTTGCATACTAGAAAGTATCGCTGGTCCCCTAGCTTTAGAGACTGTAGGGATCATGCATGGAGACTCTTTCTCCATAACGCATACTATGTTATAGTATGGCATCGGTGTTATATTTGCCTTTCTTTGTAAGTTGAGCCCGATGACTATCTAGAAATAATCCATGGGTGCTATTAAGAAATCCACAAGTCCCTTCCAAAAACCAAGATTCATCTCAATCCCTTTTGCTACTCTCTTAAGAGGTTTACCCTTGGTATTCATAGGTTTGAACCAGCCATTCTTTTCGGTGATCTTCAATCTAAGCCTCTTTGCTTCATTAGGCGTGATGAATTTGTGTGTAGTACCAGTGTCGATCATAGCCATAACGGGTTTTCTATTGATAAAGCCTTTGACATGTATCAAGCCTTTCTTTTCTACAGGGCTTGCTTCTTTACCCTTCACAGTATTCACAAGTTGGACAGATCCAACACATTCAATCACTTGTGATTGATTCTCTCATTCTTTGACGATAGATGTCAAAGTCCCTAGCTTAGGACAGTCCTTCATTTGGTATGGTCCCTTGCACACGAAGCATCCTCCTTTAGGCATGAAAGCTTTTTTCTTTTCTTCGTACTCTTTTTTTGAAGAGTACTTTACTTCCTTCTTGATTGACAAACTCTTTTCCTTGTCTCCTCCACCTTTAAGTAGAACTAGGCTTAGAGGAAGACTTCGGTTTAGAGTCTTCTCGATGATACTCAATGAGCGATTTAGCCACCTGATAAACCCATATTTCATGATATATTTTATACTCAATTTAAGTGATTTATTTAACCCTTCACCCACTTATTCATGTGAAATTGCATGGTTTTACTTTCCCCTCCTTATTATGTGATATATGTGAAAAACATGTTTCCTATGCTTTAAAAATAATTATTTTAATTACCTTTTATTACCATTCGATGCCGTGATTTGTGTGTTGAGTATTTTCAGATCTCCTAAGGCAGGAATGATTTAAAGGATGGAAAGGAAACATACAAAAATAGAAGGAAATCACAAAATAGAGTTTTTGAAGAAACTGGCAGCGATGCGAACGCATGGACGACGCAGCCGCGTGCCGAGCGCGAAAAGGCCGTGACGCGAATGCGTGACTGACGCGGACGCGCACCTTGAGCAGAACGCAGATGACGCGTACGCGTGACCGAAGCAAACGCGTGACAAGGAAAACTCCCAGATGACACGACTGCGTAACCCACGCGGACGTGTGACAGATGCCATACACCAGAAACTGCAGAAAACGCTTCCAACGATTTCTGAAGCCCTTTTTGGCCCAGATCCAAGTACAGAAAGCACATATTAGAGGTTATAAAGTGGGGGAATGCATCCATTCAGAGGGAGGCCTTCAATTATTCACTTTTCATGATTTACATGTAGTTTTTAGAGAGAGGTTCTCTCCTCTCTCTTAGGTTTTAGGATTAGGATTCCTCTTAAAGAATTTAGTATTTCAACTCTTTATCAGGTTCAATATTCCTTTTACTTTATATTTCTCTTTTACTTTCAGATACTATAATGCTTTCCTTTAATTACTTTTGTTGCCAAATTGGCTTATGAACCATTCATGTTAGGATTTTCTTTATTTAATGCAATTGAGGTATTTCAGATTCATGATTCTTATTTAGCTATTTATATTCTTGGCTTTAATTGATTAACTGGAGGCTCTTGAGTTATCAACTTATCGTGATTGATTGTTATGTCGGCTAATTGACTGGAATTCCACTAACCCTAGTCTTTCCTTAGGAGTTGGCTAGGACTTGGGAATCTAACTAATTAGTTCACTTGACTTTCCCTTGCTTTCGTAAAGGTTAACTAAGTGGGATTAACTTTAATTCTCATAGGAGTAACTAGGATAGGACTTCCGAATTTTCATACCTTGCCAAGAGTTTATTTTACAATTATTTATTTATTTTACTTGTCATTTAAATTACTTGTTCCTTACCTTCAAAACCCCCCAATTTACAAAACTCATAACCAATAATAAGAACACCTCCCTGCAGTTCCTTGAGAAGACGACCCGAGGTTTAAATACTTCGGTTATAAATTTTAAAGGGGTTTGTTACTTGTGACAACCAAAATGTTTGTACAAAAGGATTTTCTGTTGGTTTAGAAGCTATACTTACAACGCAGTCATATTTTTATATTTCTTTACTGATAGAAAAGCCGATCGCCAAAATGGCGCCGTTGCCGGGGAACTGCAAACGTGTGCCTTATTATTGGTTATTGTAAATATTTTTATTTTACTTGTTTATTTGTTTTTGTTTTTCCCTTTTATTTCTATTAGCTACTATGAATTCTCACCCCTCTCGCTTTGAGTTTGGTTCTAATATTGTTGAAGGGAACGAAAGCTATAGCAGGAACATGCATCAAGGTGAGAGCAATCAAAAATGGATGGAGCCACGAGGACTTGATCAACCCTTTAAGCAACAACACCCTCCACAGTATCACAGACGAGGACCACTTTACAATGCATACCAAGCTAATAGATATGGTGGACCGCCTTGTAATTACCAACAAGCCTCACCCTGTGCTTATAGACCATCCTCTCAACGTAGATTTGAACCACCACACTCACAAGTTCCTTTTTACCATTCACCACCGTATGACCCTTATCCACCACAATCCCAATCCAATTACTCCCAAGAACCACCACATTCTTGTTTTGAACCCTCTCTCCCAACCAATGAACCCTCATACCCACCCCAACCTCCAATGAATGACAAACTTCATGTTCTTCTTCAAGGGCAAGCGAGGATGCAAAAGGGCATACTGGAACTCACTACTGCCTTAACTAAGGTAGTAAATATAATAGCCTCCCGACATCTGAGTGCTCAAAATACTCCCATGGCTGCATGTGGAGAATCAAAAGAAGAGCGTAGCATGAAGGAAACACTAGAAACTTCGGTGGACAATGAGGAGCATGGCTTTGTATTAGAACAAGTGAAGGAAGCCATGATAGTTGTAGAGGAAGAAGTGGTTGAAGATTTAGGAGATGCTGAACCTCCATGGGAATCGAGAGCTGTAAAGGATTCTGCTGAGAAATTCGAAATTGATGCCAAAGAGGACAGTGCACAACCTCCAAAGCATATACCTTGTGAAAAATTGGATGGAACAGACCAAGAAGTTGATTCCATAGGCAGTGATGATCATGAATCAAGCTCTCCTAGTCACGAACTCACATCCGCAACTGAATTCCTTGAGCCTGAAGAACCTTATCCAAGTGAATACGAAGATGACGTCGAGGTAGATTTCTCTCAACCTCCAACGTATGACTTAAGTGACGAGGAAGACATAGAAGACTTTGATCAGGACGCAGTTGCAGTTGAAGAATTTTGCAAAGAAGTGGAGGAATTCATAGAAGAACACAAGGGAGTAGAGCTTATTGAACCACTAGAAACACCTATCCCAAGGCCATTACCACCTAATACAAGCTTCAAGTGGGTACAATCCTTAACCTTTATCTTTACTTTTCCACTTGAATATGGTTTGCTTGAAATAGATGGCCAGCTTAGAGCTCTCTGCGGCTTTAAGAGTAAGAGGAAAATGGCTCGTCCTCAGAGCTGGTGTACAAGGTTCAACAAGGTTCCGCGCTTCGATTCGAAGTGCAAGGATTGGTATCAAGTTTAATTGAATGGGTCTCAGAAGACGTTTGGTCATCTTGGTGAGAATACAATTTCTAAACCGCCCGGATCGAAGAATATAGATCAAGACAACGACGGTTTTAAAAGCAAAGTTTGGGATCCTGGAATCTATTCTGACATTCGTCACCCCGGGAGCCTGAGAACCTGTTTGAAGCTTCTCAAAAGCTTTACATACCTAGTTTGGGACCCCGGAGGCTGTTGGCATTCCAAACATTGGTGGAAATTTCTGGATGAATTTAAGCACAAGCCACCATAACAGGAAGCTCATCCAATGTCCAACTTAAGAACTTTAACTAAAAGTGCTAGGTGGGAGACAACCCACCATGGTATGGTCATTTTTTTTCAATTTTATTTCGTGTTGTTTGTTTTTATATTATATTATTCTCATTGAACCTGAATATTATTCATTAGCACTGCATAATTGCATAATTGCATAAAAAAAAAAGCGCGCGACATGACCACGTTGCTACGCGTTCGCGTCAGTCGCGAAAAACACCTCCCACGCGTCCGCGTCACTCACGCGAACGCGTGATCTGGAAATCGGCATAAAAATCCAACGCCCAGAAATATGGGCTGGAATCGTGCGGCTGGTGTGCGTTTAGCACAAAAGGGCACACGCGTTCGCGTCCCTGACGCGAACGCATCACTTGCAAAACACCCATCCCACGCGAAAGCGTGAGCGACGCATCTGCGTCCCGTGGATAGCATGGCACCCTAAATGGAGACAGAGAGTTGCGCTGAAACGACGCTGGAAGTGTGCGTCTAGCACAATTTCCAGCAATGCGGCTGTGTGCCCCACGCATCCGCGTCATCCATCTTTTACCCATTCCACGCGATCGCGTCAACCACGCGACCGCGTCAACCCCATTTCACCCTAGTCACGCGATCGCGTACCCCACGCGTTCGCGTGGATTCAAATCCACTAACCCCCAGTCACGCGAACCCTAACCCCATCGCGCCCCCATACCCCCCTTCTTCTTCCTTTCTTCTCTACAACCCACCCTCCCCAACCACCACCACCGCGCCCTACCACCCAGCCCAACCACCACCGCCATCCACCACCGCACCACACCACCGACACTCCCCTCTCTTCTTTCTTCCCTTATTTTTCTTTCTCTTCTTCCCTCCACCAACGCGCCGCCCTGTTCCGCCACCGCGCCGCCGTGCCCCCTCCCAGCACCACCACTTCACCACCGCCATCTTTCTGATCCCTACCTTAGTTCATACGCATACCAGGTTCCGCCGAACGCCACTTTTCTTTCATTCGTAGTTAGTTACTTATTGTTCCGATTATGTTCGAATTAGGCTAGTTAGAGATGCATGTTTGTAGTGGATTCTAGGTGGTTAGGTAGTTAAGATGTGGTTAGTGGATTTAGGCCTGATAATTGCACTGTTCTTGCTACTTGTTTTATAAATTTCGCAATTCTGATGTTGCTGTGATGATCATATTATTCATATGCTATTCTTTCATATTTCATGCTGCTGTTGAGACTGTTCTTTACTGTTCCTACTGTTTGTGTCTATTTGCAGCTTTATTTAAATTCATATGAACTATTTTCCTTGCTGTTTATTACTCGGGAACATCCAATTTTAGTCGGAATGCTGTCCAATTTTCTGTAAATTATTTCATTTTTACATTCAGGAATTGGTTTTGGCAATTTTCAATTTTGCACTACTTAGCTACAACTAAACCAATTCATGAATGCACGGGCCAGCATTCTTTTTCCTTTCAATTTCCTGGTTCATAAATTGCACTTTTGATGATTTGATCTCAATTTTTGCTATTTCTATATCTATATGAATCATCATCAACCTGTTATCCTTGCTTGAATAGGAGTTGATTATTCTTTAAATTTGTGAATTTCTTGTTACCTAGGAAACATTTATCATGCCACTTACTTTAACTTTCTTTCTCCTAACTCACTGCTTTCCACTTTCTAACCTCTTTTTCACTTTTACCCACTTTTAACTTTCTAACTTCTCCCTTTGCTTTTTAACTAACTCCTTCAACTTTTTAACTCATGGCATGATTATTGTTTCTCCTAATTAATAGGTATTCTACTTATAATATATTTTGGATTGTGATTTCTCATCTCAGATTTTTAACTCCGAAACAATCCAAAATGTACATTTATTTAACTCATTTCATTATTCTACTGCTCTTTTGCCACTATGTGCTTATATTGTTATTATTCTATTTGCCTACTTATTTTCCTGCTTTGTTCTTCATTTATATCCTGGAATTTCAGCTTTTCAGGATGTCTGACCCTCAACGAAAAGGAAAAGACAAGGCAACCACTAGTAAAAGGAAAAGAGGTGAATCCTCTATGATAGAATACTATGCATGATGACTCCTGGCGAGAAAAGTACTTTACCCCACAGGAGAAGGCAGACCAGCTCCTCACTGCCAATGATCCGGTAAAATTTGCAAACAGATACTATGAGCTGAAGTATCTAGTGTTTGCCACCTCCAGGAATCTGTACCTGGAGAGAACTCTGAAAATTCCAGAAGAACTACAGCAGTACACCTGCGATCAGATAAAACAGAGAGGCTGGTTCTTCTTGGAGAGAAACTTGACAGAGGTCAATGCTTCCTAGGTAAGAGTTTTACTGCAACTATTTCAAGACTTCCCTGGATGCAGTGCACCTCAGAGGGAAATAGATACTAGTCACTGAGGAAGCCATTGAGGATATTCTGCAGCTTCAGCTTAAGTCAGATCAGCCTGACGGTTACCAAAAGGCTGAAGAGGACATGCGCTTTCTGAGATTTGACTAGGATGCTGTCAAGCAAAGGATAGCGCTTGATTCTACTGCCCCATAGGTCATGGGAAAGAACACAGCAATGCCGAAGGGAATCAAGCTGATGTATCTGAATGATGAGGCTCGGCTCTGGCACCAGATCCTGAGCAACTTTATTATGCCGAGCACTCATGAGACGGAGCTGCCTGCTGCTATGATCACCCTCATCTGGTGTGTGATGGAGGGTAAGGACCTGTATCTTTCACGATTCATCCGGTATTACATGGCCAGGGTCCATGTCAGAGGCACTTTCCTTTTCCCTTATCTGATTACCCAGCTCGGCCGTCGAGCTAACGTGCCTTGGGAGCTTGCTGATGAGAAGCCACCTGCTGCAGATTGCAAGAAGATTATCCCTCACAGCAGGAAGTTTTAGGCTTTGGGTTACAGACCCCCATTCCTCACCGCTTCTGATGAGACAACCACACATTCAGTTGCCCCTTCTTCATCTACTGCTACCCCAGCTACCACCACTGCACCTCCACCTGCCTCAGAGCCCGTTTACCACCTCGTGTACCGCTTATTTCAGCAGCTGGACCAGATGGAGTGCCGCAACCGGTGGCGATATGAGAGATCTGAGTGTCACAACAAGCGAAACTATGAGCACCTCAAGTTGATGATCCGATCTGGCGGCGACATCCCCTCCGAGCCTGACACACCATCAAAGCCATCTGAGGAGGAGGCGGACGAGCATGAGGTTGAGACACATGCACAGAGAGAGGCTGAGCAGGCAGGACCAGGGCAGGCTACACCACAGCAGGAGGAGCCACATCAAATTCAGGCTGCAGACCCAGAGATCTCTCTCCAGTCAGCACCTCCACTGCAGCAGACAGATCCTCCTACCCTTATCCAGTCTGCAAACCCTCAGGCTACCACAGAGACTCCAGTAGCCCATCCTTCCGGTGATGACACTCCTTCACACCCAGCTTGAGTGAGCATCAAGGACGACACTATATTTTAAGTGTGGGGAGGTCGCCATCCCTGGCGTATCTTTTTGGTGAACCATTACAGACTCTTTTATCTTATTTTGTTATTTTCTTGTATTTTTATTTTTATTTTTATTTTTCAGTACTTATACATTGTTCTTTTGCTGTATTTCTACCCTATTTTCTGCATTTTGTACTTTAGTTCATATTTTAGCCATTTAGTTTAGTTTGCAATTCTAAACTTATTAATTATAGAATATGTGGATTAATTAGTATAGTTTACCCCTTTAGCATATGGTAGTTTGGTTTAATTGAAAATAAAAGGAGTAAACCAGAGACTTTAGTAAATTAAAATAATCCACACACCTTGTATATATAGCATTACATGTTAGTTAGTTAACAATATTTCATCAAGGAACAACACTAAGATTTTAAGGGCCACCCTAAGATTTACATTGAGAATAATGGGAACTCTTAATTTTTACTTGCATGACATGTATAACTGATATATGATTTTCGAGCTGGAGAACACACAGCCTGTGAGTTTTGAGCTTAATTGTATGGTTGCATTCAGACCATAAATTTCATTCTTGTGTGTTTTATCCTTCTTTTTCATTCTGATGTTCTTTACTTTATTTTAATCTATATGTCTAATTATAGAATATAGATACATACCAAGAGATAATTGAGGCCATCATTTGAATTTTTCCTCACTTATTCAAAATTAGCCTACCTTTTACATCACCCTTGTTAGCCCCCTTGAGCTTTTTAATCCCCTTTTGGTCTATAAACCACATTACTAGCCTTAAGCAGAAAAACAAAATAAAAAATTCCAAGTTGAATCCTTGGTTAGCTTAAGATAGAAATTATGTATTGTTTAAGTGTGGGGAATTTTATGGGAACATGGGATGATAGAAACAAAGTAGGAATTTAAAAAGAGTAAGCTATTTCAAAAACAAAAATTTGGGAAGCATGCTCATATGAGATCAAAACAATGGGATTACCATGTGCATTGATTTAAAAAAAAAAGAGAGAAAAAAGTATTTTTACATTATTTAATTAAGGGAATACACAAAGAAATTTCCCAAAATGCAAAATAAAAAGAGTCAATGCACATGGGTCAAAAATTTCAAATTTAAAATTAATGTATGAGCTTGTAATCCAAAAGGGAAAATGTTGGGTAAATAGGTTAAGGAACTTTAAAATCATATATAGTATGTATGTTAGGTGAGATCTTAGACTAATCAAGGATTCGCTTATTATCTCACTTAGCCTTATACATATACCCTTACCTTTACCTTGGCCCCATTACAACCTTGAATAAGACCTTATGATTTTTGTATGTCTGTATTCTATAATTGTTGATTGGTTAGATGAAGAACAAAGTTATAGAAAGTAAGGATAGAAAAAGAATAGAGTGATTAACCCAATAAACACTGAGTGATTAGCGGGTAAACACAAAATCCAGTGAGGGTTCAATAACTCATCACCATATATCTCTGCTTAAATTGTTAATTGTTGGCGCAAGAATTGTGAATCAAACTTTTCACAACTCGTACCACTAACCAGCAAGTGCACTGAGTCGTCCAAGTAATACCTTACGTGAGTAAGGGTCGAATCCCACGGAGATTGTTGGCTTGAAGAAATCTATGGTTATCTTGTAACTCTTAGTCAGGATATCAACTATATTTATCAGTTTGAATTGCAAAAAATAAAAGAGCATGAAATAAATACTTGTTCTGCAGTAATGGAGAATATGTTGGAGTTTTGGAGATGCTTTGTCTTCTGAATCTCTGCTTTTCCCATGTCTTCTTCTTCACGCACGCAAGGTTCCTCCCATGGCAAGCTGTATGTTGGTGGATCACCGTTGTCAATGGCTACCATCCGTCCTCTCAGTGAAAATGGTCCAGGTGCGCTGTCACCGCACGGCTAATCATCTGTCGGTTCTCACTCATGCTGGAATAGGATCCATTGGCCCTTTTACGTCTGTCACTACGCCCAACCCTTGTGAGTTTGAAGCTCGTCACAGTCATTCAATCCCTGAATCCTACTTGGAATACCACAGACAAGGTTTAGACTTTCCAGATTCTCAAGAATGCTGCCAATAGATTCTAGCTTATACCACGAAGATTCTGATTAAGGAATCCAAGAGATATTCATTCAATCGAAGGTAGAACGGAGGTGGTTGTCAGGCACGCGTTCATAGGTTGAGTATGATGATGAGTGTCACGAATCATCACATCCATCATATTGAAATGCGAATGAACATCTTAGATAGAAACAAGCGTGTTTGAATAGAAAACAGAAATAATTGCATTAATTCATCGAGACACAGCAGAGCTCCTCACCCCCAACAATGGAGTTTAGAGACTCATGCCGTCAAAGAATACAAAGTTCAGATCTAAAATGTCATGAGGTGCAAAATAATCCTCTAAAAGTTGTTTAAATACTAAACTAGTAACATAGGTTTACAAAAAAATGAATAAGCTATGATAGATAGTGCAGAAATTCACTTTTGGGGCCCACTTGGTATGTGCTGGGACTGAGACTTGAGCTTTACACGTGCCTAGGCTGTTTCTGGAGTTAAACGCCAGGTTGTAACCTGTTTTGGGTGTTTAACTCTAACTTGTAACCTGTTTCTGGCGTTTAACGCCAGACTGCAGCATGGAACTGGCATTGAACGCCAGTTTATGTCATCTATCCTTGAGAAAAGTATGGACTATTATAAATTTCTGGAAAGCCCTGGATGTCTACTTTCCAACACAATTGAGAGCGCACCAATTGGACTTCTGTAGCTCCAGAAAATCCATTCCGAGTGCAGAGAGGTCAGAATCCAACAGCATCAGCAGTCCTTTTTTTGCCTGAATAAGATTTTTGCTCAGCTCCCTCAATTTCAGCCAGAAAATACCTGAAATTACAGAAAAATACACAAACTCATAGTAAAGTCCAGAAATATGAATTTTGCCTAGAAACTAATGAAAATATACTAAAAACTAATTAAAACATACTAAAAACTACATGAAATTAACCCCAAAAAGCGTATAAAATATCCGCTCATCACAACACCAAACTTAAACTGTTGCTTGTCCCCAAGCAACTAGACAAATAAAATAGAATATAAATAAGTCAAGAAGCAATAATATCTCAGAGTTTTTTAGTGAAGCTCAGATTCTAATTAGATGAGCGGGACTAGTAGCTTTTTTACTTCCGAACAGTTTTGGCATCTCACTTTATCCATTGAAGCTCAGAATGATTGGCATCTATAGGAACTTAGAATTCAGATAGTGTTATTGATTCTCCTAGTTCGGTATGTTGATTCTTGAACACAGCTACTTTATGAGTCTTGGCCGTGGCCCTAAGCACTTTGTTTTCCAGTATTACCACCGGATACATAAATGCCACAGACACATAATTGGGTGAACCTTTTCAGATTGTAACTCAGCTTTGCTAAAGTCCCCAGTCAGAGGTGTCCAGGGTTCTTAAGCACACTCTTCTTTTTGCTTTGGACCTTGACTTTAACCGCTCAGTCTCAAGTTTTCACTTGACACCTTCACGCCACAAGCACATGGTTAGGGACAGCTTGGTTTAGCCGCTTAGGCCAGGATTTGATTCCTTTAGGCCCTCCTATCCACTGATGCTCAAAGCCTTGGATCCTTTTTATTACCTTTGCCTTTTGGTTTTAAGGGCTATTGGCTTTTTCTGCTTGCTTTTTTTTTTCTTTTTTTTTTTTTCAAGCTTTTGTATTCACTGCTTTTTCTTGCTTCAAGAATCATTTTTTATGATTTTTTAGATTATCAAATAACATTTCTCCTTTTTCATCATTCTTTCAAGAGCCAACATATTTAACATTCATAAACATCAAATTCAAAAGACATATGCACTGTTCAAACATTCATTCAGAAGACAAAAAGCATTGCCACCACATGTAAATAATTAGAATTTTTCTTATTAAAACTCGAAAAATATTGCCTCCTTATTCTAAAGAAAATCTTCTATTTTATTCATGTTTAATGATGATGAGAAAATAAATTATAGCTTAATTGGAGATAAAATCAAAATATAGATACTAATTACTACTACTCATATATAACTTCTAAGGTAAAACTCAAATAAGAACAATTATCACAGAGTTAAGGCTAAGATTAGAACTCAACAACCTTGAATTTGGAAGGTGGATGCCTCTTTAGTATGTGGAGTGCTTGGCCCTTCAAGAGATAGTTTCTGACGCTTTAATTCCTTCAGTTCATGCCCTTGCTCTTCTTGTTCTCTAAGCAGTTTGCAGAGCATGCTGTTTTGATTTTGCTGTTCTTCCTTCAGTTGATCCACAGCTTTTTGCAACTTGGTGACAGATGCTTCTAGGCGCTCCCAGCATTCAATTTGAGGGATTTCCGGGAGGAACTCCTCTGCTTTTCTCTTGCTGGGGTTGTCCTGCACTTGTTTTCCTTCCATAGACTTTTTGGTGATTGGTTGCTCAACTGAGATATACTTATCTACTCCCATCTTTATCCCAGCATCTTTACATAACAGAGAAACTAAGCTTGGATAGGCCAATTTGGCATCTTTGGAGTTCTTGTTTGCAATTTTGTAAAGCTCACAAGCAATTAGCTGATGAACTTCCACGTCTTTTTCCAGCATAATGCAATGAATCATCACTGCTCTTCTGATGGTGACTTTAGAGCGGTTGCTAGTGGGCAGTATAGAGCGCCCAATAAAGTCCAGCCAGCCTCTGGCGACTGGTTTGAGATCTCCTCTCTTGAGTTGGTTCGTGGCACCCTTTGTGTTGGTTGTCCACTTGGCTCCAGGGAGGCATATGTCCTCTAGAATTTTATCCAAGCCCAGGTTTGATCTCATCATTCTCCTATTAAAGGAGTCTGGGTCATCTTGCAGTTGAGACAGCATGAAGATCTCCCTTATTTTATCAGGGTGGGTGTGAACAATCTTCCCTCTGACCAAAGTTCTATAGTCATAGAATGTGGTTCCAGCTATCCTCTGCCTGTCCGTCTGCCATAGATTAGCATAGAATTCCTGAACCATATTTCTTCTCACCTTTGTTTCAGGATTAGCTAGGACTTCCCAGCTTCTATTTCGAATTTGCTCTTGGATCTCCGGATATTCATCTTCTTTCAGATCGAATTTAACTTCCAGGATCACTGACCTTAGACTCATTATTTTGTAAAAATGGTTTGAATGTTCTTTGGTTATGAACTTCCCTTGATTCCAAAGTGGTTTTGGAATGTTCTCTTTCTTGCCTCTTAAGTCGGTTTGTTTTCCCTTAGGAGCCATGATCTTAATGGGTATTGGTTTAGTGATCACGGATAAACACACCAAACTTAGAGGTTTGCTTGTCCTCAAGCAAAAGAAAGGAAAGGAGAGGGAAAGAGGGAGAGCCAAGCACAACTTGTGGAGGAGAGGGGGAGAGGCCGAACCAATATTTAAGGGGAAGGGGGTGGGTTTCGAAAATTATTTGAAAAAGATATGATAGAAAAAGTGATTTGGAAAAGATAAGTATGATAGGAAAAGATGTGAATTTAAAATTGAAAAGATATGAAAGATATTTGAAAAAGATAAATCTGGATTTTGAAAAAGATAATGTGAAGATTTGAAAAAGATATTGATGAGTTGAAAAGATTTTAGAAGGAAAAGAGATAGATTTGTTTTGAAAAGGATTTGAAAATAATTTAAAGAGGATTAAGAAAAAGGGTTTATGAATTAAGATACATTTGATATCTTTTGAAAAAGGATTTGAAAAATTAGGATTTGTAACATGTTTGTGCAAGAAATCATGAATTGAAACATAAAAAAATGGAAAAAATTTGAATTGAAAACGAAATTGCCTACTCCCTACAATCCTGGTGTTAAACGCCCAACTGCTGCATGTTTTGGGCGTTTAACGCCCAGTTGTTGCTTGGTTTGGGCGTTTAACGCCTAGCTGTTGCTTCTAGCAGGCGTTAAATGCCAGAAACCCCTTTGTCACTGGGCGTTTTTCTGAACGCTCAAGATGCTGTAAATCTGGCGTTAAACGCTCAGAAGTTGCTTCTTTCTGGCGTTTAACGCCCAGATGGCTATCTTTACTGGCGTTAAACGCCCAATAGATGCTCCTTTTGGGCGTTTAACGCCCATTTGTGTTTCTTACTGGCGTTTTCTTGCCAGTAAGCTCCTTTTTCCTGTTTTGTGCTCGGAATTCTTTTGTAACCCTGTGGACTTATGCAATTGATTCTTTACCTAGTTAATATTAAACTCATATAAATAAAATGAGGAATAAAATAAAATAAAATAACAAAAAAAGTTTTGCTAATGGCTGGGTTGCCTCCCAGCAAGCGCTTCTTTATTGTCTTTAGCTGGACCTTGCTGAGCTTTTAATCTAGCCTCAGCCTTGAGCACTCGTGCTCAACATTACCTTCAAGATAGTGCTTGATTCTCTATCCATTAACAATGAAATTCTTATCAGAATCAATGTCTTGAAGCTCCACATAACCATATGGTGATACACTTGTAATCACATATGGTCCCCTCCACCGGGATTTCAGTTTCCCGGGGAATAGCCTGAGCCTAGAGTTAAACAACAGAACTTTTTGTCCTGGTTCAAAGACTCTAGATGACAGCTTTCTGTCATGCCACCTTTTTTATTTCTCTTTATAAAGCTTGGCATTTTTGAAAGCAGTGAATCTGAATTCCTCTAGCTCATTCAGCTGGAGCAATCTTTTTTCTCCAACTAATTTAGCATCAAAGTTTAGGAATCTGGTTGCCCAGTAGGCCTTATGTTCCAGTTCCACGGGCAGATGACAGGCCTTACCATACACAAGTTGGTATGGAGAGGTCCCTATAGGAGTCTTGAATGCTGTTCTGTAAGCCCACAGAGCATCATCCAAGCTTCTTGCCCAATCCTTTCTACGGGTACTTACAGTCCGTTCCAGGATTTGTTTTAGTTCTCTGTTAGAAACTTTAGCTTGCCCATTTGTCTGTGGATGATATGGAGTCGCCACCTTGTGGCAAATCCTATACCGGACCATGGCAGAGTAAAGCTGTTTGTTGCAGAAGTGAGTGCCCCCATCACTGATTAGTACTCTAGGGACACCAAACCTGCTGAAGATATGTTTCTGGAGGAACTTCAGCACTATTTTAGTATCATTGGTGGGTGTGGCAATGGCCTCTACCCATTTTGATACATAGTCGACTGCCACCAGAATATAAGTGTTTGAGTATGATGGTGGGAAAGGTCCCATGAAGTCAATTCCCCATACATCAAACAACTCAATCTCCAAGATTCCCTGTTGAGGCATGGCATAACCATGAGGCAGATTACCAGCTCTTTGGCAACTGTCACAGTTATGTACAAACTCTCGGGAATCCCTATAGAGTGTAGGCCAGTAGAAGCCACATTGGAGGACCTTGGTGGCTATTCGCTCACCTCCGAAATGGCCTCCATATTGTGATCCATGGCAATGCCATAAGATCCTCTGTGCTTCTTCTCTAAGCACACACCTACGGATTATTCCGTCTGCACATCTCTTAAACAGATAGGGTTCATCCCACAAGTAGTACTTTGCATCAGTAATTAATTTTTTCTTTTGTTGCCTGCTGTACTTCTTGGGTATGAACCTTGCAGCTTTATAGTTTGCAATATCTGCAAACCATGGTGTTTCTTGAATGGCAAACAAATGCTCATCCGGAAAGGTCTCAGAGATCTCAATAGAGGGGGGAAACTCCCCTTCTACTGGTTCTATCCGGGACAGATCATCAGCCACTTGGTTCTCTGTCCCTTTTCTGTCTCTTATTTCTATATCAAACTCTTGCAGAAGCAACACCCATCTTATGAGCCTGGGTTTTGAATCCTGCTTTGTGAGTAGATATTTAAGAGGAGCATGGTCAGTGTACGCAATCACTTTTGATCCTACTAAGTATGATCTAAACTTGTCAATGGCATAAACCACTGCAAGCAATTCTTTTTCTGTGGTTGTGTAATTTTTCTGGGCATCATTTAAAACACGGCTAGCATAATAAATGACATGCAGAAACTTGTCATGCCTCTGCCCCAGTACTGCACCAATGGCATGGTCACTGGCATCACACATTAGTTCAAATGGTAATGTCCAGTCTGGTGCAGAAATAACTGGTGCTGTGACCAGCTTAGCTTTCAGAGTTTCAAACGCCTACAGACACTCTGTGTCAAACACAAATGGCGTGTCAGCAGCTAGCAGATTGCTCAGAGGTTTTGTAATTTTAGAAAAATCCTTTATAAACCTCCTGTAGCATCCTGCATGCCCCAGAAAGCTTCTGATTGACTTAACCATAGCAGGTGGTGGTAATTTTTCAATTACTTCCACTTTAGCTTGATCCACCTCTATCCCCTTCTTTGAAATTTTATGCCCAAGGACAATTCCTTCAGTCACCATAAAGTGACATTTTTCCCAGTTTAAAACTAGGTTGGTCTCTTGGCATCTTTTTAGAACAAGTGCTAAATGGTCAAGGCAGGAGCTGAATGAGTCTCCAAATACTGAAAAGTCATCCATGAAGACTTCCAAAAATTTCTCTACCATATCAGAGAAGATAGAGAGCATGCACCTCTGAAAGGTTGCAGGTGCATTACACAGACCAAAAGGCATTCTTCTGTAAGCAAATACTCCAGAAGGACATGTGAATGCTGTTTTCTCTTGGTCTTGAGGATCTACTGTAATTTGGTTGTAACCTGAATAGCCATCCAAAAAGCAGTAATATTCATGACCTACTAGTCTCTCTAGCATCTGGTCTATGAATGGTAAAGGAAAATGATCCTTTCTGGTGGCTGTGTTGAGCCTTCTGTAGTCAATACACATGCGCCACCCTATAACTGTTCTTGTAGGAACCAGTTCATTTTTTTCATTATGAACCACTGTCATGTCTCCCTTCTTGGGAACAACTTGAACAAGGCTCACCCAGGGGCTATCAGAAATAGGATAAATAATCCCAGCCTCCGGTAATTTGGTGACCTCTTTCTGCACCACTTCCTTCATAGCTGGATTTAGCCGCCTCTGTGGTTGAACCACTGGCTTAGCATCATCCTCCAATAGGATTTTGTGCATGCATCTAGCTGGGCTTATGCCTTTAAGGTCACTTATGGACCACCCAAGAGCTGTCTTGTGTGTCCTTAGCACTTGAATTAGTGCTTCCTCTTCTAGTGGATTTAAAGCAGAGCTTATGATCATTGGAAAAGTGTCACCTTCTCCCAGAAATGCATATTTCAGGGATGGTGGTAATGGCTTGAGCTCGAGTTTAGGAGGTTTCTCCTCTTCCTGAGCAAGTCTCAGAGGCTCTTTCAATTCCTCTGAACCCTCCAAATCAGGCTGAACATCTTTAAAGATGTCTTCCAGCTCTGATTCGAGACTCTCAGCCATGTTGACCTCCTCTACCAAAGAGTCAATGAGATCAACTTCATGCAGTCTTTTGGTGTGTCCGGTTGCTGCATGGCTTTGACAGCATTCAACTTAAACTCATCCTCATTGACTCTCAGGGTTACTTCCCCCTTTTGGACATCAATGAGAGTTCGTCTAGTTGCTAGGAAAGGTCTTCCTAGAATGAGAGTAGCACTTTTGTGCTCCTCCATTTCCAGCACTACAAAATCAGTGGGAAAGGCGAATGGCCCAACCCTGACAATCATGTCCTCAATCACGCCTGATGGGTATTTAATGGAGCCATCAGCAAGTTGGAGACATATCTGGGTTGGTTTAACCTTCAGTTAAACCAAGCTTTCTGATAGTGGATGCAGGTATTAGGTTGATGCTTGCCCCAAGATCACATAAAGCTATCTTGGTGCAATTACCCTCTAATATGCATGGTATTAGAAAGCTTCCGGGATCTTTAAGATTTTTTGGGAAGCTTTTCAGAATGACTGCACTGCATTCTTCAGTGAGGAGAACTCTTTCAGTTTCTCTCTAATCCTTCTTATGACTCAAGATCTCCTTCATGAACTTGGCATAAGAAGGTATTTGCTCAAGTGCCTCTGCAAACGGAATCTTTATTTCAAGAGTCCTGAGATAATCTGCAAAGCGAGCAAATTGCTTATCCTGCTCCTCTTGGCGGAGTTTTTGAAGATAAGGTATCTTGGCTTTATATTCCTCAACCTTAGTTGCTGCAGGTTTATTTTCTACAGAGGTGGTTAGAGAAGCCTTTTTAGAGGGGTTGTTATCAGCACTTGTGTGTGTCTGATCCCTCACTGGCATTTGAATGCCAGGGTTAGAAGCTGGAGTGGCGTTGGACACCAACTCCTTACTTGTTCCTAGCATTTGAACGCCAGAACTGAGCTTCCATTGGACGTTTGATGCCAAATCCTTGCCTGTTTCTGGCGTTTGAATGCCAGAGTTATTCCTCTCTGGGCTCTTACTGTCCTCAGAGGGATTTTGGATAGCAGGTTGTTCATTTCTTGGCTTCCTACTGCCTTGAAGTGAGGTATTTAATGTTTTCCCACTTCTTAATTGAATTGCTTGGCACTCTTTTGTTATTTGTTTTGATAACTGCTGTTCTGTTTACTTCAACTATACTTCCATATTCAGATTAGCTATTCTTGTGTCTTGTAGTATCTCCTTGAATTCGGCCAGCTGTTTTGTTAGAAAGTCTAATTGCTGATTGAATTCAGTAATTTGTTCTGCAGGACTAAGTTCAGCAGTTACTGTTTTAGCCTCTTTTTTCATAGAAGGTTCACTGCTTAGGTACAGATGCTGATTTTTTGCAACTGTATCAATAAGCTCTTGAGCTTCTTCAATTGTCTTTCTCATGTGTATAGATCCACCAGCTGAGTGATCTAGAGAAATTTGAGCTTTCTCTGTAAGCCCATAATAGAAGATGTCTAACTACACCCATTCTGAAAACATTTCAGAGGGGCATTTTCTTAGCATCTCTCTATATCTCTCCCAGGCATTATAAAGAGATTCATTATCTCCTTGTTTAAAGTCTTGGATGTCCAGCCTTAACTGTGTCATCCGTTTTGGAGGGAAGTATTGATTCAAAAATTTTTCTGACAGCTGTTTCCATGTCCTTATGCTAGCCTTAGGTTGGTTATTTAACCACCTCTTAGCTTGGTCTTTTACAGCAAATGGAAACAGTAATAATCTGTAGACATCCTGATCTACTTCCTTATCATGTACTGTGTCAGCAATTTGTAAAAACTGTGCCAGAAACTCTGTAGGTTCTTCCTGTGGAAGACCAGAATACTGGCAACTTTACTGCACCATGATAATGAGCTGAGGGTTCAACTCAAAGCTACTGACTCCGATGGAGGGTATACAGATATTACTCCCATATGAAGCAGTAGTGGGGTTAGCATAGGACCCTAGAGTCCTTCTAGACTGTTCATTTCTACTTAAGTTCATGATGAAAAAAAGGGAATTGATATGAATAGAGATTGAAATAGTATTATAAAAAAATATTTTTATTTATTTATTTCGAAAATAAAATAAATTAAAAATAAAATAAATGAAAAATGGGTGGAGATTTTCGAAAAATGAAGAGAGAGAAAAAAAAGTGGTTAGGAGGTTTTGAAAAAGATATGATTGAAAGGATTTGATTGGAAAAAATATGATTTGAAAAAGATATGATTTTTAAAATTGATGACTGATTTAATGCTAAATTTTCGAAAATTATAAGTGGAATGAGGAAAAGATTTTTTTTTTTTGAATTTTAAATGAGGAAAGAGAAAAACAATAAAAAGACACAAGACTTAAAAATTTTTAGATCTAATGCTCCTTGTTTTCGAAAATTTTGGAGAGAAAACACCAAGGAACACCAAACTTAAAAATTTTAAGATCAAGACACAAGGAAAACTCAAGAACACCTTGAAGACTCACAAGAACAACAAGAACATGAAGAAAGAACACCAAACTTAAAATTTTTAGAAAATCACAATAAAATTTTCGAAAACTAAAGAAAAGCTAACAAGAAAACACCAAACTTAAAGTTTGGCACAAGATTTAATCAAAGAAAATTTATTTTTTAGAAAAGTTTTAAAAAGAAGATAGCCAATTACCAAGGACACAGGCACAACGCTCTAGCCAATTGAGCTAAAATTTTAACGTGTTTTAATATTGTATTTAATAAATAAAATTTTCTTTGGAAACTGATATTTTGAAAAAGCACAAGAAAAACAAGAAAAGACACAGAACAAGAAAAACTAAAGATCAAACAAGGAAAATAAACAAGAACAACTTGAAGATGAAGAAAGAACAAAGAACACTAATTCAAAAATTTTAAAGGAAGATAAAAAACATGCAATTGACACCAAACTTAAAACATAAAACTAAACTCAAACATAAAAACTCAATTATTAGTAAAAAAAAATTTCGAAAAAAAATTTTGAAAAAGAAAATAAGGATTCTAAAATTTTAACAAGAACAATAATAAAAGACTCAAAGACAAAACACAGATTAATAAAGAAAAATAAAAAATTTTTGAAAGATTTTTGAAAAGAAAGTAAAAGACTCTGACCCAAAAGACAAAATCTTCCTAATCTAAGCAACAGGATAAACCGTCAGTTGTTCAAACTCGAACAATCCCCAGCAACAGCGCCAAAAACTTGGTGCACGAATTGTGAATCACACTTTTCACAACTCGTACCACTAACCAGCAAGTGCACTGGGTCGTCCAAGTAATACCTTACGTGAGTAAGGGTCGAATCCCACGGAGATTGTTGGCTTGAAGCAATCTATGGTTATCTTGTAACTCTTAGTCAGGATATTAACTATATTTATCAGTTTGAATTGCGAAAAATAAAAGAGCATGAAATAAATACTTGTTCTGCAGTAATGGAGAATATGTTGGAGTTTTGGAGATGCTTTGTCTTCTGAATCTCTGCTTTTCTCCTGTCTTCTTCTTCATGCACGTAAGGTTCCTTCCACGGCAAGCTGTATGTTGGTGGATCACCGTTGTCAATGGCTACCATCCGTCCTCTCAGTGAAAATGGTCCAGGTGCGCTGTCACCGCACGGCTAATCATCTGTCGGTTCTCACTCATGCTGGAATAGGATCCATTGGTCCTTTTGCGTCTGTCACTACGCCTTACCCTTGTGAGTTTGAAACTCGTCACAGTCATTCAATCCCTGAATCCTACTCGGAATACCACAGACAAGGTTTAGACTTTCCGGATTCTCAAGAATGCTGCCAATAGATTCTAGCTTATACCACGAAGATTCTGATTAAGGAATCCAAGAGATATTCATTCAATCAAAGGTAGAACGGAGGTGGTTGTCAGGCACGCGTTCATAGGTTGAGGATGATGATGAGTGTCACGAATCATCACATCCATCATATTGAAGTGCAAATGAACATCTTAGATAGAAACAAGCGTGTTTGAATAGAAAACAGAAATAATTGCCTTAATTCATCGAGACACAGCAGAGCTCCTCACCCCCAACAATGGAGTTTAGAGACTCATGCCGTCAAAGAATACAAAGTTCAGATCTAAAATGTCATGAGGTGCAAAATAATCCTCTAAAAGTTGTTTAAATACTAAACTAGTAACCTAGGTTTACAGAAAAATGAATAAGCTATGATAGAAAGTGCAGAAATTCACTTCTGGGGCCCACTTGGTGCGTGCTGGGACTGAGACTTGAGCTTTATACGTGCCTAGGCTGTTTCTGGAGTTAAACGCCAGGTTGTAACCTGTTTTGGGCGTTTAACTCCAACTTGTAACCTGTTTCTGACGTTTAACGCCAGACTTCAACATGGAACAGGCGTTGAACGCCAGTTTACGTTGTCTATCTTTGAGCAAAGTATGGACTATTATATATTGCTGGAAAGCCCTGGATGTCTACTTTCCAACGCAATTGGGAGCGCGCCAATTGGACTTCTGTAGCTCCAGAAAATCCATTCCGAGTGCAGAGAGGTCAGAATCCAACAACATCAGCAGTCCTTTTTCAGCCTGAATCATATTTTTGCTCAACTCCCTCAATTTCAGCCAGAAAATACCTAAAATTACAGAAAAATACACAAACTCATAGTAAAGTCCAGAAATATAAATTTTGCCTAGAAACTAATGAAAATATACTAAAAACTAACTAAAACATACTAAAAACTACATGAAATTAACCCCAAAAAGCGTATAAAATATTCGCTCATCAATTGTCTTGCAAGTTTGTGAAATATTTTTACCCATCTCAATTGTAAAAGTGCTTTAACATTATCTAAGGTTTGGCTATGTATATATGATTCCTTGAGGATATGAATTAATTTAACTACATGTAAGCTTTATATACAAGTGAATAACAATTAGAATTGCATGATTCATTTAGGTAGTTGCATTTAGAATAGATTACATTGCATGAGATTCCACCACCTTAACCTTACCTTACTCTTTATCTTGGATTTAGCATGAGGACATGCTATTGTTTAAGTGTGGGGAGGTTGATAAATCCATATTTCATGATATATTTTGTGCTCAAATTAAGTGATTTATTCAACCCTTCACCCACTTATTTATGTGAAATTGCATGGTTTTACTTTCCCCTCCTTATTATGTGATATATGTGAAAAACATGTTTCCTATGCTTTAAAAATAATTATTTTAATTACCTTTTATTACCATTCGATGCCGTGATTTATGTGTTGATTATTTTCAAATCTCCTAAGGCAGGAATGATTTAAAGGATGGAAAGGAAACATACAAAAATGGAAGGAAAGCACAAAATGGAGTTTTTGAAGAAACTGGCAGTGACGTGAACGCATGGACGACGCAGCCGCGTGCCTAGCGCGAAAAGGCAGTGACGCGAACGTGTGACTGACGCGGATGCGCGCCGTGAGCAGAACGCAGATGACGCGTATGCGTGACCGAAGCGAACGCGTGACAAGGAAAACTCCCAGATGACGCGACCGCGTGACCCACGCGGACGCGTGACAGTCGCCACGCACCAGAAACTGCAGAAAACACTCCCAGCAATTTCTGAAGCCCTTTTTGGCCCAAATACAAGTACAAAAAGCACAGATTAGAGGTTATAAAGTGGGAGAATGCATCCATTCAGAGGGAGGCCTTCAATTATTCACTTTTCATGATTTAGATGTAGTTTTTAGAGAGAGGTTCTCTCCTCTCTCTTAGGTTTTAGGATTAGGATTCCTCTTAAAGGATTTAGTATTTCAACTCTTTATCAGGTTCAATATTCCTTTTATTTTATATTTCTCTTTTACTTTCAGATACTTTAATGCTTTCCTTTAATTACTTTTATTGCCAAATTGGCTTATGAACTATTCATGTTAGGATTTTCTTTATTTAATGCAATTGAGGTATTTCAGATTCATGATTCTTATTTAGCTTTTTATATTCTTGGCTTTAATTGATTAACTGGAGGCTCTTGAGTTATCAACTTATCGTGATTGATTGTTATGTTGGCTAATTGACTGGAATTCCACTAACTCTAGTCTTTCCTTAGGAGTTGGCTAGGACTTGGGAATCTAACTAATTAGTTCACTTGACTTTCCCTTGCTTTCGTAAAGGTTAACTAAGTGGGATTAACTTCAATTCTCATAGGAGTAACTAGGATAGGACTTCCAAATTTTCATACCTTGCCAAGAGTTTATTTTACAGTTATTTATTTATTTCACTTGTCATTTAAATTACTTGTTCCTTACTTTCAAAACCCCCAATTTACAAAACTCATAACCAATAATAAGAACACCTCCCTGCAGTACCTTGAGAAGACGCACGCGACAGCGTCGCTGACGCGTCCGCGTCACCAGTGCGTTGTGAAGAAAAGAAAGTAAACAGAAAGTCACGCGAAAGCGTGGCTGGAGGCGCGCTTTAGACACAAACATGCCCACACGTCCGCGTGATCCATGCGGCCGCGTCATTCGGAAAAATAGCCTCCCACGCATCCGCGTTACCCACGCAAACGCGTGCTCCAACAAATTGACGTAAAAGGGGTGCATGGCCGAAAGTTGTGCTGGAGTAGGGCTGGACTGGCGCTAGACGGACAAGCCTTACCATGCGAACGCGTGCTCCACGTGTCCGCGTCATCCTCCAATCTTGGCCATTCACGCGATCGCGTCCACCATGCAAACGCGTCACCTCGAAAATTGGCAACAATGAGTTTTGAACAGAGAGTTGTGCAGGCGCGAGGCTGCCCTCGCGCCAGTAGCACAGAACGAGTCACGTGTCCACATGACCGACGCGTCCGCGTCGATTCCTATAAGTGCAATTTGCGCGAACGCGTACCCCACGCATCCGCGTCGCTAGCGTCACACAACCTATCCAGATTAGTGCCAATTATCTTATCTTTTCTTCTTTAATCCTAATTTCTTCTATCTTTTCTTCTTTCTTCTTTCTTTCCTACTTTCTTTTTCTTCATCATCCTTCTTCACTTCCATTCTATTTTATTTAATTTATTTGCCTACTTTCACTCATTGCATTTTAATTTTGTGCATATTTTTATTTTCTTTTCTAAATTTATTTTTCCATTGGTGTTAAATGTTCTTATTCAACTGTTATATCTTTTCTGGTATTATTTGGTGCTTAGTGACTTGTTTTACACTGTTGGATGATATTTATCTATCAACGCCAATCTTTTATGATATCTATGTTCTTTTTTGTATTGACATGCATTTATATTTATATTATCCTTCATTATCTGCTGTCTCTTCCCCTTTGTTGCAATGTTTGCACTATTGATATGCCACGTACTTCTATTGTTTTCTCACTTGCATGTTGTAGCTACCATGTAATTGAGGCCCTTATCATTTGGCATTAACCCACCCATACTTCATTTATTTTCTTATCTTTATTTCTGGGTTACTCTTCTTCCCTTTTTTTTCTTTCAGGATGGCCACCCGGAAGAGAACTGGAAGACGTTTACATGGGAAGACAGACAAGTCCATCTGCAAAATCTTCAGAGAAAAGCATCAGTTGGAGCCACCCATCCACTTGTACATCTTAGCATGCACCGAGGACGGTGCAATCTTTAAGTGTGGGAAGGTCGATATCGATCTCCATGGGTTAGTTACTCTTCTATCTCAACACCAATAGTTTATTTTCCTTGTTAGTTGTTGCATTTACATGTTTGATTGCATATTTGTTTGATTTTGTGCATATTTTACCACTTGGTTGAAGAAATATTTTCTTTTTCAAAAAACTTTTAGAGCATTTTACTAATTTGAATAAAATTTAATGTTACACTTGTTTGAAGAAATATTATACTGGAACATGGTTTAGAGCTCGAACACACAAAACCTGTGAGATTTTTGAGCCTATTTGAATTGGTTGCATTTTACCAACCAATATTTTATTTTTGGTGTGTGTTTTTCTCTCTAAAATTCTGATCTTTGTCTTGCTTAATTCTATATTTCCATGGTTTGATGTATGCATACATTTACATGATTGAGGCCTTTGTTTCACTGAGCTTACATACCCATATAGCCTTACCCTTTCATTATTCTTTGCAAACCAATGTTGAGCCTATTATACCCCTTTGTTCTTTACTTTAGCACATCATTAACTCTAAGCGGAAAACAATAATGTCCTTAATTTGAATCCTTGGTTAGCTTAGACTAGTGAAAGTGCTCATGAATTAAGTATGGGAAAAGTTGAATTTGGAAACATTTGGTTTGAGAATTGAGTATGTTAGAATTTTTTGAAAATGTGAAAAAAAAATGTTTAGGACATGATTCATGCATCCAATAATTTAATCATATGCATTGAGAAAAATAAAAGAAAAAAAAAATATATATATATATAAAGAGAAGTGAGAAAAAGAAAAGAAAAAAGAGCAATTAAGCAAAAAGGGGACAAAATGCCCCAAAGTAAGTAGTGAAAGCAATGCATATGTACTTGATAAACCACTATTTTATGGTTTATATTGTGCTTAATTGTGCGATTTTATCAAATCTTTACCCACTTATTCATATGATTAGCATGCATTTATAATTCCTTCCTAAAAATACTTCATGGTTGAAAACTTGCTTCCTAGAGACTTTTAATTTTGTATTTTTAATTCTCCTTTATTCCATTCGATGCCATGATCTGAGTGTTAAGTGTTTCAGGCTTTATAGGGCATGAATGACTTGGAGATTAGAAAGGAAGCTTGTAAAAATGGAAGAAACACAAGAAATTGAGGAGATGACCAGCGAGAAGTGACGCGGACGCATGGCTCATGCGATCGCGCGGATTGAAAATTGCACAGGTGATGCGAAGGCGTGGACGACACGCACGCGTGGCAAGGCAAAACGCTAGATGACGCGAACGCCTGGATGACGCGATCGCGTGACATGCGCGATCTGCAGAATCTGCAGAATTCGCTGGGGGCGATTTTGGGCCCAGTTTTCGGCCCAGAAAAGCATATTAGAGCCGGGGAACATGCAGAAACCAAAAAAAGAGAACATTCATTCTGCATAGTTTTAGTTTTAGATCTGAATTTACTCCTCCTCTAGGTTTTCTCTCTACACATTTTCATAGTTCTTAGGATTTTGATTTTATTGCTTTTTGGATTGGGATATTGAGAAGAGTTATTACCTCCGTCAAGACTTCGTCATTCTAGTTTGTTTCCTTACTTGTCACTTACTCTTCCATGTCCTTAATTTATTCAAAGTTACTATTGGATTATTTTTAGAATTTATTAATACAAGAATTATTATTATTTTTAATTGGTTTCCTTGATTATTATTATTTATCATGTTTCTCCTTATTTCTCTTCCTTATTTTGCAAAATTTACATTCATAATGAGCGAGTAGTTCCATACTTGATTGGGGGATGATTGAAAGGAGAACCTTGAGTTGGAATACTCAAGAGAAAAATTGTAATTGGGTTTATTGTTGGATCACCATCTAGTCACTGACACTAGTCTTTCCCAAGGGAGAGGATTGGGACTTGTGAATAGAAATTTTCTTCCTTCTTGCTTGACTTTCCTCTACCTAGTAAAGGATAACTAAGCAGAACAACCTTTAATTATCACTTTTATCTTGAGAGAACTCCATCAAGGATAGGGCTTCCAACTAATCTACTCCCGGTCAAGGTTTTTATTTAAATTACATAAATTCTCTAATTTAATTTCCTGTTTATCAACTCAAACCATTTTTAGAAAATATCTGATTAATAAAATAGCACATCTTCCTGCAACTCGTTGGGAGACGACCTGGGATTCATACTCCCAGTATTTTAATTTTAATTTTGTGACAACCCCTTCTAAATTGATAAGTGGATTTTCGGTTGGTTAAGAACTATACTTGCAATGTATCTCTTATAACAATTTCTTAACTCACAAATCTCCGCCACGTCAATTTTTGGCGCCGTTGCCAGAGAGTTGCAATAAAGTGCTAAGTTATTGATTGGAATTTATTTATTTGCATTTTATTTTATTTTTGCTATTATGAGCTACATGTTTCTTTCGCTAAATGACGCGTTCACTTCCTGATCCATGCTTGCCAGTATTTGATCCTGAGATTGAAAGAACTATTTCATGTATAAGGCAAGCTCGGTATCGGTTAGTCCTCTCCGAGGGCGAATCTGAAACGTCACTTGAGGAAGAAACAAGCTCCCTTTCTATTGATTCAGTTAATTTACGTGCAAGTGACATGGCAAAACCTAGTAGAGTTACTATCCAGGAGGCTGGAGCCCCTGATTTCACAATGCAACCGTTTCAAGCGCATGACCCAGCAGTGGCTACAGACTTTGAAATAAAGACTGCACTACTCAACTTGATGCCTAAGTTTCATGGCTTACCTGCTCAAGAGCCTATCAAGCACCTGAGAGATTTCCAAGCAGCTTGTTCTACTGTCAGGCGTGATGGTGCAGATGAAACTTCTATTTTGTTAAAAGCTTTCCTATTCTCTCTTGAGGGAAAGGCGAGACAGTGGTACTACACTCAACCCGCAGCAACCGTATCTGACTGGGATACGCTTAGAAGAAAATTTTTGGAAAAATTCTTCCCAGCTGAAGTTACTGATAAACTGAGGAAGGACATTTCCATGATTGTTCAGGACGAATCTGAGACTCTTTACGAATACTGGGAGCGCTTCAACAACCTTCTGGAAGCATGTCCCCACCATATGATTGACAAGATAGTGTTGCTCGGCTACGTCACACAGGGCATGAGGCCCCAAGATAAGACCACATTGGAGAGTGCTAGCAATGGGTCTATGAAAAAGTACAAGACCACTGATGAGGCATGGCAATTGATTAGCGACTTAGCCGAATCTACTAGGAATCACAGGCAGAAACAAAGCAGGTCAAAAGTTGTTGCAGAAGTATCCTTTAACAGAGAGACTGCTGCTCTAACTCAGAGTATCTGTGAAATGACCAACTTACTAAAGTAGATGCAGTTGAGTCAACAACAAGCACAGCAAAGCCAACAGTTAGTCCCACAGAGAGTGTGTGGGATCTGTGCTGATTACAGCCATTATACTAATGAATGTCTGCAACTCTAGCAGGAAGACAACACTGTGGCAGCCACTCATAACTTCTATGACCGCCCCAACCAAGGGTACAATCAAGGTGGCAGTTACAACCATGGATGGTAGGACAGTTCTAACCAAGGTTGGAGAGATAATTCTAACCAGAATTGGAGGGACAACAATAACAGAGGAGGTAGAGACAATCAAGGATATCAGAAGTGGAATAATAACAACAACAAGCAGCAGAACCAGAACCAGCCTTACAGAGCACCTCACCTGAGGCAGTCCCAAGGACCACATCACAACCAACAACAAGTTCCGCAGATCACTCAATCTAATTCCTCTCCGAGTGACGAGGCTCTTCAATCCATTGCACAAGGACAAAGGAACATGGAAAGTTCACTTAATGGCCTAGCATCCACTATACAAGCTCTCATCTCTCAGCTGGCATCACCCAACACTTCAAACACTCAACATGCAAGCTCTAGTGGAATCTCTTCTCAACCATTGCCCAATCCAAAGGGTGGCATCAATGCCATCACCCTAAGGTCTGGAACCACACTGCAAGAGAGGAATCAGGAGGAGCCAATCCCATCAGAACACGCCTTAGCTGAAGAGGTGGTAGAAGTAGAGGATGCTGAAGAGGAAGAGGCGATACAAGACATGGGTGAAGAAGTAGAGGCTCAACCATAGAAATAAGCACCCAAGGAGGCAGGCCCTGCAGAAAACGCCCTCCCTATTCCATTTCCACAAATTGCAAGGAAGCCCAGGAAGCGAATGGAACTTGATCCCAAAATGGTAGAGATATTCAAAAAGGTTGAGGTATCTGTTCCCCTTTTTGATGTTATTCAACAGGTACCTAAATACGCAAAGTTTCTAAAAGATTTATGCATACATAAAGACAAAATTAATGAATTAGAAACTATTCCTTTAGGTAGTTCTATATCTGCTTTAATGGGAAGTATACCTGAAAAGTGTAGTGATCCAGGTCCATGTATGGTTAATTGTACTATTGGTGGTGTGATATTTTCTGACTGCATGTGTGATTTAGGAGCATGCGTTAGTATAATGCCTTTGTCTATATATGATACTTTGAGGCTCCCTCCCTTAAAAAGGTCAGCAGCTCGTTTTGTGTTAGCAGATAAAAGCATTATTACAGTGGTTGGAGTTGCTGAAGATGTATTAATGAGCATTAAGGGGCTCACATTTCCCATTGACTTCTATATTCTAGAAATGCCCCCCTAATGACTCAGGAAGGCCATCATCAATCCTGCTTGGAAGACCATTCCTGAAGACTTCAAAATTCAAGCTGGACGCATTTTCTGGAACTTATTCTTTTGAAATAGATGGCAGAATAGTGAAATTCAGTTTAAATGGAGCTATGAAGCACCCTCCGGATGACCTTTCTATCTCCCAGTGTGACATCATAAATGAAACCGTGGCTGAAGTTCACCAGGAGAAGTTAGAAGAGAAGTACACAGGACAAGGTCCAAGTGCGGGGACACTCTTGGAGGACAATGAGGGCACTTTGCCATTATCACCAGCCCCAGATAATCCAGAGCCTGACCATGAGCAGAAATTGGAATTAAAGCCCCTCCCTCCACACCTCAAGTATGCTTACCTTGAGGACAAGCAAAAGTTTCCAGTTATTATTGCAAGGGAACTCACTTCCCAACAAGAAGAATAGCTACTCAGTGTGCTGAGGAAACACAAAAGAGCAATTGGATGGAGCTTGGCAGACATAGAAGGCATCAACTCTCAAGTTTGTGAGCACAGAATATTTTTAGAAGAGGGAGCTAGGCCTGTTCGTCAACCCCAGAGAAGACTGAATCCCACTATCTTGGAGGCTGTCAAAAAGGAAGTGACCAGACTACTTGAGGCGGATATCATCTACCCCATCTCAGACAGTGAATGGGTAAGCCCAGTACAAGTGGTACCCAAGAAGTCTGGATTCACTACAGTAAAGAATGAGCATGGAGAGCTCATAGCAACCAGAGTACAAAACGCCTGGAGAGTCTGCATTGATTATAGGCGTCTCAACCAAGCCACTCATAAGGATCACTATCCCCTTCCATTCATTGATCAAATGCTAGATCGCCTGTCAGGTAAATCACATTATTGCTTTTTAGATGGTTACACAGGCTATTTCCAGATTCATATCGCTCCTGAAGATCAGGAAAATACCACTTTTACATGTCCTTTTGGGACTTATGCTTATAAGAGAATGCCCTTTGGCTTGTGCAATGCACTAGCTACTTTCCAAAGGTGCATGATGAGTCTTTTCTCTGACCTTATTGAGGACTGTATAGAGGTTTTTATGGATGATTTTAGCGTTTATGGTGATTCCTTTAGCCTTTGCTTAGATAGTTTATCTAGAGTATTAGATAGATGTGTCAGTACAAACCTTGTATTGAATTTTGAAAAATATCACTTTATGGTAAAACAACGGATTGTACTAGGACATATTGTGTCTAATACAGACATTTCTGTAGATCCAGCAAAGATGGATGTTATTTCTAGTTTACCTTACCCCTCCTCTGTGAAGGAAGTCCGTTCATTCCTTGGCCATGCAGGTTTTTACCGGAGATTCATTAAGGACTTCAGTAAGGTAGCACTTCCCCTATCCAGATTACTGCAGAAAGATATTGAGTTCGAGTTCAGTGAGGATTGCAAACAAGCATTTGATAAGCTAAAGACCGCCCTGACTCAAGCTCCAATTGTGAGAGGACCTGACTGGAGCCAGCCATTCAAAATCATGTGCGATGCTTCCAACCATGCAGTAGGACCAGCGCTGGCTTAGCGTAAAGGTGAGGATCCTTTTGTCATTGCTTATGCGTCTAAGACTTTAGACACTGCTCAGTCTAACTATACTACTACTGAGAAAGAGCTTCTTGCTATTGTTTTTGCTCTGGATAAATTCCGAGCCTATTTACTTGGTACTAAAGTAGTAGTGTACTCAGACCACGCAGTTCTAAAGTATTTATTAGTTAAAAAGGAGTCCAAACCAAGGCTTATACATTGGATACTGCTACTACAAGAATTTGATTTAGAAATTAAAGATAGGAGTGGTAACCAAAATCTAGTGGCAGACCACTTGAGTCGCCTTGAGCACATTAAGGATACCTCCACTCCTATAAATCATAATTTCTTATTTGATAACCTGCAAGCAATATCTGAAGTAGTCCCTTGGTATGCGCCTGTAGCTAATTATCTAGTTAGCCGCACTTTTCCTCCAAACTTTACTAAGCATCAAAGAGACAAGCTGAAAAGAGAGTCTAAATATTATATATGGGATGAACCATATTTATGGAGATGTGGCGCTGACCAGGTAATTAGAAGGTGTGTGCCTCAATTAGAATTCCAGTCCATTTTAGAGGCCTGTCACTCATCTGAGAATGGAGGACATTTTGGCCCTCAAAGAACAGCTAGAAAAATCTTAGACTGTGGATTCTGGTGGCCTACCCTTTTTAAAAACGCTGCTGAATTTTGTAAATCTTGTTCCCCATGCCAAAGGTTTGGTAATATATCCAAGAGGGATGAGATGCCTCAACAGACTATGCTTTTCTGTGAAATTTTTTATGTTTGGGGCATCGACTTCATGGGTCCATTTCCAAATTCTAATGGTTATTTTTATATATTGTTAGCTATAGATTACATTTCTAAATGGGTAGAAGCAATTCCTACCCACACTGATGATGCTAACACTGTTGTTTTCTTTGTGAGAAACCACATTATTTGTTGCTTTGGATCACCACGAGCAATCGTGAGCGATCAAGGCACCCATTTTTGTAACAGGAGACTAACAGAATTACTGAAGAAGCATGGGATAATTCATAAAGTAGCAACAGCCTACCATCCCCAGACTAATGGGCAAGCTAAGGTGTCTAACAGAGAGATAAAGCGTATATTGCAGAAGATAGTCAAACCTCATAGAAGAGACTGGAGCACCAGGCTACAAGATGCACTCTGGGCATACAGAAATGCATACAAGACACCCATAGGGATGAGCCTCTTCCGCTTAGTTTATGGAAAAGCCTGTCACCTCCCAGTTGAGGTAGAGCAAAAGCCTTTTGGGTAGTAAAGGAGTGCAACATGGGATTTGAGAAAGCCGGAGCTGAAAGGAAGTTGCAACTGCAAGAATTAGAAAGCCTTCGCCTAAAAGCTTATGAAAACTCAAGGCTATACAAGGAAAAGATGAAGGCTGTACATGATAAGCACATCAAGAGGAGAGAGTTCCAACCTGGGGACTTAGTCCTCCTTTACAACTCTAGACTGAAGCTCATGCCAGGCAAGTTGAGATCAAAATGGGAAGGTCTATATAGAGTAGAGAAGGCTGAGCCATACAGAGTTTTCCACCTGAGTCATCCTTCAAGATTTGAATTCATCAAAGTTAATAGACATCGTTTGATGCTATATCATGGTGAGAAGGTGACGAAAAACAAGGAGTTAGAAACCTTCCTCTTGGAAGATCCACTCACAGCGGAAGACTGAGCTAGTGGAGCGTCCAACTTACGGACGTTAAAGCAAAGTGTTAGGTGGGAGACAACCCACCATGGTATGATCGTTCCTTTTTTTATTCTTAGTTTTCTTTTTCAATAACTCTTCTCCTTATTAGCACATTTATTTTGCATCTGTATTTGCATATTTTTATTTAAAAAAAAGAGAGAGGGAGAGCACGCGACGCGACAGCATCGCAGGTGACTCAGAAAGAATAAGAAATCGAACAGAAAGTCACGCGGGAGCGTGGCTGGAGGCATGCCTTTGGCACAAATCACCCTACGCGACCGCGTCGCTGACGCGTCCGCGTCACATGAGAAACATGCCTCCCACGCGTCCGCGTCACTCACGCGGACGCGTGACATGAAAATCGACGTAAGAAAGGGTGTACGACCGAATGTTGTGCTAGAGTGGTGCTGGACTGGTGCTGAACGCACAAGCCTTACCACGTGGACGCATGGCTCACGCGTCCGCGTCATATCCCAATAATGGCCACTCACGCGATCGCGTCAACCACGTGACCGCGTCACCCTGGAATTTGGCAATAATGAGTTTTGAACAGAGAGTTGTGCGAGCGCGAGGCTGCCCTCGCGCCTGTAGCACAAAATGCGTCACGTGTCCGCATGACCGACGCGACTGCGTCAATTCATTTAAGCGCCATCCACGCGAACGCGTACCCTACGCGTCTGCGTCGCTTGCGCCGCACAGCTTATCCTAATTTGCCAGATATCTTATCTTTCTCTTCCCCAAATCCTACTTTTTCTTTTCCCTCCTCATTATTTTCTTCCCATTTCTTCTTCCTTCCTTCTTTCTCACTTTTTACTTTCTCTCTCTCACCACCATTATCAAGGTTTTTCTTTTTTTCATCCCTCCTTACTTTTCTATTCTTCTTAATTTATGTTTTCTTCTCCTTTTCTTTTTCTTTTCACATATCCATGTTTTCTTTTTCTTTCTTTTTTCTTTTAATTGGTGTTAGATATTTCGTAGGGTCATTATTATTCCTTATGGTTTACTTGTGGATTGTTAAGGACTTGTTTGGCAATTATATATTAATTTTTCAGGGTTGCTTGCATGTTCAATTTATTATTTTCATTAGCTTTTTATCATGCATGCTATGTGTTTGTGAAAACGCCCGTATGGCATTGTGCACTATTTTTGGATTTCTTTTAATCTACCACTCTATATGCCTATTTTTCACAAAACCATTTTTTATATTTTATTATTTAAATATAATTGTCATTACAAACAAATTATCAGTTTGAAAGGCTTGGTAATCTAACTTGGACATTGAATGCTTGATCTATGCTACTCATGCCTTTGCCTGCATACCAATAAACACCTAGCATTTAATTGTCCCCATATGCACTTGCTATATTTCCATTGATGATTTTCCACATGTAGTCATGACCATGTGTTAACATCATTCATCCTTTAATGTGCATTGATTACCACTTTTTCCGCCCTCGTCCTTGCTCCAACCCTTGACATTTTAACATACTTTTCCTTTCTTTCTTTTAGGATGGCCATCAAGAAAGGCAAGGAGAAAGCTGCTCCCAAATTAACAGCAAGGAGAGGAACAAAACGAGTATTAGTGGCAGAGCCATCTTCAACTGTAGTTAAACCCTCAACAAAAAGAATTAAGAGGATTATAAAGGTTGATGATAAAGAGAAAGCCTTCCCAGCAAAGGACACTGTGCGATTTACCAATCGCTACTGTGAGCAGATATTCTCCATCCTGGCAAAAAAGAGTTATAACAACGAATACCTTCTTATCCTCCCAGCCCATATCGCTGAATTTTTGAACCGCTAATTGCACGAAGACAATGGGGTTTCCTACAAAGACAGCGACGGTAGGTTAATCTTTCCTGGGTAGTCGAGTTCTACTCCAATTTTCACCTGCCAACCCTGCAGTCTGTCTATGTCTGTCAGAAGTAAATCCCCATTACAGAAGAGGCCATTTAACGAGCTTTAGATCTTCTCCCTACTTCAGAAGGACTGGACGCATTTCAAGAGGCCGCACTCAAGCACCAGATGTACCAATTTGACTGGGACGCTGTTCTCAGAGTTATCGCACTACCTGGCAGCAGATGGATCTACGGAAACCATCGTTCCCGTCATAAGGGAATATCAGCTTTCGCACTTACCTTGGAGGCTCAAGTATGGGCACAGATTATGTCCCATTACGTCTTTCCGAGCACCCATGAGTCCTCCTTCACTGCAGACATGGCCGTTCTACTATGGTGCATCATTACAGCTCAACCTCTGAACCTACCAAGACACATCCAGAATGCTATGGGACATGTACAAATCGCGGGCAACTTACCTTTTCCCGCTTTGGTCTCAGATCTTGTCTCAGCAGCCGGAGTCTCCTACAGAGCTGGGGACACCAAAGCCATGCTTCTACGAGATGATCAGTATGTCCCTAACGGGAAATATATCAGACTTCCAGTAGCCACCACAAGCCAGCCTACTGAACCGGCTGAAGACATTCCTCCTTCAACACCACAAGCACCTACAACCAATCAACTGCTCCATCAGATACTTGAAAAGTTGGATCGGCAGGAACACAAAACAAAGCTGAGAGAGCACCGTAACAAGCGCCGATTCACATACCTCAAGGAGCTACTTAAAGGAAAATACAGAGACTCAGACACCCCGGACTCCACTTTCTTTACCAGCACAGGGAGCCATGACGGTCCCGACTGTGGAGATACTGCTACCAGCCCACCTTTGTTCCTAACAGATGGCACCGAGGATGGTGCAAAGCCTTAAGTGTGGGGAGGTCGGTCAGTACCTGACTTCCGGAGGTAATTTCTCTTCCCTAACACCAATAAAATAGGATATTTGGTTAGTTTTTATTTTGTAGAATAGGATAAATTGCATAGTAATAGATTAGTTGCATGCATGTTCTACTTGATTGAAAAGACAATAAGTTTCTTCTAAGACCCTATTTTTAGAACAAAATTTCACTAATTTTAATTAAAACTTTTATGTTAAATTTGCTTGAAGTTGTATTTGGAACATAGTTTTTGAGCTAAAGAACACACAACCTGTGAGACTTTGAGCCTTTATACAAGGTTACATTATTTAACCATAATTATTTTGTTCTTGTGTGTTTACTTCTCTATGATTGTAATTTATATTTTGTTTCATCCTATATGTCCAATATTTAATATATTTGTATGCTTGCATATGATTGAGGCCATTATTTGTTTAGCTCACTTATCCCAAATAAGCCTACCCTTTCAATTACCTTTATTAGCCACTTTGAGCCTTTAAATCCCATTTGTTCTGTATTTTACCACATCACTAGCCTTAAGCAGAAAAACAACTATATATCCCAATTGAATCTTTGGTTAGCTTGAGATAGAATTGTGTGTCAATTAAGTATGAGAAAATTGTGGGAACAAAAGATAATAAGGAAATGTGTCATGATAATATAATAGGAATTTGGGTGCCTACTCATGTAAAACTATAAAAATTAAAAATCTATGTGCATTGATAAACTACATTTATATTTATGTTAAAAAAAATCCAAAAATATTCAATAATTAAATAAGGGGACAAAATTACCCCAATGTTAAGTTAAGAATTCAAAGATCAATACATGTATGATAAAATTAAAATAAAAGTTGATACATGAGTAAGGAATGTGAAAGGAAAATATTGGGTAGCTAGGTGTGAAATTTAAGCTATAAAAAAATGTATATGTGTGATTAGGTGAAAGCTTGGGTTAATTAAAGATTCAATTTATAAGCTTACTTAGCCATATATGTACCCTTACCCATACCTTGGCCCCATTACAACCTTGAAAAGACTTCATGATGTTTTCATTGGTATATTAATTGTTGTTGATTGGTTAGGAGAAGAACAAAAATTAGAAAGCATGATTAGAGAAGGATAGAGTGATTACCCTATACACTAGAGAGATTAGAGCATACATACATCATCAGTGAGGGTTCAATGCTTAAGTTCTATGTTCTCTGCTTTCATGAGCTACCTTCTTGCATTTTTATCTGTTTTTACTGAATAAGAATTGAATTAGTGGAATTTGATTTGTGATTGTCTTGAAGAGCTTATTTACTTTTGACCAAGTGGACAAGAATCATATAGTTGCATTCACATATATAGGTTGCAATGCATTGCATGAGTTTTACATGTTCCTACTCATTTATTTTATCTTCTTCAACTAAGCATGAGGACATGCTAATGTTTAACTGTGGGGAGGTTGATAAACCACTATTTTATGGTTTATATTGTGCTTAATTGTACGATTTTATCAAATCTTTACCCACTTATTCATATGATTAGCATGCATTTATAATTCCTTCCTAAAATACTTCATGGTTGAAAACTTGCTTCCTAGAGACTTTTAATTTTGTATTTTTAATTCTCCTTTATTCCATTCGATGCAGTGATCTGTGTGTTAAGTGTTTCAGGCTTTATAGGGCATGAATGACTTGGAAATTAGAAAGGAAGCTTGCAAAAATGGAAGGAACACAAGAAATTGAGGAGATGACTAGCGAGAAGTGACGCGGACGCATGGCTCACGCGACCGCACGACATAAAGGAAATTGCAGTGACGCGGACGCATGGCTCATGCGACCGTGCGGATTGGAAACTGCACAGGTGACGCGAAGGCGTGGACGACGCACACGCGTGGCAAGGCAAAACGCTAGATGACGCGAACGCCTGGATGACGCGATCGCGTGACATGCGCGATCTGCAGAATCTGCAGAATTCGTTGGGGGCGATTTTGGGCCCTGTTTTGACCCAGTTTTTGGCCCAGAAAAGCAGATTAGAGCCGGAAAACATGCAGAAACCAAAAAAAGAGAACATTCATTCTGCATAGTTTTAGTTTTAGATCTGAATTTACTCCTCCTCTAGGTTTTCTCTCTACACATTTTCATAGTTCTTAGGATTTTGATTTTGTTGCTTTTTGGATTGGGATATTGAGAAGAGTTATTACCTCCGTCAAGACTTCGTCATTCTAGTTTGTTTCCTTACATGTCACTTACTCTTCCATGTCCTTAATTTATTCAGAGTTACTATTAGATTATTTTTAGAATTTATTAATACAAGAATTATTATTATTTTTAATTGGTTTCCTTGATTATTATTATTTATCATGTTTCTCCTTATTTCTCTTCCTTATTTTGCAAAATTTACATTCATAATGAGCGAGTAGTTCCATACTTGATTGGGAGATGATTGAAAGGAGAACCTTGAGTTGGAATACTCAAGAGAAAAATTGTAATTGGGTTTATTGTTGGATCACCCTCTAGTCACTGACACTAGTCCTTCCCAAGAGAGAGGATTGGGACTTGTGAATAGAAATTGCCTTCCAACTTGCTTGACTTTCCTCTACCTAGTAAAAGATAACTAAGCAGAACAACCTTTAATTATCACTTTTATCTTGAGAGAACTCCATCAAGGATAGGGCTTCCAACTAATCTACTCCCGGTCAAGGTTTTTATTTAAATTACATAAATTCTCTAATTTAATTTCCTGTTTATCAACTCAAACCATTTTTAGAAAATATCTGATTAATAAAATAGCACATCTTCCTGTAACTCGTTGGGAGATGACCTGGGATTCATACTCCCAGTATTTTAATTTTAATTTTGTGGCAATCCCTTCTAAATTGATAAGTGGATTTTCGGCTGGTTAAGAACTGTACTTGCAATGTATCTCTTATAACAATTTCTTAACTCGCCAATCTCCGCCACGTCAGTACTGTCACTACATGAAAATGGAACATTTGTAACAAAAAATTTGTATCAAATTTAAAATTGTTAAAAAAAAACATTTTTTGTATTAATAATTGCTGATTGTTACAAAAAAACTATGTTTTGTAACAACATTACAAGTTATTACAAAACATCCAGATATTTTGTAACAATCCATTTTATTTTGTTACAAATAATGGTAGTTTTTGTAACGCGCTGGTGTGTTGTTACAAAATATTGTAATATTTTGTAACAAAAAGTAAAGTTGTTGCAAAAATTCGTAGTATTTTGTAACAAAATAGTTTTTTGTTTCAAAAAATCCAAATGTTTTGTAACAAAATATCTTTTTGTCTGAAAAACTCAAATTATTTTATAACAAAAAATTAATTTGTCACCAAATTTAACATTGTTTGTAACAAATTTTTTTTTTGTGTCACAAAATATATGTATAATTTATAATTTTTTTTCAAAATGTTAAAAACTTTAAGAATTAAAAAAATTGTCTATATATTTTTTTAAAATAATTTGATTTTGTTTCAGAAATTAAAAAAATTGTTTATATAATTCTTTTAAAATATATTTTATATATTATTTTTTACATATTCATTAATTTTTAAATGATGTAAATATTAATTTATATGCCTTTAAAAAATTAGTATATAATTTTTAATAATCAGAATTTTAAGATAACTTAAAACTAATTTGTGAAATTTAAATTTTTTTATATTAATTTATAAATATAAATAACAATAATTAAAAATATTCCCAAAAAAATTTAAAGAGCTAAATGCACTGTAAAAACCCAGGGGCTAATAGGTAGTGAATGTAAAACGGTAAAAAAATCCTAAGGTTCCCCCATTCCCCCACCTCACTCGAAGCCTCACACTCAGTCACTCTCAACCATCGCGCCGTCAACAAACCCTACCTACGAGGGTAAATGGAGCTGCTGCCGAAGGTAGACTCACCGGCGTAGCCCCTGGGAGACGTCTCTGGCGGCGTCGTGGTCCTCTAGTCGCTCCTCGAATATGTGTCGTCTGCACCACTGCTCACATCCGTCTGTGTCATCCTGGCCGTCTTGGCTCCACTGCCTTCCGCCTTCTCTGCCTCCGCGTCGTGCCTCTTCTGTATCTGCTACCTCCGTTTCTGTGGTCGTCTTGTTGGGTGAGTCCTCTGCTGGCTATGCTCTGTTCGTGCCGAAGCTCTGTTCGTGCCGAAGCTTTGTTCATGCCGAAGCTCTGCTCGTGCGGTCACCCCTCCTCGCCAGTGGCCTACGTCCTCGACGGTGGAACGGTCCCAACCCGTCGCTGAGTGCTGAGTTTGGTTCTGCTTCTGACATTCTGCAGTGTAGAGGTGACTTTATTTTCTAATATGTAGTTATTCTATATTAATGTTGTGGACTTCATTCTTGCTATTTTATTATAGGTTTAGAAGAGAAAAATTGATGCTAATTCCTAACTGTATCTGTATGTAAAACTAACTTATTCAATATATTGTTCTGTTTGTTCTTTTTCCTTTCTTGAGGCTTGTATACTAAAGTTGGGAAAACTGGATAATAAAGCAGTAGAAATTTTTATTAGCACTAAAAAGTTTGTCTTCTAGCTTGATAGTGAAATGACGAAGATTTAATAAAAGGGTCTTCTTCTGGTGTTGTGTAGCAGTCTTTAATTTCTTCTAGTTCAGCCGTGGTTCGTTGGTCTGCTGTCGGTCTGCTCCGATCGTCTCCTCTGCTGAAGGTAAGTTCAATTTAATTTAGTATTGAACCTTGATTCTACTGATGTTGTGACTGAAAATATTAGTTTTATATCTGTTTGACTATATTAGTGTTATTAGCTTTTGCTTTCTTTTTAGTGATTTCGATTCTGTTTTTTTATATTCTTGTGTTTGTGAATTGAGTAAAGTAGGTAACTACGTGATCCTTAGTAAATTAGAAATATTGATTAAATTTTGTTATTAATTTTGTGTATTTTACATTGCATTGATTTAGGATAGTTTATGCTGCTCTGCTCATCCGGCATTGTCCTTTGCCTCTGCTGGTCTGATTCGGCTGTCCTTCTTCTCCTGCTGGTCTGGTCTGGTCCGATTACATTTCTGCTAAAGGTAACTTCAGTTTATTGGAGTATTGTTAAATATGCTGTTAGTTGATAATCTTAGCTGAAATATTGAACCTTGATTCTGCTGATATTGTGGTTGAAAATATTGTTAGTTGCTTATGCTGATGTTGTTGTGGTTGAAAGTATTGGCGTGTAACATGCTTGATTCTATTTTTTGTACTTTTTTTGGTGAATTTGAAAGTGATAGTTGCTGTGATGCTATGTTATGTCATGCTGCTCTCTTTTTTTCACTCTTTACATCCTTCTATCCATTCTCGTCTCCTGCAAAAATTAGTCCAATGGTCAATTACCAGAAATATTGGGTTAATTTTGATAGGCGTACTCCTGAGTTTAGGAAGTGCCTCGATGAATTTTTTTGGATATTGCATTCTCTCAACCTGGTGTGAAAAATCAAATACGTTGTCCTTGTCCCAAATGCAACAATTTTTTGTTCAAATTTAGAAATGAAGTTCATCATCATGTGCGCCAATGAGGGATAGTGACCTCTTATAAAACATGGGTGCATCATGGTGAGATACTTCAAGATACATCCACTATAGATGTGTCTGATCTAAATGAAATTGATTCTAAAAGGGAGAATGATTCTGCCACTTATGAGATGTTGTATAACATCTTTAGAGGAGAAACACTAGGGGAGACGCTGAGAGATTTCGCTACCAACGTAGATGACAATATAGAAGAAGAACCTCATCAGGGGGCAAAGAGGTTCCAGAGGCTAATGAGGGATGATGAGCAAAGCCTGTATCCGGACAGTGGGATATCAAGGTTATCTTTCATTGTCTAGTTGTTTCAAATGAAATGTCGCTATGGATAGAGCAACAATTCAGTTGATGCTTTGTTGCTCTTTCTAAAAATCATATTTCCGAAGGAAAATTCTTGTCCAACTTCATTTTATGATGCTCGAAAAGTGATTCGAGATTTGGGATTAGATTACGAGAAGATAGATGCTTGTGTGAATGATTGCATTTTGTTTCGGGGGCAAGCATATGCTGATCTTGATGAATGTCCAAAGTGTAAGCAATCTAGATGGGTGAAGGGGAAGGGGAATAAAAAGGATAACCTTCAGAGGAAGGTACCCCAGAAGATACTTAGATAATTTCCGTTAAAACCTAGGCTATAAAAGATCTTCATGTGTGAAGAAACAGCGCTAGCAATAAGGTGGCATAAAGAGAAATGACTTGATGATGGAGTCCTAAAACACCCAGCAGATTCGATGGCGTGGAAGACATTCAATGAGGAGCACGAATGGTTTGCACGTGATGCTAGAAATATCAGGCTTGGAGTTGCTAGTGATGGATTCAATCCGTTCGGCAATATGAACATTTCCTATAGTACTTGGCCAGTTGTTCTCATTCCATATAACTATCCTCCTTGGATGGTTTTTGAAACTTCAAATTGGATGTTATCTCTATTTATTCCAGGCCCTAAATCCCCTGGCAATTCTATTGATGTATACTTAGAACCGTTAATTGAAGAATTGAAAGAATTGTGGGAAGAGGGTGTTGAAACATTTGATGTGATTCAGAAATGGAACTTTAAGTTGTTTGCTGCAGTTTTATGGACAATAAATGATTATCCAGCCTATGCCATGTTATCCGGTTGGAGCACTAAAGGTGCACTAGCATGTGTGTGTTGCCACAGAGAAACTAGTTCTAAGAGGCTGAAACATGGACACAAGCATTGCTATGTAGGTCATCGCTGCTATTTGCCGCATGATCATCCATGGCGAAGAAATAAGAGTTCTTTCGACAATACCAGGGAACTTGGTGAAGCACCTAAGCCACTTTCTGGTTATGATGTCCTGGAAGAATTCAAGACTTTTGAACAAACGGAGTTTGGGAACAATACTAAAAAGAGAAAGAAGTCTGAGCATGACAAGGTGGCTGGAAATTGGAAAAAGAAAAGCATTTTTTTAGTTGCCTTATTAGAAGACATTATTGTTACGTCATAATTTAGATGTAATGCATATAGAGAAGAACATCTTCGATAATATAATGGGTACACTGTTAAATTTAGATGAAAAGACAAAGGATAATCTTAATGCACGACTTGATCTTCAACTTATGGGTATCAAGAGAGACCTTCATCCTCGTAGAGTGGGCAACAAGTTTGTGATGCCGATAGCCAAATATACTTTGTCAAAGACTAGGAAGGAGAATGAAAGGCAACTTCTTTGTCAGTTCTTGAAAGATCTCAAGTTGCCTGATTCGTATTCATCAAATATTGGTAGGTGTGTGCACGTTGAAGATTGCAAAATTTATGGCTTGAAGAGCCATGATTGCCATGTCCTAATAGAATGGCTACTACCACTTGCAATTCGTGAGCTTTTGCCCAAAGAATTTTGTGAACCGTTGATACATCTAAGTATTTTCTTTGGAGAGCTTTGTTCCAAGGAATTGAAGGTGGACGTTCTAGACAAACTTGAAACCCAGATTGCAATAACACTTTGTAAATTGTGTCATGGTTGAAAAATGACAAATGTCCTATTATTTGGTTTGATAAATTTGGTTGGGTATTGGCTGAGACATAACTTGTGAATTGGTTGTGTTTGTTGGAACCGTAGATGGTGGAAATATCCAAGTTTTAGGGGAGGTTCTGCCAAAATTTTTCTAAATATTTTGGATAAAACTTAGTGGAAAAATTATAATTAGTGTTATATCTTGTTTCTAACTTTTTTGTTTCAGTTTTTCTTATTTACAGGAGTGCTGAAATGGTGACCATATGCTACCTTGAGGGCTCAAGAATGTTTTGATGCATAGAGACACTAATCTATGTTAGAACTTTTATGTTTTGGTTGAACTTTTATGTTAGAACTTCTATGTTTTGGTTGAACTAATCAATGTACTCACTAATGTTATTTTGTTTCAAAACAATTTTAGTTAAAAGGATCTTGTTTGACTTATGTATGTTTTGGCATATTATATACATGTAAACTTGCTTATTAAAATCGTTAATATATTAGTTAATTTAAAAAATAATTTAGTAAATTATGCATGTAATTTGTAAAAAAAAAATTGTTACAAAATAATTAATTTACTTTTGTAACTAAAGAAAAAAAATGTTACAAAATCATGTTACATTTTATAACAAAATTTTTTTATAGGAAAAAAATAGACCGTCACGAAAAATACCTTCAAGATCAAAATTTGTTACCACTTTTGTAACGGGTTCTGGTTTTTTGTATCAGAAAAAATTACAAAATATCGTATTGAATTGTAACAATTTCATTTTTTGTTACAAAAACTTTTTGTAACAAGACTTACTGCAATGGCCCCTTTTTTTGTTACAAAAAACTTTTGTTTCAAAATTTCGACGTTTTGTAACAATTTTTTTTTGTTACAAATACGCCTTTTTCTTGTAGTGTGTACTTGAAATTAGAATGCATGAATATGTGGAAAACATGGTTAATGGATAGTTAGATGTGGTATTGTGATTACATGGTTAATTAAGGATTCAGATTTTAGTCCACTTGGCCAAATACAATCCTACCTTGACCCTAACTCCATTACAACCCTTAAAAGACCTCTTGATATGTGTATCTATGCATTAAATTTATGTTGATTGTTAGATGAAGAGCAAGCCTTAGAAAGCAAGGTTAGTAGAGAATTGAGAGAATCGAACCTAAAATACTTGAGTGATTAGAGTGCATACACTTCCAGTGAGGGTTCGATGCTCGATTCTTTGTTCCCGGCTTTCATGAGCTATTTCCTTCTACAAGCCTATTTGTACTTCATTTTTATGATTTGAATTAGTGAAATCCAGTTCATATTTATTCTTGGAGAATTTATTTACTTTTAAACTAAGTAGGAAAAAGCATTCTTCATGTAGTTGGATTCATATAGATAGGTTGCATTTCATACATTCTACCATTCCTCTTCACTCCTTTATAGTTTCTCTTGGGCTTAGCATGAGGACATGCTAATGTTTAAGTGTGGGGAGGTTGATAAATCACTATTTCATGGTTTATCTTGTACTCAATTGAGTGATTTTTATCAACTCTTTACCCACTTATTCATACTATTTGCATGGTTTTACGTTTTCCTTCCTAATTTTGTGCTATGATTGAAAACATATTTCCTGGGCCTTTAAATTGCTAATATTAATCCTCTCTTATTACCATTAGATACCTTGATATGTGTGTTAAGTGATTTCAGAGTTTATAGGGCAGGAATGGCTTAGAGGATGGAAAGGAAGCATGCAAAAATGGAAGGAATACAAGAAGTTGAAGGAACTGCAAAGATGTCAGCCTGACCTCTTCGCACTCAAACGGCTATAACTTTAACTACAGAGGTCCAAACGACGTGGTTCCAGTTGTGTTGGAAAGCTAACATCCGGGGCTTCGATTTGATATATAATATGCCATAGTTTTCTTGATGCTAGACAACGCGAACGCGTGCTCCACATGGACGCGTCGTAGTGACAAAAATCAGCGTGGCAGATTTCTTCTCCAGCGATTTCTGGGCTGTTTTTGACCCAGTTTGTGGCCCAGAAAACACAGATTAGAGGCTATAAAGTGGAGAAATCCATTCATTTATAATCATGCTATCTTACATTCACTTTTTATAGTTTAGATGTAGTTTTTAGAGAGAGATTCTCTCCTCTCTCTTAGGTTTTAGGATTAGGACTCCTCTTAAAGGATTTAGGATTTCAACTCTTCATCAGGTTCAATATTTCTTTTACTTTATATTTCTCTTTTACTTTCAGATAGTTTAATGCTCTCATTTAATTACTTATGTTGACAAATTGGCTTATGAAATCTCTATGTTTAGATTGATTTTCTCTTATTAATGCAATTGAGGTATTTTAGATTTATGATTCTTGTTTAGCTTTTTATATTCTTGGCTTTAATTGATTAACTGGAGGCTCTTGAGTTATCAACTTATCGTGATTGATTGTTATGTCGGCTAATTGACTGGAATTCCACTAACTCTAGTCTTTCCTTAGGAGTTGGCTAGGACTTGGGAATCTAACTAATTAGTTCACTTGACTTTTCCTTGCTTTCGTAAAGGTTAACTAAGTGGGATTAACTTCAATTCTCATAGGAGTAACTAGGATAGGACTTCCGAATTTTCATACCTTGCCAAGATTTTATTTTACAGTTATTTATTTATTTTATTTGTCATTTAAATTACTTGTTCCTTACCTTCAAAATCCCCAATTTACAAAACTCATAACCAATAATAAGAACACCTCCCTGCAGTTCCTTGAGAAGACGACCTGAGGTTTAAATACTTCGGTTATAAATTTTAAAGGGGTTTGTTACTTGTGACAACCAAAACATTTGTATGAAAGGATTTTCTGTTGGTTTAGAAGCTATACTTATAACGCGGTCATATTTTTATATTTCTTTACCGATAGAAAAACCGATCGTCACCACCACAATGGCTTCATTGAAATCATTAATATTACTTTTTTGTAGTTCTTGCTTTGTCCAAGGTTGGAGTCCATCAATAAAGAAGAAAATGCATCCTCTGATGCTAAATTGGGGATTTGAAGCGTGAGAGTAGTGAACTCCTTTACATAGTCACTAATCGTACTCTTGTGCTTCAACTCCCTCAACTTCTTCCTTGCTTCATAGACCACATTCTCATGGAAGAATTTCCTTTTCAACTCCCTTTTGAAATCTTACCATGTGGCTATGTTACAAGTACCTTTCTCCATTCAACGCATTTTCTCTTCCACTACAAAGTAGCATTATCAGAAAAGTAGAGAGCTACAGTGCCTACCTTTATTGCTTTTTCGACAACTCCTTGGCCTTCGAAGTACCTCTCCATTTGCCATAGAAAGTTCTCCACCTTTCGAGCGTCCCTCGTGCCCTTGAACTCCTTTAGCTTTGGAAGATCAATCTTTGTTGTCTCTCTTATGATGGTTAGTCGAGATTTTGCCTCCTCGAACCAAGCTCGAACTTCTTCAAATAGCTTCAAGAAATTCTCAAGTTTCTCTTCGATTTGGAGCATGCTTTCTTTGAAAGCATCTAGTTTTCCTAATACGTGAGCCTCGAGGGTCTGATAAACCCCAATTACAGGGTTTACCTTGTGCTAAATTTAGTGAATTTTGTCAACTATTCTCACACTTATTCATACAATTTGCATGGTTTTAAGATTCCTTCCTAATTTTGTGCTATGAATGAAAACATGCTTCCAAGGCCTTAAAATCACTAATTTTTAATCCTCTCTTATTACCATTCGAGGCCGTGATATGTTTGTTAAGTGATTTCAGAGATTATAGGGTAGGAATGGCTTAGAGGATAGAAAAGAAGCATACAAAAGTGAAAGGAGAACAAGAAAATGAAGATTTGAGAAGCTGATGCTACGCGCACGCATGGACGACGCGTGCGCGTGATCGTGCTATACTCCAATTGACGCGTACACGTGACCTTGAGCTTCGTCCAGCGACGCGTACACGTGGCTGACACGTACACGTGACGAGCGGCACGTGCCTCACTAAAGTGAAATCGCTGGGGGCGATTTCTGAGCTGATCTCTGGCCCAGTTTCGAGCCCAATATGCAGATAAGAGGCTGGGAGTGAAGGAGGATGGGGGGATCACCATTCATACACACTTTTAGTTCAGATGTAGTTTTCTAGAGAGAGAGGCTCTCTCCTCTCTCTAGATTAGGATTCTTAGTTTTACTCCTTTTTAGATCTAGATCTCTTTCTCCTTCAATTTAGTTTTCCTTTACTTTTATTTGTTCTAGTACTTTACTTTTCTTGTTAATTCCTTTATTTTGTTAATTTTAGTTCATGCACTCTTTTGTTGATTTCCATTTCCTTTTAATGTAATTCATGTTTTCATGTCTTTTAATGTTTGCCTTGGTTTCTATTGTTGATTTCTTGCTTTTGATAGTTATAGCTTTTATTATTTCTTGCAATTTACCATGCTCTATGTTTATGCCCACTAGGTGTTTGATGAAATTTTTCTTTTAGTCATGAGTTAGATTTTTCTCCTCTTGGCTTGGGTTGAGTAATTGGAGACTCTTGAGTTATCAAACTCTTTTGTTGATTGATAATTGGAAGTTGCTAGTTGATTTGAATGCCACTAAAGCTAGTCTTTCCTTAGGAGTTGACTAGGACTTGTGGACTCAAGTTAATTGTATCCAATTGACTTTTTGTCATAATTAGAGGTTAACTAAGTGGGAGCAATGGACAATTCTTATCACAATTGATGATGATAAGGAGGATGGGATTTCTAGTTCTCATTCCTTGCCAAGAGATTTCTTAGTTATTAGCTTATTTCTTTTGCTATTTACATTTCTTGTTCCTTATTACAAAAACCCCAAAATATTCCTTCATAGCCAATAATAAAGCACTTCATTGTAATTCCTAGGGAGAACGACTCGGGATTAATACTCTCGGTTATTTTATTGGGGTTGAACTAGTGACAACCATATTAAAATTTGATTTGAGGATTCATTGTTGGTTTAGAACTATACTTGCAATGTAACTATTTTTATGAAATTCTTTACCGACAATTTTCCTTCATCAAATTTTTGGCGCCGTTGCCGGGGAGTTGAAATGTGTGCCTTATTATTGGTTATTGTGAATATTGTGAATATGTTTGCCTTTTCGTTTCTTTGTTAATTATTTCTAGTTTTAGGAGTTTATTTTCATTATTTCTTATTAGTTTTTATTTTTATTTTCTCTTTTTATTATGAATTCTCACCCATTTGGGTATGATTATGGTTACAACTATGTTGTAGGAGGTGGAGATTACAATGACAGCATGCATCAAGGATGGAACAATTAAAGGTGGGAGGAACTATATGTTTGTGATCAATCTTCTTGGCAACAACCTCCTCCAATGCACTATGAGCAACAACTATTCCATGATACATATCAATCCAATGGCTATGGTAGACCTCCTTGTGACTATCAACAACCATATGCCTATGTGCCTCATCCTCAACATATCCCTCAACCATACTCACAAGCCCCTTTTTACCAAATACCTTCCTATGATCCTCATCCATTATACAACCAATCACCCTTACCTCACCCTTGTGACCATTATGTAAGAAAATCTATAGAACCACCACAACTCCATCACAATTACTCCCAAGAACCACCTCAATATACACCACCTCCATATTTCTACCAAGAAGAACCACCTTCCTATTATGAACCTTTTCTCCAAAATAATGAACCCTCCCATCCACCCCCAATCCCCAATGGATGATTCTCTCACTTTGTTACTTCAAGGGCAAAAAGAGATGAAAAGGGAGGTACTAGAATTCACAGCCGCCTTGACCAAGGTAGTAAACACTTTGGCCTCCCGATACTCATGCAGTCAAAGTACTTCCATAGCCACATGTGAAGAATCAAATGAGAGCGTAGCATGAAGGAGAGATTAGAAAATTCGGTGGAGAATGAGGAGTTAGACTTTGTATTGGAACAATTGGAGGAAGCTATGATTGTTGAAGAAGAGGCAGGAGTGGTTGAAGATTTAGGAGATGTGGAAAGTCCATGGAAATGTAGAATCATGGAGCCCTCTTCCAGGAAGCTTGAAATTGATGTTGAGGAGGGTGTACAACCTCTAAGGCATATCATAGTTGGAGACTTTAAGAAGGTTGATCAAGAGATGGATTCAATCATTGATGAATTTTTATCTACAATTGAATCCTTTCCCATTGGACTTGACATAGAGATTAAAGAAGAAGAGGCACAACCTCCCATGCCCTTGGTAAGCAATGAAGAAGAGATTGAATTGGAAGAAAGCTACCAAGAGGAAGAGGTTGAAATTGAAGAAGCTTTCTTAGAGGTGGAGGTAATTAAGGAAGAACACAAGGGAGTAGAGCTTGCAAGGACATTGGAAACACCTCTCTCCAAGTCATCACCATCCATTCTTTCATTCAAGTGGGTAAATCTCTTATCCCTAAGCTTTATAATCCCACTTGAATATGGTTTGCTTGAGACGGATGGTCAACTTAGAGCTCTTTGTGGCTTTAAGAGCAAAAGGGAGATGGTTAGTGGTTGGAATTGTGAATCAAAGTTCATGATAGTTGCATGTTCAAGGCTTAATAGCAAGGGTTGGTGTAGAGCTAGATTTCTTGGGTCTAGGATGATGTTTGGTCGCTTGAGTGAGAATTCCAAGATTATGGCACCCAGATGGACTAATGATGATCAACTTAAAGACGGGTGTAGAAACAAGGTTTGGGATCCGGGAATACATGAGGATCAATTTTGGGAGCCCTTAGCTTGTGCGGAACTCCATTAAGGATTGGTAGCATTAATTTTAAAGAATGGAGCTTATTAGAAGTTCAAGCATTGGTGGAAGTTCAAGGATGAGTACAAGCACAAGCCACCATGACAAGGAGCTCACCAATTATCCAACTTAAAGACTTAAACTAAAAGTGCTAGGTGGGAGACACCCACCATGGTAACATCTTTTCATTTTCCTCTTTTGTATATATTGGTAAAAATTAGTTTAATTTCATGTTTTCTTTAGTTAGTTGAGTTTATTCGGGAGTCTAGTAGGTTTAATAAGGTTTTATGGTGTTTTGGTAGCTGTTTGGAGGTTCGGAATGCTTGGTTGGTGCAAGAACTTGGAAAAATTTTGCAAAACAGAGCACCATGCCACGCGTACGCGTCACCCACGCATACGCGTGACCCCCAAGTTTTTCGACCACTCACGTGTACGCCTCGGCCACGCGTACGCATGACATCCACTTTTTTAACTCCCATACAAATTCTAGAGAGTTGCGCGAGTTTTGGGCTGGAGTTGTCCCTTGGTGCACGAAATTACTATCACACTTTTGCAACTCTGCACAACTAACCAGCAAGTGCACTGGGTCGTCCAAGTAATACCTTACGTGAGTAAGGATCGATCCCACGGAGATTGCCGGCTTGAAGCAAGCTATGGTTATCTTGTAACTCTTAGTCAGGATATCAATAATTCTCAGATTTAATTGCAAAAAGTAAAAGAACATGAAATAAATACTTATTATGCAGTAATGAAGAACAGGTTGAGGCTTTGGAGATGCTTTGTCTTCTGAATCTCTGCTTTCCTACTATCTTCTTCTTCATGCACGCAAGGCTCCTTCCATGGCAAGCTTTATGTTGGGCATCACCGTTGTCAATGGCTACTTCCCGTCCTCTCAGTGAAAATGTTCCAAATGCGCTGTCGCCGCACGGCTAATCATCTGTCGGTTCTCGATCATGTCGGAATAGGATCCATTGATCTTTTTTCGTATGTCACACGCCCAACAATCGCGAGTTTGAAGCTCGTCACAGTTATCCCTTCCCAGATCCTACTCAGAATATCACAGACAAGGTTTAGACGTTCCGGATCTCAGGAATGACCGCCAATAATTCTAGCTTGTACCACGAAGGTTCCAATCTTAGATTAGAAACTCAAGAGATACACATTCAAGCTTGATTGCATGTAGAACGGAGGTGGTTGTCAGGCACGTGTTCATAGGTGAGAATGATGATGAGTGTCACGGATCATCACATTCATCAGGTTGAAGTGCGAATGAATATCTTAGAATAGAAGCAAGCGTGATAGAATTGAAAACAGTAGTAATTGCATTAATTCATGAAGAACAGCAGAGCTCCTCACCCCCAACAGTGGGGTTTAGAGACTCATGTCGTAGAAGATACAATATGAAACGTGTAGAATGTCATGAGGTACAAGATGAATCACTAAAAGTAGTTTTTATAGTAAACTGGTGACCTAGGGTTACAGAAAATGAGTAAGCTAGGGTGTTTAGTGTAAAAATCCACTTCCAGGTCCCACTTGGTGTGTGCTTAGGCTGAGCATTGAAGCTTTCATGTGTAGAGACTTTTCTTGGAGTTAAACGCCAGATTTTGTGCCAGTTTGGGCATTTAACTCCAGCTTTTGTGCCAATTCTGGAGTTAAACGCCAAAATTCTTAAGCTGATTTGGAACGCCTGTTTGGGCCATCAAATCTCGGACAAAGTATGAACTATTATATATTGCTGAAAAGTACAGGATGGCTACTTTCCAACGCAATTGAGAGCGCGCCAATTGGGCTTCTGTAGCTCCAGAAAATCCACTTTTAGTGCAGGGAGGTCAGAATCCAACAGCACTTGCAGTCCTTTTTCAGCCTCTGAATCAGATTTTTGCTCAGGTCCCTCAATTTCAGCCAGAAAATACCTAAAATCACAAAAAAAAACATAAACTCATAGTAAAGTCCAGAAAAGTGAATTTTAAATAAAAACTAATAAAAATATAATAAAAACTAATTAAAATATACTAAAAACATACTAAAAATAATGCCAAAAAGCGTATAAATTATTCGCTCATCACAACACCAAACTTAAATTGTTGCTTGTCCCCAAGCAACTGAAAATCAAATAGAATAAAAAGAAGAGAATATACAATGAATTCCAAAAATATTTATGAAGATCAGTATTAATTAGATGAGCGGGGCTTTTAGCTTTTTGCTTCTGAACAGTTTTGGCATCTCACTTTATCCTTTGAAGTTCAGAATGATTGGCTTCTATAGGAACTCAGAATCCAGATAGTGTTATTGATTCTCCTAGTTAAGTATGTTGATTCTTGAACACAGCTACTTTATGAGTCTTGGCCGTGACCCAAAGCATTTTGTTTTCCAGTATTACCACCGGATACATAAATGCCACAGACACATAACTGGGTGAACCTTTTCAGATTGTGACTCAGCTTTGCTAGAGTCTCCAATTAGAGGTGTCCAGAGCTCTTAAGCACACTCTTTTTGCTTTTGGACCAGGACTTTAATCGCTCAGTCTCAAGCTTTCACTTGACACCTTCACGCCACAAGCACATGGTTAGGGACAGCTTGGTTTAGCCGCTTAGGCCAGGATTTTATTCCTGTGGGCCCTCCTATCCACTGATGCTCAAAGCCTTTGATCCTTTTTATCACCCTTGCCTTTTGGTTTAAAGGGGTATTGGCTTTTTCTGCTTGCTTTTCTTTTTTCTTTCTTTTTTTCTCTTTTTTTTCGCATATATCCTTTTTTCTGCAAGCTTTTCACTGCTTTTTCTTGCTTCAAGAATCACTTTTATGATTTTTCAGATTATCAAATAACATTTCTCCTTTTCCCATCATTCTTTCAAGAGCCAACAATTTTAACATTCATGAATCAACAATATCAAAAATATGTACTATTCAAGCATTCATTCAGAAAGACAAAAGTATTGCCACCACATCAAAATAATTAAACTGTTTTAAAATTCGAAATTCATGCACTTCTTTTTCTTTTTCAATTAAAAATATTTTTCATTTAATAAAGGTGATGGATTCATTTTCATTGCTTCAAGGCATAGACACTAATGATCATGTAATAAAGACACAAACATAGATAAACATAAAGCATAAAAATTCGAAAAACAGAAAATAAAGAACAAGGAAATTAAAGAACGGGTCCACCTTAGTGATGGCGGCTAGTTCTTCCTATTGAAGATCTTATAGAGTGCTTGAGCTCCTCAATGTCTCTTCCTTGCCTTTGTTGCTCTTCTCTAATTTGCTCTATCCTTTTCTTAGTGATGGGCTTGTCCTCTTCAATGAGGAGTCTTGGCTACAACTTCATAGAAGTGGTCTTGATGGTCCTTTGAGATGAATCTCTCCATCTCTCATGACTCGAAGGTGGAAGAAATTGCCTTTCCTTTCCTCTTTCTAGAGGTTTCTCCGGCCTTAGGTGTCATAAATGGTTATGGAAAAACAAAAAAGCTGAGCTTTTCCACACCAAACTTAAAAGGTTTGCTCGTCCTCGAGCAAAAGAATGAAGAAAGGAGGAGAAGAAGAAGAGATGGAGGAGATGGAGGTGTGTAAATTATTCGGCCAAGGGGGTTTAGGTGGTTATGATGTAGAAAAGGAAGGAGTGATAGTTTGAATTTGAGTGGGTGGGTGTAGGTGGTTTGTATGATGGTTTTGGAGGAGTAATGAAGGTGATTGGTAGAGGTTATTTTGGGAAGAGTATTATGAAAAGTTGTGAAGAAGTGAAAGAGAGTGAGTTGAGGTTGGTGGGGATCCTGTGGGGTCCACAGATCCTGAGGTGTCAAGGATTTCTCATCCCTGCACCAATCAGGCGTGCAAAACGCCCTCTGCTGCCAATCCTGGCGTTAAACGCCAGGTTGCTACCCATTTCTGGCATTTAACGCCAACTTCTTGCCCTTTTCTGGCGTTAAACGCCAGGCTTGTGCCCATTTCTGGCGTTAAACGCCCAAAATGGTGCCAGACTGGGCGTTTAACGCCCATTCTGCTACCCTTACTGGCGTTTAAATGCCAGTAAGTTTCTCCTCCAGTGTGTGCTATTTTTAATACTATTTTTCATTCTGTTTTTGCTTTTTCAGTTGTTTTTGTGACTTCACATGATCATCAACCTATAGAAAACATAAAATAACAATGGAAAATAGAAATTAACATAGATAAGTAAAATTGGGTTGCCTCCCAACAAGCGCTTCTTTAATGTCAGTAGTTTGACAGTGGGCTCTCATGGAGCCTCACAGATACTCAGAGCATGATGATGGCCTCTTAACACCAAACTTAGAGTTTGGTTGTGGCCTTCCAACACCAAACTTAGAGTTTGAATGTGGAGTTTTATTTGACTCTGTATTGAGAGAAGCCTTTCATGCTTCTTCCTTTTCCTATCTGCAAACCATGGTGCTTCCTGAATGGCGAAAAGTTGCTCATCCAGAAAGGTTTCAGAGATCTCAGTAGGAGGGTGGGACGCCCCTGCTACTGGTTCTATCCGGGACAGGTGATCAGCTACCTAGTTCTCTGTCCCTTTTCTGTCTCTTATTTCTATATCAAACTCTTGCAGAAGCAACACCCATCTTATGAGCCTGGGTTTTGAATCCTGCTTTGTGAGTAGGTATTTAAGAGCAGCATGGTCAGTATACACAATCACTTTTGAACCTATTAAATAGGATCTAAATTTGTCAATGGCATAAACTACTGCAAGTAACTCTTTTTCTATGGTTGTGTAATTCTTCTGTGCATCATTTAAAACACGGCTAGCATAGTAAATGACGTGCAGAAGCTTGTTATGCCTCTGTCCCAACACTGCACCAATGGCATGGTCACTTGCATCACACATTAGTTCGAATGGTAATGTCCAGTCAGGTGCAGAGATGATTGGTGCTGTGACCAGCTTGGCTTTCAGGGTTTCAAACGCCTACAGACACTCTATGTCAAACACAAATGGCGTGTCAGCAGCTAGCAGGTTGCTTAGAGGTTTTGCAATTTTTGAAAAATCCTTTATGAACCTCCTATAGAATCCTGCATGTCCCAGAAAGCTTCTGATTACCTTTACATTGGCAGGTGGTGGTAATTTTTCAATTACTTCCACTTTAGCTCGATCCACCTCTATTCCCTTGTTTGAAATTTTATGCCCAAGGACAATTCCTTCAGTCACCATGAAGTGACATTTTTCCCAGTTTAAAACTAGGTTGGTCTCTTGGCATCTTTTCAAAACAAGTGCTAAATGGTCAAGACAGGAGCTGAATGAGTCTCCAAATACTGAAAAGTCATCCACGAAGACTTCCAGAAATTTTTCCACCATATCAGAGAAAATAGAGAGCATGCATCTCTGAAAGGTCGCAGGTGCATTGCACAGACCAAAAGGCATCCTTCTGTAGGCAAATACTCCAGAAGGACATGTGAATGCTGTTTTCTCTTGGTCCTGAGGATCCACTGCAATTTGGTTGTAACCTGAATAGCCATCCAAAAAGCAGTAATATTCATGACCTACTAGTCTCTCTAGCATCTGGTCTATGAATGGTAAAGGAAAGTGATCCTTTCGGGTGGCTGTATTGAGCCTTCTGTAGTCAATACACATACGCCACCCTGTAACTGTTCTTGTAGGAACCAGTTCATTCTTTTCATTATGAACCACTGTCATGCCTCCCTTCTTGGGGACAACATGGACAGGGCTCACCCAGGGGCTATCAGAAATAGGATAAATAATCTCAGCCTCTAGTAACTTAGTGACCTCTTTCTGCACCACTTCCTTCATGGCTGGATTTAGTCGCCTCTGTGGTTGAACCACTGGTTAGCATCATCCTCCAATAGGATCTTGTGCATGCATCTTGCTGGGCTAATGCCCTTAAGGTCACTTATGGACCACCCAAGAGCTGTCTTGTGTGTCCTTAGCACTTGAATTAGTGCTTTCTCTTCCTGTGGATTTAAAGCAGAGCTTATGATCACTGGAAAAGTGTCACCCTCTCCCAGAAATGCATATTTCAGGGATGGTGGTAGTGGTTTGACCTCGGGTTTAGGAGGTTTCTCCTCTTCCTGAGGGATTTTCAGAGGTTCTTTTATTTCCTCTGATTCCTCCAGATCAGGCTGAACATCTTTAAAGATGTCCTCTAGCTCTGATTCAAGACTTTCAGTCATATTGACCTCTTCCACCAGGGAGTCAATAGTATCAACGCTCATGCAGTCATTTGACGTGTCTGGATGCTGCATAGCTTTGACAACATTTAACTTGAACTCGTCCTCATTAACTCTCAGGGTCACTTCCCCTTTTTGGACATCAATGAGAGTTCGTCCAGTTGCTAGGAAAGGTCTTCCTAGAATTAGTGTTGCACTCTTGTGCTCCTCCATTTCCAGCACTACAAAGTCAGTGGGAAAGGCAAATGGCCCAACCTTGACAATCATGTCCTCAATTATGCCTGATGGGTATTTAATGGAGCCATCAGCAAGTTGAAGACATATCCGGGTTGGTTTGACCTCTTCAGTCAAGCCAAGCTTTCTGATGGTGGATGCAGGTATTAGATTGATACTTGCTCCAAGGTCACATAGAGCTGTCTTAGTACAAGCACCCTCTATTGTGCATGGTATCATAAAGCTCCCTGGATCTTGAAGCTTCTCTGGTAAGCTTTTCAGAATGACTGCATTGAATTCTTCAGTGAGAAATACTTTTTCAGTTTCTCTCCAATCCTTCTTATGACTTAAGATCTCTTTCATGAACTTAGCATAAGAGAGTATTTGCTCAAGTGCCTCTGCAAATGGGATCTTTATCTCAAGAGTCCTGAGATAGTCTGTAAAGCGGGCAAATTTTTTATCCTGCTCCGCTTGGCGGAGTTTCTGAGGGTAAGGCATCTTGGCTTTATATTCTTCAACCTTAGTTGCTGCAGGTTTAGTCCCTACAGAGGTGGTTGGAGAAGCCTTCTTAGAGGGGTTACTATCAGCACTTGCAGGTGTCTGATCCCTCATTGGCGTTTGAATGCTAGGATTGGGCATCCACTGGGCGTTTAACGCCAGTCTTTCACCCTTTTCTGGCGTTTGAACGCCAGAATTATTCCTCTCTGGGCTCTTGCTGTCCTCAGAGGGATTTTGGGCAGTGGTTTGGTCATCCTCTGTCAGTTGTTCCTTTCTTGGCTTTCTGCTACTTTGAGCTGTTTTATTCAATATCTTTCCGCTCCTTAGTTGAACAGCTTGGCATTCTCCTGTTATCTGTTTAGATAGCTACTGTCTTGTCTGATTCAATTGTGCTTCCATATTCTTGTTAGCATTTTTAGTGTCTTGGAGCATCTCTTTGAATTCTGCTAATTGTTTTGTCATAAGGAGTAATTGCTGATTAAGTTCCATAATCTATTCTTGAGGATCAGGTTCAGTAGTTTCTGCCCTAGCCTCTTCTTTTATGGAGGACTCACTGTTTGAGTACAGATGTTGATTTCTAGCAACTGTGTCTATGAGTTCTTGAGCCTCTTCAATTGTTTTTCTCATGTGTATAGATCCACCAGCGGAGTGGTCTAGAGACATTTGTGCTCTTTTTGTAAGCCCATAGTAAAAGATGTCTAACTATACCCACTCTGAAAACATTTTAGAGGGGCATTTTCTTAGCATCCCTCTATACCTCTCCCAGGCATTATAAAGGGATTCATGATCCTCTTGTTTAAAGCCTTGGATATCCAGCCTTAGCTGTGTCATCCTTTTTGGAGGGTAAAATTGATTCAGGAATTTGTCTGTTAATTGTCTCCATATTTTTATGCTTGCTGTGGGTTAGTTATTTAACCACCTCTTAGCTTGATCTTTTACAGCAAATGGAAACAATAATAATCTGTAGACATCCTGATCCACTTCTTTATCACGTACTGTGTCAACAATTTGTAAGAACTGTGCCAGAAACTCAGTAGGTTCTTCCTGTGGAAGACCAGAATACTGGCAATTTTGCTGCACCATGATAATGAGCTGAAGATTTAGCTCAAAGCTGCTTGCTTTGATGGGAGATATACAGATACTACTCCTATATGCAGCTGTAATGGGGTTAGCATATGACCACAGAGTCCTTCTGGACTATTCGTTTCCACTTATGTCCATGATGGAGAAAAAGGAATTGATATGAATTGCAATTAAATTATATTTTTATTTTTTATTTTATTTAATTAAAAGTGACCGAAAATAATAAAATAAAATAAATGGAAAATAAAATAAAATTTCAAAAACTAAAAGAAAATAAAATCAAAGCAAATTGAAAACTAAATTAATTAATTAATTAAAAAGATTTTGAAAAAAAAATGCTTACTTAATTTCGAAATGTGAAAGAGGAAAGTAGTTAAGTGATTTTTTTGAAAAATATTTTGAAATTAGCAATCAAAAAGATATGATTGAAAATTATTTTGAAAAAGATATGATTGAGAAGATATGATTGCAATTTATAAAAAAAAGATATGATTGAAAATTATTTTGAAAAAAATATGATTGAGAAGATATGATTGCAATTAAAAAAAAGATATGATTGAAAAGATATGATTGAAGAAATTAAAGAGATTTGATTTTTGAAAGAGATTTGAAAATATCAATTTTTGAAATTAGAATTTTGACTTAACAAAAAAAAGATATGATTTTGAAAATCTTTGACTAAATTAATGCAAAATTTCGAAATTTATGAGTAAAATAAGGAAAGGATATTTTTTTATTTTTGAATTTTAATGCGGAAAGAGAAAAACAACAAAATGACACTAAACTTAGAAATTTTAGATCAAAACACAAAGAACAAACAAGAAAACTTTGAATGTCAAGATGAACACCAAGAACACTTTGAAGATCAAGATGAACACCAAGAACAAATTTTTGAAAAATTTTAAAGTAAATAAAAGCACAAAAACACACCAAACTTAAAATTTTTAGAGAATCAAACAAAAATTTTCAAAAAATTAAAGGAAAACATAAAGAAGACACCAAACTTAAAATTTTTAGAAAATCAAACATAAATTTTCGAAAATTTAAAGGAAAACACAAAGAAGACACCAAACTTAGAATTTTTTAAAGATCAAGAAAGAACTAAGAACATGCAAATTCGAAAAATTGAAAGAAAATAAAAGCATGCAATTGACACCAAACTTAAAATATGAAACTAAACTCAAATAAAAGACTCCAAACCAACAAAAATAAAATACTCCTAATCTAAGCAACAAGATAACCGTCAGTTGTCCAAACTCAAACAATCCCCGGCAACAGCGCCAAAAATTTGGTGCACGAAATTACAATTACACTTTTGCAACTCCGCACAACTAACCAGCAAGTGCATTGGGTCGTCCAAGTAATACCTTACGTGAGTAAGGGTCGATCCCACGGAGATTGTCGGCTTGAAGCAAGCTATGGTTATCTTGTAACTCTTAGTCAGGATATCAATAATTCTTAGATTTAATTGTAAAAAGTAAAAGAACATGAAATAAATACTTGTTATGCAGTAATGAAGAACAGGTTGAGGCTTTGGAGACTCTTTGTCTTCTGAATCTCTGCTTTCCTACTATCTTCTTCTTCATGCACGCAAGGCTCCTTCTATGGCAAGCTTTATGTTGGGCATCACCGTTGTCAATGGCTACTTCCCGTCCTCTCAGTGAAAATGTTCCAAATGCGCTGTCACCGCACGGCTAATCATTTGTCGGTTCTCGATCATGTCGGAATAGGATCCATTAATCCTTTTTTGTCTGTCACACTCCCAACAATCGTGAGTTTGAAGCTCGTCACAGTCATCCCTTCCCAGATCCTACTCAGAATACCACAGACAAGGTTTAGACATTCCGGATCTCAGGAATGACCGCCAATAATTCTAGCTTGTACCACGAAGGTTCCAATCTTAGATTAGAAACCCAAGAGATACACATTCAAGCTTGATTGCATGTAGAATGGAGGTGGTTGTCAGGCACACATTCATAGGTGAGAATGATGATGAGTGTCACAGATTATCACATTCATCAGGTTGAAGTGCGAATGAATATCTTAGAATAGAAGCAAGCGTGATAGAATGGAAAATAGTAGTAATTGCATTAATTCATGAAGAACAGCAGAGCTCCTCACCCCCAACAATGGGGTTTAGAGACTCATGCCATAGAAGATACAATATGAAACGTGTAGAATGTCATGAGGTACAAGATGAATCACTAAAAGTAGTTTTTATAGTAAACTGGTGACCTAGGGTTACAGAAAATGAGTAAGCTAGGGTGTTTAGTGTAAAAATCCACTTCCGGGGCCCACTTGGTGTGTGCTTGGGCTGAGCATTGAAGCTTTCATGTGTAGAGACTTTTCTTGGAGTTAAACGCCAGCTTTTGTCCCAGTTTGGGCGTTTAACTCCAGCTTTTGTGCCAATTCTGGAGTTAAATGCCAGAATTCTTGAGCTGACTTAGAACGCCTGTTTGGGCCATCAAATCTCGGACAAAGTATAAACTATTATATATTTCTGGAAAGCCCAGAATGTCTACTTTCCAACGCAGTTGAGAGCGCGCCAACTGGGCTTCTGTAGCTCCAGAAAATCCACTTTGAGTGCAGGGAGGTCAGAATCCAACAGCATCTGCACTTCTTTTTCAGCCTCTGAATCAGATTTTTGCTCAGGTCCCTCAATTTCAGCCAAAAAATACCTGAAATCACAGAAAAACACACAAACTCATAGTAAAGTCCATAAAAGTGAATTTTAAATAAAAACTAATAAAAATATAATAAAAATTAATTAAAATATACTAAAAATATACTAAAAACAATGCCAAAAAGCGTATAAATTATCCGCTCATCATCCCTCTAGCACAAAGTCCACCCACGCGTACGCGTCACCCCATGCATACGCGTCGCCTCTCTAATTTGTTCGTCACGCGTATGCGTGACCCGCGCATATGCGTCGCGCTCATTTTATGTCACCACGCTTACGCATCACTTATTCGTACGCGCGGATTGCCCTGTTTCACCACCCTTTTTTTTCATCTCTTCTTTCCATTTATTCTCTTCTTCCCTTATCTTACCCATCATCCAACACTATCATATACCATCAACCATTAATTAGTTTAGTTAGTTAGCTAATTAGTTAGTTTTATTTTTGTTTAAATTTTTTTTTTTCATGATAAGTGTTGAATTATCAATTTTGTTTACTGTTCGTTGCTGCCTATTAACTTGATGCTATTATTAGCATAATTATTTTTGTTATTCATTGTTAGATTTTTTGTTGAGGTTACAATTTGCTACTTGGTTTTGAGCTCCTAATGCTTAATGTTTTGTGAATACCAAGTGTATGACATAGCCTTCAAGCTTTCTAAATCTTTTGAATTGTATGTTTTGGCCACCATGTAATTTAAAGTATTTCTTTATGATTAGACAATAGTGTATTGATGCACGAAATTGTGATCCCTGGTAATGGCTCCAAAGACTTGGTGCTCTAATCTTAATTTATAATTTGTCACAACTTCGATACAACTAACCAGCAAGTGCACTGGGTCGTCCAAGTAATAAAACCTTACGTGAGTAAGGGTCGATCCCACGGAGATTGTCGGCTTGAAGCAAGCTATGGTCACCTTGTAAATCTCAGTCAGGCGGATATCAAATGGTTATGGAGTTTTCAAATAATAATAATAAATAAACAGAAAATAAAGATAGAAATACTTATGTAATTCATTGGTGAGAATTTCAGATAAGTGTATAGAGATGCTTTCGTTCCTCTGAACCTCTGCTTTCCTGCTGTCTTCATCCAATCCTTCCTACTCCTTTCCATGGCAAGCTTTATATAGGGCATCACCGTTGTCAATGGCTACATCCCATCCTCTTTGTGAAAAAGGTCCAAATGCTCTGTCACGGCACGGCTAATCATCTGGAGGTTCTCGATCATACTGGAATAGGGTTCACCCTTCTTTTGCGTCTGTCACTACGCCCAGCACTCGCGAGTTTGAAGTTCGTCACAGCCATCCCTTCCCAGATCCTACTCGGAATACCACAGACAAGGTTTAGACTTTCCGGATCTCAGGAATGGCCATCCATGGGTTCTAACTTATACCACGAAGATTCTAATATCTCGGACTCGGTCCTCTGTATTAGATATCTAAGAGATACTCATTCTAGCTTGTTTGCATGTAGAACAGAAGTGTTTGTCAGGCACGCGTTCATAAGTGAGAATGATGATGAGCGTCACATAATCATCACATTCATCATGTTCTTGGGTGCGAATGGATATCTTAGAAGCGAAATAAGTTGAATTGAATATAAAACAGTAGTACTTTGCATTAAATCATGAGGAACAGCAGAGCTCCACACCTTAATCTATGGAGTGCAGAAACTCTACCGTTGAAAAATACATAAGTAAAAGGTTCAGGCATGGCCGAATGGCCAGCCCCCAAACGTGATCAATATGATCCAAAGATGGTTCAAAAGATCATAAGATATCCTAATACAATAGTAAAAAGTCCTATTTATACTAAACTAGCTACTAGGGTTTACAGAAGTAAGTAATTGATGCATAAATCCACTTCCGGGGCCCACTTAGTGTGTGCTTGGGCTGAGCTTGAAGTTTACACGTGGAGAGGTCATTCTTGGAGTTGAACGCCAGTTTGTAACGTGTTTTTGGCGTTCAACTCTGGTTCGTGACGTGTTTCTGGCGTTTAACTCCAGACTGCAGCGTAGAACTGGCGTTCAACGCCCTTTTGCGTCATCTAAACTTGGGAAAAGTATGGACTATTATATATTTCTGGAAAGCCCTGGATGTCTACTTTCCAACGCCATTGAGAGCGCGCCATTTGGAGTTCTGTAGCTCCAGAAAATCCACTTTGAGTGCAGAGAGGTCAGAATCCAACAGCATCAGCAGTCCTTCTTCAACCTCTGAATCTGATTTTTGCTCAAGTCCCTCAATTTCAGCCAGAAAATACCTGAAATCACAGAAAAATACACAAACTCATAGTAAAGTCCAGAAATGTGAATTTAACATAAAAACTAATAAAAACATCCCTAAAAGTAACTAGATCCTACTAAAAACATACTAAAAACAATGCCAAAAAGCGTATAAATTATCCGCTCATCACAACACCAAACTTAAATTGTTGCTTGTCCCCAAGCAACTGAAAATCAAATGGGATAAAAAGAAGAGAATATACTATAAATTCCAAACTATCAATGAAACATAGCTCCAATCAGATGAGCGGGACTTGTAGCTTTTTGCCTCTTGAATAGTTTTGGCATCTCACTTTATCCATTGAAGTTCAGATTGATTGGCGTCTATAGGAACTCAGAGTTCAGATAGTGTTATTGATTCTCCTAGTTCAGTATGTTGATTCTTGAACACAGCTACTTTATGAGTCTTGGCCGTGGCCCTAAGCACTTTGTTTTCCAGTATTACCACCGGATACATAAATGCCACAGACACATAATTGGGTGAACCTTTTCAGATTGTGACTCAGCTTTGCTAAAGTCCCCAATTAGAGGTGTCCAGGGTTCTTAAGCACACTCTTCTTTTGCTTTAGACCTTGACTTTAATCGCTCAGTCTCAAGTTTTCACTTGACACCTTCACGCCACAAGCACATGGTTAGGGACAGCTTGGTTTAGCCACTTAGGCCAGGATTTTTTTCCTTTAGGCCCTCCTATCCACTGATGCTCAAAGCCTTGGGATCCTTTTTATTTACCCTTGCCTTTTGGTTTTAAGGGTTACTGGCTTTTTGCTCTTGCCTTTTGGTTTTAAGAGCTTTTGGCTTTTTCTGCTTGCTTGTTCTTCTTTTTTTTTTCGCTATTTTTTTTCTTTTTTTTTTTCTGCAAGCTTTTGTATTCACTGCTTTTTCTTGCTTCAAGAATCATTTTTATGATTTTTCAGATTATCAAATAACATGTCTCCTTGTCATCATTCTTTCAAGAGCCAACATATTTAACATTCTTAAACAACAACTTCAAAAGACATATGCACTGTTCAAGCATTCATTCAGAAAACAAAAAGTATTGTCACCACATCAAAATAATTAGACTAGTTTCAAGGATGAATTTGAAACCATGTACTTCTTGTTCTTTTATTTTTTCTTTTAAAACATTTTTCATTTAAGAGAGGTGATGGATTCATATTCACTTCTTTAAGGCATAGACACTTAGACACTAATGATCATGTAATAAAGACACAAACATAGATAAAAATTTAACATAAGAAAACAAAAAACAGAGAATGTAAGAACAAGGAATGAGTCCACCTTAGTGATGGTGGCGTTTCCTTCTTGAGGAACCAATGATGTCCTTGAGCTCTTCTATGTCTCTTCCTTGTCTTTGTTGCTCCTCCCTCATTGCTCTTTGATCTTCTCTAATTTCATGGAGGATGATGGAGTGCCCTTGATGTTCCACCCTTAGTTGCTCCCAATAATTGTGTGGAGGAAAATGTATCCCCTGAGGTATCTCAGGGATCTCTTGATTTGCATTTAAATGTTCTACCACTGAGCTATAGACCCTTGATGGAAGCTTTTGTCTTCCCTTTCCTCTTTCTATAGGTTTCTCAGGCCTTAGGTGCTATCAATGGTTATGGAAAAATAAAAAAGAACTATGCTTTTACCACACCAAACTTAGAATGTTGCTCGCCCTCGAGCAAAAGAAGAAAGAATAGTAGAAGAAGAAGAAGATATGGAGGAGATGGAGGGATGTGTGTATTCGGCTATATGGGTGGACTTGGGTGGTAAAGAGATTTTGAATTTTGAAGGTAGGTGGGGTGTATGGATGTGAGTGGTGAATGGAAAACAGAGAAGAGAGATTATGGTGATTGGTGAAGGGTTTGGGAAAGAGAAAATGAACATTAAGAAGAGGGAAGAATATGAGTGGAAGTAGGTGGGGATCCTGTGGGGTCCACAGATCCTGAGGTGATCATGTGGGGTCCACAGATCCTGAGGTGTCAAGGATTTACATCCCTGCACTAATTAGGCATGTAAAATGCCTTTGCATGCATTTCTGGCGTTTAAACGCCGAAGTGATGCTTGTTCTGGGCGTTCAACGCCCATGTGCAGCATATTTCTGGCGTTGAACGCCAGCTCCATACTTGTTTCTGGCGTTCAGCGCCAGCTCCATGCTCTGTTCTGGCGTTGAACGCCAGCCAGATGCTCCTTACTGGCGTTTAAATGCCAGTAAGTTCTTCCTCCAGGGTGTGATTTTTCTTCTGCTGTTTTTGATTTTTCTATTTATTTTGTGACTCCACATGATCATGAACCTAATAAAACATGAAAGAACAATAAAAATAAAAATAAAATTAGATAAATAAAAATTGGGTTACCTTCCAACAAGCGCTTCTTTAATGTCAATAGCTTCACAGTGGGCTCTCATGGCTCCACACAGGTGATCAGGTCAATTTTATAGACTTCCAACACCAAACTTAGAGTTTGATTGTGGGGGCTCTGTATGACTCTGTTTTGAGAGAAGCTTATTGTGCCTCTTTTCCATGTTTACAGAAGAATGTCCTTGAATTTTAAACACAAGGGAGTCCTCATTCAACTGAAGGACTAGTTCACCTCTGTCAACATCAATCACAGCTCTTGCTGTGGCTAGGAAGGGTCTTTCAAGGATGATGGATTCATCCTTATCCTTCCCAGTATCTAGGATTATGAAATCAGCAGGGATATAAAGGCCTTCAACCTTTACTAACACGTCCTCTACCTGTCCATAAGTCTCTTTTCTTGAATTGTCTGCCATCTCTAATGAGATTCTAGCAGCTTACACCTCAAAGATTCCCAGTTTCTCCATTACAGAGAGTGGCATGAGGTTTATTCCTGACCCAAGGTCACATAAAGCCTTCTCAAAGGTCATGGTGCCTATGGTATAAGGTGTTAGGAACTTTCCAGGATCCTATTTCTTCTGAGGCAATCTCAGTTGATCCAATGCATTTAGTTCAATGATGAACAGGGGAGGTTCATTTTTCCAAGTCTCATTACCAAATAAATTGGCATTCAGCTTCATGATTGCACCAAGAAACTTGGCAACTTGCTCTTTAGTAACATCCTCATTCTCTTCTGAAGAGGAATACTCATCAGAGCTCATGAAGGGCGTAAGGAGGTTTAATGGAATCTCTATGGTCTCTAGATGAGCCTCAGAGTCCTTTGGTTCCTCAAAGGGAAACTCCTTATTGATCGCTGGACGTCCCAGGAGGTCTTCCTCACTGGGATTCACGTCCTTCTCCCCTCTTGTGGGTTCGGCCATGATGGTCAATTCAATGGCCTTGCACTCTCCTTTTGGATTTTCTTCTGTATTGCTTGGGAGAGTACTAGGAGGGATTTTAGTGATCCTTTTACTCAGCTGGCCCACTTGTGCCTCCAAATTTCTAATGGAGGACCTTGTTTCATTCATGAAACTCAGAGTGGCCTTAGATAAATCAGAGACTAAATTTGCTAAATTAGAGGTATTTTATTCCGAGTTCTCTATCTGTTGCTGAGTGGATGATGGAAAAGGCTTGCTATTGTTAAACCTGTTTCTTCCACCATTATTAAAGCCTTTTTGAGGCTTTTGATCCTTCCATGAGAGATTTGGGTGATTTTTCCATGAGGGATTATAGGTGTTTCCATATGGTTCACCCATATAATTCACCTCTGCTATTGCAGGGTTCTCAGGATCATAAGCTTCTTCTTCAGAAGATGCCTCTTGAGTGCTGTTGGATGCAGCTTGCATTCCATTCAGACTCTGAGAAATCATATTGACTTGCTGAGTCAATATTTTATTCTGAGCCAATATGGCATTCAGAGTATCAATTTCAAGAACTCCCTTCTTCTGAGGCGTCCCATTACTCACAGGATTCCTCTCAGAAGTGTACATGAACTGATTATTAGCAACCATGTCAATGAGTTCTTGAGCTTCTGCAGGCGTTTTCTTTAGGTGAATGGATCCACCTACAGAAGTATCCAATGACATCTTAGCTAATTCAGACAGACCATCATAGAATATATCCAGGATGGTCCATTCTGAAAGCATGTCAGAAGGACACTTTTTGGTCAGTTTCTTGTATCTCTCCCAAGCTTCATAGAGGGATTCACCTTCTTTTTGTCTGAAGGTTTGAACATCCACTCTAAGCTTACTCAGCTTTTGAGGAGGAAAGAACTTGGCTAAGAAAGCCTTGACCAGCTTATCCCAAGAGTTCAGGCTATCCTTGGGTTGAGAGTCCAACCACACTCTAGCTCTGTCTCTTACAGCAAATGGGAAAAGCATGAGCCTGTAGACTTCAGAATCTACTCCATTAGTCTTAACAGTATCACATATCTGCAAGAATTCAGTTAAGAACTGAAAAGGATCTTCAGGTGGAAGTCCATGAAACTTGCAGTTCTGCTGCATCAGAGAAACTAATTGAGGTTTCAGCTCAAAGTTGTTTGCTCCAATGGCAGGGATGGAGATGCTTCTTCCATGTAAATTGGAATTAGTGCAGTAAATTCACCAAGCATCCTCCTTGCATTAGTATTATTTTCGGCTGCCATCTCCTCTTCCTGTTCGAAAATTCCTGTAAGGTTGTCTCTGGATTGTTGTATTTTAACTTCTCTTAGTTTCTTTTTCAGAGTCCTTTCAGGTTCAGGATCTGCTTCAACAAGAATGTTCTTGTCCTTGCTCCTGCTCATATGACAAAGAAGGGAATAACAAAGAAAATATGGAATTCTCTATGTCACAGTATAGAGATTCCTTTGTGTGAGTAGAAGAAGAAAAGAATGTAATGTAAGGAAAGAGAAGGGAGGAGAATCCAAACACAAGGGTGAGGAGAGCAGAGATATGAGATGAAGAGAAGTGTTAGTAAATAAATAAATAAATAGAAGAAGATGAGAGAGAGAAGTTTTCGAAAATAATTTTTGAAAAAGAGTTAATGATTTTCGAAAATTAAGATAAAATTAAAATTAAAATTAAAAATTGAAAGAATTTTTGAAAAAGAGGGAGGTATTTTCGAAAATTAGAGAGGGATAGTTAGTTAGGTAGTTTTGAAAAAGATAAGAAACAAATAAAAAGTCAATTAGTTAGTTGAAAAAGATTTGAAATTCAATTTTGAAAAGATAAGAAGATAAGAAGTTAGAAAAGATATTTGAAAAAGATATGATATGAAGAGGTATGATTAAAAAGATATGATTTTGAAAAAGATAAGATAAAAAGATATTTTTGAAAAGATATGATTGAAATTAGTTTTGAAAAAGATTTTATTTTTAAAATCACAATTAATGACTTGATTCACAAGAAATCACAAGATATGATTTTAGAACTTAAAGTTTGAATCTTTCTTAACAGGTAAGTAACAAACTTGAAATTTTTGAATCAAAACATTAATTGTTGATGATATTTTTGAAAATTATGAAATAAAATTAAGAAAAATATTTTTGAAAAATATTTTTAAAATTTTCAAAAATAAATAAGAAAAATGAAAAAGATTTGATTTTTGAAAAAGATTTTGAAAAAGATAAGATTTTTAAATTGAAAATTTGATTTGACTCATAATAAACAATTGAATTTTTAAAATTTTTGAAAAAGTCAATCCAAATTTTCGAAATTTATGAGAGAAAAAAAAGGAAATATATTTTTTGATTTTTGAATTTTTAATGATGAGAGAGAAAAACATGAAAAATGATGCAATGCATGAAAATTTTGGATCTAAACATGTGATGCATGCAAGAACATTATGAATGTCAAGATGAACACCAAGAACACTATGAATGTCAAGATAGACATCAAGAACTTATTTTTGAAAAATTTTCAAGAAAAGAAAACATGCAAGACACCAAACTTAGAAATCTTTAATGCTTGGACTCTAACAAACGAAAAATGCATATGAAAAACAAGAAAAGACACAAAACAAGAAAATATGAAGATCAAACAAGAAGACTGGCCAAGAACAACTTGAAGATCATGAAGAACACTATGAATGCATGAATTTTCGAAGAATGCATAAATTTTTTAGAGAAAAAATGCAACTGACACCAAACTTAAAAATTGACTCAAGACTCAAACAAGAAACACAAAATATTTTTTATTTTTATGATTTTATAAATTTTTTTTTGTATTTTTCGAAAATTATTTGAAAAAGAAAATAAGGATTTCAAAAATTTTAACATGAATTCCAGGAATCTTGTGCTATTTAGTCTAAAGCTCCAATCTAAGGGTTAGACATGGCTTAATAGCCAGCCAAGCTTTAGAAGATACCAATCAGTCATACAACAACAAATTTTATTAGCAACAACTAGCTTGCTCTTGTAATGATGACTTGGAAGCCTCAGTCCAAATGAATTTAGACGTGGCTCTACAGCCAGCCAGGCTTCTACATGCTTCATGAAACTCTAGAATTCATTCTTAAAAATTCCAAAATAATTTTCGAAAACAAAAGGAAAATATTTTTTGAAAGATTTTTGAAAACGATTTTTTTTTTTTTTGAAAAGAAAACGAAAAGAAAGTTACCTAATCTGAGCAACAAGATGAACCATCAGTTGTCCAAACTCGAACAATCCCCAGCAACGGTGCCAAAAACTTGGTGCACGAAATTGTGATCCCTGGTAATGGCTCCAAAGACTTGGTGCTCTAATCTTAATTTATAATTTGTCACAACTTCGATACAACTAACCAGCAAGTGCACTGGGTCGTCCAAGTAATAAAACCTTACGTGAATAAGGGTCGATCCCACGGAGATTGTCGGCTTGAAGTAAGCTATGGTCACCTTGTAAATCTCAGTCAGGCAGATATCAAATGGTTATGGAGTTTTCGAATAATAATAATAAATAAACAGAAAATAAAGATAGAAATACGTATGTAATTCATTGGTGAGAATTTCAGATAAGTGTATAGAGATGCTTTCGTTCCTCTGAACCTCTGCTTTACTGCTGTCTTCATCCAATCCTTCCTACTCCTTTCCATGGCAAGCTTTATATAGGGCATCACCGTTGTCAATGGCTACATCCCATCCTCTTTGTGAAAAAGGTCCAAATGCTCTGTCACGGCACGGCTAATCATCTGGAGGTTCTCGATCATACTGGAATAGGGTTCACCCTCCTTTTGCGTCTGTCACTATGCCCAGCACTCGCGAGTTTGGAGTTCGTCACAGCCATCCCTTCCTAGATCCTACTCGGAATACCACAGACAAGGTTTAGACTTTCCGGATCTCAGGAATGGCCATCCATGGGTTCTAACTTATACCACGAAGATTCTAATATCTCGGACTCGGTCCTCTGTATTAGATATCTAAGAGATACTCATTCTAGCTTGTTTGCATGTAGAACGGAAGTGTTTGTCAAGCACACGTTCATAAGTGAGAATGATGATGAGCATCACATAATCATCACATTCATCATGTTCTTGGGTGCGAATGGATATCTTAGAAGCGGAATAAGTTGAATTGAATATAAAACAGTAGTACTTTGCATTAAATCATGAGGAACAGCAGAGCTCCACACCTTAATCTATGGAGTGCAGAAACTCTACCGTTGAAAAATACATAAGTAAAAGGTTCAGGCATGGCCGAATGGCCAGCCCCCAAACGTGATCAATATGATCCAAAGATGGTTCAAAAGATCATAAGATATCCTAATACAATAGTAAAAAGTCCTATTTATACTAAACTAGCTACTAGGGTTTACAGAAGTAAGTAATTGATGCATAAATCCACTTCCGGGGCCCACTTAGTGTGTGCTTGGGCTGAGCTTGAAGTTTACACGTGGAGAGATCATTCTTGGAGTTGAACGCCAGTTTGTAACGTGTTTTTGGCGTTCAACTCTGGTTCGTGACGTGTTTCTGGCGTTTAACTCCAGACTACAGCGTAGAATTGGCATTCAATGCCCTTTTGCATCATCTAAACTTGGGCAAAGTATGGACTATTATATATTTCTGGAAAGCCCTGGATGTCTACTTTCCAACGCCGTTGAGAGCGCGCCATTTGGAATTCTTTAGCTCCAGAAAATCCACTTTGAGTGCAGGGAGGTCAGAATCCAACAGCATCAGCAGTCCTTCTTCAACCTCTGAATCTGATTTTTGCTCAAGTCCCTCAATTTCAGCCAGAAAATACCTGAAATCACAGAAAAACACACAAACTCATAGTAAAATCCAGAAATGTGAATTTAACATAAAAACTAATAAAAACATCCCTAAAATTAACTAGATCCTACTAAAAACATACTAAAAACAATGACAAAAAGCGTATAAATTATCCGCTCATCATGTATTATCAATGCAATTTTTTTAGGCGATGCTTCTTATGATTGATCTTTATTCACATCATCTATTTCATGCGTTGAGATTGTGGAATTATGGAATTGGATCAAAAGCTTACCTAGTGACATTTTTGAGCTTTTCAAGCTTTGTGGACCATGCTTGCTATGTGATTGAGTTTAATCTCTATCCCTCTTTTCTTAAGTTCTATAGCACCCATGTCTTCCACATCTATGTCACTTAGGTGTTGCAACAACTTCAATATATGTCATTGTTTGATGTGTGAGCTTTACATTTCAATTAGTTCACTAAGTTTACTTACACATCAATCAATGTCCATTCATTATCCAATTCACAATTACTTGACTTTTGCTTGAATGCTTTTATGCTTCTTCACTACTTGTTTGGTTGTCTTAACCTACAAGTTTTCTTTAAAGTATCTCAAGCACACTAAAATGAGTGAAGTGCATATTTTTTTTGTGTAATTGTGACATAGCTTTCTATGCTAATGTGTGTGTTCTAAACGGCGCCCAATTTAGAACTCACACACTTGTTTCATTAATGTCACACTAATTCAATCACTTCATTCTAGTGGTTTTTACCTCATTCTAACAATTTACGCTTCCTTGCTTTTGCATTTACTTTTCTTACTATCATGTCTTCTATTTTCATGGATGAGTCATCATAAGCAAAAAATGGAAGCGGGAGGAAGAACACGCAGCACTGGTTGATCCACCGGCTGAAGGTGGCATTCGGAGAGTCGCCATACCCCCTTGCTCATCTTTGAATGCACCGAGGATGGTGCAAACTTTTAAGTGTGGGGAGGTCGTCCGACCAATCGGCGTTTTTGGGTGACAAATTTCTATCCCAACACTTTCGCATTTCATTTTTAGGTCTTTTAGGATTTTTGTTGCATTTTCTTATTTTGCATACATATATAATAAGTTTAGTCAAAATGATGAAATTTTCAAGAAATTTATCTATAGGGCACCCCAATTGATTTGAAAATAAAACTTTTAGAACTTGCTTGAATTATATACATTGTGGATCATGTTTTGAGCTAAGAATACAAGCATGTGAGTTTTGAGCCTAATTGTGTGGTTACATCATATAACCATTTATTTTCATTCTTGTGTGTATTATTCTCTTTCTATGATTGTAATCTTTGATTTATTTGATTCTTTATATCCATTATTCTGTGTATGAATGCATTTATATGATTGAGGTCATTGTTTCAATTAGCTCACTTATCTAAATAGCCTTACCTTTTATCTTCCATTGTTAGCCAATTTTGAGCCTATGCTAAACCCCATTTGTTCTTAATTTTAGCATATTACTAGCCTTAAAGTGAAAAATAATAAATGTCCTTAATTTGGATCTTTGATTATCTTAGGCTAGTGAGAGTATTTATCATTTAATTTTGGGAGAGAGTTGGGAACATTGGGTAGAGATAAAAGTGTATTTTGTAATTTTGTTGAAAATTATGGGAATTGGGTACATACTCATGTATCAATTATGTTTAAATCATATGCATTGATGGTTTGTATATATTTAGTTTTAAAAAAATGATAAAAATAAAAAGAAAAAAAATATATAGAAAAAGAAAAAAATAGAAAAAGAAAAGCAATAAAAAGGGGACGAAATGCCCTAAAGTGAAGTTCAATAATAATCAATGCATATGAGTTGTGATAAAAAAAAATGCATGAGTATGTGATAAGTGAAGAATGGGCAGTTAGGTTTGTTTAGAATTGTATACGTTATTATATAGTTTAGGTGGGAAGCTTAGGTTAATCAAAGATTCAAATTTCAAGCTCACTTAACCATATACAATCCTACCTTGACCCTAGCCCCATTACAACCTATGGAGAAGTCCTCGTGATATTTGTATGTATGCATGGAATAATTGTTGATTGTTAGATGAAAAACAAATATTGGAAAGCATGATTAGGGGAGAATTGAGTGAATCAACCCTATACATTTAAGTGACTAGAGCGAATACACATTCGGTAATGGTTCGATTGCTCAATTACATGTTTTCACCTATGATCATCACTTTTCTTGCAAGTTTGTAAATTCCCTTTAATAAATAATAACTCAATTCAATTGTGGGTTTGACTTGGTTGCTATTGCCTTAGCCCTCATGTTCATCATGTTTTCTTGGAAATTGATTTAATTTAACTAAGTAGATGCATTCATTTAGATAGTTGCATTTAGATAGGTTGCATTTAAGTAGTTTGCATTGAATAAATGTTGATACCCTTTGTTTCTTTCTTGAGTTTAGCATGAGGACATGCTTAGTTTAAGTGTTGGGAGGTTTGATAAACCCCAATTTTGTGGTTTATCTTGTGCTTAATTTAGGAGATTTTATCAATTTTTCTCATATTTATTCAATGAAATAGCATGGTTTTGTAATTCTCCCTAAATTTGTGCTTAAGTGTGAAAACATGCTTTTTAGGCCTTAAAATAGCTAAATTTAATTCACTTTAATTCCATTCGATGTCTTGATATGTTTGTTGAGTGATTTCAGATTCATAAGGCAAGTATTGGATGAAAGAAGTAAAGAGAAAAGCATGCAAAGTGGAGAATTCATGGAAAAACAAGGATTTAGAGTGCTTAGAGCGACGTGCACGCGTGACAGATGCGCACGCGTGAAGAGGTGCATCGTCCAGGCGACGCGTACGCGTGACATGACGCGTACGCATGAGAAGAAAAAGCCAGACAACACGTACGTATGATTCATGCGTACGCGTCACAGCCAGCACGTGACCTCATTAAAGTGAAAACGCTGAGGGCGATTTCTGAGCATCCCAGGCCCAAATCCAACTCATTCCAGAGACTATTTCATGAAGAATTGAAGATTGGACAAAGGGGGGAGCAATTAGTTTTAGCTTAGGACCATGTAGGTTAGTTTTCTAGAGAGAGAAGCTCCCTCTTCTCTCTAGAATTAGGGTTTTAGGTTAATTGCATTTTAGATCTAGGTTTAATTTCTTGTTTTCATCTTGTTTCCTTTACAATTTCTTGTTCTTACATCTTTGTTCTTCTTAGTTTTCTTGTTAATTTCCCTTTTCATGCCTCTTTTATGTTGATGCACTTTTGTTGGATTTGAATTTCCTTTCAATGCAATTTAATGTTTGATGTTCTTTTATTGTTGTTTTGAGTTGCTATTGTTGATTTCTTGTATTGGGTAGTTGTTAGTTTTTATATTTCTTGCAATTTAATATGCTTTCCTTTTATGCCTTCCAAGTGTTTGACAAAATACTTGGTTGGATGTTAGAGTAGATTTTTTAGCATTCTTGGGTTGGAAAGAGGAATTAGGCAATCTTGAGTCATGAATACCCAACTTATGTTGGTGATCTAGAGTTGTTAGTTAATATTGTTTCCATCGACGCTAATATTTTGCTAATTCAATTAGTAAATTGATTAGGACTTTTGGATTGAGATTAACTAGTCTTATTTAACTTTCTCTTGTGTGAAGATAACATTGTACCTTCTTCCATTGTTGGAGATGACTAAATAAGATAAGCTCTTGATAATTATTGTAATATGATTAGTGATTAGGATAGAAAGCTTAGATTCTTAATCCTTGCCATGAATGTCTCTCTTTATTACTTGCTTTCTTTAGTTGTTACTTTTAGTTTCTTGCACTTTTACCAACCCACCCCTTGGATACCATAACCAATAATACGCATACCTCACTGCAATTCCTTGAGAGACGACCCGAGGTTTAAATACTTCGGTTATTTTTATTGGGGTTTGTACTTGTGACAAAAAATTAAACTTTGGTTGAGAATTGTTTGTTGGTTTAGAACTATACTTGCAACGAGATTTCATTGAGAAATTCTTTACCGACAATTTTCCTACATCAGGGTCTCCTTGTTATGTTCTATCCTTTGGAAGCACTCATCCATAGACAATAGAACATTCTCGAACATCAAAACTCTCTCTTCTAAGAAGTTTTTACCACTACGCTCATTTGAAGAGCACACCTTCTTGCTTCTCCATTGAGAAGGAACAATATCTCTACCCCTTTAAGACTCAACATGCTCCATGGTTACACTAGAAGTCATACATACAAGTCACTTGTGCTCCCTCTCGAATCTTGCTCTGATGCCAAATTATCACGGCTTTGGACACACTTTAATGCTACCATGCCGACACTCAGACTTGCTCAACCTCTTAAGTTAAGACCAGGTCAGTCTAACCCTCAATATTTAGCAAGAAAGCTAAGAACACAAGAGAAATGAAGCTTTGGTGGAAAGAACACTTGATTACTCAAGTGTTTATTACAAATGACTCACACATACCCAAACTCTAATTCTCATCCCTACTTATAGCCATCCACCTCCTATATGGATGGTTAGGATTAAATTTAATTAACGATCGAGATTGATCATCTAGAATTTTTACTACAAATATCTATAGTAATCTTACTATATTTCTGTAAATATTTTTAGATTATTCCATACTACTTTTTATACTTTTATATACATCCACACTCTTCTAGAATACTCTATCACCTTCTAGAGTCTTCTAAAACCTTATAGGGTATTCCGAGACCTTCTAAGGCATTCTAAAACGTTTCAGAATCATCTAGAATATTTTCAAACACTCCAAAAAATTATACACACATCGTTAAATTTAACCTTCTAAAATTTGCCATAACACATTACTTTAAATAAAAATTTTCTTTTATCTCGGGTCCAAAATTGTAGAACCACTATTGAAGTGAACGACCACAAAACCTGTTAGAATGCTACTATTCTTAAAAAGCTTATGTGCTTATGATAACAATATCCTTCATTGTCTAGAAAAACAACAAAAAAGATAAAAATAAAAACAAAAAACAAAAACGATATCATTTATTACGTAGTACAAGCCATAATATATGTATTAGTAATAAATAACCAAATTAAAATTAAATCAATTTTACAATATATTTAATTTCACAGTGTTTTATTAGTGTTTTTAATTTCACAGTGTTTTATTAGTGTTTTTATGATAAAAATATACTATAGGAGATACTGAAATGATTATGATGACATAAAAAATTGATATACTTTTTTTCTTAATTGAAAGTAAAATAAGATTGAACAAATTAAATTTTATTTTAGTGAATAAATTATTTATTTAAATGATATTAAATAATAAATATAAATTTGTTTATTTTATGATTTAGTATATTTATAAAAATTTTCTTCTCAAATATTACTTAAAAGAATTTATTTGAACGATTTTCAAAAGATTGTTACAAGGTAAGAACCAAACAAAGATGTAAATGCAAATATCAATGTGAAGTTATGAACTTACAAAAAATAGAAGCAATTTACAATTTGTATTTGACAAATTTACTTTTGATCAACGATGGTAAAAGAATATTCATCAATAACACCATAAATTAGAGTAACATTTATAAGAAAAATTATGCTCTTTACATAAATTTAATAGGTATTTTCGAACCACTTTGCCTTCAATTAATACACTGATTTAAAATTTAATTAAAAAATTGTTTTTTAATATATTAAAAATAATTAAAAACATAACTTTAATTTCTTAACTAACCATGCTATACAAATAATAATTAGACCAATTCATATTTATTTAATATCCATTTAATTTGGTTAAGTAAAGTTCGAAAATTATAAGAACTTTTTTTTATCACTAATGACTAAATTTTCTTTCTTATTCTCAGATCATCATTAATGTGACAGAAGCACCTGAAGAGAGTTAAAAAAATAAAATCAAACTACTGAATTGAACAACATAAGCTAAAAATATTAAAATTGTCTCTTATTATATATACACTATTATGTGAAATGAATGTGGGTTAATTTTATTCACTCCTAGTGGCTCCATAATTTGGGCCCATACTAAAAGGTTTGTTTTATTTAAAGTAGTTGACCCATTAAAAAATTAACAAAATAATTTAATTTTAATTAATACAGTGAAATCAGTGAATAAGACTGTGGCAAAGGATTTAATTAACAAAATAATTTAATTTTAATTTACTCTATTAATACAGTAAAATCAGTTGAAAGTTACAGAAAATTTAGAGAAAAGGGGTTAAATTTATGGCATTTTTTTACTTTCTATTACTTAAGTCTTTAATATCAAATTTCAATCTAGATTTATGTTTGATCTGTGTAGCGGAAGATAAAGACAATTTCGTTTTGTCTCATAAATTTTAAAAAACTGAACAGCAAAGGAAAGGAAGAAGTTGACACATTCATGTATCTTGGTTCAGTTGTCTTGTGTAATGCAACCTACATCCAGTCTCGACCATAACTGTGGTGGAATTTTTACTATAGTCAAAGTATTACCTACACTAATTTTCTAGGATTCACACAATCCTATTTGGACACACAAGTTTTTTCCTAAACTTAACTTGGTTATGCTAATACCTAAACTCTTTATACTGATTGTTTACCCAACTTAGTAAGGGGCACCATACAGGTACTTGACACAAGACAAAAAATACAACCAAGAAAAATCTAAAATCACTCTTGGTTTTTCTCTCAAGTGTTTCTCTCAACCTTTTTCACTATTTGATTTTTTTCATTGTCTCTCTTTCTTGCCTTTTACCTCTCAAAGAAAATGCAGAAAGATATACATTGAAACAGGAATACAAAACAAAAAAATATGAAGGAGATTGATGAATCACAGCTTTAACTCTATGCACAGAACCTAGCATCTGAACTCATTACTTTGTTCTTTATCTTAGTTGAGTGCTCCCTTTAGTGTAGGTGTAATGCTTCTAAGACTTCAAACTTAGTTGTGAGATTTTCACTCTCTCTCAATTCGGGTTCTCTCTCCTTGATCTCTTATCAGAAACCTTTTCTTTTTTTTTTTTTTTGTATCTTGTGCTGAGACCCAGTTAGGGTTTCTCTCAAGTCAACTCCTTGGATCTTGAGCTCACATGGTTCATCCCTTCTCTTTCTTCAATCAACCCCTAAATTAGGGATTTCAACTTTTGAAACATTTGTTTGACCGAAGACAACATGATAGTAGAAGTGAGCTTATTTAGTGATAATCCCAAATTCAAACCATTGAAAATGTACTTTAGCTCCAAGTAATTTTGTAGACCATTGATTCACAGCAGTAAAATTCAGAAACCGCTTTCTCCATTTATCCCAAAATGGTGTTGCAGAAATATGAAAAAGAAGTGAAAAAATTAACTTGCATGTAAATAGAAATAAATCACCTTTATCCTCTGACTTAGTTTAACCTGCTTTGATTAGGACGATTAGACCTTTGCTTTTTTGATTTACTTTTCTCTTTTATTCTTCTCTGGTGAATGAACTAAAATGATAAAGCTTTCTCTCTCTCTTCTTGAATCTAACCGAAAAAAGTTTTGTAAACGTTGGCTTTAGTTGGCTTCAACTTGGATAAATCAACTTGAGCTTGGATTCGCTTGACTTTCCATTCAGCCCAATTAATTTCTTTGTTTCATTTCTTTGGATTTTGTTTATAGATTAAAGAACCCACCAACAATCTTTGTTTTTTGGTTCCATTGCTTTGGGCTGCTGCTTCTTTAATGTTTGGCCTGTATTACTAACTAAAGTAATCAAAACTAATTGGATATTTAACCCAATAAATCAATGTTTGTCATCATCATTTAAATTAGTTGTGTTCTCAACTCAACATCAGTGAATAAAACTGTGACAAAGGATTTGATGTTCCGTAATATTTGGACTATTAAATAGTCTCAGTAATAAAATATATTTTTAATCTTTCAATAATTATTAAATAGTCTTTATTTAATTTTATTTATAAATTAATTTTTTATCTATTATTTTATTCTAAAACCTATTTTTATTTTATAATCATTATTTTATTATTCATCATTTATGTTTATTAACAATTAGAAATAATAACAAAATAGATCTTCCATTAATCATGACCTCCATAAATATTTTGACAATGTGAATTAACGAGTCCTTTTTTTTTATCCGTTACATTTGTAAAAATTAGAAAATTTCAAAATCGTGTTTGTTGTTAATTCAATCGATTTATTTGACACCAAACAATTGATAAGAAATGAGTAGTGTCAAAAAATCGATTAGAAGTATAACACAATCGATTGAATTATGCATTAGTAACACAATCGATTAAATTATCCAAATTGATAAATTACAAATGATACCCGAATGCACAAGGTGAAATACAGATATGCAGAAATAAATAAAATGGATCAACGTGATGTTAAAAACAAAATCAAGGAGAATTATGATTACACGATCCTTTCGGTCATAACATCACCAGAGTTAAAAATGTCCTGACAGCAGATATCAAATATTGAAAAATAAACATTTGCATGTTTGAATATGCTTTTGAGGGGCTTGAAGGTCCAAGTGCCGTTGGAGCGAAACTCATTCCACCGCCGCTCGAGTTAGAACTGCCATCAAGTTCAATGCCCAAAATTAGATATAATTTTTTTTTTCAAAAAAGATAATAATTATTTTTGAATCAAATAAATTGAAGCATGACGTGCATGATCAAGATTTTATACTTATTTTTATGTCTAAATTGATAATCAAAGAGATTAATAAACGATTACAATTATAGAATTGGTTAATTAAAAAATAAATTAATGATAAATTATGCACCAATTATTAATCTTAAGTAAAAAAATAAAATTAGGATTTCTAAATTAAAATAATTTAAAAAAATTAAGATAGAATTCTAAAAATAAAATAGATCAATAATAAAATAATAATTTATAAAATAAAAAATAAATTTTAAAATTAAATAATAAACAAAAAATTAATTTGTAAATAAAATTATATAATAATTATTAAAAAAATTAAAAAATATATTTTATTATTAAGAATATTTAATAGTCCAAATATTAGTGTTGCACCATCATATTCCTTGTCTATAGCTGCAATGTAACAGTTCCTATATGATGGTCCTAGCAGATTAAAAAGGTGTGAATGAATACTTCTTACCCTTAAACCAAGTCGCATCAGTTTCTTAGATGTAAATTTATAGCATAACCTTTTTAAAATACAACATAATTATATTAGTCTACTTTAAAAATTAGGCTAACATTATAAGCTTCTGCATCTAAGGAACACACATCCTTTGATTTAAGGGCAATAAGTGTTCTTTCGTACTTTTTAACCGTTCAAAAATAACATCTAAGAATTGACATATTAGGAGAGTAAATTACAATAACTTATTTTGTTAATTTTTGGGCCAACTACTTTGAGCAAAATTTTCTTTTAGCTCAGGCCCAAATTGTAGAACCTCAGGATTAAAGGGAACAAAAAAAAAAACCCATAAAATCTGTTGGAAGAAAAACATATAAATAAATAATGTAAATATTCAACAGCATGAACAATGGCTTAAAAAAGAAGGTTAAATTAATTATTAAATTAGATTCTCAATTTATTAGAATAATTAATAATCAATTTTTGAATTTAAATTATTAGGGTTAGGTAATGTAACTTCTTCCATCACATTACGTTTCCATTTCATCTCAACCCTTCCCCCCTCTTCCATCTCACGTTTTCTCCTTCTACCACGCCACGACGGACGGCGCCGTAGCTTCAACCACCGTAAGGTGCAGCGCTGCCAAATACCGTCTACCATCGCGGCTTCCTCCTCACACGATGCAACCCCACGCCACTTCGCGATTCGTAGTAGAGTCGCCTGACCACTGCTGTCCTTCTTCACCCTGCAATTTGCAGCAGCAAAGACGACCACCTTAGTCCCTTTTTCTCGCGTAGGCAGCTGCGCCGTTCGACCACCGTAGCACCTTCTCCTCTCAGATGAAGAAGGGCGTCCGCATCGTCAACGTGGCTAGAGGAGGTGTTATTGACGAAGATGCACTCGTTAAGGCCCTTGATGACGGAATTGTGGCTCAGACAGCCCTTGATGTGTTCACTGAGGAACCCCCAACAAAACACAACAAACTCGTTCAACACCACAACATTACCGTGACCCTTTATCTTGGAGCTAGCACTAAAGAGGTTTAGGAGGGTGTTGCTATTAAGATTGCAGAGGTTGTGCTTGGTGCCTTGAAGGGTGAGCTGTCCTCAACCGTTGTGAATGCTCCCATGGTACCCCCTGAGGTACTCTTAGAAACTGGCTTCCTATGTGGTACTAGCGGAGAACCATGGTTAGTGTTGTAGGTGTCGTGTTGGTATCGTTGTATACTGGATGTTTATTTTACTAAATATGTGGATGGTTATTTTTATTTTAAATTGGATGTTTAATTTTTTGGATTGGATTTAAGTATATACAATTAAATTATACTAGATGTTCATTTTATTAGGTATGCGGATGGTTAATTTCATTTTTAATTATATGTTTAGTTTTTTCGCCGATAAAAGGGCTAGATAAAGAAGAAGCGACAATGTTGATGCTTGCTATGAGAGACGGATTAACACTGACCGGTGTGGCCGATGAAGTATGGAGTTAGTGACGGACCCAGAAAAATTTAGTTGTGGGGGCAAAAAAATAATAAAATTTAGGTATAGATATATATTTTTTATTTTTCACAATATCCAATAAATTAAGAACTAATCTATCATGACTTTAAGTTTTATTTAAGAGGGTCAATGAATTACTACACACACGAAATAAAATTCGAACTCCTAACACTTGTTTAAGCTGACGATTAAGCTAATCACTCGACCAACCCAAATTTATTTAGACATATTTAAAATTTTAAATTAGAACTATCTATACATATTGATAAGAATTAGAAACATACACACAATCACTTATTATAGTATTTAAAATAATAAAAAGATAATTTCACTCAATATAATATTTAAAATAATAAAAAAATAATTTATAATGACTTTTTTTTATTTTTAACATGACTAAATATTATTTTTCTACATATATTCTTAAACAATTATTTTACTTTTTATTATCTCATATTTAATTATAAAATCTACTTATTATAATTTTTATAGTATAAATAAATCTTTTATCCAAAATAATTACTATAATCAAGATTATTTTAATAATAAATATTAATAGAGTATATTAATATATAGATAATATGTTTTTTTATGTTAAATATTTTTTAAAAGGTCACTAATAATATAAGTTGTGTTTAATTAGAAAACTAAATTTTAATTTAATTATTAACTAATTGCTAATATAATAAAATTAATTATCACTATTTTTTGAGTTTTTTTATTTTTTATTTTTATACTAAATTAAATTTAATAATATAATTATTATTAAATATTAAATTTAATAAAATATTTTTTTAATATAAAATACAAAAAAAATATTTATATTTTATTTTGGATATATATGTATAAAGGTATGTATTAGTTTTTTTTTTAAATCCTGTGGGGCAAATGCCCACTCCTCCTTCAATGTAGGTCCATGCTTGTATGGAGTGCCGTCGATAAGAGGGTTTGGGAGTGTAGTGTTGCGGTGGTCAATAGAGTAAAAAAGGATAGTTAAAATTGAAATGTGTAAAATAAGGTTTTTGGTGAAGATAATTAGGAATAAATTTTTTTGTTTAAAATTTTGTTGGATCAGAATTGTAGTTCGTTGTTCGTGTTCTTCACAAATTTTATTGTTTATCTAAGAAAGCCGAAAAAAAAAAAACAATGAAAGAGGAGAAAAATCAGAGGAGAAATAAATAAGAAAAAAAAAATGAACAACGAATAAAAAGACGAAATAGAACGTGCATGTATACATGCATGACCTATGTAAAAATTTTGGCCGCACAGTAGTTTAATTATTACAGATTATTTGTAAATGACCTACTTAGCTTAACTTGAATATCGGATTTAGTTTGATTATGCACTAACTAAAACAATTTATACTGATTATATTAGGCAAAAAAAAAAAAACAGACAGAATTTATCTTATTTAACATTAATTAATTGTCACAACCATTAATAAATGATAAATAATATAAATTATGATCGTTTTTGGCTGATTTTTTATAGTTATCAAACATTTCTGTAATAATATTAATCTAATTTTGCAAAAAAATAAAATTAAATGCGTAATAAATGTATCATCTAACCCCATGGATAAGATATGTTCTAATGTCTAAAGTTGTCCCGAAAATAATTATACATTCTCCAAGCTTATTGTTGTCGTTCTCCAAATTCCCTCTCGCCCAACAATTTTTCCCAAAACCAAAGAAAAATATGAGCGATGTTCTAAGCCCCTTCACAGTGTCACCCCCTCCTCCATCATCTTCCACCCCAAGCAACAAGAACGGCATGCCGATGTTGTACTATGGCCTTGTTGTGGTTGGAACCGCAGCCATAGTGCTTGCCATATACAACCTCATCATCATCAAACGCTGCAACCGCCGCCGCAACGCGCCGGATCAGTCTCCAACAACACCAAATAATAATAATAGGTTGATTCAGGTGGTTGTTACTACCACTAATTCCGGTGAAGGAGTTAGAAGCTTTGAAAACAATAATTACTATGCAGCATCGCAAAGGAACTACTTGCTCTCAAGTTTCAAGTACAAGAAAGAAAAAATGACATCAGCAACATCAAAGGAAGGTTCTTTCGTTTTTGTTGATGGTGGTAGCGATGAGTGCCCTGTTTGTTTATCAGCGTTTGAAGAAGGAGAGGAAGTGAGGAAGCTTCCAAGGTGCAAGCACTCGTTTCATGCTCTTTGTATAGACATGTGGCTTTACTCTCACTTTGATTGCCCAATTTGTAGAACACCTGTTGGGCTCTTTTCCCATCCTTTTCCCGCCGAGAATTCTCGCAGCGGCGGCGGCATCTCTGCTTGAGATTTTAAGGAATATGTGGGGGGCCATCTTTGCCTTATGGGTACGGTGGACATTGGTAACTCAAGGACAACTTCAACAGCACCACACTTAGCTTATGTTCCTTACTCCTTTGGACTGACTTAGGTTATGTTGTGTAGGAAATTATTTTTTATATATTATTTGTTCAATATTCTAAATATCTTATTTAATATATACCATCCATGAATTTAAATTTTATATATAATTAAAAATTATTATAACAAATATTATTGTGAAAACTTTGTTGCTAAATTAGTCATTATATAGTTTAGTATATTTATATATGTTGTTTCATATGTTTTTTTTAACAAAATAATTGGCTCAAAATAATTAAATACTCCAAACTTGAATAATCAAAATTTTTATAGTAGTATAATCAAATTTTTTTATCAACACTACATCTCTGTGTACTAAAATATAATTCTGACACTTATATATAGTTAAAAGTTTAAATGGCATATTCTTTTTATACTCACTTAGAAATTGTGAGTTCGAATTTCATTCTTAATTTTGAAAAAAAAAATAGTAAACATTCCTTTTTTTCTAATTAGTAATATTGAATTTAAGGCTTAAATATGTAATTGGTGCTAAGAAAAATATATCTATAAAATATCTAATACTTAAATATAGTTATCTATAATAAGAAATATAATTAAATAGGTATATATTATATAAGTAAAAATAATTAATTTTTAAACTCATAATTTGGTTTTAATTTGAAGAATTTATTGAATGATGAGGGGTATATATATCCGAAATGAATAAAATGATGTGCTAATGAGATATACCAACGTTTTTTGTGTTAGTAGTTAAATTAATGATTTCAAAGGCAAGATGACCTGGGTTGGATAAAGTTGAAAAGTTGAAGATTCAGCCTTTCCCTTTTCATGGGACCTGAATCCGATGGGGAATGGGGAAGGTGTTGGTCTGCCGCACACCCTCTTTCATTGGCTGGATATAGACCATTCATTTCGGTCCACATGTGTCTACATCTTGAGACTTCTTTCGTCGTCTTCTCATTGATTAATATTAGAGAAAATTTTTTTTGAACATTTAAATTTTAGTATTTTTTGTCATATTGATGCGACTTTTATGTGATATTTCACACTAATTTCTTTTACTTTTCTTTTTCTTTTGAGTTTCGTATTTATTAATTATTAATATCAAAATTTCAAGTGTTTAAATATTATATCTCTTTTCTTATATTATGGGACAGGCCATTGATTGAGGTATTATTAGTTGTACTGTTTTGCCTTGTAGCAATTCAAACTTTGAAATGCATCCATGATCCATCCAACGTTTGTCCCTTGAGCAGTGGGAGAGTCAATTTTGAGGGGGTAAAAAACGCAATAAACGCTGCAAAGGGAAGCCTTATATATATATATATATTAGATTATGAGTGGTGAAATTTTGAAAAATAATCTAAATTATGTGTTATATATTGTTGTGAATTTTTACAAAACGTTAATAATATTTATGTTTTATTTCTTTATAATTTAAATAATACTTTTTACCAAATGTTATTAATATTTTATTTTTTAATAATTAAAATAATATTTTTTTATAAAATAACAATGACATTTTATACTACTATTATAGTAATATAAAATATTAAAATGATCCAATATTCTCATGTTTCACACTGAAATTAAACACTTGAATACCGTAACTAAAAAAAAATTGAACACATACAAAATACAAAGATACAATAAGAAATGAATACATTTGACAGAGAGTAAAACATATTTTTCTTTTTAAATTTTTTAAAAGCTTTACAACTATATATAAGGTATCAAATGTGAGATAGATATTGTGTTTGAATAGTGTAATAAACACTTAATAAACACAAAATATACAGATATAATAAGAAATAAATACATTTGGCAGAGGATAAAACATATTTTTTAATTTTTAAAAGTCTTACAAATTATTACCACCTATAATCTTTACCGTCTATTAATTATTTTTAGAGTAATTACTTAAATTATTTTTTGAAATTTTTGAAATTCATTAAAATTTCAAAATATAAAAAATAGTCTTTAACGTTTATTTTTGTTAGACAATACAATTTCTTTTCGTTAGTTACTAACAATAATTATTGACGTAAAACATTAACTGACACACGTGGCTGTTAAGTGTCTACATGTGAAAAATAGACAAATCAATCCTAAAATAAAGTACAAAATAATCTTCAAAAAATTTAAAAAATCTTAAAACAGTTCCTAAAAAATTTTTAAAATTTTAAAACAATATCTTCAAATGTTTTTAATCTTTTTCAAAAGTAAACGTCTTATAATATTTTTATTAATTAGAATAATAAAATATTATTAAAAAGATATATAATAAATAAAGAATACAAAAAATAATAAAATATAATCTAAAAAGATAATTTTATTTATTGACACTAAAATGTCATAAAAAATAATATTATTTAATTATTAACATATGATACTTACATGGAGGTGATGTAAAAATCATAAACAACTAAATTTAAGAGATTGTTGCATTATAAAAAACATTATTTATATACCTAAACTTCTAAGATGTTGGCGCTAAATAAACTTAAAAAATATTTATAAGTGAAAAAATCTATTTTTTTATATAACTATTAATTGTAATAGTACAAATAGCTTTAACTGCATGTCAATTTTATGCAATTTTACTACCAATGAATTTCAAAACTCAAAAATAAAACATCAACAAAACGCTTGAATTTGCCAAGACATTTTTTCTTCAAGTATTGTAAAGTATTAGGAGTTTTCACATTGTATTGCAATTATGTAAATCATCCACATTGACCTTGTAATTGACCAAAACTTACTAATTTGATTTCATAGATGACTTAGTTTGTATTGCATGCAAATTTTAAAGTGTTACTTTCATGAGTATTTGCACAAATATTCTCAATTATTTGTGTAAAAAATTTTACGTTAAATAAAAATTCTCCACTAGTTCATTCTCTTATTCATCATTAAAAAATGATCATAGAATATGATACTTACAAATTAAATTAATATTTTATATGATAAAAAATAACTATAAATTTATTTAATTATTTTAATTTATTTTTTGAAAAACTTTAAAATTAATTTATAATTTAGAATTTGAAAATGCATAAATTTTTTTTTGTACATATGAATAATCAAATTAGAGGTAAATAGATAAACATTTTAAAAATTAAAATTTATCAATTTAAAATTAATTATATATAAATAATTTAAAGGGATTATTTTGAAATTTTTTTTTAATTTTTTTAGGAACTTTGAGATTTTTTAATTCTTCGGAGACTATTTTATACTTCATTTTTGGGATTGATTTGTCTAGATTGTACACGTGAACACTTAATGGCTACATGTACGAGTCAACGTTCTACGTCAGTAATTACCGTTAGTAACTAATAGAGAGAGACTGTATTATTTAACGGAAGTAAACATCGAGTACTATTTTTTGTATTTTGAAACCTGAGGAACTAAAGTATCCGATTTCAAAAAACGAATTTAGATAATTACTCTTATTTTTTAGAAACTATTTATTATTATAAAGATGGGTAACAACATAGTAAAATTTCATAGAATTTTTTCTATAATAAAATAAAAAATCTTTATTTCCAAAAAAAATTATTCCAATTTTAATTTCAAAAACCCAATTTTATTTTTTGGTGCCTAGAGCAAGTTCGTCGCTCCCCTCAACGAACTTTGTCATTTTCACAAGGTTGACTGCCTCTCTCGGCGAACTTCATGTTTTGGACATTAATAGGAGGTGAGGAGATACAATGGTCCTCATACTTGTATGCAAATGTCAATGGATTAAGACTATAGAAGGTTAGATTCGAAGGTGATTGCTCAGCACATATTCACAATGATTAAAGCAAATCCAACCATCGGCATAAGAGTTTTTCAAGGGAATGTGAAAAATTACTTTAGTTACAAGGTGTCATACAGACGTGCAAAGTAGAGAGTCATTACTAAAATATATAGAGATTGAAAAAAATCATACAACGAGCTTTCTCGTTGGTTATTCGCAATGCAAATGTATTATTACCTTATAAGATTCATTACAATGTTTTTACTTATCTATGTTTAATTAATTCATCACTTATATATTATAACAACAAGGGTTATTTAGGTACCTAGGTGCAACTTGTAACACAGTCTTGGCCTACTTCAGTCGATAGTATTATGTTTTATCAAGTGTTCTGAACATTTTTTTTGTACTGATACTTTTAAGCACTGCAAACCACTTATTTCCATTGATGGCACTCACCTGTATGGTAAATACGAAGGCACTTTATTTATAGCTATTGCTCTATATTGCAATTCAAACATATTGCCTATTGCATTTTCTGTAGTCGAGGGTAAGACGAATGAAGCTTGATCATTTTTCCTTTCTTATTTGAGGCAGCATATGATACTCCAACCAGGCCTATTGGTGATTTCAGACAAGCACAAATCGATTAATGCTGCGTTAAATGCCAATGGAAGTGGATGAAAATCACCACTTGCCTTCCAAGCATTTTGTACAAGACATATTGCTACCAACTTCATGACACATTTTAAGAACAAGGAGTTAAAACTAAATACAAAAATCATAAACTATAATCAGCTCAAATGAAACAATAATATAACTAAAATAATTTAAAATTAACTAACTTGTTATCAAACATATTAAAAATAAATTTAAATACCAAAATCATAAACTATAATTTTACTCTAAACCATAATCAGTTCAAATGAAACAATAATCTAATTAAAAAAAATAAAATTAACTAGCTTATTATCAAACACACTGGAAATAAATCTAAACACCTAAACTATAAATTATAATTTTACTCTAAACCTAATTAGTTCAAATAAAATAATAATCTAAAATTTTTTCGTTAACTAATATCTATTAGTCTCCTACCACAATTACATAATGTAACACCATAACTACCAAAGCTCACGCTTCCGACTGCGCGACTCTGATAGGTCGGACATTACGACGACACTTATACTATTTAATACTAAAATATGAGCCTGTTTAAAACTTTAAACCGCAAAACCGCTCCCGAAAATTACTTTCGTTCGATAACGTACATCCATAGATACCATACAACTTACAAAAACTCATAAAGAGTACATCCATATATATACATACATATACATAAATAATATTACAAACATTAACCAATACAATTCCTATCCCTCTTACAGAATAAATCAAGATAAAGGCGAGGGTACAAAAATAATAATCTAAAGCAACACAGAGCATCTCAATAACAAAATAAACTCTTCGTGACTTCTGCGCCCATATCCTGAAAGGGGAAAAATGTAGGGGGGTGAGAACATCATCCTCGAAAGGGTTCTCAGTAGAGGGTTTTTGGGAATTACTGTAATAGGATACTTGAAGATAAACCATACCAGTGATTAATAACCGTCTCATACCTCTTTTCAAAAACATCGGTTTAGAATAAAAGTAAAGTCGAAAATCTTTTCTGAAAGAGGAACCATTCAATTCTCAAAAACTCAAAAGTCTTTCAAAACGGTTTATCTATGCTAAAACAAAATAGCCTTTCATATTTTTCCAAATCAGAAACACACAAAACCGAAATCAACCATCGGTCCATCTCATTTCAACCACGGCCCTAGGCCCAAACAATCCAACCATCAACTAATCACCACAATCCAACAGAGTCCCAGTAGCAAACACAAATAGGAAGATGCAAGCACAAGCAAACAGTTATTGCAAGTAGAACAATTAGCAATTAATCACATAGGCAAACCAAGTATAATATGCACACCCAAACAATGTCACATAAATGCATATGATGCATGCCTGTCCCTAGTGGCTGGTGATATCATCTGTCGGTTATATAGCCAACCCGACACGTCCTGGTAGCTAACCATGGACAGAAACACCCATCGCGGAGCAAGTAGGTTTGAGCTACAACCCCGTTGCTACTACCCGCTCAACCCAGAGCCAGTGGAATAACCACTTCTGCAGCTACTACCCAGGCAGGTGTTTAAAAGCTCAACCTGGAGCGAGTGGAATCACCACTACTACCGCTACTACCCAGGCGTCACAGTCTCTAACCTGGAGCAAGTGGGACGAACCACAACCCTTGCTACTACCCAGGTATCTCAAGCATATATTCATTCAGTCCCAGCCATGGATCAACATCCATCTTAGCCATCCGGCTTAAATTCATAATTCATAGTCAGCCATACAGCCCATAACTCATTCGGCAATCAGCCATAAATCAATATCATACACAGCCATTCTGGCTCACGGTTCAATCTAGAACCAGCCAATATTCATAAATCATACACAGCCATTCTGGCTCACAATAAAACAGCACTTCCACCATTCAACATCATTAAATTCATAAAATCGGCACTTAAGCCATAAATCATTTTTCTCAATTCATTTCACTTTGAAATCGAGTTTCAACTCTTTTCAGCCTTGGCTTTAAAGACCTCATTTCTCAAATCATCTCAGGCTCATAAGCCACTTTTACTCAAGGTAAATTCCCCTTTGAAAACAATGCCACTCTCGGCATCCTCTTTCTAAACTTCCATAACCATGGCAAGTTAAAGATTTATTTTGAAACATTCAAAATCATCCATCCAACAATGGGATTTTATAACAAAAGTTCCTTGGCAGAGTCCCAAGTCTTTAGGGGAGAATAACATAACTCATTTCGCCAAATTCATTTAAAATCATTAAAACCTTGACTTTCCGATTTGAGTAATAAAATAGGATCTAAGCCAAACCGAGTCATGTAATCATTTACTTCTTTCAAAGCCGTTTCCTTTACTTAGGCAAAACCAACTTCAACCCCCATGATAAATTCTAAAGCGTTTCAACTGTTCAAAATTGCCTTAGTCTTGCCAGAATTCAGAATTCAAAGAGTACTTAAAACCTTTCTCAAAACATTTCAAAATGAAACTTGTCAATAGACATTCAGGTCCTTTCAAAATCATTAAAACTTCTTTAATTGAAACCCCCAAGTCAAATTCAAAGGCATAAATCCTTTTTACATTCAAACAGCTTTAAAACACAAGTTTCATCTAAATAACTTTCTCCTGAAAGAGATACAATGCCTTTCTTAAGAAGCAAGACTAAATCACAATTTTCTCTTTACTAACTCATTTCGAAAGCATGAATCATCCTTTTCTTGATAATTCAAATAAAATAGTAGAAGTCTTTAACTCATCATTTGCCCGACAACATTTCAATAAAGACTCGGATTTTATAGAAATTTTGGCAGCACCTCCCCTAAAACTTGGACTTTGCCACCCAGTTCGGATCCCAACTAAACCGTTTTCTCATTCCTTTTTAATAGCCCGAAACCAGAAATCAATTCAAAAGCAAGCTAAATGCCTCAGTGGCATATCTCAAGGAAACCATTTCAAAATCAACTCAATATCAACCGATTTAACTCGTTCCCAAAGTTTAAAAGAATCAGTTCAGCAATAAATCATTTATCAAAACCAAATCAATTAAAGCAACCCAGGCTGAATTTCAAGAGTATTCTATCTTTCACATCATCAAAATAATTGACTCACTTCGAACCAATCCTCAACGGATTAAACTCATATTTCAAATCTTTAAAGAATCAACTTCCAAACATTACATTTCACAAAGCCACACAACAATTCAGCCAAACAATCATTCATAAGCTTTCGAGACAATCAAATAATACATAAGGCCGATATAATCACCAAATACACATTTTCTCACATTAGTATCCATATGTAATAATTCCAATACATAAAGTATAGTTTTGGAAAGCGCCCCTACCTCAAAACGCAATTCCATAACACAAACGCCTCTTCAAGTCCTTTCCGCCTCAACCCGGACTGACGGCAACCAAAACCTCAGCTCCCAGCCACTTTCGCAATAACCATCGCAACACTATTCGCAACATATAATAATCAGGACTCAACTCCACGTTATCAAAACTCATATTCCTTAACCGAACACAACAGAATACTAACGCGTGGCTTTCCGAAACATAAATACTTACCGAAACTAAGAAAGGACGGCTGAACCGAAACAGTGGCGTTCTCCGGGCCGGCTCGGCAACAGCCCGGCAGCCACCTCAAGCGGCAGCGGCGACAAATTCCGATCACGACATCTGAAACCAACACGCAGCGACTATAGTATTCCCGGAATTCAAAAAGGACAGAAACCACAATTAAAACCCTTACCGGCACCCTTTTCCGGCGACAGCAGCAGGGTCTCAAGCGGTAGAGGCTCAGCCCAGAGCTCCGGCAGAGATCCCGGAAGTCACAGGACCATCCCCAGCGGTCAGAATCACAGAGATGCAGCTCCCTTATCCGGTAGCGACACCGGCGGCGACCTGAGCCCTTTTCTGATGGCGGCAGCGACAACCGGCGTCCTCAGTGACGATGGAGGCACATCGGTGGCGTTCCTCCTCCGACACGGCTTGACGGCGACCCTGTGACAGCTGGCCGCGGTGGGTCTGGCAGCACAGACGGAGATTGGGCAGAGCGGCTTCCCACCTTCGCAGCAGAGGTGGCCTCTCGGACAGCAGCAGCGGTCTTCCCAGCGACAGTGGCGGCACGACAGTCACGAGCAACGTGGCGGCAGCAAGCTCCGATCACGGCAAGGGACGGCGCCGTTCTCCTTCTCCATTTTCGTGCAGCTCCCTTCCTCAAGGCTCGCCTCGATCTCTCTCTCTCCTCCCTCTGTCCTTCGCGCGATTCTGAAGGCAGTGTCACGGGTCGGCGGCGACGAGGGCTGGACGCGATCTGAGCACGGCGCCGAGGTGACCGACGACCGCGTGGCTCATCCCCTCCCCGGATCGCAACTCTGCTCCATCTCTCCCTTTCTGCTTCTATTGCTTTCCGTTCATGGAAAGAGAGATAGAAAACTGTGTTGTGGCTAGGATAGGGCTGCGCAGCTGCTGGGTTGTGGGGGAAGCTGTGCGTGTGTGTGTCTACTTGGGAAATAGAGGTTGCAGCTGCTGAGGGGAAGAAGAAAGGTGGCGGCTGCTGGGTATAGGATTAGGGTTTCATTTTTGAAACTTAGGGTTAGGGTTACTTTTGTAATTTCAAATAAAAGTAGGGGTAATATAGTAATTAGGAACAAATTTTAACCCAACAAAATTAGTGTATAAAAATACTATTTGCTCATCAATTTTACAAATTATTTTCCATAAAATGTCCAAATCAAAATAATTAGAAATAATATAATTAAACCCTTTATTTTCCAAAGTAACAGTATTAATATTTAAAATATTAATTATTTAATCCGAATCATATAAAAATCCTTATTATTTCGCAACTACCAACTTTATAATATAATTATAGAAAATAATCCAATTATCAAATTGGATAATAAATCATAACTTGTCTCAAATTCAATAAATCACAATCTGCCTTAATTATCTTTAATAAAATAATTTCTGAAATTAAGGCTATAAATAACTATATGATTTTGAGACTTGATCATAATAAGACTTTTCAAAAGTTTTGGGTCTTACATCCTACCCACCTTATAAAAATTTTCGTCCTCGAAAATTAATTCAAAAGGAAAGAAATTCCATAACAATTCACCCTTGAACACATTTAAGGAAGAAGCAAAAATATCTCAATATAATCATATATACTATTTTCAAAGTAGTCATAAGCATAAGGATGTAAAGGTAGGAGTGTGATTGCAAAGCAAACGTTACAAGATAGGCTCAATGCAAAAGATAATATGGGTCAATCATGTGATAATAGGGCAAGGCATCAAAGGCTATAAAACAGGATGGAGTTAAAACGATGGGCTCAATATCCGCACACTAATCTCATATCAACCCCAAGGTTTCAACTTTCCAACTCCATCAAGCACTTTACAATCCCATACTCGATCACAAGCCTTACAACCGCAAACCCATCCGCAAGGAACAAAACACCCACAACTCATAACGTTGCACACCTACCGCTTCAACTTCCGTATACACACATCACATCTTAAAGAACTAACGCATCGCGTTACTATGTCTACAAGTCGCACGTGATATCAAAACAATTCTCGAGTCTACTCAGAAGGATACCAGATTTAGAACGGAGAGACAATTGTCAAGGGTAATACTCAGGTTTAAGGGAAGGTATCCAATTTCCAGATAACCAAAGACGCTCAAGCAATGAAGTTTGCTAGAAATAAATCAAGTGACAACTTCAAAGATAATCCTTGGATCAAAGAAGTTCAACAGGATCGATAGGAAGAAAACCAGCGCATCAGTTTAAAACAAACTCAAGCTGAGTCGAAGAGGTATAAGGTTTACAGAAAAGAATATCTCAGACCCAAGACCAAGCTCACAGAACTCAAGAGCATAATTAAAATACTTCCAAATATGCTGTTCATTAGAAGAGCCGAAAACTTGCGAAAAAAATCACTTTGCGGTCTAAAAGAGAAGTTAAGCAACAACCATTTTTCAAGAGAGTAACAAAAGCATAATCGTGTCTTTGCTTTAATGCAAATTCATGTTGAAGTAGACTTTGTAGAGTTCTAAAACAAAATGCACACAAGTTCGACTAATAGCTAAAATATTTCCTCAAGTATTTTAGAAAGATAGTTAGGTGCACGACCTAACCAAAAGCAATTCATAAAAACTCGGAAGTAATCAAATGCTTGTTCAAAAATTTCCAAAGTCCATATTTAACAAGTGTGTATAAAAGTTTTAGCAAGTACGAAAGAGGAAGTTAAACTCTTTTTAGAAAAGAAACTCCGTGGTAAAAACTTGCTTACAACTTGGTAAAGGAAATAAGTGGTGCGTTACAAACGAACTGGTTTCCACTAAACAATGGAGCTTTTCAAAACTTCATTTAAAATAGCGCATGCCAACTTTTAAATTAACTTCGTCAAAATCGAACAATGGTTTCAATCTAAATCAAGCAACAGAAAATAAATTCCGTTTAAAACTTCTTACAAGAGAATCCAAAATTTCTTTAAAAAGTTCAGAACAAGACTCCCAAAAGTGTTCTTAAAATCACCATCTCAGAAGAACATTCAAGAAGTTTAAGATGTACTAAAAAGGAGTCAAGCCTTGCAAGAAAGGATCTTAAACCAAAGTAGTCCAAACAAGATTCACTAGGCATGAGTCATCAAACAAGCTTTCAATTGATCCAAAAGAATACAAAAGTCATAGGAAAAGACAACTCAATCATTAGCAATTTCTCAAAGGTAAATCTTTAACTAAAAATTCTTGTAGAGAAAATGAGAGAATAAACAATGCACTAATTTGAAACAAATCAAACTGACTCGCATACGGATGAGATTCACAAGAGAGGACAAACCAAGATCAATGGTAATTTCACAAGATGTAAAAGGTTAGTTAAAAACAGAATCATGTATGACATTCATAGAGGTGAAAAGCTTAAGAAGGAGCGAGTCTGATCATAAGAAGAAAGCTATGAGTCCAACATTTTCAAAAGAACAACAATAGCATAAACCATGTAGTATGCTAAATCAAACTCAAATCAAAATGAATTAAGTAAAGTTTATCAAATGAAACTCAATCGGGATAAAAGTGAAAAATTCCCTTTCTTTCCAGAATTTTGAAAAACACCCCAAATACATAATCAAATGAAGATGTGCATTGGAACTATAGTAAAATTACTAGAAAGTCAAATTGTAATTTAAGGTAAATGCGGTTTCGCAAACCAGTAAAAGTACAGGTGAGGTATTAGAAATAAATAGTTGTTAAACTGTATAAGAAATCTTCAAAGTTCCACGTATAGATAAGTGTATATCTAGTCAACAGCAATTTTTATAAAAATCTCAAAATTAGCTGTAATCACTGTCAAATAAGAGGAAAATTGAATCAACAAGTTCTCTAAGAATGAACTCGGAATCCGGAGTTAAAAGTCACAGCACATTAAGACAAGTTCAAGGCTATATCAAAGAATACTTGAATCAAGAAGAACTCAAACAGAGGAAGATAAATGCAACAAGGATCTTAAACCAGCATATGCACTTAAGGTCAAACAAGAATCAATATGGATAGAGGAATAGAGTTGAAAAATCAAACTGCTTTTCAAAGAGGACTAGCAAACAAGAACTTCAAGTTAGGATATAAAAGAACAGGTCAACTCGAACAAAATCCAAGATACACAACTGAATAGCCTCGAGAAATAGTTTCCAACCTTTCCAAAACCCGCGATTCACTTTACTCAAAACTCGGATTTCATCTATGATAACCCATCAGTGCTTTCATATACGTAATTCACTGGTATTAAGCCGGCCAAACTTAATTCCAAGAATTATGCAATGCGAGACTAACATCGTTAATCAATAGACCGTCATGTGCATAAAGCTCTAATTCTCGTCATTCGACAAGACCTAATACATGACAAACACTCAGAGTATGCAGTTGAAGCATAGTCGGTCTATTCCTCAGGCTCTACAGGAAGGACTGCTCTGATACCATAATGTAACACCATAACTACCAAAGCTCACGCTTCCGGCTGCGCGACTCTGATAGGTCGGACATTACGACGACACTTATACTATTTAATACTAAAATATGAGCCTGTTTAAAACTTTAAACCGCAAAACCGCTCCCGAAAATTACTTTCGTTCGATAACGTACATCCATAGATACCATACAACTTACAAAAACTCATAAAGAGTACATCCATATATATACATACATATACATAAATAATATTACAAACATTAACCAATACAATTCCTATCCCTCTTACAGAATAAATCAAGATAAAGGCGAGGGTACAAAAATAATAATCTAAAGCAACACAGAGCATCTCAATAACAAAATAAACTCTTCGTGACTTCTGCGCCCATATCCTGAAAGGGGGAAAATGTAGGGGGGTAAGAACATCATCCTCGAAAGGGTTCTCAGTAGAGGGTTTTTGGGAATTACTGTAATAGGATACTTGAAGATAAACTGTACCAGTGATTAATAACCGTCTCATGCCTCTTTTCAAAAACATCGGTTTAGAATAAAAGCAAAGTCGGAAATCTTTTCTGAAAGAGGAACCATTCAATTCTCAAAAACTCAAAAGTCTTTCAAAACGGTTTATCTATGCTAAAACAAAATAGCCTTTCATATTTTTCCAAATCAGAAACACACAAAACCGAAACCAACCATCGGTCCATCTCATTTCAACCACGGCCCTAGGCCCAAACAATCCAACCATCAACTAATCACCACAATCCAACAGAGTCCCAGTAGCAAACACAAATAGGAAGATGCAAGCACAAGCAAACAGTTATTGCAAGTAGAACAATTAGCAATTAATCACATAGGCAAACCAAGTATAATATGCACACCCAAACAATGTCACATAAATGCATATGATGCATGCCTGTCCCTAGTGGCTGATGATATCATCTGTCGGTTATATAGCCAACCCGACATGTCCTGGTAGCTAACCATGGACAGAAACAGCAATCGCGGAGCAAGTAGGTTTGAGCTACAACCCCATTGCTACTACCCGCTCAACCCAGAGCTAGTGGAATAACCACTACTGCGGCTACTACCCAGGCGGGTGTTTAAAAGCTCAACCTGGAGCGAGTGAAATCACCACTACTACCGCTACTACCCAGGCGTCACAGTCTCTAACCTGGAGCAAGTGGGACGAACCACAACCCTTGCTACTACTCAGGTATCTCAAGCATATATTCATTCAGTCCCAGCCATGGATCAACATCCATCTTAGCCATCCGGCTTAAATTCATAATTCATAGTCAGCCATACGGCCCATAACTCATTCGACAATCAGCCATAAATCAATATCATACACAGCCATTCCGGCTCACGGTTCAATCCAGAACCAGCCAATATTCATAAATCATACACAGCCATTCTGGCTCACAATAAAACAGCACTTCCACCATTCAACATCATTAAATTCATAAAATCGGCACTTAAGCCATAAATCATTTTTCTCAATTCATTTCACTTTGAAATCGAGTTTCAACTCTTTTCAGCCTTGGCTTTAAAGACCTCATTTCTCAAATCATCTCAGGCTCATAAGCCACTTTTACTCAAGGTAAATTCCCCTTTGAAAACAATGCCACTCTCGGCATCCTCTTTCCAAACTTCCATAACCATGGCAAGTTAAAGATTTATTTTGAAATATTCAAAATCATCCATCCAACAATGGGATTTTATAACAAAAGTTCCTTGGCAGAGTCCCAAGTCTTTAGGGGAGAATAACATAACTCATTTCGCCAAATTCATTTAAAATCATTAAAACCTTGACTTTCCGATTTGAGTAATAAAATAGGATCTAAGCCAAACCGAGTCATGTAATCATTTACTTCTTTCAAAGCCGTTTCCTTTACTTAGGCAAAACCAACTTCAACCCCCATGATAAATTCTAAAGCGTTTCAACTGTTCAAAATTGCCTTAGTCTTGCCAGAATTCAGAATTCAAAGAGTACTTAAAACCTTTCTCAAAATATTTCAAAATGAAACTTGTCAATAGACATTCAGGTCCTTTCAAAATCATTAAAACTTTTTTAATTGAAACCCCCAAGTCAAATTCAAAGGCATAAACCCTTTTTACATTCAAACAGCTTTAAAACACAAGTTTCATCTAAATAACTTTCTCCTGAAAGAGATACAATGCCTTTCTTAAGAAGCAAGACTAAATCACAATTTCCTCTTTACTAACTCATTTCGAAAGCATGAATCATCCTTTTCTTGATAATTCAAATAAAATAGTAGAAGTCTTTAACTCATCATTTGCCCGACAACATTTCAATAAAGACTCGGATTTTATAGAAATTTCGGCAGCACCTCCCCTAAAACTTGGACTTTGCCACCCGGTTCGGGTCCCAACTAAACCGTTTTCTCATTCCTTTTTAACAGCCCGAAACCAGAAATCAATTCAAAAGCAAGCTAAATACCTCAGTGGCATATCTCAAGGAAACCATTTCAAAATCAACTCAATATCAACCGATTTAACTCGTTCCCAAAGTTTAAAAGAATCAGTTCAGCAATAAATCATTTATCAAAACCAAATCAATTAAAGCAACCCCGGCTGAATTTCAAGAGTATTCTATCTTTCACATCATCAAAATAATTGACTCACTTCGAACCAATCCTCAACGGATTAAACTCATATTTCAAATCTTTAAAGAATCAACTTCCAAACATTACATTTCACAAAGCCACACAACAATTCAGCCAAACAATCATTCATAAGCTTTCGAGACAATCAAATAATACATAAGGCCGATATAATCACCAAATACACATTTTCTCACATTAGTATCCATATGTAATAATTCCAATACATAAAGTATAGTTTTGGAAAGTGCCCCTATCTCAAAACGCAATTCCATAACCCAAACGCCTCTTCAAGTCCTTTCCGCCTCAACCCGGACTGACGGCAACCAAAACCTCAGCTCCCAGCCACTTTCGCAATAACCATCACAACACTATTCGCAACATATAATAATCAGGACTCAACCCCACGTTATCAAAACTCATATTCCTTAACCGAACACAACAGAATACTAACGCGTGGCTTTCCGAAACATAAATACTTACCGAAACTAAGAAAGGACGGCTGAACCGAAATAGCGGCGTTCTCCGGGCCGGCTCGGCAACAGCTTGGCAGCCACCTCAAGCGGCAGCGGCGACAAATTCCAATAACGACATCTGAAACCAACACGCAGCGACTATAGTATTCCCGGAATTCAAAAAAGACAGAAACCACAATTAAAACCCTTACCGGCAACCTTTTTCGGTGACAGCAGCAGGGTCCCAAGCGGTAGAGGCTCAGCCCAGAGCTCCGGCGGAGATCTCGGAAGTCACAGGACCATCCCCAGCGGTCAGAATCACAGAGATGCAGCTCTCTTATCCGGTAGCGACACCGGCGGCGACCTGAGCCCTTTTCTGATGGCGGCAGTGACAACCGGCGTCCTCAGTGACGATGGAGGCACAGCGGCGGCGCTCCTCCTCCGACACGGCTTGACGGTGACCCTGTGACAGCTGGCCGCGGTGGGTCTGGCAGCACAGACGGAGATTGGGCAGAGCGGCTTCCCACCTTCGCAGTAGAGGTGGCCTCTCGGACAGCGGCGGCGGTCTTCCCAGCGACAGTGGCAGCGCGACAGTCCCGAGCAACGCGGCGGCAGCAAGCTCCGATCACGGCAAGGGACGATGCCATTCTCCTTCTCCATTTTCGTGCAACTCCCTTCCTCAAGGCTCGCCTCGATCTCTCTCTCTCTCCTCCCTCTGTCCTTCGCGCGATTCTGAAGGCAGCGTCACGGGTCGGCGGCGACGAGGGCTGGACGCGATCTGAGCACGGCGCCGAGGTGACCGACGACCGCGCGGCTCATCCCCTCCCCGGATCGCAACTCTGCTCCATCTCTCTCTTTCTGCTTCTATTGCTTTCCGTTCATGGAAAGAGAGATAGAAAACTGTGTTGTGGCTAGGATAGGGCTGCGCAGCTGCTGGGTTATGGGGGAAGCTGTGCGTGTGTGTGTCTGCTTGGGAAAGAGAGGTTGCAGCTGCTGAGGGGAAGAAGAAAGGTGGCGGCTGCTGGGTATAGGATTAGGGTTTCATTTTTGAAACTTAGGAGGGTTAATTTTTTAATTTCAAATAAAAGTAGGGGTAATATAGTAATTAGGAACAAATTTTAACCCAACAAAATTAGTGTATAAAAATACTATTTGCTCATCAATTTTACAAATTATTTTCCATAAAATGTCCAAATCAAAATAATTAGAAATAATATAATTAAACCCTTTATTTTCCAAAGTAACAGTATTAATATTTAAAATATTAATTATTTAATCCGAATCATATAAAAATCCTTATTATTTCACAACTACCAACTTTATAATATAATTATAGAAAATAATCCAATAATTATCAAATTGGATAATAAATCATAACTTGTCTCAAATTCAATAAATCACAATCTGCCTTAATTATCTTTAATAAAATAATTTCTGAAATTAAGGCTATAAATAACTATATGATTTTGATACTTGATCATAATAAGACTTTTCAAAAGTTTTGGGTCTTACACATAATCGTTTATTATCTAAACTAACAATAGATAGTAATCTAAACTAACTATATCATCTAATTATCAAACTAAATAATTATCAAACTAACTATAACTAACATGAAAATTTAATCTAACTAAATAAATATGTTAAAATTATAAAATAATACAACAATAAATTAAATTTAAAAGGAATAGAAGAACAAAATTACTTAGAATAGTGAATAGTGAAGGGTGAAAAGTGAAAAGTAAAATATGAGGGAACTACATGTTTTTATATTGAGACCTGCTACACTTACAAGTCTTTTTGGCATACAAGTTTATACAAGTTAACCCTAACTTAATAAAATTTACTTTTATAATGCAAGAAAGAAGAAGAAGAATTTTGAATATACAAAACTTATCAATACACATACACCAAAAATTTTTAAATAATACAATATAAATGACTTATATAAATTTGTATGTGTAAATAACTTGTATGTGAAGAATAATTTTTTTATATTTGGGGTACGCTAAACACCAGTTTAAAAATTTTACAAGTACAAAAAAGCTCAAGATTCCTCGTAGCTCTAAATTGGAATTCAACGCTCTTTAAAGTTTTGTAAAAGACGTCATAAATTTAAATCAAATACCGAAAGTTTAATTCCGGATCGTTCTCCCTAGGAATCACAATCGAGTGCTCAATTATTGGCTATGAAAAAAGAGTGTTTGGATCGCAATAAACGAGAATTTAAATAGCAAGAAATCAAAAGAGCAAGCAATAAATAAAGCAAAATGAATTAAACTAGAAACAATTAAGACAATTAACTGAGAAAATAAAAGTAAATGCAAATACTAAAAAGATCTTGGCAAAAGTTGAGGATTAAAAATCACTATCCTTATCACTAATTACAACATCACTAATTACAACATGATAATTACAAAGAACAAACTCAATTCATCAACCTCTACAAATCGAGAAAACTCAATTAGGTTTAATTAATCCTAATCTACAAGTCCTAACCAATTTACTAATTGAATTAGTAAGAGATTAGCATTAGTAGAAACAAAATTAATTAAAATCTCTAAATTATTGATCAACTTGGACATTAGTAACTCAAGTCACTCAATTTCTCAATCCCAAACCAAGAAAGTAAAAATCTACTTTATAATTAGTTCAAGCATTTTATCAAATACTTGGTGTACATAAACAAAAAATATCATAAATTATAAGAATAATAAAAACTATAACTACCCAATTCAAGAAAGCAATAATAACAACTCAAGTAAGCATTAATAAAACATAAAATATTAAATTACATTAATAGAAAATTGAAAATTCAACCATGGTTTGTAAACTAAAATGACCTAAACAGGAGAAAATTAACAAGAAAATTCTATCAAACTAAGATAGTAAAACAAGAAAAAGTAAATAAAATTAAACTAAAATGAGATTAAAAACTAAAACAAAAGAGAATTAAAGTAGAAACCCTAAGAATTCTAGAGAGAAGTTGGAGCTTCTCTCTAGAATTCACTAAAACATTATAATAAAACTAAAACTAAGATTACTTAAAAATTTTCTCCTTTTTTTCCTTGCATTTTCTCCTTAAATAGATGCTTAGTAATTGAATTAGTAAAATATTAGCGTTAGTGGAAACAAAATTAATTAAAATCTCTAAATTACCAATCAACTTGGACATTAGTAACTCAAGTCACTCAATTTTTTAATCCCAAGTCAAGAAAGTAAAAAATATATTCTATAACTAGTTCAAGCATTTTATCAGACACTTGGTGTGCATAAATAAAAAATATCATAAATTGTAAGAATAATAAAAATTACAACTACCCAATTCATGAAAGCAATAATAACAACTCAAGTAAGCATGAATAAAACATAAACTATTAAATTACATTAATAAAAAATTAAAAATTCAACAAATGTTTATAAACTAAAATGTCATAAATAAAAAAAAACTAACAAAAAAATTCTATCAAACTAAAATAGTAGAATAAAAAATAAGTAAATAAAACTAAACTAAAACAAGATTAAAAACTAAAACAAAAGAGAATTAAATTAGAAAACCTAAGAATTCTAGAGAGTAATTGGAACTTATCTCTCTAGAATTCACTAAAACATAATAATAAAACTAAAACTAAGACTACTTAAAAATTTTCTCCTTTTTTTCCTTGCATTTTCTCCTTAAATAGGTGCTTACTAATTGAATTAGTAAAATATTAGCATTAGTGGAAATAAAATTAATTAAAATCGCTAAATTATCAATCAACTTGGACATTAGTAACTCAAGTCACTCAATTTCTCAATTCCAAGCCAAGAAGGTAAAAATTTACTCTATAACTAGTTCAAATATTTTATCAAACACTTGGTGTGAATAAACAAAAAAGATAAATTGTAAGAATAATAAAAACTACAACTATCCAATTCAAGAAAGTAATAATAACAACTCAAGTAACTATGAATAAAACATAAAATATTAAATTATATTAATATAAAATTAAAAATTTAACAATAGTTTATAAACTAAAATGACAAATAAGAAAAAACTAACACGAAAATTCTATCAAACTAAGATAGTAGAACAAAAAAAGTAAATAAAACTAAACTAAAACAAAAGAAAATTAAAGTAGAAACCCTAAGAATTTTATAAAGAAGTTAGAACTTCTCTCTCTAAAATTCACTAAAACATGATAATAAAACTAAAACAAAGACTCCTTAAAAAATTTCTCATTTTTCCTTACATTTTATCCTTAAATAGATGCTTAGAAGCCTTTTTAGCCTCTTTGGACATTTTGGGCCAAAAAATAAGAATGCATGTATTTATTAAATAAGGTCCGTGGAGTCGTCTCATGCACGCGGTGAAAGTTCCACTCCCGCACTTCTTCCTGAATTCGCTTTTTCGCTCCATTCTTTTCGATAAAGCCATTGATGTAACACCTGAATAAAATTGATAACGAAATTGAATGACATAAAAGAGATTAAGAATTTAATTATTAGAAGCACAAGAAACATCTTTTTCACACATACTTTATCGAAAGTAAGATTTGAAAAAAAAACTTAATTAATTAAACTAAAATTATGTAATTTTGTTGATAAATTCTATACTTTTTAACACAATTTAGAATGAAAAAAATAGAGTTTATCAATCTCCCCACATTTAAATTTAGAGTTAAGCCCTAAGATGATGTATCACCATCAAGGAAAACGTATTGGCCAAGTAAAAGATTCCCATCAGAAAAAACATACTGGCCGAAAACGATTTATCTGGGAAGGAAGAGGTTGTACTTCAACGAAACCAAAGCAAATAGAGCTTGCAAATATGGGGATGGTGGTTTTGTCTTGCTCACAGTGAGGATGGTGGCCTTGTCCCACTCATAGTTAAATCTCGTGAGGACGGCAATACAAAGCACTCACTAGAGATGTTGCGTACAGTAGCATGAGGACAGTGATACGAACTGCTCACTTGAGACATTGAGTATGGTCTAATGAGGACGGCGACACATAGCGCTCACTTGAGGCTGAAAGTGTGGTTTTGCCATGAGGACGGCGAGGCGTAGCATTCATGGAGGGAACTATTCCAAGATAAGGACCACATTAAGAGATGCTTATTTCGGAAAAGCATTGTTGAGTTGCAGACAACCAATCGATACGTGAGCTCATGGCCCGCGTTAGGAACAAACATGCATCATATTATTTGCGCATTTGTGTGTGTTTATTTACCATTTATTCTCTCTGTTTGCTATATGCTATGTGCTTTGTGTGTTTGTGTACATATTTCTGTGACCTTAAGTAATATAAAAAATGATGATAAAGATAAGAGGAAGAGATTAAGTAAGATATTCTGAAAGATACGAATATGAAAAGGAGAGAAGAACCTTAGTGAAACAACTAGGTTAAAAGTCTAAATAATCAAATAACTCACGACGCTAGAGCCAAGAACCCTAGGAATGATGAGAAAGATACGTTTTCACATTAGTACCTTGTTGGAAACCATATAGGTTCTCACTCCTTCTCCCTACCTTTTTCCATAGATGGAGGACCCTGACTTGATTGGTACTGTTGGAGTGATATTCATAGAGATACTCGAAGAGCATGTGTTCGAGGACCCGTTAAGGGAGATTTTTGAACTGGCGAAGCCAGTTAGAGCTGGTTACCTCTCTGCTTCTTCTAAGGAGGACCCCGATGAGGATCCAGACTAGAGGTCCGATGAGGCCACAGAGTCGATTATAGGTGTTGGTAGCAGCGAAAGTGTTGCTAACGATGTTCGAGACTAGCCCTGAGATGGCGAGTTCGACCTTGTGCCACGACAGTATAAGGGCTGTAGGATAGAGGGTCTTTGTTTCTTAGACTTTGTTTTTCCTCACCTTAGTAGTGTCTTTTGAAGGATGCTAATATGGATACCAGCCTAGGAGTTTGCTGCATGGACCAGGTTTTTGGAAGGTTGTATATGAGAGAGAGAGAGAGAGAGAGAGATTTTTTAGTTTAATTGAGAAGTAGCTCATGATAACTGGTAGTGATCCGAAACTATGATTTAAAATTATATATGAATTTTCGAAGGTTTTATTAGGAAGATTAATGAAAAAGAAGAAGAATAGATTTTTTGAGCTAACTTATAGCCACACTTAAAAAGTGTGGCCACATTGTACAATAGTCATCGACAGCCACGCCCAATAAACGTGGCCATAACCAAACAATTGGCACGCTTCAAAAGCGTAGCCATATCTTCAACTATTGGCACACTTTCCAAGCGTGGTTGTGTGTCCCCAGAAAGCAGCTTAGAAAATATGGCTATAGGATGATACATACAGTTACGCTTTTAAAGTATGGTAATAGCTAACAGCATGCCAACAAAGAAAACATAGTCATAACTCATTGAAAGCATGTCTATAGAGCAACCGGCATGCTTGTGAACATGAACCCTGCAAAAGCGTGGCCACAAGCTGTGGCTTCGCACTTTTGGCATGCTTTAAAAGTGTGACAAAAGGCTGTTTTTCTTGAAGTGTCTAGAGGTTCTAGAAAATCTAGACATTCCTCTAGTCTTCTAACTATATAGACTTTTTTATTTTGAGAAAACACAAACTAATTTTAAAAAGCTCCATGTTAGCTACTTTTAAAAATATCTCTATCTTTTAAAAACTACAAATACAAACACATAATTTTTTTTATTTACTAACATAAAACTAAGAATTTATATTTTCACCTCCTATAAAAAAATTTACTAAATCAAATCTAATTATCTAGCCTTGACTTCTAAACTAATCCTAAATTCAAATTCATAATTCCTAAATCCTAAAGTTATCGAGATTTTCAATTTGATTGGACTTGATTAACAAAAAAAAAAAAACTTAAACATGTAGCATTATTTTAAAAAATAACTTAAAAAAATACAAAAAATGAACTCTGAGACCCATATTTACAAAATTTGAAAAAAAGTTATAAATTTTGCTAATTATTCTAATAGTACTAATTGTAGGATTACATGTATTCATAACACGCAGCGGAAGTAATAAAGTAATCCTATTTATCTATTTTGTGCTTAAGATTTTATTTCAATAAGATGGGTCAGATGCCAATACATGAGTACCTCAGTGAATAAAATTTTCTCCTTCGATAGTACGAAAGTATTATGTGTATCCACATTGAAACTGATCCTTGTTGTCAACTTTTTGACCAATGGATTTAACTGAAAAACTTTTAGCAACTCCTTGCACCAGCAATTCTTCACTAAGAATTGGAATATATGTGTATGTGGAGGTAGAAGAAAAAAGGTTGTACTATTTTCTTTTACCATATATATATATATAGTATGAGATTGGTGACTGATTTATGAATCAAATTATAATTTAATTTGAAATAGAATCAGTTAGGATCTTATCCATATTTAAAACTCATCATAAAATAAATAATTAATTATTTCATATTCTCAATTATCATATTATTATATTCATGGTGTTAGCAAAGAATATAATAATATTTTAATTAAATTAATATAATTATTTATTTGATCAAATAAAAATAATAATTAAATAATTATTTACCAAGGATTAGAACATTCGTTAGTGTGTGACCCCATAGATTCAATACTAAGCGGGTAGTAAATTAGTCGTACTAAATTTACTAATCAAGGTTGGCGTCTAGCAACACTCCTTGACGACCCGATAGTATGAAGTAATAATATTTTTACTAAGAACCCCAGATGAACAAAAAATATATCTCCTTCCATTTTTTCAGCTCTTGGCTAACTTTTAGAGTACGGTTTGATTGTCAAACTCTAACTTGTTACCATTATAACATGAATTATGAATGCATTAAAAAACTCATTTCTTAATTCATTCAAACCCCTTGGCCAAGGCATTGTTTATTTCATTCATTATAATCGTAGAGCTCAAACTCATTACCAGAGTTGATGGATTCCATATTGACTAATCATTAATTCTACAAGTATTTAAATTATACCCAATGTCTATTCAACTAGCACCGTAAGGTATTAGGTATCCAGAATCAAAGTATAACAAATACATTGTCAATTACTATGATAGTCGCAGGTCAAAGAAAAATTCTAATATTATGTTCATCATAAGAATATCCTATTGACAAATATACGGTAACTATAACCATTAGGAATTCTTAGAGTGAGCTAGTTCAATGGTTATATATATATATATATATATATATATATATATATATATATATATATATATATATATATATATATATATATATATATATATATATATATAATAGTACTCAATTTTAGTGATTTTACGATTAAGAACAATTTAAATTAAAAGTACTCAAAAAATGTATATCTCATTATTACGATCTCTATCGTAATTATTCGTTTCTAATTTTAATTAAGGACACTATCATAAATTATAAAAGTTTATTCTTATAAAAAGGAATAATAATAATAATTCATGATAGTATTTTGTTGGACATACACACTTATCTCCAACAATCTCCCACTTGCACTAGAGCCAATCAGTCATATATTTCAATTCCAATTTCCACATGTGCTTATCAAACTCTTTTGATCTGAGCGCCTTAGTGAATGGGTCTGCTGCATTATCCTTCCCAACAACCTTTTGAATTTCAACGTCTCCACATTCAACGATCTCTCTTATCAAATGATACCTTCTCAAGATATATGCTTAGATTTTTTATGTGATCTTGGCTCTTTTGCTTGTGCAATGGCTCCATTATTGTCGTACAGTAATGGAATTGGTTCTTTAATTGAAGGCACCACCCCAAGCTCGTTTATGAACTTCTTCATCCAAACAGCTTCTTTAGCAACCTCACTTGCTACTATATACTCAGCTTCAGTCGTTGAATCAACTACAGTAGCTTCTTTGGAACTTTTTCAACTCACTGCACCACTGTTTAAGGCGAAACATAACCTGAAGTACATTTGTTATCATCTTTGTCTGAGGAAAAACTTGCATCAGTGAACCCTTTTGGTATAAGTTTAGAATCTCCATAGATGAGGAATTGGTCTTTGGTTCTTCTTAAATATTTAAGAATGGATTTAACTTCCTTCCAATGTTTCTCACCGGGATTTGCTTGATATCGACTGCCTACACCTAGCGCATATGTGACATCAGGACGTGTACATGTCATGGTACACATGATAGCTCCCACTGCACTTACATATGGTATTTTACTCATACATACTCTCTCTTCAGGAGTTTTAGGATAATCCTTCCTGCTGAGAATAATTCCAATACCTATTGGTAAATAGCCTTTTTTAGAATTTTTCATGTTATATCTTTTTAATATGGTATTAATTTACATAGACTATGAGAGTCCGAACAACCTTTTAGATCGATCTCTATAGATCTTTATTCCTAGAATATAGGTTGCTTCTCCCAAATATTTCATGGAGAATTGTTGAGATAGCCAAGTTTTGGTATTTTGCAATGCTGGTGTATCATTTTCTATTAGTAATATGTCATCAACATAGAGTACTAAGAAAATGATTGTACTCCCACTAAATTTTTTGTAGATGCAACGATCCTCTTCACACCGGACAAAATTGAACTTTTCGATCGTCTTATTAAAACAAATGTTCCAACTTCTAGAAGATTGCTTTAGCCTATAAATGGCACGTTGCAGCTTACAAACTTTGCTATGATCAGACTGGAGTGTGAAACCTTCAGGTTGTGTCATGTACACTTTTCCTTTGAGTTCTCCATTAAGAAAAGCTATTTTCACATTCATTTGCCATATTTCATAATCATAGTATGCTGCTATAGCAAGAAGAATCCGAATAGATTTTAGCATTGTCACAGGAGAAAATATTTTTTCATAATCTATTTCCTCCTTTTGACAGTATCCCTTTGCAACTAGACGGGCTTTAGAGGTCTCTACCTTACCATTAACTCAAATCATTTTCTAGTAAACCCATTTACAACTAATAGATTTTATATTCTTTGAGGGTTCAACCAAAGTCTAAACATTTTCGATCCTCATAGACTCTATTTCAAATTCCATGGCACTCTGCCATTTTAGACTTTCGGAACTTTGCATTGCCTCTTCATAAGTCTTAGGATCATTATCATCATAATCGATCCCATTTTTCACATCATCTTGCACCATTAGGTTTAGCCTCAATGGTGGACGATGTTCTCATGTAGACCGTCGAAGAGGTAGTTCTTGTACCAAATTTGGAGGTTGCTGAACCGGTTCCAAAGGTAGTTCAAGAATAGGTTCATTAACCTCTCTTTGAACTACTATCGGTTCGTTATCCTCAATTCTTGAAGATGATAAATTTGGTGTTAGTTTGAGTACATCCAAAGTTGGTTGCTCAACTTGAATTTCATATTCTTGAGCTTGTACTATTTCATTGGTTTCTTGAACTTCATCAAGTTCTATTTCTTCACCTTGTCTTCCTTCACAAAGAAATTTCTTTTTTAAAAAGGTTCCACCTCTTGCCACAAACACTTTGTGGTCAGAAGGGTGATAGAAATAATAACCCATTATTTCTTTAGGGTAATCATTGAATCTATATTTATCGGACCTAGCATCAAGTTTATTACTTTGCAATTTCTTAACATATGCTGGACATCCCCAAACTCTAATGTGTTTGAGATTTGGTTTTCGTCCTTTCCATATCTCATATGGTGTTGAAGAAACTGCTTTAGTGGGTACTTTATTTAGCAAATATGCTGCTGTTTCTAAAGTATAGCCCCATAAATTCAATGGAAGATTAGTAAAACCCATCATGGATTGAACCATATCTAATAAAGTTTGATTCTTCCTTTCTGAAACACCATTATGTTGTGGAGTACCAGGAGGTGTCCATAGAGAAAGAATCCCATTCTTCTTTAAGTACTCAAGAAAATTATCATTTAGATATTCTCCTCCTCTATCAGATCTAAGAACCTTAATGTTTTTACCTGTTTGGTTTTTAACTTCACTGCGAAAAATTGTGAACATTTCAAATGACTCAGATTTGTGTTTCATAAGATACACAAATTCCTATATAGATATATCGTCAGTGAAAGTGATAAAATAAGAATATCCTCCTTTGGCTTGAATTTTTATGGGTCCACAAATATCTATATGTATTAGTCCCAATAATTCTGTAGCTCTTTCTCCATGTCCCATAAATGAAGTTTTGGTCATTTTTTCTTTGAGGCAGGATTTACAAGTTTCATATGATTCATAATCACATTTGTTAAGGTAACCTTCTTTATGTAACTTAGAAATCCTTTTTTTACTATATGACCAAGTCTACAATGCCAAAGATATGATTCATTTACTTGATTATTCATCTCTCTTTTAAGAGTAGAAACATGCATGATAGAATTACTATTTAAATCGGGAAGAATATAAATGCCATATTGGAGATAGTCATTTGCGTATAAGTCATCACCATAATAAGTAGCACAAATGCTATTTCTAATATTAAAATAAAAACCACATTTATCAAACATAGAAATAGAAATAACATTTGCAATAAAATTAGAAACATAATGACAATTGTCCAACATTAATGTCTTGCCCGTAAGTATTGCTAAAGAAATAGATCCTATAGCTACAGCAGTAACATTTGCTCTGTTCCCGACTTGAAGGTAAGTTTCTCTCTTCTTCAACCATCTACTTACTCGTAGTCCCTACAACAAATTGCAAATATTATGAGAACTTCCGGTATCTAATACCCATATAGAAGAATTAATAGTAGATAAAGAAATCATGAAAATAATTTTCAAGCATGTCTCACCTTTCTCCTTGATTTTTAAAGAAGCAAGGTACTCCTTACAGTTTCTTTTCCAATGACCTTTGCATTTACAATAAAAGCATTCAGCATCATTTTTGTCAGTCTTTTCTTGCTTGCCCTTGGATTTGGTCACACCACCCTTAGGTGCCATGGGTTTTCTTTTAGAATTATTCTTTCCATTTTCTTTTGCTTTCCACTTTTCTTTCTTCTTATAATATTTGTCAACTACCATAGCAACTTTTTTTTTTCTCAGATGTAATTTGATTCTCATAATCAATTAGATTGTTGAGCATTTTATAAAGATCACAGCTTACTTTAATCATATTAAAGCTAACAATTAATTGTAAAAAAGTTTTTGAAAGAGATTGCAAGATCAAATCTTGTAAAAGTTCTTCGTCCAATTTGCATCCCAACCTCTCAAATTGTTCAATAAGATCAATCATCTTAAAATCATGGGGTCCAACAGGAGAGTCCACATCATGTGTGGATCTAAACAAAGTTTTGGACAATTGATATCGAACTGTCTTACTTTGCGCACTATACATCTTCTTAAGATGTTCAACAATAGTTGATGGATCCATATCCTGATGTTGCCTCCGAATATTAGAATACATGGATGCCAAAATGATGCATTTGGCAGTAAGACAATTTTTCAAGTACTTCTCATAAGCCTTGGTTGCCTCATTATCAATACTTCCATCCTCTTTAGGAACTGGGACTGTAATAGCAGGCTTATCGATCATATCAATTAGCCTTTTATGCATGAGAACAATTCTCAAATTGCAATACTAGTCATCGTAATTGGCTCTATCTAATTTGTTATTTTCAAGTATGCCACACAGTGATAGTGCAGACATGTTATTCATGAATCTAAAAGGAAAAATGATGAGCTGATAGTTTATACGCTTTTTGGCATTGTTTTTACATAGTTTTTAGTATGATTTAGTTACTTTTTAGTATATTTTTATTAGTTTTTAAATAAAAATCACATTTCTGGACTTCACTATGAGTTTGTGTATTTTTCTGTGATTTCAGGTAATTTCTGGCTGAAATTGAGGGACTTGAGCAAAAATCTGATTCAGAGGCTGAAGAAGGACTGCAGATGTTGTTGGATTCTGACCTCCCTGCACTCGAAATGGATTTTTTAGAGCTACAGAAACCCAATTGGTGCGCTTTTAATTGCATTAGAAAGTAGACATCTAGGACTTTCCAGCAATATTTAATAGTCCATACTTTGCCCGAGTTTTGATGATGCAAACTGGCATTCAAACGCCAACTTTCTGCCCTATTCTGGAGTTAAACGCCAGAAACAGGCTACAACCTAGCGTTTAACTCCAAAAAGAGTCTCTACACATAAAAGCTCAATGCTCAGCCCAAGCACACACCAAGTGGACCCGGAAGTGGATTTCTGCATCATTTACTCATCTCTGTAAACCCTAGTAACTAGTTTAGTATAAATAGGACTTTTTACTATTGTATTTTGATCTTTTGGAAAATCTTTAGATCTTTTGTTAATCTTTAGATCATATTGTACACGTTTAGGGGGCTGGCCATTCGGCCATGCCTGGACCACTTTCACTTATGTATTTTTCAACGGTGGAGTTTCTACACCCCATAGATTAAGGTGTGGAGCTCTGCTGTTCCTCATGAATTAATGCAAAGTACTATTGTTTTTCTATTCAATTTAAGCTTATTCTTATTCCAAGATATTCACTCGTACTTCAACCTGATGAATGTGATGATCCGTGACACTCATCATCATTCTCGCCTATGAACGCGTGCCTGACAACCACTTCCGTTCTATTTGCAATAGCTTGAGCGTTTATCTCTTGGGCTCCTGGTTTAGATCAAAGTCTTCGTGGTATAAACTAGAATTATTGGCGGCCATTCTTGAGATCTGAAAAGTCTAAACCTTGTCTGTGGTATTCCGAGTAGGATCCAGGATGGGATGACTGTGACGAGCTTCAAACTCACGAGTGCTGGGCGTAGTGACAGACGCAAAAGGATCAACGGATCCTATTCCAACATGAGTGAGAACTGACAGATGATTAGCCGTGCGGTGATAGTGCATTTGGACCATTTTCACTGAGAGGACGGGAGGTAGCCATTGACGACGGTGATGCCCAACATACAGCTTGCCATGGAAAGGAGTATGAATGATTGAATGAAGACAGTAGGAAAGCAGAGATTCAGAAGGAGCAAAGCATCTCCATACGCTTATCTGAAGTTCTCACCAATGAATTACATAAGTATTTCTATCTTATTTTATATTTTATTTATATTTTAATTATCAAAACCTCATAACCATTTGAATCTGCCTGATTGAGATTTACAAGATGACCATAGCTTGATTCAAGCCGACAATCTCCATGGGATCGACCCTTACTCATGTAAGGTTTATTACTTGGACGACCCAGTGTACTTGCTGGTTAGTTGTGCGGAGTTGTGAAAAAGAATTGAGATTATGAAAGTGCATACCAAATTTTTGGCGCCGTTGAGATCACAATTTCGTGCACCAAAAAATAAATATAAGTACGTAATCACACATACAAATAACACTTTTCACAATAATTAAGATTATAAAAAATAAAAAAATCTTTATTTCTTAAATTAAGTGTTAAAATCATATACAATTTTTGGCTTAAAAAAATCATGAATGAGTGTCTTGGTGTCAAGTCATTACTCATACATTTTTTTAAATAGATGATTAAATTTATCATATACAATTTTAATCCCAAACAATTATCTGGTTGTCAGGTTATTATTTAATTGAATTATATTTTATACTCCTAGGTTGTCTAAGTTTAAGTAAAAATTAATTCATTCCATGTATCAAATACATATATAAATTTTATTCTTGAGTACGAATCTCCTAATTGTCAGGTAGAGCCTCGTAAACAAAGTATAAAATTTATTTATCTTTTTTTTCTTTCAACTTTATTTCATAAATAAATAAAAATAAAAATAATAGTATGTTCCTTAACATACATATAATTTTATCCCATATAAAATTATAATTTTGACAATAGCATCTCATACCATGGATTACGAATCACATTCACTATAATAATAAAACTTAAATTAATCTTATTAATTTGTAATTTTTGGCAATAAAATTTTAAACATAAAAGGGCCATGATTCATATACCACTATAGGATTACATGTGTTCATAACACGCGACGGAAGTAATAAAGTAATCCTATTTATCTATTTTGTGCTTAAAATTTTATTTCAATAAGATGGGTCAGATGCCAATACCTGAGTACCTCAGTGAATAAAATTTTCTCATTCGATAGTAGTATCCATACCAAAACTGATCCTTGTTGTCAATTCTTTAACCAATGGATTTAATTGAGAAACTTTCGACAACTCCTTGCACTAGCAATTCTTCACTAAGAATTGGAATATATGTTTGTCTTGGAGAACTTGTTTACTTTTAACTAAGTAGATAGACACATCTTAGCATATAGTTGCATTCATATACATAGGTTGCATTGCATGAGTCTTACTTTCTCCCATTCATTCTTTTGGTCTCCTTGAACTTAGCATGAGGACATGCTAATGTTTAAGTGTGGGAAGATTGATAAACCGCTATTTTACGGTTTATCTTGTGCTAAATTGAGTGGTTCTTATCAGTTTTTCACACACTTACTCATACAAATTGCATGGTTTTACAAATTCTTTCTAATTTTGTACTATGATTGAAAACATGCTTCTTTGGCCTTAAATTTGCTAATTTTTAATTTCCTTTATACCATTCGATGCCGTGATCCGTGTGTTAAGTGTTTTCAGGCTTTATAGGGCAGGAATGACTTAGAGGATGGAAAGGAAGCATGCAAAAAGTGGAAGGAACACAAGAAACAAAGGAGATGACCAGCGAGAATCGACGCGCACGCCTGGCTCACGCGTGCGCGTGACTTGGAGCTTTTTCACAGAGACGCGTACGCGTGACTGACGCGTACGCGTGACGTGCGTCACGTGCTGCAACTACAGAAGACGCTAGGGGCGATTTTGGATTGGTTTTGAACCCAGTTTTCGGCCCAGAAAGACAGACTAGAGTCAGGAGACAAGCAGAGACTCAACACACATTCACATTTACTCAGTTTTAGTTTTACTTTGGAATCCGGGAGAGAAAACACTACTTCCTCTAGGGTTCTTCACATTCATAGATTTCTAGTTTTATGCTTTTGGATTGGATCTTGAGAGTTACTACCTTCAATTGAAGTCTTTGTCACTACAGTTTGCTTTCTTATTTCCTTACTCTTTTGTTTTCCATTCAGTTTGTTTAGAGTCATATATGGATATCTTTGATTTTGGAATTTATTAATGCAAAGAGTTATTTTTACATTTAATTCCATTATTTGTTTGATTATCTCCAATTAATTTATTAGCTCGAAAATTACTTTTACTAAATTAATTTTAATTACCATGTCTCCTTTCTACTTCCTTTACATGTTTGCGAAAATGGCATCCATGTCAATGGAGTAGACTCCCAACTTGACTTTGGAGTTGATTAACAGGAAACCCTTGAGTTGGAATACTCAAGTGTTAATCTGTAATTGGAAGTTGTTGGCTGATTCTCTATTCACTAACTCTAATCCTTCTCTAGGAAGGGATTATGACTTGTGAACTAGAGTTGGTTTAGTTACTTGACTTTTCTTTATTCGTTAGGGGATAACTAAGTAGAAGCAACAACCCTTTTACTATTATACTTGGGAACATTCAACAAGGATAGAAATTCCGATTAATTTTCTCCTAGTCAAGGCTTTTATTTTAATTATATAAAATCTCTTGTTAATTTTTATTGCTTTAATTGATAGTCATTTATTTCTCTATTCCCAACTCTAAAATTTCTCAGAAAATTCCTGACCAATAAATTGCACTCTTTTGTCAACTCGTTGGGAGATGACCTGAAAATTCTACTCCCAGTTAATTGATTCTAAATTGTGACAACTCTTTTTAAATTGATAAGTAGAATTTTCGTCGGTTAAGAACTGTACTTGCAACGTTATTTCCATTATAAATTCTTAATCGGCATTTTTTCGCCCGACAATGAATAAAAAATATAACTCCTTCCATCTTTTCAGCTCTTGGCTAACTTTTAGAGTACGGTTTGATTGTCAAACTCTAACTTGTTACCATTATTATAATGAATTATGAATGTCTTAAGAAATTCATTTCTTAATTCATTCAAACCCGTTGGCCAAGGCATTGTTTATTTCATTCATTATAATCGTAGAGATCAAACTCATTACCATAGTTGATGAATTTTAAATTGACTAATTATGAATTTTACAAGTATTTAAATCATATTCAATGTCCATTCAATTAGCACCGTAAGGTATTAGGTGTCCAGAATCAAAATATAATAAATATATTGTCAATTATTATGATAGTCGTAGGTCAAAGAAAAATTCTAATATTATGTTCATCATAAGCATATCCTATTGACAAATATACGGTAACTTTAACCATTAGGAATTCTTAGAGTGAGCCAGTTCAATGGTTATATCTTTATATATATATATATATATATATATATATATATATATATATATATATATATTAATCTACTCGAATCACTAATGTCCCAATTTTAGTGATTCTACGATTAAGAACGATTTAAATTAAAAGTACTCAAAAAACGTATATCTCAGTATTATAATTCCTATCGTAATTATTCGTTTCTAATTTTAATTAAAGACACTATTATCAATTATAAAAGTTTATTCTTATAAAATAATAATAATAATAATAATAATAATAATAATAATAATAATAATAATAATAATAATAATAATAATAATAATAATAATAATAATAATAATAATAATAATAATGATAATTCATGATAGTATTTTGTTGGCCATACACCCTTATTAATCCAACACTAATGATATGACCAATGATCAGAATAGCAACACGTGGTCTGAATTGTTTCTTTCAGGAGTCAGATTTGCTAGGAAACCGCGCAGCGCAATGGCTTGACCAAACTGTTAATGACTTTTTTTTCAAATGGATAACTGTTAATAGTTTTGGTCTTGCTTGGGAAAGAGATCGGCTTCAACTCCTCGGAATCAGCCGAGCTATATGCCCCAAAGTTGTACGTCCGTCCCTTGGAATCCGAGCTTCTTGCGGTTGTTGTTATGTGAGAGTGCGGGCAATGAAAAATGGGGGGGGGGGAGTGTACCTGCAAAGGCACTCCGATGCTTAAGTCAGTATTCGGAATTCAATAAAACCTACCTTAACGAGATGTTTTTCCCTCCTTTATATGGAGAGCTTTCCATCCGTTTATATTTTCAGCAATAAATTGTCGGTTTCTTGTTGTGCCGTTTTGAGACGTCGGTTATGATAAAAATACTGATGTTACCGAGTTATAGCTCATTAAGTCCGAGTAATAACGGATAATGACGAGTTATGATGCCTGCTGATAACGGTCAGGAGACCGAGTTATAACTCGTATTAATGATGACCATATCACAGCCCCCAAGCTTAGCCTGAGGAAAGTTTTTTAATGAAGCAGGTTGAGCTTTTTGTGATGAGTTATAACTTGGTTGAGTGGATGCCTGAGTGGGCCCCCAGTTCAACGTACTTCATTAAAGGGACTTTTTTTGCCACATTGGACAACGTGTTTGTTTTGTATTGAAGAGAGAGAATGAGTGGATGCTTCATTAATGTTTTGTTAGTTTCCAATGTGCCGTTCGTCTTTTCGTGTGATTGATGCAATGGTGATATTTCAAACGTTTTTATTTTGATCAATAACCTTTACTTATTGGAACTTGGGCATTTTGATTTTCTCCTTCTCTGTGAAGAATGAGCAAGAGAGGTATGGCCATGTCTGTGTATTTGTGATTTTTGTCTTCCCTCTTCCTTTTTCTGTTTCTTGGTTGCATGTTTGTTTTGTTGTTTTTTTGATGGGGTTTGAGAGGGAGAAGAAAGATAAAGTAGATTGGTCTTACGACTGGGTTGGGGATGATGTGAGGTCTCGGGTGTCGTTATTTTGTGATGAGGCGGCCGTGAGGGAAGTGGATGTAAGTAAGGTAGTGAGGCGGGGCTCTGGAGTTGGGATTGAGTTACTGCCATGTAGTGTTAATGATAGGGTTTACCACCGTAGGAGTGGTTTTGAATTTTTCTTCATGCACAGCTGTGTTCTGGAGGAACTGAGAGTGATGTTACCCTTTACAGATTTCGAGTGTCAGATCCTGAAACAGTTGAACTGTGCTCCATCGCAGCTTCATCCAAATGGGTGGGCATTCTTGCGTTCTTTTGAAATTCTAATGGAATTTCTGGAAGAGGTACCCTCTGTTGACCTTTTCTTCTCACTGTTTCAAGCCAAAGGGGTGTGGAAAGGAGGTTGGATAAATTTCAACAGCACCACTGGATTTGGCATTTTCAGGTTGTATAAATCTTCTTTCAAAGATTTTAAAGAGATGTATTTTAAGGTTAGGGGTTTGGAAAAGGATTTTCCATTTTTCGTAGATGAAAACTTGGCTGAGAAGTTCCCATTGTATTGGTGCTCGGAACCTCAGAATATACTCGGACCAGAAGTTATTCCTCCGAGAAATGCCTGTTTGATTGAGTTTCTTATTGAGAACATCGGTCGGGGAGACCTGATTTCAATGTATGAGCTTCTGAAGTGGGAAGAGGATAAAGATGCTGTTTTAAAGTATTTAGGTGAGTGGTAGGGTTGTTTGTGATGTAGTTGCTTTTTCTTTTCAGATATCTGATGTTCTTTATTTTTGTAGGTGGTAAATATCCTAGTGTTTCAGCTGCGTCCTTGAGGATGCGTTTCAAGAATAAGAACTTGGAGAAGGAGGTTTCGTCTTCTAATGCTGAGAAAGTTGCTGGGACTGGTGAGGTTACCCATCCTCGGCAAGGTCGGAGGAAGGTCATTGCTAAAAGGAAGAGGAAGTCCGATCTTGTTGAATTGTCTGATGACTCCGAGGAGAAGTCCTTTGGGGTTCCTGTCGAGGAAATACAAGCTTTTATGGGTAATCAAAAAAGGCTTCATGAAATTTCTGAACAAAGTGAGGGGTTTTCTGTTTGGGGGAGAGAATATCCTTATATGGCTGTAGTGGACGAGTATTGTCAATCGTCGGCCGATGTTTCGCTTGCGAAGGAGGTTGGAGACATGGTGATTCGTCAGTATATGCAGGTAAAGGGTGACCCTTTTATCCTCATTTGTTGTTTTTGTGAATTTCTTACAAGCTTCTTGTGTTCTTTTGTCTAGGTTGTTGGTCTGCGTCTTGCCAGTCTTGGGCGTAGCCAAGAATTGAAATATAAGAAAGTTTCTGCGGAGAGAGGCGAGGTTTCTGTTCTAAAGGAAGAGTTAGTTAAGAGTAAAAGTGTTGCTGCCGAGCTCCAGGTACGGTTAACTGACGCCGAGAAGTTACTGAAGGAGACGAAAGATAGTTATGCTCGGGATGTGGAGGATTTGAAGAAGAAGGAGAGTGATCTGGCGAGCGTACAAACTCGTCTTATTGAGGTAACTGCCGAATTAAAGGATGTGCAGAAGAAAAAGGCTGATGAAATTCTGGATTCTTTTGTTGAGGGATTTGAAGGGGCGTTGTTGCAAGCAAAGTTTTTGGCACCAGAAGCTGATCTTTCCGGCATGGATCCTGGGAAAGTTGTACGTGATGGCAAGATGGTTGAGGATGATGGTGATGTTGAAGATCAAGCAGAAAATGTTTAGTTTGTTACTTTGTTTGGTATTTTGTTGTTTTATTTTGTAACTTGGTAGATATTTGAACTTTGATATTTTGCTTTTGAATTGTCGTATTGTTTGAACGTTATTGGAAGTCAGTGCTTTCCTTTTGGGGCAAAGCGTTTTGTTGATTGACAGAAATGATTTTGGTGAGTTGTCATTCCTGTGTTTTTGGAGATACTGCCGGGTAGTGGCAGGTTGTATATTTAGGCGAGCATTGCCATTTGCCGAGTTATATTGAGAATTGATAATGGTGGGAAATATAAATTGCATAATTGACTAGAGTGAGATGATGCTGATTATAAATTCGTAATTGTTTGAATACAGACTTTCAGGTAGGCTAGCCTCGTTAAAACCTCTCCAAGTAAAACCCTTTGGGACAAAAACTTGGTAGTAGGAAAAAGAGTACCAGCCTGTCCCTGATTTTTAACTATAAAACTCTTTAGGGATGAAACATTCCAGGTATTGGGTAATACTTTACCATCGATTAGTTCGAGTATGTATGCTCCGTTGCCGAGTACTTCTGATATTCGGTATGGACCATCCCAGTTTGCAGCGAGCTTCCCATGTGAGGGTGGTTTCCGAGCAGTTTCGGTTTTGCGGAGGACTAAGTCTCCTTTCACAAATAATCTGCTTCTAACCGACTTGTTGTACTGTCGGGCGATTGCTTGCTGTGCTGCACGTTGCTTCAAGGTGGCGATGTCTCTTATTTCTTCGATGACATCGAGCTCGGTTCTCCGAGCTTCGTCTTGATTGTCGATGTAAGTTCGGATGGAGTTCTGGGAGATCTCCAGGGGTATCATGGCCTTCGTCTTGAATGGCGTTTCCTTTGTTGATGTTTGTGGGGTGGTGTTGTACCCCCAAAGGACTTCAGGTATTAGTTCGGCCCAGAGTCCTTTGGCGTCATCTAGCTTCTTCTTTAGTGCATGCAGGATGACCTTGTTCGCAGCCTCAGCTAGTCCGTTCGTTTGAGGATTTCAACAGAGGCGAAGTTTTGCTTTATTTTGAGATTCTGCAAAAAAGTTTGAAATTTCTGGTCGGCGAACTGGCGACCGTTGTCAGTTGTGATATGTTGAGGTATGCCGAAACGGCAAATAATGTTCTTCCAAACGAATGAAATCATTTGCTGTGATGTTATTTTTACTAAAGGTTGGGCTTCCACCCATTTGGAGAAATAATCAATGCCGACAATAAGAAATTTTACCTGGCCCGGTTCCGTAGGGAACGGCCCGAGTATATCTAAACCCCATTGGTTAAATGGCCAACTAATGTCGGAATGATGTAATTGCTCGGCAGGTATGTGTATCAGTGGTGCATGTCTTTGGCAATTGTTGCATGACCTGATTTTTTGTTGGCTGTCTTGTTTCAAAGTTGACCAGAAGAATCCAGCTCGGAGGATCTTGGATGTTAGGCTTTGAGCTCCTGTATGTGTTCCACAGATTCCTTCATGTGCCTCTGCTAAAGCTATGTCAGCTTCTGACCTGTTGAGACATTTGAGTAGAGGCCGAGTATAACCTCGTCGATACAGTTTTCCATTGAGTATTGTGAAGTAGGATGCTTGTCGTCGAAACTTTTTATTGTTTTCGACCCCTTCTGGTATAGCACCTGTTTGTAGATAGTGTATAAAGTCGTCCCTCCAATCTTTTCCCTGTGTAACACTCAACATGTTTGTCAGAGTAACAATGGGTGATGTTATTGTAAACTGTTGTAGTGTAGATAACTCGGACTGTGTACTGCCGAGTTTAGATAAGATATCTGCTCTTTGATTTTGTTCGCGTGGTATATGTTGTATATCAAATTTGGCAAATTTTGTTTGATAATTTCTTGACTAATAGCAGATATTTAGAGAGTAGTGGATCTTTTACCTGAAAAAGGTCATTTACCTGCTGTACCACTAATAATGAATCATAATATACATTGATTGCCGAGATTTGGAGGTCTAGACAAAGTCGCAATCCGGCGATTAGTGCTTCATATTCGGATTGGTTGTTGCTGGCTTTGAAGGCTAGGTGTATTGAATGTTCTAGTATGAATCCATCATCGGCCTCCAGACGTATTCCTGCTCCACAGCCCCCATTATTTGAAGAGCCGTCTACATATAAGGTCCATTGTTTTGCATGATCTTCCTCTGATGGTATGGTAAGCTCGGCGATGAAATCTGCCAGAAATTGAGATTTGATCGGCCCTCTGGATTGGTACCTGATATCGAACTCAGATAGTTTGACTGCCCATTTTATAAGTCATCCTGCAATTTCTGGTTTGTGTAACACTTGTCTTAGTGGGTGATCGGTTCTGACGTGGATAACATGGCTCTGGAAGTAAGGTCGGAGACGTCGCGCCGAGAATATTAGTGCCAGTGCGAGCTTCTCAATCCTCGGATAATTGAGCTCGGCATGCTGGAGAGTCTTACTGACAAAATATATCGGATTCTGAACTTTGTTTCTTTCTGTAACAAGGGCCGAGCTTATCGCCCAATCAGTAACTGATAGGTATAGAAATAAATCTTCCCCTTGTAGGGGTTTTTGTAAAATCGGTGGTTGTGAGAGAGTTATTTTTAATTTCGAAAAGGCTTTCTCACAATCGTCGTTCCATTCAAATATGTTTTTCTTTTTAATTGTTTGGAAAAAAGGAATAGAAGTTGAGGCTAGGCAAGGAACAAATCTGGAAAGTGCGGCAAGTCGTCCTGTGAGGCGCTGAACTTCTTTGACTGTTTTAGGGCTTGCCATGTCCAGCACTGCTCGGCATTTGTCTGGATTTGCCTCTATTCCCCTGCATGTTAGCAGAAACCCCAGAAACTTATCCCCTTGAACGGCGAATGCACATTTCTCGGGGTTGAGGCACATGTTGTACTGGCGGATCTGGCCGAAGATTTCTGTAAGGTCGCTGATGTGATTATGTCCGATTTGTGTTTTGGCGACCATATCATCGACATAAACTTCGATATTTCTGCCGATCTGTTTGGCGAACACTTTATCCATAAGGCGTTGGTAAGTTGCACCTGCGTTCTTTAATCCAAATGGCATAACTTTAAAACAATAGTTACCGAAGTCAGTGATAAAAGCTGTTTTATTTTGATCGGAGGGGTGCATGAGTATTTGATTATACCCTGAATACGCATCCATAAAACTTAAAGTAGTGTAGCCTGATGCATTATCTACTAAAGAGTCTATGGAGGGTAGGAGGTAGGAATCCTTTGGGCATGCTTTGTTTAAATCGATGAAGTCGATGCACATGCGCCACTTACCATTTTGTTTTCTTACCATTACCACATTGGCTAACCAGGTAGTGAATCTGATCTCTTTGATAAAGTCGGCGTTGATGAGCTTTTGTGTTTCTTCTAGTGACGCTCTCTTTTTTTCTTCGCCGAGTTTTCGTTTCTTCTGCTGCACTGGTCGGACTGCCGAGTTTATTGCTAGTTTATGACTGATAATTTGTGGGTCGATGCCGGGCATGTCTGAAGGTGTCCAAGCAAAAAGATTGGCGTGTTCTTGCAGGAAGGTCGTTATGGCCTGTAACTCGGCTATGCTGACTGATGTACCTACATATGTAAATTTGTTAGGGTCATTATTGAAATATACTTTTTGTAACTCGTCGGATGGTTTTGGGCGCTCGAGAAAATCAGCTCTTGGGTCCAGGTCGGCCAGTGTGTCCCCCTTTTGTTTGAGGTCGACATTGTTGACTTGTTGAGTTGAGTGATTTTGGAACTTCATGCTGATGTTGTAACACTGTCGTGCCTCTTTATGATCTCCATGGATTGTTATAACCTGATCACCCTGCAGTGGAAACTTTACACAGAGATGAACGGTAGACACAATGGCGCCGAACTTATTTAAAAAAGGTCGGCCAAGAATTAGGTTATATGGACTGAAACAATCAACTACTAAATATTGAATATCATTAGTTTTTGAAAGAGGATGCTCACCCAGTGTGGTTTGTAACCACACTGATCCGAGTATTGGAACTCGTTCTCCTGAGAAGCCGACCAGATCTCCTCCTGTTGACTGTAGCATGTTGTCGCTGAGTTTCATCTTTTGAAATGTGGAGTAAAATAGAACATCGGCGCTGCTCCCGGGATCTAAGAGCACTTTTTTCACCAATAGATCCCCTAGCTGAAGGGTGACCACCACAGGGTCGTCCAAATTTTGTATACTGGAGTTGAAGTCGCCGTTTGTGAAAGTGACTTCTGGTTGTGGATTAGTGATTGCTTCACCTTGTTGTGGTCCGTTTACCGAACATATGGCTCTGAACGATCTTTTCCTTGCCGAATTTGAATATCCTCCACTGGCGTATCCTCCTGAAATACAGTTGATTATACCTCGTGGTCTTTCATATTGGCTTGAAGATGTCTTCTCTTTTTCTCGGTTTTGTTCAGAGAGGTCGTTTGTTGTGGAGCTTGGGCCGCGCTTTTGGATGTGACCACTAATGTATTTGTCGAGGTATCCTTGTCGAGCTAGTCGTTCTAAAAGGTCTTTGGCAACCACGCAATCGTCAGTATTGTGGCCGTGTTTCTGGTGGAAAGCGCAGTATTTCGATTTGTCCACGTTCTTTGCATCTTGGTATGTACCTACCTTTCTTGGTGGCTTGATTAGTTTTGAGTTCAAGATCTCTTTGATTATGTCTTCTCTCTTAGTGTTAAACTGCGTATAAGAATCAAATCGAGGTGTTAGTTTAAAACTTTTCTTAGTGGTTGAGCTCTTATCTTCTTCGCGGAAGTGTGACTTGTTAGACTTCCGAGCTTGTCTGAGCTCTTCAATGTCAATTTGTCCTTTTGCCTTCTCCCAAAATTCTGCTAGAGTCTTCAGCTTGGCTACTGCGATTGTCTCCTGGAACTTTCCGGGTCGGAGGCCGCTTTTAATTGCGTGTAGATGGACCTCGGGGTGGAGGTCTGGTATGTTGATCGCGACCTTGGTAAATCGGGTCATGTAGTCCTTTAAGCTTTCATTTGGTCCTTGCTTGATAGTGTTCAAGTAATCAGAATCGTGCAAGTAAATTGCGGATCCGGCGAAATGCTCTTCAAATAACTTCGCCAACTGGTGAAACCGCGAAATAGAACCTGCAGTCAAAGCACACAACCAATCAAGTGCAGGGCCGTCTAGATAATTCGAAAAACAACGACATAAAACTGTATCTGATGCACCATTGACGATCATTATTGATCGGAACTTCTTTAGAAACTTTCTCGGGTCTCCGAGTCCATCATAAGGCATGAGGGTCAACGGCAGAGTGAACCTCTTCGGCAGTTCGAAGTTCATCACTGCTTCTATGAAGGGACCTACAGGGTCGTCGGACTCTTCTTTTTCATCTTCGGGCTGCTGTTCTTCGCCTCGAGCGGTCTCCGAAACATGAGTTGGTTGGGACTGATGCTCTTCATCTTCTGCCTGCTGGCGATGAGCATCGTTGTGCTCGATCCGAGCATGATTTAGTTCAGCAATTTGGGCAGCCATTATTTGGTTTTCGTCGGCCATTCGCTGATTGGCTTGTTGTAGTTCGGCTACCATTCGCATAAGTTCGGACAGTGAGGGAGGCGGTACGTCAGCCATGGATGCAGAGGAGGTGATGGGACCAAAAGAAAAAATACGATTTCCTCGGCCCCACGGTGGGCGCCAATTGGTCTTGCCTGGGAAAGAGGTCGGCTTCAACTCCTTGGAATCAACCGAGCTATATGCCCCAAAGTTGTACGTCCGTCCCTTGGAATCCGAGCTTCTTGCGGTTGTTGTTATGTGAGAGTGCGGGCAATGAAAAATGGGGGGGGGGGGAGTGTACCTGCAAAGGCACTCCGATGCTTAAGTCAGTATTCGGAATTCAATAAAACCTACCTTAACGAGATATTTTTCCCTCCTTTATATGGAGAGCTTTCCATCCGTTTATATTTTCAGCAATAAATTGTCGGTTTCTTGTTGTGCCGTTTTGAGAATAAATATTCAGTTAACTCTAATATTTTTTACACTAGGAAGGACTTAATTACAAAATTATAGTAGTGTAGGGATCCAATTGAAAGGAAAAAAAGTATAGGGACCTAATTAAAAATTTGGTGAAACTATAGGGACCAACAGAGTAATTAAACCATTATTTTATACTGATAGTATACTGAAATTAACTTCTTTTTTTAGTTGGTATTATTTAAAATTAAATATGTGACCATTTTAATACCATAGTATTAATAAATAAACTAATTGTATTTTAAATCCAACAATTTATATTTTTTTTTATACTTTTACTTCAACTATTAATTAGATTTAAAATATTTTGGGATGTACAATGTTATACTTCAGAACTACTTATTCAAATTTCGAGATAAAACCGGTTTAAACAAAAGGTCGTTTCACACTTCTATGGTAGTACATAAATCTCGGACTACGTAAATAAATTGATTGCCGCAAGATGACAATAAATAAAGACTCATGCGAGTTATAGAGGAGCATCACATATAACAATACTCATAAAAAAAAGAAAACACTCTGACTTTAGAGATTAAACATTCTGAGGTTTGACACTAACTTGAGCATCGTAGTCTTTTTTACAAATTTCACGCACTGGTCGGACTAAAGAGAAATTCATAGCACAACACACATGAAAGAGGCATTGCAGGAACCCTTTTTCGATATGGACGAACTATATTTCGAAATCCAGTTCTAAGTTAGAATAGAGGTTATTAATCAAATTCATCATTAAAATTAATTAGAAGATAGTGTTAGTAGAAACTCTTGAATGGACAGAGACAATTAAAAATAATTTAAAAATTTAAAAAATTATAACATATAGAAAAAATTTGTGGTAATCAAGTAATAAATTATATATTAATTTTTAGTTGTAGTAAAATTTGTGTATTAACAAATGATAATAATAAAAAAAAATGGTCTAATATGAAATTTAATAAAAATAACATTAATAAATTTGAAAAAATAATGAAAAAATAACTTAATTTTATAGAAAAAGTAATTTTTTATCTAAGAAAATTATTCATAGTCATCAAAAGTTTTTGATTTATAATTTTTTATATTTGTTTCAAATTAAATATAGTTTTTTTCTCAAAGATAAATGTTATTTTATTAATATAAAATAAAAGTGTTTCCATAAGGAAGTACAAAAGAATTAGGTATTCCCATTTATCACCAACTGTGACTGAAAGATTAAGAGTTTAAAGAAGAGTAAAATAAGAGTAAAGAAAATTAGCAGCATCTATCAGGTATGGCTCACGAGTTCACGCACTAAATTGCTAGTTTCTTTCACTATCTCTGGTGCCGGGCTTATTACCTTCTCAAAAATACACCGATTCCTCGCTTTTCAAGTGCTCCAACACAGCGCCGCTATGAGGAGGGTCTTTTGTCTACCGTCGAATTGAGCCGCTGCCCAGGATAAGACTCGTTGCCACCAATTGAAAAAGGTCTCTTCTTCTCTCATCCATAGGTCAGGGGTTATTAAGTTTAGACTCCATATTATTGAAGACAGGGGGCATTGGAACAAAGCATGAGAAATTGATTCAGCCTTCAACATGCATCTTGGACAAGTGGCAGGAGTGGATGCGAACCGGCTTTGAACTTGTTGCAACACCGGAAGCTTCTCATGAAGACTTTTTCATAGAAAAATCTTAATTTTATGTGGTAATTTCAACTCCCAAATGCTATTCCAGACTCTGCTGTGTATGTTCTAGGGCCTCAATGAAGTAGGAGAATAAAAGAATCCATAAGCAATTTTGTATCCTGACCCAACTTCATATATACTAGATTTTGTCCAACACCAATTAACTTCATCCTCCTCCTCTGTTGGTTTGATTGAAAAAATTTTATTGCATATATCAACTAAAAAAATCGACTCAATCAGATTTCTATTCCAAGTTCTATCAGGATTTAGTAACGCACTAACGTAATACACTTGCAGATTTGGCAGGATTGTGAGTGTATTTTGAGGGACATTAAGAGGCACTGGTGATGGGAGCCAGGGGTCATGGAAGATGCGAACATTAGTGCCAGAGCCTATTTTCCATAACAAGCCTTTCTCGATCACCTTGCGCCCTTCAAGAACACTTCTCCAGCCCCACGACGGTACGCTTCCTATTTCTGCATGTAGGAAATCTGTATATCTGAAATATTTAGCTTTGAGCATTCTTGATAGAGTTGAATTAGGGTATTTCATTAGACGCCAACATTGCTTGCCCAATAAAGCCAAATTTTACGCCCTTAGGTCCTTGATCCCCAGCCCTCCATCTTTCTTCGGTCTCGTCATTGTGTCCCATTTAATCCAAACCATTCTTCGTTCTGCGTCTTTTTGACCCCACCAAAATTGCGAGAGCATGCTATGAATCTCAGTCAACAGCGTGTCCAGGAGCTTGAAACAAGAGAGTGTATATATAGGAATCGCCTCCCCCACTGCTCTCAATAGCGTGTGCCTGCCACCTGATGACAATAGACTTCTTTTCCAACCCATAATCCTCTTCTGAACTTTATCCTTGATAGCTCCAAAGGTTGCTTTCTTTGATTTTTGAACTATAGAGAGCAGTCCCAGGTATTTGTCTTGTGCTCCGATATGTTCAATATTTAGTGTCTGAGCAACTGCTAGTCTTGTGTTCTGAGGTGTGTTGTGACTGAAAAAGATAGCCGACCTATTCAAATTGACTTTTTGTCCACTGAAACCCTCATAGATCTCTAGCAATTCTAGAATACTTTGGCTTGTATTAGGTGCGCTCTTGCAAAAAAGGATTGAATCATCAGCAAATAAAAGGTGATTAACTGTTTGGCATCTTCGATTAACTTGAACTCCTTGAATTAATCTGTTTTGCTCTGCCTTGTGTAGCAAGAAGGAAAGCCCTTCTGCACAAAAAAGAAAGAGATATGGAGATAGGGGGTCACCCTATCGGATGCCCCTATTTGGCCTAAAATAGCCAAAAGGTTGACCTTCCACAACGACAGAGTAAGAAACAGTCGTTACCAATTCCTTAGTCCAGTTAATCCATTTAGCATCAAAACCCAGCTTATCCATAATATACCATAAAAAATACCATTCAACCCTATCATAAGCCTTGCTCATGTCTAGTTTAATATCCATCTCATGCTCTGCCCCACTTCTCTTATTTTTCAAATAGTGCATACATTCGTGGGCAATTAGAATATTATCTGAAATAAGTCTACCTTTGAGAAACGCACTCTGATTTGGGCTTATAATTTTATTCATAATACCTTGTAATCGGTTGATAAAACCATATTTTATGATATATTTTGTACTCAATTTAAGTGATTTATTCAATCCATCACCCACTTATTCATGTGAAATTGCATGGTTTTACTTTTCCTTCCTTATTATGTGATATATGTGAAAAATATGTTTCCTATGCTTTAAAAATAATTATTTTAATTACCTTTTATTACCATTCGATGCCGTGATTTGTGTGTTGAGTATTTTCCGATCTCCTAAGGCAGGAATGATTTAAAGGATAGAAAGGAAACATACAAAAATGGAAAGAAAGCACAAAATGGAGTTTTTGAAGAAACTGGCAGCGACGCGAACGCATGGACGACGCAGCCGCATGCCTAGCGCGAAAAGGCAGTGACGCAAACGCGTGACTGACGCAGATGCGCGCCTTGAGCAGAACGCAGATGACGGGTACGCGTGACCTAAGCGAACGCGTGACAAGGAAAACTCCCAGATGACGCGACCGCGTGACCCACGCGGACGCGTGACAGACGCTACGCACCAGAAACTACAGAAAACGCTCCCAGCGATTTCTGAAACCCTTTTTGGCCCAGATCCAAGTACAGAAAGCACATATTAGAGGTTATAAAATGGGAGAATGCATCCATTCATAGGAAGGCCTTCAATTATTCACTTTTCATGATTTAGATGTAGTTTTTAGAGAGAGGTTCTCTCCTCTCTCTTAGGTTTTAGGATTAGGATTCCTCTTACAGGATTTAGGATTTCAACTCTTCATCAGGTTCAATATTTCTTTTACTTTATATTTCTCTTTTACCTTCAGATACTTTAATGCTCTCATTTAATTACTTATGTTGCCAAATTGGCTTATGAACTCTCTACGTTTAGATTGATTTTCTCTTATTAATACAATTGAGGTACTTCAGATTTATGATTCTTGTTTAGCTTTTTATATTCTTGGCTTTAATTGATTAACTGGAGGCTCTTGAGTTATCAACTTATCGTGATTGATTGTTATGTCGGCTAATAGATTGGAATTCCACTAACTCTAGTCTTTTCGTTGGAGTTGGCTAGGACTTGAGAATCTAACTAATTAGTTCACTTGACTTTCCCTTGCTTTCGTAAAGGTTAACTAAGTGGGATTAACTTCAATTCTCATAGGAGTAACTAGGATAGGACTTCCGAATTTTCATACCTTGCCAAGAGTTTATTTTACAGTTATTTATTTATTTTACTTGTCATTTAAATTACTTGTTCCTTGCTTTCAAAACCCCCAATTTACAAAACTCATAACGAATAATAAGAACACCTCCCTGCAGTTCCTTGAGAAGACGACCCGATGTTTAAATACTTCGGTTATCAATTTTAAAGGGGTTTGTTACTGGTGACAACCAAAAGTTTGTACGAAAGGATTTTCTGTTGGTTTAAAAGCTATACTTACAACACTATCATATTTTTATATTTCTTTACCGATAGAAAAACTGTTCGTCAAAATGGCGCCGTTGCCGGGGAACTGCAAATGTGTGCCTTATTATTGGTTATTGTAAATATTTTTCTTTTAATTGTTTATTTGTTTTTTTTTTTGTTTTTCCCTCTTATTTCTATTAGCTACTATGAATTCTCACCCCTCTCGCTTTGATTTTGGTTCTAAATTTGTTGAAAGGAGTGGAAGCTACAACAGGAATATGCATCAAGGTCTAAGCAATCAAAGATGGATGGAGCCAAGAGGCCCTGATCAACCCTTTAGGCAACAACACCCTCCAAGATATCATGGGCAAGGACCACTCTACAATGCATACCAAGCTGATAGACATGGTGGACCCCCTTGTAATTACCAACAAGCCCCACCCTATGTTTATAGACCATCCTCTCAACGTAGATTTGAACCACCACACTCACAAGTTTTTTTTCACCATTCACCACCGTATGACCCTTATCCACCACAATCCCAATTCGATTACTCCCAAGAACCACCACATTCTTACTTTGAACCCTCTCTCCCAACCAATGAGCCCTCATACCCACCCCAACCTCCAATGAATGACAAACTTCGTGTTCTTCTTCAAGGGCAAGCGAGGATGCAAAAGGGCGTATTGGAACTCACTACTGCCTTAACTGAGGTAGTAAATATAATAGCCTCCTGACATCTGAGCGCTCAAAATACTCCCATGGCTGCATGTGGAGAATCAAAAGAAGAGCGTAGCATGAAGGAAACACTAGAAACTCCGGTGGACAATGAGGAGCATGGCTTTGTATTAGAACAAGTAGAGAAAGCCATGATAGCTGTAAAGGAAGAAGTGGTTGAAGATTTAGGAGATGCTGAACCTCCATGGGAATTGAGAGCTATAAAGGATTCTGCTGAGAAGCTCGAAATTAATGCCAAAGAGGACAGTGCAGAACCTCCAAAGCATATACCTTGTGAAAAATTGGACGGAACAGACCAAGAGGTTGATTCCATAGGCAGTGATGATCATGAATCAAGCTCTCCTAATCACGAACTCACATCCGCAACTGAACTCTTTGAGCCTGAAGAATCTTATTCAAGTGAATACGAAGATGATGTCGAGGTAGATTTCTCTCAACCTCCAACGTATGACTTGAGTGACGAGGAAGACATAGAAGACTTTGATCAGGATGCAGTTGCAGTTGAAAAATTTTGCAAAGAAGTGGAGGAATTCACAAAAGAATACGAGGGAGTAGAACTTACAAAACCACTGGAAACACCTGTCCCAAGGCCATTACCACCTAATACAAGCTTCAAGTGGGTACAATCCTTAACCTTTATCTTTACCTTTCCACTTGAATATGGTTGGCTTGAAACAGATGGCCAGCTTAGAGCTCTCTGCGGCTTTAAGAGTAAGAGGGAAATGGCTCGTACTCAGAGCTGGTGTACAAGGTTCAATAAGGTTCCGCGCTTCGATTCGAAGTGCAAGGATTGGTATCAAGTTCAATTGAATGGGTCTCGGAAGACGTTTGGTCATCTTGGTGAGAATACAATTTCTAAACCGCCCGGATCGAAGAATATAGATCAAGACAACGGCGGATTTAAAAGCAAAGTTTAGGATCCTGGAATCTATTCTGACATTCGTCACCCCGGGAGCCTGAGAACCTGTTTGAAGCTCCTCAACAGCTTTACATGCTTAGTTTGGGACCCCGGAGGCTGTTGGCATTCCAAACATTGGTGGAGATTTCTGGATGAATTTAAGCATAAGCCACCATAACAGGAAGCTCATTGACGAGCAAGATTTAATGTCGGTAAAGAATGAAAATAATCGCGTTGTAAGTATAGTTTCTAAACCAACAGAAAATTCCTTTGTACAAACGTTTTGGTTATCACAAGTAACAAACCCCTTTAAAATTGATAACCGAAGTATTTAAACCTCGGGTCGTCTTCTCAAGGAACTGCAGGGAAGTATTTTCTTATTATTGGTTATGAAGATTATAAATTGGGGTCTTTGAAAATAAGGAATGAGTAATTTAAATGGCAAATAAAATAAATAAATAACTGTAAAATAAACTCTTGGCAAGGTATAAGGCATTGGAAGTCCTATCCTAGTTATCCTTATCAATGGTGATGAGAATTGAGTCTTAATCCCACTTAGTTAGCCTTTACTAAAGCAAAGGAAGATCAAGTGGATTAATTAGTCTGAACTTCAGGTTCTGGTCAATCCCTACGAAAAGACTAGAATTATTGAAGTTCAATTCAATTAACAAGATAACAATTATCAATCACATTGAGTTTGATAACTCCTGAGTTACTGATTTCTTGACCAAGACCAAAAGGGGAAAAAGTAAATCTGCTGGAATAATAAAAATAATGTCTTCAGATTGGAAATAACAATAATGTAAATAAAAGAAAGCAATCATAAACTGAAATACCTCAAATATCATTAATTAAGAGAATTATCTATAACATAGAAAAGTTCATAAATCAATATTGAGAAAATAAATAAAAAGGAATATTGAACCTGATGAAAAGAGATAATCCTGAAAGCAAAAGAAATCCTAATTCTAAATCCTAAAAGAGAGAGGAGAGAACCTCTCTCTAAAAACTACATCTAAATCATCAAAAGTAACTAACTGGAGACTCTCTTTCGAATGGATGCATTCTCCCACTTCATAACCTCTGATCTGTGCCTTCTGGACTTGGATTTGGGCCAAAAAGGGCTTCAGAAATCGCTGGGAGCGTTTTCTGTAATTTCTGGTACGTAGCCTCTGACACGCGTCCGCGTGGGTCACGCGGTCGCGTCATTTGGAGTTTTCCTTGTCACACGTTCGCTTCGGTCAAGCACCCGCGTCATCTGCGTTTTGCTCGTGGCGTGCGATCGCGTCATTCACGCGTTTGCGTCGCTGCCTTTTCGCGCTAGGCATGCGGCCGCGTCGTCCATGCGTTCGCGTCGCTGCCAGCTTCTTCAAAAACTCCATTTTGTGCTTTCCTTCCATTTTTGTATGTTTCCTTTCCATCCTTTAAGTTATTCCTGCCTTAGAAGATCTGAAACTACTCAACACACAAATCACGGCATCGAATGGTAATAAAAGGGTAATTAAAATCATTATTTTTAAAGCACAGGAAACATGTTTTTCACATACATCACATAATAAGGAAGGGAAAGTAAAACCATGCAATTAACATGAATAAGTGAGTGAAGGATTGAATAAATCACTTAAATTGAGCACAAAATATATCATAAAATATGGGTTTATCAACCTCCCCACACTTAAACAATAGCATGTCCTCATGCTAAATCCAAGATAAAGAGTAAGGTAAGGTTGAAGTGGTGGAATCTCATGTAATGCAATCTATTCTAAATGTAACTACCTAAATGAATCATGCAATTCTAATTGTTATTCACTTGTATATAAAACTTACATGTAGTTAAATTAATTCACATTCTCAAGGAATCATATATGCATAGCCAAACCTTAGATAATGATAAATAACCTTTACAATTGAGATGGGAAAGAGAAATATTTTATAAACTTGCAAGACAATTAACAATTTAAGCAGAGATATATGTTGATGAGCTATTGAACCCTCACTGGATTTTGTGTTTACTCTCTAGTCACTCAGTGTTTATTGGGTTAATCACTCTATTCTTCTTTTTATCCTTACTTTTTATAACTTTGTTCTTCCTCTAACCAATCAACAATTATAGAATATATGCATAAAAAAATCATGAGGTCTTTTCCAAGGTTGTAATGGGGCCAAGGTAAAGGTAAGGGTATATGTATAAGGCTAAGTGAGCTAATAAGTGAATTCTTGATTAGTCTAAGATCTCACCTAACATACATATTTTGTAATTCAAAGGTTTCTTTACCTATTTACCTAATTTTTCCTACTTTTTATGTTACATGCTCATGCCTTAATTTTAATTTTTATCCCATGTGCATCGCTATTTTTTTTTTTTTTTTGTATTTGGAAAATTCTTTTGTATCCCCTTATTTGGGTATTGAAATAAAATATATAATTTTTTTTAAATGCACATGGTAATTTAATTGCTTTGATTTCATATGAGCATACTTCCCAAAATTTTATTTTGAAATATTTTTATTCTTTTTAACTTTCTACCTTTGTTTCTATCATCCATGTTCCCATAAGGTTCCCCACACTTAAACAATTACACAATTTCTATCTTAAGCTAACCAAGGATTCAACTTGGGATTTTTATTTTGTTTTTCTGCTTAAGGCTAGTAATGTGGTTTATAGAACAGGAGGGATTTTAAAGGCTCAAGGGGGCTAACAAGGGTGATGTAAAAGGTAGGCTAATTTGGGATAAGTGAGCTAGAATCAAACAATGGCCTCAATCACTTTCTTGTATGTATCTATATTCTATAATCGGACATATAGATTAAAACAAAGTAAAGAACACCAGAATAAAAAAGAATGACGAAACACACAGGAATAAAATATTATGGTTTGAATGTAACCATACAATTAAGGTTAAAACTTACAGGCTGTGTGTTCTCTAGCTCAAAAATCATATATCAGTTATGTATGTCATTGATGAGCGGATAATTTATATGCTTTTTGACATTGTTTTTAGTATGTTTTTAGTAGGATCTAGTTACTTTTAGGGATGTTTTCATTAGTTTTTATGTTAAATTCACATTTCTGGACTTTACTATGAATTTGTGTGTTTTTCTGTGATTTCAGGTATTTTCTGGCTGAAATTGAGGGACTTGAGCAGAAATCAGATTCAGAGGTTGAAGAAGGACTGCTGATGCTGTTGGATTCTGACCTCCCTACACTCAAAGTAGATTTTCTGGGGCTACAGAACTCGAAATGGCGCGCTTCCAATTGCGTTGGAAAGTAGACATCCAGGGCTTTCCAGCAATATATAATAGTCCATACTTTGGCCAAGAATAGATGATGTAAACTGGCGTTCAACGCCAGCTCTCTGCCCAAATCTGGCGTCCAGCGCCAAAAAAGGATCCAAAACCAGAGTTGAACGCCAGAAATGGATCAAAACCTGGCGTTCAACTCCACAAATGGCCTCTGCACGTGTAACACTCAAAGCTCAGCCCAAGCACACACCAAGTGGGCCCCGGAAGTGGATTTATGCATCAATTACTTACTCATGTAAACCCTAGTAGCTAGTTTATTATAAATAGGACCTTTTACTATTGTATTAGGAATCTTTGATCAGTCGTATGCGATCTTTGATCAGTTGTATGCTATCTTAGATCACGTTTGAGGGCTGGCCATCTCGGCCATGCCTGGACCTTTCACTTATGTAATTTTAACGGTAGAGTTTCTACACTCCATAGATTAAGGTGTGGAGCTCTGCTGTTCCTCAAAGATTAATGCAAAGTACTACTGTTTTCTATTCAATTCATCTTATTTCGCTTCTAAGATATCCATTCGCACCCAAGAACATGATGAAGGTGATGATTATGTGTGACGCTCATCACCATTCTCCCCTATGAACACGTGCCTGACAAACACTTCCGTTCTACATGAAATAAGCTAGAATGAATATCTCTTAGATCTCCTAACCAGAATCTTTGTGGCGTAAGCTAGAATGATGGCGGCATTCAAGAGAATCCGGAAAGTCTAAACCTTGTCTGTGGTATTCCGAGTAGGATTCAATGATTGAATGACTGTGACGAGCTTCAAACTCGCGAGTGCTGGGCGTTAGTGACAGACGCAAAAGGAGGGTGAATCCTATTCCAACATGATCGAGAACCGACAGATGATTAGCCGTGCTGTGACAGAGCATGTGAGCATATTTTTCACTGAGAGGAGGGGATGTAGCCACTGACAACGGTGATGCCCTTGCATAAAGCCAGCCATGGAAAGGAGTAAGACTGATTGGATGAAGATAGCAGGAAAGCAGAGGTTCAGAGGAACGAAGGCATCTCCATTCGCTTATCTGAAATTCTCACCAATGAATTACATAAGTATTTCTATCCCTATTTTATTATATTAAATTCGAAAACACCATTATCAATTTATATCTGCCTAACTGAGATTTGCAAGGTGACCATAGCTTGCTTCATACCAACAATCTCCGTGGGATTCGACCCTTACTCACGTAAGGTATTACTTGGACGACCCAGTGCACTTGCTGGTTAGTTGTATCGAAGTTGTGAACCATGGTATTGGCACCATGTTCTTGGCGCCATTGCCAGGGAAAGAAAGAGCCGTAAATTTTACATAATCAAAGTGTAATCACGATTGCGCGTACCAAGTTGCTCACGTTGCCAGGGATTGTTTGAGCCTGGACATCACAATTTCGTGCACCAAGTTTTTGGCGCCGTTGCCGGGGAAAGAAAGAGCCGTAAATTTTACATAATCAAAGTGTAATCACGATTGCGCGTACCAAGTTGCTCACGTTGCCAGGGATTGTTTGAGCCTGGACATCACAATTTCGTGCACCAAGTTTTTGGCGCCGTTGCCGGGGATTGTTCGAGTTTGGACAACTGACGGTTCATCTTGTTGCTCAGATTAGGTAATTTTTTTTTATTTTATTTTCAAAAAAAAATTTTTTCAAAAAAAAAATATTTCTAAAATTTTCTCATCTGTTTTTGAAAATAAAAAAAATGTTTTCAAAAATTTTATTCAAAATTTTTAAGAATGAATTCTAGTGTTTCATAAAGCATGTTGAAGCCTGGCTGACTGTAAAGCCATGTCTAATTCCTTTGGGAATGAGTATGTCAGGCGTGTCATGTTTGAATTACATGCTGAAGCTTGGCTGGCCATTGGCCATGTCTAGTGTTTTGGACCGGAGCATTCATTGGAAGCTTGGCTGGCTAGTGAGCCATGTCTAATTCCTAGACTGAAGCTTTAGACTAAGAATGCAAGATTCCTGGAATTCATGTTAAAAATTTTGGAATCCTTATTTTTCTTTTTCATATAATTTTCGAAAAAAATCCAAAAAAATTAGAAAATCATAAAAATAAAAAATATTTTTTGTGTTTCTTGTTTGAGTCATGAGTCATGTCATAAGTTTGGTGTCACTTGCATATGCATCTTGCATTTTTCGAAAATTTCCATGCATTCATAGTGTTCTTCATGATCTTCAAGTTGTTCTTGGTAACTCTTCTTGTTTGATCTTGATGAATTTTTGTTTTGTGTCTTTTCTTGTTTTACATGTGCATTTTTCGTTTCTTAGAGTCTAAACATGAAAGATTTCTAAGTTTGGTGTCTTACATGTTTTCTTTGCATCAAAAATTTTTCAAAAATATGTTCTTGATGTTCATCTTGACATTCAAAGTGTTCTTGGTGTTCATCTTGACATTCATATCATTCATGCATGCATTCATTGTTTTGATTCAAAATTTTCATGCATTGAGTCTTTTTGTTGTTTTTCTCTCTCATCATAAAAATTCAAAAAACAAAAAAATATCTTTCCCTTTTTCTCTCATCAAATTCGAAAATTGAGTTGACTTTTTCAAAAATTTTTAAAAATCAAAGTTGTTTCTTATGAGTCAAATCAAATTTTCAATTTGAAAATCTCATCTTTTTCAAAATCTTTTTCAAAAATCAAATCTTTTTCAAAATTCTTAGTTATTTTCGAAAATTCCAAAAATATTTTTCAAAAATCTTTTTCTTATTTTTATACCAAATTTTCGAAAATAACATAATCAATTAATATTTTGATTCAAAAATTTGAAGTTTGTTACTTGCTTGTTAAGAAAGATTCAAACTTTAAGTTCTAGAATCATATCTTGTGATTTCTTATGAATTAAGTCATTAATTGAGATTTTAAAAATCAAATCTTTTTCAAAACTAATTTCTAAAATATCTTCTTATCTTACCTTTTTCAAAAAGTTGGTTTCAAAATATCTTTTCTAACCTCCTAACTTCTTATCTTTTCAAAATTTGTTTCAACTAACTAACTAACTTTTTGTTTGTTTCTTATCTTTTTCAAAACTACCTAACTAACTCTCTCTCTCTAATTTTCGAAAATATCTTCCCTCTTTTTCAAAAATTTTTTTAATTAACTAATTATTTTTATTTTTGATTTTAAAAATTTTCGAAAAAATACTAACATTTTTTCAAAAACCATTTTTGAAAATCACTAACTCTTTTTCAAAAATTATTTTCGAAAATTCCTTCTCTCTCATCTTATTCTATTTATTTATTCATCTACTAACATCTCATCTCACATCTCTGCCATCCTCACAGTTGTGTTTCTTTCTTTACATCACACTCTTTGTCTCCCTCTTTTCTTCCACTCACAAAGAGATCCCTATATTGTGGTATAAAGGATCCATATTATTATTATTATTATTTCTGTGCCCTCTTCTTTGTCATATGAGCAGGAGCAAGGATAAGAACATTCTTGTGGAAGCAGATCCAGAACTTGAAAGGACTCTGAAGAGAAAACTAAGAGAAGCTAAAATACACCAATCCAGAGATAACCTTTCAGAAATTTTCGAACAGGAAGAGGAGATGGCAGCCGAAAATAATAATAATGTAAGGAAGATGCTTGGTGACTTTACTGCACCTAATTCCAATTTACATGGAAGAAGCATCTCCATTCCTGCCATTGGAGCAAACAACTTTGAGCTGAAACCTCAATTAGTTTCTCTGATGCAGCAGAACTGCAAGTTTCATGGACTTCCATCTGAAGATCCTTTTCAGTTCTTAACTGAATTCTTGCAGATATGTGATACTGTTAAGACTAATGGAGTAGATCCTGAAGTCTACAGGCTCATGCTTTTTCCCTTTGCTGTAAGAGACAGAGCTAGATTATGGTTGGATTCTCAGCCCAAAGACAGCCTGAACTCTTGGGATAAGCTGGTCACGGCTTTCTTAGCCAAGTACTTTCCTCCTCAAAAGCTGAGCAAGCTTAGAGCTGATGTTCAAACCTTCAGACAGAAAGAAGGTGAATCCCTCTATGAAGCTTGGGAAAGATACAAACAGTTGACCAAAAAGTGTCCTTCTGACATGCTTTCAGAATGGACCATCCAAGATATATTCTATGATGGTTTATCTGAGCTATCAAAGATGTCACTGGACACTTCTGCAGGTGGATCCATTCACCTAAAGAAAACGCCTGCAGAAGCTCAAGAACTCATTGACATGGTTGCTAATAACCAGTTCATGTACACTTCTGAAAGGAATCCTGTGAGTAATGGGACGCCTATGAAGAAGGGAGTTCTTGAAGTTGATACTCTGAATGCCATATTGGCTCAGAATAAAATATTGACTCAGCAAGTCAATATGATCTCTCAGAGTCTGCATGGAATGCAAGCTGCATCCAACAGTACTCAAGAGGCTTCTCATGAAGAAGAAGCTTATGATCCTGAGAACCCTGCAATAGCAGAGGTGAATTACTTAGGTGAACCTTATGGAAACACCTATAACTCATCATGGAGAAATCATCCGAATTTCTCATGGAAGGATCAAAAGCCTCAACAAGGCTTTAATAATGGTGGAAGAAACAGGTTTAGCAACAGCAAGCCTTTTCCATCATCCACTCAGCAACAGACAGAGAATTCTGAACAAAATACTTCTAATCTGGCAAACTTAGTCTCTGATCTGTCTAAGGCCACTGTAAGTTTCATGAATGAAACAAGATCTTCCATTAGAAATTTGGAAGCACAAGTGGGCCAGCTGAGTAAAAGGATCACTGAAATCCCTCCCAGTACTCTCCCAAGCAATACAGAAGAGAATCCAAAAGGAGAGTGCAAGGCCATTGACATAAGCAAAATGGCCGAACCCAATGAGGGAGAGGAGGACGTGAATCCCAAGGAGGAAGACCTCCTGGGACGTCCAGTGACCAATAAGGAGCTTCCCTCTGAGGAACAAAAGGACTCTGAGGCTCATCTAGAGACCATAGAGATTCCATTGAACCTCCTTATGCCCTTCATGAGCTCTGATGAGTATTCCTCTTCTGAAGAGAATGAGGATGTTACTAAAGAGCAAACTGCCAAGTTTCTTGGTGCAATCATGAAGCTGAATGCTAAATTATTTGGCATTGATACTTGGGAAGTTGAACCTCCCTTGTTCATCAATGAACTAAGTGATCTGGATCAACTGACATTGCCTCAGAAGAGACAGGATCCTGGAAAGTTCATAATACCCTATACCATAGGCACCATGATCTTTAAGGCTCTGTGTGACCTTGGTTCAGGAATAAACCTCATGCCCCTCTCTGTAATAGAGAAACTGGGAATCTATGGGGTGCAAGCTGCTAAAATCTCATTAGAGATGGCAGACAGTTCAAGAAAACAGGCTTATGGACAAGTAGAGGACGTGTTAGTAAAGGTTGAAGGCCTTTACATCCCTGCTGATTTCATAGTCCTGGATATTGGAAAGGAAGAGGATGAATCCATCATCCTAGGAAGACCTTTCCTGGCCACAGCAAGAGCTGTGATTGATGTTGACCGAGGTGAAATAGTCCTTCAATGGAATGAGAACTCCCTTGTGTTTAAAACTCAAGGATCTCCCTCTGCAACCATGGAGAGGAAGCAGAAAAAGCTTCTCTCAAAGCAGAGTCAACCAGAGCCCCCACAGTCAAACTCTAAGTTTGGTGTTGGGAGGCCACAACTAAACTCTAAGTTTGGTGTTGAACTCCTATATCCAAACTCTAAGTTTGGTGTTGGAGAGTCTCAACAAAGCTCTGCACATCTGTGAGGCTCCATGAGAGCCCACTGTCAAGCTATTGACATTAAAGAAGCGCTTGTTGGGAGGCAACCCAATTTTTATTTATCTAACTATATTTTCCTTAGTTATATGTCTTTGTAGGTTCATGATCATGTGGAGTCACAAAATAAATATAAAAATTGAAAACAGAATCAAAAACAGCAGAAGAAAAATCACACCCTGGAGGAGCATCTGTCTGGCGTTCAGCGCCAGAACAAAGCATGGTGCTGGCGCTGAACGCCCAAAATGGGCAGCTTCTGGGCGCTGAACGCCAGAACAGGCATGGTTCTGGTGTTCAACGCCAGAAATGGCACACAAATGGGCGTTGAATGCCTAAAATGGCCACCAACCTGGCGCTGAACGCCCAGAGTTGTGTGCAAAGGCATTTTTTCATGCCTAATGGGTGCAGGGATGTAAATCCTTGAACACCTCAGGATCTATGGACCCCACAGGATCCCCACCTACCTCCACTCACTTCTTCTCACCACTTTCTTTCACACAACCCCATAAACACTCTTCCCCAAAAACCCTTCACCAATCACCTCAAACACTCTTTCCCATCACCTCTTCACCACTCACATCCATCCACTCTTCCCCATAAACCTACCTCATAAACTCCACCTACCTTCAAAAATTCAAAATCAATTTCCCACCCAAACCCACCCATATGGCCGAACCTTAACCCCCCTCCCTTCCCTATATAAAGCCCTCCATTATTCATCAAATTCACACAACACACCCCTCTACACCCTTCTTGGCCGAAATACTCACCTTCTCCCTCTCCTCCATTTCTTCTTCTTCTTCATCTATTCTTTCTTTTATTGCTCGAGGGCGAGCAAAATTCTAAGTTTGGTGTGGTAAAAGCATAAGCTTTTTGTTTTTCCATTACCATTGATGGCACCTAAGACCGGAGAATCCTCTAGAAAGGGGAAAGGGAAGATAAAAGCTTCCACATCCGAGTCATGGGAGATGGAAAGGTTCATCTCCAAAGCCCATCAAGACCACTTCTATGATGTTGTGGCCAAGAAGAAGGTGATCCCTAAGGTCCCTTTCAAACTCAAAAGAAATGAGTATCCGGAGATCCGACATGAAATTCAAAGAAGAGGTTGGGAAGTTCTAACAAATCCCATCCAACAAGTCGGCATCCTAATGGTTCAAGAGTTCTATGCTAATGCATGGATCACCAAAAACCATGATCAAAGTAAGAACCCGGATCCAAAGAACTATGTTACAATGGTTCGGGGGAAATACTTAGATTTTAGTCCGGAGAATGTGAGGTTGGCGTTTAACTTGCCCATGATGCAAGGAGATGAACGCCCCTACACTAGAAGGGTCAACTTTAATCAAAGGTTGGACCAAGTCCTTATGGACATATGCGTGGAAGGAGCTCAATGGAAGATTGACTCCAAAGGCAAGCCGGTTCAACTAAGAAGATTGGACCTCAAGCCTGTAGCTAGAGGATGGTTAGAGTTTATTCAATGCTCAATCATTCCCACTAGCAACCGGTCTGAAGTTACTATAGACCGGGCCATCATGATCCATAGCATCATGATTGGAGAAGAGGTGGAAGTTCATGAGATTATACCTCAAGAACTCTACAAGGTGGCTGACAAGTCCTCCACCATGGCAAGGTTAGCCTTTCCTCACCTCATTTGCCACCTATGCAATTCGGCTGGGATTGACATAGAGGGAGATATCCTCATTAAAGAGGACAAGCCCATCACTAAGAAAAAGATGGAGCAAGCAAGAGAGCCCAGTCATGGAGCTCAAGAGGTGCAAGAAGCTCATTTCCATGAGATCCCGGAGATGCCTCAAATGCACTTTCCTCCACAAAATTATTAGGAGCAAATCAACACCTCCCTAGGAGAATTGAGTTCCAATATGGGACAACTAAGGGTGGAACATCAAGAGCACTCCATCATGCTTCATGAAATAAGAGAAGATCAAAAAGCAATGAGGGAGGAGAAACAAAGACAAGGAAGAGACATAGAAGAGCTCAAGGACATCATTGGTTCCTCAAGAAGGAAACACCACCATCACTAAGGTGGATTCATTCCTTGTTCTTATTTCTTCTGTTTTTTGTTTTCTATGTTATGTGCTCATCTATGTTTGTGTCTTCATTACATGATCATTAGTAGTAGTAACTTTGTCTTAAAGTTATAAATGTCCTATGAATCTATCACCTCTCTTAAATGAAAAATGTTTTAATTCAAAAGAACAAGAAGTACATGAGTTTCGAATTTATCCTTGAACTTAGCTTAATTATATTGATGTGGTGACAATGCTTCTTGTTTTCTGAATGTATGCTTGAACAGTGCATATGTCTTTTGAAGTTGTTGTTTAAGATTGTTAAATATGTTGGCTCTTGAAAGAATGATGACTAGGAGACATGTTATTTGATAATCTGAAAAATCATAAAAATGATTCTTGAAGCAAGAAAAAGCAGCAAAGAGCAAAGCTTGCAGAAAAAAAAAAAAAGAGAGAGAAAAAAAAAATAGGCGAAAAAAAAAATAGAAAGAAAAAGAAAAAGCAAGCAGAAAAAGCCAATAACCAAAAGGCAAGGGCAAATAAAAAGGATCCCAAGGCTTTGAGCATCAGTGGATAGGAGGGCCTAAAGGAATAAAATCCTGGTCTAAGCGGCTAAACCAAGCTGTCCCTAACCATGTGCTTGTGGCGTGTAGGTGTCAAGTGAAAACTTGAGACTGAGCGGTTAAAGTCAAGGTCCAAAGCAAAAAAAAGAGTGTGCTTAAGAACCCTAGACACCTCTAATTGGGAACTTTAGCAAAGCTGAGTCACAATCTGAAAAGGTTCACCCAATTATGTGTCTGTGGCATTTATGTATCCGGTGGTAATACTGGAAAACAAAGTGATTAGGGCCACGGCCAAGACTCATAAAATAGCTGTGTTCAAGAATCATCATACTGAACTAGGAGAATCAATAACACTATCTGAAATTTGAGTTCCTATAGATGCTAATCATTCTGAACCTCAATGGATGAAGTGAGATGCCAAAACTATTCAAGAGGCAAAAAGCTATAAGTCCCGCTCATATGATTGAAGCTATGTTTCATTGATAGTTTGGAATTTATAGTATATTCTCTTCTTTTTATCCTATTTGATTTTCAGTTGCTTGGGGACAAGCAACAATTTAAGTTTGGTGTTGTGATGAGCGGATAATTTATACGCTTTTTGACATTATTTTTAGTATGTTTTTAGTAGGATCTAGTTACTTTTAGGGATGTTTTCATTAGTTTTTATGTTAAATTCACATTTCTGGACTTTACTATGAGTTTGTGTGTTTTTCTGTGATTTCAGGTATTTTCTGGCTGAAATTGAGGAACTTGAGCAGAAATCAGATTTAGAGGTTGAAGAAGGACTGCTGATGCTGTTGGATTCTGACCTCCCTACACTCAAAGTAGATTTTCTGAGGCTACAGAACTCTAAATGGCGCGCTTCCAATTGCGTTGGAAGGTAGACATCCAGGGCTTTCCAGCAATATATAATAGTCCATACTTTGGCCAAGAATAGATGACGTAAACTGGCGTTCAACGCCAGCTCTCTGCCCAAATCTGGCGTCCAGCGCCAGAAAAGGATCCAAAACCAGAGTTGAACGCCAGAAATGGATCAAAACCTGGCGTTCAACTCCACAAATGGCCTCTGCACGTGTAACACTCAAAGCTCAGCCCAAGCACACACCAAGTGGTCCCCGGAAGTGGATTTATGCATCAATTACTTACTCATGTAAACCCTAGTAGCTAGTTTATTATAAATAGGACCTTTTACTATTGTATTAGGAATCTTTTATCAGTCGTATGCGATCTTTGATCAGTTGTATGCTATCTTAGATCACATTTGAGGGCTGGCCATCTCGGCCATGCCTGGACCTTTCACTTATGTAATTTTAACGGTAGAGTTTCTACACTCCATAGATTAAGGTGTGGAGCTCTGCTGTTCCTCAAAGATTAATGCAAAGTACTACTGTTTTCTATTCAATTCATCTTATTTCGCTTCTAAGATATCCATTTGCACCCAAGAACGTGATGAAGGTGATGATTATGTGTGACGCTCATCACCATTCTCCCCTATGAACACGTGCCTGACAAACACTTCCGTTCTACATGAAATAAGCTAGAATGAATATCTCTTAGATCTCCTAACCAGAATCTTTGTGGCGTAAGCTAGAATGATGGCAGAATTCAAGAGAATCCAGAAAGTTTAAACCTTGTCTGTGGTATTCTGAGTAGGATTCAATGATTGAATGACTGTGAAGAGCTTCAAACTCGCGAGTGCTGGGCGTTAGTGACAGACGCAAAAGGAGGGTGAATCCTATTCCAGCATGATCGAGAACCGACAGATGATTAGCCGTGCTGTGACAGAGCATGTGAGCATATTTTTCACTGAGAGGAGGGCATGTAGCCACTGACAACGGTGATGCCCTTGCATAAAGCCAGCCATGGAAATGAGTAAGACTGATTGGATGAAGATAGCAGGAAAGCAGAGGTTCAGAGGAACGAAGGCATCTCCATTCGCTTATCTGAAATTCTCACCAATGAATTACATAAGTATTTCTATCCCTATTTTATTATATTAAATTCGAAAACACCATTATCAATTTATATCTGCCTAACTGAGATTTGCAAGGTGACCATAGCTTGCTTCATACCAACAATCTCCGTGGGATTCGACCCTTACTCACGTAAGGTATTACTTGGACGACCCAGTGCACTTGCTGGTTAGTTGTATCGAAGTTGTGAACCATGGTATTGGCACCATGTTCTTGGCGCCATTTCCAGGGAAAGAAAGAGCCGTAAATTTTACATAATCAAAGTGTAATCACGATTGCGCGTACCAAGTTGCTCACGTTGCCAGGGATTGTTTGAGCCTAGACATCACAATTTCGTGCACCAGTCATGCAAGTAAAAATTAAGAGTTCCCATTATTCTCAATGTAAATCTTAGGGTGGCTTTAAAGTTTTAGTGTTTCTCCTTGATGAAATGTTGTTAACTAACTAACATGTAATGCTATATATACAAGGTGTGTAGATTGTTTCTGTTCTGTTCAAGTCTCTAGTTTACTTCCTTTTTGTATTTTCAATTCGAACTAAGCTATCTTATGCTAAAAAGGGTAAACTATACTAATTAATCCACATTTTCTATAACTAATAAGTTAGAATTACAACTAAACTAAAAGGCTAAAATATGAACTAAAGTGAAAAATACAAAAATAGAGTAAAAATACATGAAAAGAGTAATGTATAAGTACTGAGAAATAAAAATAAAGATCAAAATACAGAAAAATAACAAAATAAAATAAAAAGAGTCTGTAGTGGTTCACCAAGAAAAATACGCCAGAGATGGCGACCTCCCCACACTTAAAATAAAGCATCGACCTCGATGCTCACTCAAGCAGGGTGTGAAGGAGTGTCATCACCGGAAGGATGGGTGGCTGGAGTCTCTGTAGTGGTCGTCTGAGGATCTGTCTGCTGCAGAGGAGGTGCTGACTGAATAGGAACCTCTGGGTCTGTAGCCTGAATCTGATGCGGGGCCTCCTGCTGTGATGCAGCCTGCTCCGGGCCTGCCTGCTCAGCCTCTCTCTGTGGATGGGTCTTTGCCTCATGATCATCTGCCTCCTTCTCAGATGGCTCTGATGGTGTGTCAGGCTCGGAGGGGATGTCGCCACCAGAACGGATCATCAGCTTTAGGTGCTCATAGCGTCGCTTGCTGCGACGCTCAGATCTCTCATATCGGCGCCAGTTGCGGCGCTCCATCTGGTCTAGCTGCTGAAACAGGCGGTGTACGAGGTGATAAACAGACTCTGAGGCAGGTGGAGGTGCAGTGGTGATAGCTGGGGTAGCTGTAGATGAAGAAGGTCCGACAGAAGGTGCGACTGTCTCATCAGTAGCAGTGAGGAATGGAGGTCTGTAGCCCAAAGCCAGAAAGTTCCTGCTATGAGGGATAATCTTCTTGCATTCTGCAGCAGGTGACTTCTCATCAGCATCCTCCCAAGGCACGTCAGCTCGACGGCCGAGCTGGGTAATCAGATATGGGAAGGGGAGAATGCCTCGGACGTGGACCCGGGCCATGTAGTACCGGATGAATCGTGGCAGGTACAGGTCCTTACCCTCCATCACACACCATATAAGGGTGATCATAGCGGCAGATAGCTCAGTCTCGTGAGTACTCGGCATAACAAAGTTGCTCAGGAACTGGTGCCAGAGCCGAGCCTCATCATTCAAGTATATCCGCTTGATTCCCTTAGGCATGGTGGTGTTCTGACCCATGAACCAGGGGACAGTCGGGTCAAGGGCTATCCTTGCCTTAACCGCATCCCAGTCAAACCTCATGAAGCGCACGTCCTCCTCGGCCTTTTGGTAACCATCAAGCTGATCGAATTTAGGCTGAAGCTGCAGAATATCCTCAATGGCCTCTTCAGTGACCAGTATCTGCTTCCCTCTTAGGTTCACTGCATCTAGGGAAGTTTTGAAGTAATTGCAGTAAAACTCTCTTACCCAAGAAGCATTGACCTCTGTCAGGTTTCTCTCCAGGAAGAACCAGCCTCTATGTTTGATCTGATCAGAGGTGTATTGCTGGAGTTCTTCTAGAATTTTCAGAGTCCGCTCCAGGTACAGGTTCCTGGAGGTTGCAAACACCGGATACTTCAACTCGCAATATCTGTTTGCAAACTTGATGGGGGTCATTAGCAGGGAGTAGCTGGTCAGCCTTCTCCTGCAGGGTAAAGTGTTTCTCCCGCCAGGAGTCATCGTGCATGATGTCCAGGATGGACATAGAGGATTCTCCTCTTTTCCGTTTGCCAGTTGTTGCCTTTCCTTTTCCTTTTCTTTAAGTGTCAAACATCCTGAAAAATAGAAATCCTGGATATAATAAAAACAGGAAAACAAGTAGGCAAATAACAAAATAAGCACATAGTGGCAAAGGAGCAGTAGAATAATGAAATGAGTTGAGTAAATGTGCATTATGGATTGTATAGGAGTTAGAAATCTGAGAAAAATTTCACAATCCAAAATGTGATATAAATAGAATTCATGTTAATTAGGAAAAATTATCATCATGCCTTGGTTAGAAGGTTAAAGAGAATAGTGAAAAACCAAGAAGAGATGTTGTGAAAGTTAGGTTGGTTAGGAATGAAAAAGAGGTTAGGAAGTTGAAATCAGTGAGTTAGTAAAAAGAAGGTTAGAGTAAGTGGTCTGATGATCATTTTCTAAGTAACAAGAATTTACAATTAGAAGCTACAGTCAACTCACATTCAAACAAGGAAGTTGATGATGATTCATATAGATATGTAAATAGCAAAAAGTGGAATTGAATCATCCAAAAGGCAATTTATTAACCAAGAAATCGAAAAGAATAAGAAAGCTTGCCCGTGCATACGTGAATTGGTTTGGTAAAAGCTGAGTAAAGCAGAATTCAAATTGCCAAAACCAAAACATGAATGAAATCAAAATAGTTTACAGAAATTTGGGCAGCATTCCGGCTAAAAGTGGATGGTCCTGGAAAATAAACAGCAAGCAGATAGTTCATATAAATTAAAAGAAACTGCAAAAAGATATAAATAATTTGAACATGAAAGAGCAGTTGCAATAGCAGCATGAACAGTAAGAACAACATATGAACAATACTTAGATCACAGCAACATCAGAATTGCAAAAATTATAAAACAAGTAGCACGAACAGCACAATTAATAAGGCCTAAATCCACTAACCACATCCTATGCTACCTAACCACCTAGAATCTACTACAACATGCAAATCTAACTAGCCTAATTTTGAACATAAGCGGAAAAAAATTCAAATAACTGCGAAAGGAAAAAAGAGTGGCATTCGGCGGAACCTGGTAGGCGAATGAATGAAAGTGGGGCAGAGAGATGGCTGGAGGGGTGGTTGCGGGGGTGGCTGATGCGGCGGTTGAGGCGGTTGGCGCGGCGGTGAACGGCTGTCCGGTGGCAGGGGGTTTCGGGTAGGGTAATGGGGGTAGGGGTTAAGGAGGAAGGATGGGAGGGGGTGAGGGTGGTGGTGGCTGGCGCGGAGGCACGGCGGTAACAGTACGGTGGTCGGTGGTTGGCCGCGGCGGTGGAAGAAAGGGAAGGGGGTGGAAGAAGAAGAAGGAAGAATGAGGGGGAGGTGGCGTTGCGATGGGGTCTGGGGGGGTTGGCGGTGCAGCGGTCGGAGGTGGTGGCTGGGAGTGATGATGGTAGTTGGGTGGTGGAGGGTTGCAGAGAAGAGAGAAAGGAGAAGGGGGTTGGGGGGCGCAAATGGGTAGGGTTTCGCGTGGCTGAGGGGGATAATAAATTTGAACCCACGCGATCGTGTGGGGCACGCGGTCGCGTGGTTGGGGTGGAATGGGGGTTGACGCGATCGGGTGGGTGGCGCGATCGCATGGAATGGAAAAAATGGTGAATGACGCGATCGCGTGAGGCATGCGACCGCGTCGCTGGAAATTGGGCGAAACGCACAATTCCAGCGTCGTTTCAGCGCAACTCTCTGTCTCTTTTGGGGTGTTGTGCAATCCACGTGACGCGATCGCGTCGCTCACGCTTTCGCGTGGGATGGGTGTTGTGCAAGTGATACGATCGCGTCAAGGACGCGACCGCGTGGGTCGTTTTGTGCTAAACGCACAACGGCCGCACGATTCCAGCCCAACTTTCTGGGCGTTGGATCTTTACGCCGATCTCCAGGTCACGCGGCCGCGTGAATGACACGGATGCGTGGGGAGTGTTTTACGCAACTGACGCGATCACATGACTGATGCGATCGCGTCGCACGGCCTACTCTTTTTTTTTTAAACTGAAATGCAATCATGCAATTATGCAGTATACAATGCTAATGAATAATATTCATGTTCAATTTGAAAAAGAATAAAAATAAATAACACGAAATAAAACTGAAAACGAAACGACCATACCATGGTGGGTTGTCTCCCACCTAGCACTTTTAGTTAAAGTCCTTAAGTTGGACATATGGCGAGTGACGAGCGAGATTTTTGCCAGTAAAGAATGTCATAAAAATAGTCGCGTTGTAGATATAGTCTCTAAACCAACAAAAATCCCTTCCGTGCAAACGTTTTGGTTGTCACAAGTAACAAACCCCTTTTAAATTTGATAACCGAGTATTTAAACTCGGGTCGTCTTCTCAAGGAACTGCAGGGAAGTATGTTCTTATTATTGATTATGGAGATTGTAAATTTGGGGGTTTAAGAATGAGGAACGAGTAAATTGATGACAAGTAAATTAAATGGTAATTAGAATAAATAAATAACTGTAAAGAAAACTTTTAGCAAGGTACGAGAAATTAGAGGTCCTATCCTAGCTATCCTTATCAATGATGATGATGGTTGAATCTTAATTCCACTTTGTTAACCTTTACTAAGATAAAGGAAGGTCAAGGGATTAATTGGTTTGATCTTCGAATCCTATTTATTTCTTAAGAAAAGATTGGGATTATGGAAGTTCAATTCAATTAACAAAGATAACAATTATCAATCACATTTGAGTTTGATAACTCCTGAGTTACTGATTTCTTAACCAAGGCCAAAAGGAGAAAAGTAAATCTACTTGGAATAAGGACGTCTTCAGAGTAAAAGCAACAATAGCATAAACAAAAGAAATCAATATTAAACTGAAATACCTCAACTAACATTAATAAAAGAGTAATCTGTAACATGAAAGAATTCATAAAGTGGCTTACAGAAGTAAATAAAAGGAATATTGAACCTGATCAAAAGAGATAACCCTGAAGGTGAATAAAAATCCTAATTCTAAATCCTAATCCTAAAGAGAGAGAGAATCTCTCTCTTAACTAAATCTAAATCATGAAAACTAAACTAAAGTGGAATCTCCTGGTGAATGGTTGCATTCCCTCACTTCATAACCTCTGGTCTATGCCTTCTGGACTTGGATTTGGGCCAAAAAGGGCTTCAGAATTCGCAATGAGTGTTTTCTGCAATTTCTGGTGTGTGGCCTCTGTCACGCGTCCGCGTGGGTCACGCGGTCGTGTCATTCGGAGCTTTTCCTTACCACGCGGTCGCGTCAGCCATGCGACCGCGTCATATGCGTTCTGCTTAAGGCGCGCGGTCGCGTTAGTCATACGGCCGCGTCGCTGTTGATTCGTGCTTGGCACGCGATCGCGTCGTCCATGCGATCGCGTGGATGCCAGTTTCTTCAGAACTCCGTTCTGCACTTTCCTTCCATTTTTGTATGTTTCCTTTCCATCCTTTGAGTCATTCATGCCTTAGAAGATCTGAAACTACTCAACACACTAATCACGGCATCGAATGGAATTAAAGGTGATTAAAATAATTAATTTAAAAGCATAGGAAACATGTTTTTCACATACATCATATAATGAGGAAGGGAAAGTAAAATCATGCAATTAACATGAATAAGTGGGTGAAGTATTGAATAAATCACTCAAACTAAGCACAAAATATATCATAAAATATGGGTTTATTAACCTCCCCACACTTAAATAATAGCATGTCCTCATGCTAAATCCAAGGTAATAAGTAAGGTTAAAGTGATGGAATGTCATGCAATGTAACCTATACTAAAATGCAACTACATGCAAAATATTTCTACCTACTTGGTCAAAAGTAAATAAGCTTTTCAAGACAAACATAAATCAGATTTCACTAATTCAAATTATACAATAAAAGACAAGTGAACTTGTAAGAAGATAGCTCATAAAAGCAGGGAACATAGAATCAAGCACTGAACCCTCACTGGTAGTGTATATCACTCTAACTCTCAAGTGTTTAGGGTCAATCACTCTACTCTTCTCTAATCATGCTTTCTAAACTTTGTTCTTCATCTCACCAATCAACAAATATTTAGCATACAAATGCAAACATCATGAGGTCTTTTTCATGGTTGTAATGGGGCTAAGGTAAGGGTAAAAGTATATATATGGCTAAGTGAGCTTTATAATTTGAATCTTTAATTAACCTAAACTTTCACCTAACATACATATACTCTATATAACTTTAAAATCATACCTAGCTACCCATAATTCCCACTTTTGTATGATTCCCATACTCATGTACCAAATTTTTGATATTTTTTTACTTTGTCACATGTGCATTGATATTTTCATTAACTTAGCATTGGGGTAATTTTGTCCCCTTATTTATTTACTTATTTTTTTTTAATTTTTTTAATTTTTAATTTTTAATTTTTTTAATTTTTTTAATTTTTTTATTTTTATTTTGTAGAGAAATAAACATAACTTATCAATGCACATGGATTTTCTATTATTTTTCTATTTTGGTTTTTCATGAGTAGGTTCCCAAATTCCTAATATTCTAATAAATTAGAAATATGTTACATTCCCTTATTAACCCATGTTCCCACAATTTCCCCACACTTAGTTGATACACAATCTATATCTTAAGGTAACCAAAGATTCAATTGGGATAATTAATTTGTTTTCCGCTTAAGGCTAGTGATGTGGTAAAATATAGAACAAATGGAGATTAAAAGGCTCAAAGTGGCTGATAAGGGTGATTTGAAGGGTAGGCTTATTTGGGATAAGTGAGCTAAAATCAAATAATTGCCTCAATCATATGCAAGCATGCAAATACACTAAATAATGGACATATAGATTGGAACAAAATATAGATTACAATCATAGAGAAGAAAACACACAAGAATAAAAATTTATGGTTAAATAATGTAACCATATAAATAAGCTCAAATCTCACAGGTTGTGTATTCTTTGGCTCAAAAACCATGTTCCAAATACAACTTCAAGCAAATTTAACAAAAATTTTTCAATTTAAATTAGTGAAATACTATAAAAATTTCTTGAAAAAGAAAATATTACTTCAACCAAGTAGTAACTTAAATGCACAAAATCAAATAAACATGCAATTAAATATGCAAATGCAACAACTAATTTAACAAAGAAAATTTAAACATTGGTGTTGAAACAGAAAGGTACTAACCCATGGAGATCGGTATCGACCTCGCCACACTTAAAGATTGCACCGTCCTCAGTGCATGCTAAGATGTGCAAGTGGACGGGTTGCTTCAACTAATGCTTTTCTCATCGAGGAATGTGCGTAGGAACTTGTTTGTCTCTCCCATGTAAACGTCTTCCGGTTCTCTTCCTGGTGGCCATCCTGAAAGAAAAAGGGAAGAAAAGTAACCCAAAACAAAGATAAAAAACAAATAAAACATGGGTTGGTTAATGCCAAATAATAAGGGTCTCAATTACATGGTAGCTACAACATACAAGTGAGAAAATAATAGAAGTACATGGCAAATCAAGAGTGCAACAATTTGCAACAATGGAGAAGAGAGTGTGGGTAATGCAAAATAGTGTAAGTACATATCAATGCAAAAGGAATATCAGTATTATAAAAATTAGCATTTGACTTATGAATAATAATACCCAATTAGAATGAAACAAGTCATGAAGCACCAAGATAATACCAGAAAGGATATAACAGTTGAAGAAGAACTTTTAACACCAATGGAAAATAATAAATTTAGAAAAAAAATAAAAATATGCACAAAATAAAGATGCAATGAATAAAATATGCAAATAAATTAAGTAAAATAAAATAAAAGATGAGAAGAATGAGAAGGGAAAGAAGGGGAGAAGAAGTAAGTAAGAAAGGAGGGAGGAAAAATTAGGATTGGGGGAGAAAAGATAAGAGATTTGGCAAATTAGGATAAGCTGTGCAGCGCAAGCGATGCGGTCGCGTGAGGTATGCGGTCGCGCGGCTTGCGCTTAAACTGATTGACGCGGTCGCGTGACCCGTTTTATGCTACTGGCGCGAGGACAGCCTCGCTCTCGCACAACTCTCTGTTCAAAAATCATTGATTGCCAAATATTGGGTGACGCGATCGCGTGGGACACGCGATCGCGTGCGTGGGCACTTAGTAGGATGTGACGCGACCGCGTGTGGCACGCGGTCGCGTGAGATGGACTGCGCGTCCAGCGCCAGTCTTGCACCACTCTAGCACAACTTTCGGCTGTGCACCATTATTACGTCAAAATCCCAGTCACGCGGCCGCGTGGGCCACGCGGTCGTGTGGGAGGCCAGTATTCCCACTCGATGCGGACGCGTCAGCGATGCGGTCGCGTGGGACAATTTGTGCCACGGGCACGCCTCTAGCCACGCCCCAGCGTCACTCTCTGTTCGTTTTTATTTTCTCCTCTCTCCTTGCAACGCGGACGCGTCGCTGATGCGGTCGCGTCGCGTGGCTTTTTTTTTTTTAACTAAAAAATGCAGAATGAAATGCTAATATGAATGTTATGCAAAACTCCAGGTTCAATATAATAAAATAAAATTCAAAAACAAAATTAAATAAAGTTAAAATTGAAAAAAGGAACGATCATACCATGGTGGGTTGTCTCCCACCTAGCAGTTTTAGTTAAAGTCCTTAAGTTGGACATTAGATGAGCTTCCTGTTATGGTGGCTTGTGTTTAAATTCATCCAGAAATCTCCACCAATGTTTGGAATGCCAACAGCCTCCGGGGTCCCAAACTAGGCATGTGAAGCTTCTGAGCAGCTTCAAACAGATTTTCAGGCTCCCGGGGTGACGAATGTCAGAATAGATTCCAAGATCCCAAGTCTTGGATCTAAATTCACCTCCGTCTTGATCTATATTTTTCCATTCGGGCGATTTAGAAAGTAGATTCTCACCATAGTGACCAAACGGTTTTCGAGATCCATTCAATTGAGCTTGATACCAATCCGTGCACTTCGAGTTGAAGCGTGGAACCTTATTGAACCTTGTGCACCAGCTTTGAGCACGAGCCATTTCCCTCTTATTCTTAAAGCCGCATAGAGCTCTAAGCTGGCCATCTGTTTCAAGCAAACCGTATTCAAGTGAAAAAGCAAAGTTAAAGGTTAAGGATTGTACCCACTTGAAGCTTGTATTAGGTGGTAATGGCCTTGGGGTAGGTGATTCCAATGGTTCTGTGAGTTCTACTCCCTGATAATCTTCTGTGAATTCTTCCACTTCCTTGCAAGGATCTTCAAATGCATCATCACCCTGGTCAAAGTCTTCTATGTCTTCCTCATTACTTGAGTCATAGATTGGAGGTTGAGAAAAATCTACCTCTGCATCATCTTCGTATTCATTTGGGAAAGATTCGTCGATCTCAGAGAACTCACTTGCAGATGCAAGTTCATTGCTAAGAGAGCTTGACTTGTGACTATCATCATCAAGGGAATTTGTGTCCTGGGTTATTCCGTTTAGTTCTTCATAAACGACTTACCTTGGGGATTGTGCAATATCCTCCTTAGCATCAACTGTAACGTCTTTGACGGAGTTCTCTCTGAATTCCTATGGAGGTTCAGCATTTCCTATATCTTCAACCAACTCTTCTTCTTGTACAATGACAGCTTTTTCTACTTGTTCTAGTACGAATTCATGCTCTGTCTTGTCCACTGGAGTCTCTAGTGTCTCCTTCATGCTACGCTCTTTATTAGATTGTCCACATGGGGCTATGGTTGGTCCTTGAATGTTCGCGCGTCTAGAAACTAATTGAATTACTGCTTGCTCCAGTTGTTGAACGGTTGCTTGAAGTTTATTTACTGTTGCCTTGAGGCGAACCTCTGATTCTCGGGGTGGTGGATTTGGACATGATACATAGGAAAGTGGTGGTGCTTGGGAGTGATTGGATTGGAACTGGGGTAAGGAAGGATTATACGGTGGCGAATGGTGAAAAGAAGCTTGTGAGTGTGGTGGTTCGAGGTTATGTTGAGAAGATGGTCTATAGGCACGGGGTGGGGCTTGTTGGTAGTCACAAGGTTGTCCACCATATCTACTCAGCTAGGTATGCATTTTAAAATGGTCGTTGTCCATGATATCTTGGAGGGTGTTGTTGCCTGAAGGGTTGATTAGATCCTCTTGGCTCCATCCATCCCTGATTGGTCTGACCTTGATGCATATTCCTGCTGTAACTTCTATTTCCTTCAACAAAGTTAGAACCAAACTCAAAGCGACGGGGTGAGAGTCCATAGTAGCAAATAAAATTAAAAAGGAAAAACAAAAATAAATAAACAAGTAAAAGAAAAATATTTACAATAACCAATAATAAGGCACACGTTAGCAGTTCCCCGGCAACGGCGCCATTTTTGACGAGCGAGATTTTTGCCAGTAAAGAATGTCATAAAAACAGTCGCGTTGTAGATATAGTCTCTAAACCAACAAAAATCCCTTTCGTGCAAACGTTTTGGTTGTCACAAGTAATAAACCCCTTTTAAATTTGATAACCGAGTATTTAAACTTGGGTCGTCTTCTCAAGGAACTGCAGGGAAGTATGTTCTTATTATTGATTATGGAGATTGTAAATTTGGGGGTTCAAGAATGAGGAACGACTAAATTGATGACAAGTAAATTAAATGGTAATTAGAATAAATAAATAACTGTAAAGAAAACTTTTAGCAAGGTACGAGAAATTAGAGGTCCTATCCTAGCTATCCTTATCAATGATGATGATGGTTGAATCTTAATTCCACTTTGTTAACCTTTACTAAGATAAAGGAAGGTCAAGGGATTAATTGGTTTGATCTTCGAATCCTATTTATTTCTTAAGAAAAGATTGGGATTATGGAAGTTCAATTCAATTAACAAAGATAACAATTATCAATCACGTTTGAGTTTGATAACTCCTGAGTTACTGATTTCTTAACCAAGGCCAAAAGGAGAAAAGTAAATCTACTTGGAATAAGGACGTCTTCAGAGTAAAAGCAACAATAGCATAAACAAAAGAAATCAATATTAAACTGAAATACCTCAACTAACATTAATAAAAGAGTAATCTGTAACATGAAAGAATTCATAAAGTGGCTTACAGAAGTAAATAAAAGGAATATTGAACCTGATCAAAAGAGATAACCCTGAAGGTGAATAAAAATCCTAATTCTAAATCCTAATCCTAAAGAGAGAGAGAATCTCTCTCTTAACTAAATCTAAATCATGAAAACTAAACTAAAGTGGAATCTCCTGGTGAATGGTTGCATTCCCTCACTTCATAACCTCTGGTCTATGCCTTCTGGACTTGGATTTGGGCCAAAAAGGGCTTCAGAATTCGCAATGAATGTTTTCTGCAATTTCTGGTGTGTGGCCTCTGTCACGCGTCCGCGTGGGTCACGCGGTCGTGTCATTCGGAGCTTTTCCTTACCACGCGGTCGCGTCAGCCATGCGACCGCGTCATATGCGTTCTGCTTAAGGCGCGCGGTCGCGTCAGTCATGCGGCCGCGTCGCTGTTGATTCGTGCTTGGCACGCGATCGCGTCGTCCATGCGATCGCGTGGATGCCAGTTTCTTCAGAACTCCGTTCTGCACTTTCCTTCCATTTTTGTATGTTTCCTTTCCATCCTTTGAGTCATTCATGCCTTAGAAGATCTGAAACTACTCAACACACTAATCACGGCATCGAATGGAATTAAAGGTGATTAAAATAATTAATTTAAAAGCATAGGAAACATGTTTTTCACATACATCATATAATGAGGAAGGGAAAGTAAAATCATGCAATTAACATGAATAAGTGGGTGAAGTATTAAATAAATCACTCAAACTAAGCACAAAATATATCATAAAATATGGGTTTATCAGCGAGCTTCCTGTTATGGCGGCTTATGCTTAAACTCGTCCAGAAATCTCCACCAATGTTTGGAATGCCAACGGCCTCCGGGGTCCCAAACTAGGCATGTAAAGCTTCTGAGCAGCTTCAAACATATTCTCAGGCTCCCGGGGTGACGAATGTCAGAATAGATTCCAGGATCCCAAACTTTGCTTTTAGATCCGCCTCTGTCTTGATCTATATTTTTCCATCCGGGCGGTTTAAAAATTAGGTTCTCACCAAGATGACCAAACATTTTCCGAGATCCATTCGATTGATCATGATGCCAATCCGTGCACTTCGAGTTGAAGTGTGGAACCTTATTGAACCTTGTGCACCAGCTCTGAGTACGAGCCATTTTCCTCTTACTCTTAAAGCCGCAGAGAGCTCTAAGCTGGCCATCTGTTTCAAGCAACCCATATTCGAGTGGAAAGATAAAGTTAAAGGTTAAGGATTGTACCCACTTGAAGCTTGTATTGGGTGGTAATGGCGTTGGGATAGGTGTTTCCAGTGGTTTTGTGAGTTCTACTCCCTTGTGCTCTTCTGTGAATTTCTCCACTTCTTTGCAAAATTCTTCAAATGCATCCATGTCCTAATCAAAGCCTTCTATGTCTTCTTCATCACTTAAGTCATAAACTGGAGGTTAAAAGAAATTTACCTCCGCATCATCTTCGTATTCACTTAGGGAAGATTCTTCGATCTCAAATAATCCACTCGCGGATGCAAGTTCATTATTGGGAGAACTTGACTTGAGATTATCATCATCAAGGAAACTTGCTTCTTGGATTATTCCGTCTAGTTCTTCATAAAAGATTTGCCTTGGGGGTTGTGTACTATCCTCCTTAGCATCAATTGTAATGTCCTTGACAGAATTCTCCACAACTCTGGATTCCCATGGAAGTTCAGCGTCTCCTAAGTCTTCAACTAACTCTTCTTCTTCTATAATGACAGCTTCCTCTACTTGTTCCAGTACGAAGTCATGCTCTGTCTTGTCCACTGGAGTTTCTAGTATCTCCTTCATGCTACGCTCTTCATTAGATTGTCCACATGGGGCTGTGGGAGGTCCTTGAATGTTCGAACATCTAGAAGATAACTGACTTATTGCTTGCTCCAGTTGATGAAGGGTTGTTTGAAGTTGATCTACTGTTTCCTTGAGGCGAACCTGTGACTCTGGAGGCGATAGATTTGGACGTGGTACATAGGGAAGTGGTGGTGTTTGGGAGTAATTGGATTGGAATCGGGGTAAATAAGGATCATATGGTGGTGAATGGTGAAAAGGATCTTGTGAGTGTGGTGGTTCGAAGTTATGTTGAGAGGATGGTCTATAAGCACAGGGTGGGGCTTGTTGGTAACTATAAGGTTGTCCACCACATCTATTAGCTTGGTATCCATTGTAAAATGGTCTTTGCCCATGATATCTTGGAGGGTGTTGTTGCCTAAAGGGTTGATCAGATCCTCTTGGCTCCATCCATCTTTGATTGTTCAGACCTTGATGCACGTTCTTGTTATAACTTTCACTCCTTTCAACAATATTAGAACCAAACTCAAAGCGAGAGGGGTGAGAATTCATAGTAGCTAATAAAAATAAAAGAAGAAAATAAGAACAAATAAACAAGTAAAAGAGAAATATTTACAATAACCAATAATAAGGCACACGATTGCAGCTCCCCGACAACGGCGCCATTTTGACAAGCGAGATTTAATGTCAGTAAAGAATGAAAATAATCGCATTGTAAGTATAGTTTCTAAACTAATAGAAAATCTCTTCGTACAAACGTTTTGGTTGTCACAAGTAACAAACCCCTTTAAAATTGATAACCGAAGTATTTAAACCTCGGGTCGTCTTCTCAAGGAACTGCAGGAAAGTATGTTCTTATTATTGGTTATGAAGATTGTAAATTGGGGTCTTTGAAAATAAGGAATGAGTAATTTAAATGGAAAATAAAATAAATAAATAACTGTAAAATAAACTCTTGGCAAGGTATAAGAAATTAGAAGTCCTATCCTAGTTATCCTTATCAATGGTGATGAGAATTGAGTCTTAATCTCACTTAGTTAGCCTTTACTAAAGCAAAGGATGATCAAGTGGATTAATTAGTCTGAACTTCAGGTTCTGGTCAATCCCTAAGAAAAGACTGGAATTATTGAAGTTCAATTCAATTAACAAGATAACAATTATCAATCACGTTGAGTTTGATAACTCCTGAGTTACTGATTTCTTGACCAAGACCAAAAGGAAAAAAAATAAATCTGCTGGAATAATAAAAAAAATGTCTTCATATTGGAAATAACAATAATGTAAATAAAAGAAAGCAATCATAAATGGAAATACCTCAAATATCATTAATTAAGAGAATTATCTGTAACATAGAAAAGTTCATAAATCAATATTGTGAAAATAAATAAAAAGGAATATTGAACCTGATGAAAAGAGATAATCCTGAAAGCAAAAGAAATCCTAATTCTAAATCCTAAAAGAGAGAGGAGAGAACCTCTCTCTAAAAACTACATCTAAATCATCAAAAGTAACTGATTGGAGACTCTCTTTCGAATGGATGCATTCTCCCACTTCATAACCTCTTATCTGTGCCTTCTGGACTGGGATTTGGGCCAAAAAGGGCTTCAGAAATCGCTGGGAGCATTTTCTGTAATTTCTGGTGCGTGGCCTCTGACACGCGCCCGCGTGGGTCACGCGGTCGCGTCATTTGGAGTTTTCCTTGTCATGCGTTCACTTCGGTCAAGCGCCCGCGTTATCTGCGTTTTGCTCGTGGCGCGCGATCGCGTCATTCACGCGTTCGCGTCGCTGCCTTTTCGCGCTAGGCATGCGGCCGCGTCGTCCATGCGTTCGCGTCGCTGCCAGCTTCTTCAAAAACTCCATTTTGTGCTTTCCTTCCATTTTTGTATGTTTCCTTTCCATCTTTTAAGTCATTCCTGCCTTAGAAGATCTGAAACTACTCAACACACAAATCACGTCATCGAATGGTAATAAAAGGGTAATTAAAATAATTATTTTTAAAGCATAGGAAATATGTTTTTCACATACATCACATAATAAGGAAGGGAAAGTAAAACCATGCAATTAACATGAATAAGTGAGTGAAGAATTGAATAAATCACTTAAATTGAGCACAAAATATATCATAAAATATGGGTTTATCACTCATCCAATGTCCAACTTAAGGACTTTAACCAAAAGTGCTAGGTGGGAGACAACCCACCATGGTATGGTCGTTTCTTTTTCAGTTTTATTTCATTTTGTTTATTTTTATATTGTTTTATTTTCATTGAACCTGGATATTATTCGTAGCATTTGCATTAGCATTGCATACTGCATAATTGCATAATTGCATAAAAAAAATATATACGCGACGCGTAAGCGTCGCTGACGCGTCCGCGTCACAAGTGCATTGGGAAGAAAAGGAAAGTGAACAGAAAGTCACGTGAAAGCGTGGCTGGAGGCGTGCCTTTGGCACAAATTGTTCCACGGGACCGCGTCGCTAACGCGTTCGCGTCAGTTGCGACATACCTCCCACGCGTCCGCGTCACTCACGCGAACGCGTGATCTGGAAATCGGCGTAAAAATCCAACGCTCAGAAATCTGGGCTAGAATCGTGCGGCTAGTGTGCTTTTAGCACAAAACGGCCCACGCGTTCGCGTCCCTGACGCGAACGCATCACTTGCAAAAACACTCATCCCACATGAAAGCGTGAGTGATGCGTCCGCGTCGCGTAGATCTTATGGCCCCCTAAATGGAGACAGAGAGTTGCGCTGAAACGACGCTGGAATCGTGCGTTTAGCACAATTTCCAGCGACGCGGTCGCGTGCCTCCCGCGACCGCGTCATTCATCTTTTACCCATTCCATGCGATCGCGTCAACCATGCGACCGCGTCAACCCTATTTCACCCTAGCCACGCGATCGCGTGCCCCACGCGTTCGCGTGGTTTAAATCCACTAACCCCCAGTCACGCAAAACCCTAACCCCATCGCGCCCCTATTCTCTTCCCCCAACCCCCCCTGCTCCCCACCGAAAAACCACCACCCTCAACCACCTCCGACCGCCACACCACCCCCAACCACCTAGACCCACCGCGACGCCGACACCCCCTCCTTCTTCATTCTCCCCTCCTTCTCTTCCGCCCTCCTCCGCCACTGCCCCCCCCCCCCCCCACCGCGGCCAACCCCGCCCACCCCGCCACCAGCGCCACCCCTCCCATCATCACAACCCCTCACCCAACCCAAACCCCACCCTCCAACCCAACCTGCTCCACCACCGCGCCGCCCTGTTCCGCCACCGCACTGCCGTGCCCCCTCCCAGCACCGCCACTTCACCACCGCCATCTCTCTGATCCCTACCTTAGTTCATACGCATACCAGGTTCCACCGAACGCCATTTCTCTTTCCTTCATAGTTAGTTGCTTATTTTTCCGATTATGTTCAAATTAGGCTAGTTAGAGATGCATGTTTGTAGTGGATTCTAGGTGGTTAGGTAGCTAGGATGTGGTTAGTGGATTTAGGCCTATTAATTGTGCCGTACTTGTTGCTTGTTTTACTTATTCTGCACTTTTGATCTGGCTGTGGTGTTCATACTGTTCATATGTTATTCTCTACTGTTTCATGCTGCTGTTACACTGCTCTTTCATGCTCTTGTTATCTGTGTCTATTTGCAGCTTTATTTAAATTCATATGAACTGTTTTTCTTACTGTTTATTTCCCGGGAACATCCAATTTTAGCCGGAATGCTGCCCAATTTTCTGCAAATTGTTTCATTTTTACATTCAAGAATTGGTTTTGGCAATTTTCAATTTTGCACTACTTAGCTACAACTAACCCAATTCATGAATGCACGGGCTAGCATTCTTTTTCCTTTCAATTTCCTGGTTCATAAATTGCACTTTTGATGATTCGATTTCAATTTTTGTTATTTCTATATCTATATGAATCATCATCAACCTGTTATCCTTGCTTGAATATGAGTTGATTATTCTTTAAATTTGTGAATTTCTTGTTACCTAGGAAACATTTATCATGCCACTTACTTTAACTTTCTTTCTCCTAACTCACTGCTTTCCACTTTCTAACCTCTTTTTCACTTTCACCCACTTTTAACTTTTTAACTTCTCCCTTTGCTTTTTAACTAACTCCTTCAACTTTTTAACTCATGGCATGATTATTGTTTCTCCTAATTAACAGGTATTCTACTTATAATATATTTTGGATTGTGATTTCTCATCTCAGATTTTTAACTCCGAAACAATCCAAAATATACATTTATTTAACTCATTTCATAATTCTACTGCTCTTTTGCCACTATGTGCTTATATTGCTATTATTCTATTTGCCTACCTGTTTTCCTGCTTTGTTCTTCATTTATATCCTAGATTTCTGCTTTTCAGGATGTCTGACTCTCAACGAAAAGGAAAAGGCAAGGCAACCATTGGTAAAAGGAAAAGAGATGAATCCTCTATGTCTATCCTGGACATTATGCATGATGACTCCTGGCGGAAAAAGCACTTTACCCCGCAGGAGAAGGCTGACCAGCTCCTCCCTGCTAATGATCCAGTAAAATTTGCAAACAGATACTGTGAGCTGAAGTATCCAGTGTTTGCCACCTCCAGGAACCTATACCTGGAGAGAACTCTGAAAATTCCAGAAGAACTACAGCAGTACACCTCCGATCAGATCAAACAAAGAGGCTGGTTCTTCTTAGAGAGAAACTTGACAGAGGTCAATGCTTCCTAGGTCAGAGAGTTTTACTGTAACTATTTCAAGACTTTCCTGGATGCAGTGCACCTCAGAGGGAAACAGATACTGGTCACTGAGGAAGCTATTGAGGATATCCTCCAGCTTCAGTCTAAGTCAGATCAGCCTGACGGTTACCAAAAGGCTGAAGAGGACATGCACTTTCTGAGATTTGACTGGGATGCTGTCAAGCAGAGGATAGCCCTTGATCCTACTGTCCCATGAGTCATGGGAAAGAACACAACAATGCCTAAGGGAATCAAGCTGATGTATCTGAATGATGAGGCTCGGCTCTGGCACCATATCTTGAGCAACTTTGTTATGCCAAGCACTCATGAGACGGAGCTGCCTGCTACTATGATCACCTTCCTTTGGTGTGTGATGGAGGGTAAGGACCTGTATCTTCCATGATTCATCCGGTATTACATGGCCAGGGTCCATGTCAGAGGCACTCTCCCTTTTCCTTATCTGATTACCCAGCTCGGCCGTCGAGCTGACATGCCTTGGGAGCTTGCTGATGAGAAGCCACCTGCTGCAGACTGCAAGAAGATTATTCCTCACAGCAGGAAGTTTCAGGCTTTGGGTTATAGTCCCCCATTCCTCACCGCTTCTGATGAGACAGCCACACCTTCAGCTGCCCCTTCTTCATCTACTGTTGTCCCAGCTACCACCATTGCACCTCCACCTGCCTCAGAGCCCGTTTACCACCTCGTGCACCGCTTATTTCAGCAGCTGGACCAGATGGAGCGCCGCAACCGGCGGCGATATGAGAGATCTAAGCGTTGCAACAAGTAACGCTATGAGCACCTCAAGTTGATGATCCGATCTGGCGGCAACATCCCCTCCGAGCCTGACACACCATCAGAGCCATCTGAGGAGGAGGCAGACGAGCATGAGGATGAGACACATGCACAGAGAGAGGCTGAGCAGGCAGGACCAGAGCAGGCTGCACCACAACATGAGGAGCCACATCAGATTCAGGCCGCAGACCCAGAGATCCGTCTCCAGTCAGCACCTCCACTGCAGCAGACAGATCCTCCTACACTTATCCAGTCTGAAGATCTTCAGGCCACCTCAGAGACTCCAGCAGCCCATCCTTCCGGTGATGGCACTTCTTCACACCCAGCTTGAGTGAGCATCGAGGACAATGCTTTACTTTAAGTGTGGGGAGGTCGCCATCCCTGGCGTATCTTTTTGGTGAACCACTACAGACTCTTTTATCTTATTTTGTTATTTTTCTGTATTTTTATTTTTATTTTTCAGTACTTATACATTATTCTTTTGCTATATTTTTACTTTATTTCCGCATTTTGCACTTTAGTTCATATTTTATCTATTTAGCTTAGTTTGCAATTCTAAACTTATTAATTATAGAATATGTGGATTCATTAGTATAGTTTACCCTTTTAGCATATAATAGTTTGATCTAATTGAAAATAAAAGGAGTAAACTAGAGACTTTAGTAAATTAAAACAATCCACACACCTTGTATATATAGCATTACATGTTAGTTAGTTAACAACATTTCATCAAGGAACAACACTAAGATTTTAAGGGCCACCCTAAGATTTACATTGAGAATAATGGGAACTCTTAATTTTTACTTGCATGACATGTATAACTGATATATGATTTTTGAGCTGGAGAACACACAGCCTGTGAGTTTTGAGCTTAATTGTATGGTTGCATTCAGACCATAAATTTCATTCCTGTGTGTTTTGCCCTTCTTTTTCATTCTGATGTTCTTTACTTTGTTTTAATCTATATGTCCAATATAGAATATAGATACATGCTAAGAGATGATTGAGGCCATCATTTGAATTTTTCCTCACTTATCCCAAATCAGCCTACCTTTTACATCACCCTTGTTAGCCCCCTTGAGCTTTTTAAAATTTCCTTCTATTCTATAACCACATTACTAGCCTTAAGCAGAAAAATAAAATAAAAATCTCAAGTTGAATCCTTGGTTAGCTTAAGATAGAAATTGTGTATTATTTAAGTGTAGAAAACTTTATGGGAACATGGGATGATAGAAACAAAGTAGGAATTTAAAAAGAATAAGATGTTTCAAAATAAAAATTTGGGAAGCATGCTCATGTGAAATCAAAACAATTGAATTACCATGTGCATTGATAAAAAAAATATAAATATTTTTCCAGTATTTAAATAAGGGGATACAAAAAAAATTTTCCAAATGCAAAATAAAAAGAATCAATGCACATGGGACAAAATTAAAGTTAATGCATGCGCTTGCAATACAAAGTGGAAAAATTTGGGCAAATAGTTTAAGAAACTTTGATTTATAAAGTATGTATGTTAGGTGAGATCTTAGACTAATCAAGGATTCGCTTATTAGCTCACTTAGCCTTATACATATACCCTTACCTTTACCTTGGCCCCATTACAACCTTGAATAAGACCTCATGATTTTTGTATATCTGTATTCTATAATTGTTGATTGGTTATATGAAGAACAAAGTTATAGAAAGTAAGGATAGAAAAAGAATAGAGTGATTAACCCAATAAAAACTGAGTGACTAGAGAGTAAACATAAAATCCAGTGAGGGTTCAATAGCTCATCACCATATATCTCTGCTTAAATTGTTAATTGTCTTGCAAGTTTGTGAAATATTTTTACCCATCTCAATTGTAAAAGTGCTTTAACATTATCTAAGGTTTGGCTATGCATATATGATTCCTTGAGAATATGAATTAATTTAACTACATGTAAGCTTTATATACAAGTGAATAACAATTAGAATTGCATGATTCATTTAGGTAGTTGCATTTAGAATAGATTGCATTGCATGAGATTCCACCACTTTAACCTTACCTTACTCTTTATCTTGGATTTAGCATGAGGACATGCTATTGTTTAAGTGTGGGGAGGTTGATAAACCCATATTTTATGATATATTTTGTGCTTAATTTAAGTGATTTATTCAATCCTTCACCCACTTATTCATGTGAAATTGCATGGTTTTACTTTCCCTTCCTTATTATGTGATATATGTGAAAAACATGTTTCCTATGCTTTAAAAATAATGATTTTAATTACCTTTTATTACCATTCGATGCCGTGATTTGTGTGTTGAGTATTTTCAGATCTCCTAAGGCAGGAATGATTTAAAGGATAGAAAGAAAACATACAAAAATGGAAGGAAAGCACAAAATGGAGTTTTTGAAGAAACTGGCAGCGACGCGAACGCATGGACGACGCAGCCGCATGCCTAGCGCGAAAAGGAAGTGACGCGAACGCGTGACTGACGCGAACGCGCGCCTTGAGCAGAATGCAGATGACGCGTACGCGTGACCGAAGCGAACGCGTGACAAGGAAAACTCCCAGATGACGCGACCGCGTGACCCACGTGGACGCGTGACAGACGTTACGCACCAGAAACTGCAGAAAGCGCTCCCAGCGATTTCTGAAACCCTTGGCCCAGATCCAAGTACAGAAAGCACATATTAGAGGTTATAAAGTGGGAGAATGTATCCATTCATAGGAAGGCCTTCAATTATTCACTTTTCATGATTTAGATGTAGTTTTTAGAGAGAGGTTCTCTCCTCTCTCTTAGGTTTTAGGATTAGGATCCTCTTACAGGATTTAGGATTTCAACTCTTCATCAGGTTCAATATTTCTTTTACTTTATATTTCTCTTTTACCTTCAGATACTTTAATGCTCTCATTTAATTACTTATGTTGCCAAATTGGCTTATGAACTCTCTACGTTTAGATTGATTTTCTCTTATTAATGCAATTGAGGTGCTTCAGATTTATGATTCTTGTTTAGCTTTTTATATTCTTGGCTTTAATTGATTAACTGGAGGCTCTTGAGTTATCAACTTATCGTGATTGATTGTTATGTCGGCTAATTGACTGGAATTCCACTAACTCTAGTCTTTCCGTAGGAGTTGGCTAGGACTTGGGAATCTAACTAATTAGTTCACTTGACTTTCCCTTGCTTTCGTAAAGGTTAACTAAGTGGGATTAACTTCAATTCTCATAGGAGTAACTAGGATAGGACTTCCGAATTTTTATACCTTGCCAAGAGTTTATTTTACAGTTATTTATTTATTTTACTTGTCATTTAAATTACTTGTTCCTTGCTTTCAAAACTCCCAATTTACAAAACTCATAACCAATAATAAGAACACCTCCCTGCAGTTCCTTGAGAAGACGACCCGAGGTTTAAATACTTCGGTTATCAATTTTAAAGGGGTTTGTTACTGGTGACAACCAAAACATTTGTACTAAAGGATTTTCTGTTGGTTTAGAAGCTATACTTACAATGCGATCATATTTTTATATTTCTTTACTGATAGAAAAACCGTTCGTCATCGGTGCACCATAACTTTAGAAATAATTTTATACATAACTGAAGACAAACTGATCGGTCGTACCTAAGTCATATCACTGGCATCTGGCACCTTTGGAATCAAACAAATTTGAGTATGATTGAAACTTTTTAGAATTCTGCCACTGTGAAAGAAACTTCTCACTGCCTTAAAAACGTCACCTCCAACTATATCCCAGAAAAAGTGAAAAAACTTAGCTGTAAACCCGTTATCACCAGGAGCACTCTGAGCATGAACACTAAATGTAGCTCTTTTGACCTCGTCCATAGTTACTGGCCTTTGGAGCCTACGGTTCATGGAATCTGTAACCTTAGGCTCCAAATCCTCTAAGTATGGACTCGGATCAGCCGAACAAGAAGAAGTAAAAATATCGCAAAAGTAGTCTTCAGCTACCTTTGCAATATCCTCCGGTTTCGATGCAATCTTATTGTTCCTCCCCACTAATCTCCAAATTCTGTTCCTTCGCATCCTTGATTGAAATTTCTGGTGAAAGAATCTAGTGTTCTGATCTCCTTCTTTTAGCCACTTGACTCTAGATTTTTCTTGCCAATAGCTCTCTTCTTTCAAATATGCCAGCTCCAACTTCTCCTCCAAACTGATAACCTCCTATCCCCCATTGATTCCATCCACCCGCAACTCCTCTAGTTTAGCTTGAAGGCCCTCAATTTCTTTCCGGGAGTTTGCTTTGTGAGTTTTCTGCCATTGAACTAGTCTATGTCTACAAACTTTCAACTTTTGGGCCACAGAGAACATAGCCGAGCTTACAACTTCCATTCTCCACACTTCACTAACAATTCTCTTAACATCATCTTCTCCACACCAACATTCCTGGTATTTAAACCGCCTTTTACTATGCCAGGATTGAGGTTCGATTTCCATCAAAATTGGAGCATGATCCGAGCCTGACTCTGTGAGCCTGGCACCACTGCATTCGGAAACTTCAACTTCCATTACATCCCAACTAAATAGTGGTCAAGCCTCTCCTTCACCAAATCCTCTCCTTGTCTTCGATTTGTCCACGTGAAAGGGCGCCCCACCATTCCAATATCCACTAATTCGTTACTGTCAATAAAATTAGTGAATGTTGCAATGGTGGTTGCTGATTTTTGGCCTCCACCCTCCTTTTCCCCTTGACTTGTTATAGCATTAAAATCGCCTTCTATTACCACTTTTCCTTCCAGGTGTTGGCTCATTGTTGTAAGCTCCTCAAACTGTAAGGATCGAATTTGTTCCGAACAACTCAAATGGACACCAATGAACTCCCATACCTCACTGCTTCCGACTTCCTTAATTTCGGCTGCCAAAAGAATTCTCCACTGCTAATAATTTGAACACTGATGCTGTCCTTCCAAGCTAGCACAAGTCCTCCTGCCACTCCTGCAGAGTTAACAATATGCCAGCTTTCGTAGCCGCATACCCGAAGTTTTGCTTCCACCTGTTGAGATTGGTTCTTTGTTTCAAATTAAATATAATTTAGAAAATAAATAAAACTAATAACATTTATCTATAACTATGTAAATTTTCATCTTCATTTTATCACACATAACAACTTGTTGATTTTTTTAGGGGAATAGATCCTCTCCATTTTTTTAACAATTGAGAGAGTAAAGTGTGATCTCTCACCATTAATTTTATAAGTGGGACTAAGAATAAATGAGAGAGGGAGCAATGAAGGGTTAGAGATCACACTTTACATTGTCAATTTTTTTTAACAATTGAGAGGATCCATTCCCATTTTTTTAGGTACAAAATGTATTGATTTTTAATTATACATAATTTAAAGGTTTATCCATAAATCCAATTTTTAGAGAAGTAATAAAAAAAAGATGTTACCCCATCTTTCAAACAATTGAAGGCTCGTTATTTATTTTTGAAGCAATGATTGTCCAAATAGCAAAATTGAATGCCCAATCAAACTGGTGACCCACATAAAACATTGGCCCATGATCCATCCTTTTAAACCAACAAGGAGCATGACAAAAAAAAAAGCTAACAAAGAGCGGCTCACGGCTCATAACGAACCAGCCGCCCACTGCCGACAAGTTACTGCCTTCGGTCTGCTTCATCTCACACCATGACACCAACAGCAGTTTCACAGCCATACTTATCAGCTCTTCATTGTCTCAATCTCTCTCTATACCAACTTCATCTTTACCGTATAATTCTCTTAGAAGGGAATTTGAATCGAATTCTTCTGAAACTATATCCGACTCTTTTGAAAAAACATAAAAGGTGTCATCTCCATTGCTATGACAACTCAGTTCATCACATAAGGAAAAAAATAAACATCATCACCGTAGTATAACCCTTAAAATAATTAACATCAATCACACTTATCAAACCATCGATCCAATTAATATAACAACTCAGAATTTCGCTGTTGAAAGCCTGAAAGAGAGCAGCAAGAACTGCTACATATATAATGAATGATACAAACGTACATACTTCTAGAAACCTTCTACTATCGGATTCCTATCTCTATTTATAGGTGTGTCCTCACCACTCAATAGTTTTTTTGTAAAAGTTAGTATACCTCTTAATAAAAAATGCATGCGTGTGTCTATGTGTGTGTATATATATAATACACAAGACAGTAATCATTTAATGCAGAACAATGTTATTGTTGGGTTTAACCATGCTAGTGTGAGTGTTTTGAAGGTTCAAATGTTTAAATGGAACATCGGTACACTACTGTAAGAGCCGCTTTGCTTCGGCTGTACAAATTTGTACAAGTCGCTCATGGTGCTCTTCAAATCAATCAAATCAGCATTTTGCATGTCGAAGCTCTGCTCAAGGCGAGTGATCTCTCCCTGATGCCTCTAATGAGACTATCTCCACTGCTCCTACTCCGGAAGGTAGTGTGTCTCCAACTCTACATACATCTTTCTCTATCGCGCGTCCCACTACTCTAGATGTCGACTAAGTTCCCTATTGAGTAAAGTGATCAGCTCCCCCAAGTCTACCAGTCCACGCACTAGTAGAGTGCTGTTGATGCGTCCGAAGAAGGAGAAAGACGACACCATCGTGGATTTGAAGAGCTCGCCTATGCCGAAACTTCTGAAATATGACATTAATATATGTAAAAACAGCGATCAAGCTCTTCTCCTTTGTGATCTCTTCAAATTAGATGTGAAGCTTGCTAGTTTTATTCGTCATTGTACTTGATGTAACTTGTAACACATGTTCATTTATATGCAGAATGGAAAGTAACTCATACAACCCTTTTTAAAGATGAGATAAGAATGCAATTTCTGATTTTGTGTATGCTTAATAAATTTGGGTTTATCACTCACCCATTTAACGTTTTGGTGTCATATAGGGCAGAAGTGGAATACTTGGCAAAAAATGAAAAAGGGAAAAATGATTTCTGTAGCTAGGATTCGAACCTGGAAATTGCGGATGTTGGGCTATTGTTTTGCAATCTATACTTTAAAGAACTTATATTCCTTTTCAAAACCAATATGCTCCACAGTCCACACCTTTTGAAATTTTGACGAATGACGATGATATACGAAATAGTGTCCATTTGAATTGGTTTTGTTTACGAAAGAAATGCTTTATTTATTTATTTATTTAAAAAGTATATGTTTATAATTATAAAGTGTTGAATAAAGTTTTAAAAGGATTTTTTTAAATAGTAATATCTTGTTTTCTAAAATATAAAATTTTAAGAAGATTTTATTAAATTTTTTTATAAAAATATAAAACTGTTTTTTATAGTAAAAGATTAAAAGATATTTTTTTAAAATCTAACAAAACCCGCTCATAATCTAATTCCCTCAATTTAACTTAGTAAATCACACATCCTTGAATTATTAAGTCACAGAATTATTCTCCAAATTTAATAACAAAATTGCCTTCGAAATATTTAAAAAAAAATGTTAGATGACTATTAGAATTTATTATTTTTGGCCATGTTAGTAATTAATATTTAAAAGTATGAGATAAAATATATTGTTGGATTACTAGGCTAAAGAAACTAGACTAAAAGAATTGAGTTAATGACTAAGTAATAGCAAAAAATAATAAATTTTGATAATATTCTAATATTTTTATTTAAAAATATAATAAAAATATTCTCAAAATATTTTGAGATACAACAAAAATAAAAAAATTATAAATAACAAATGACTTTTGTATTTAACAAACTCCAAAAACATACAAAAATACAAACCAAAGTTTTATATATATAATTTTTTTTATTTTCTAAAAGTATTATTGGTTGTTAACAAAACAATCACAAAAAAAAATCTATTTGGTGCAAAATTACTAAATCTAGAAGATAATTTTGTTAGCTACTTAATAATCCAATGGCATTTTGTGTGGTTTGCTCCATCTTAATTTTCAGAAGGGTAAGTGTAACAAACTAATAACTGGATTTGACTCTACAACTATGAACTCTTAAAAATTGTTTTGCAGTTGATTAACACAACATCCGCAGTAGCACTTTGGAAAATTCTGAGATTGAATTTCCAGGTTCAAATCCTGGCTGCGGAAATATTCTTTTTCTTTTTCAAATTTTTAGCGTTTTCATAAATAAACATGTGTTACAACAAGTACAATGATGAATAAAATTCAGAAGTGACTTGGCTCAAGGAATTACTTGCTGATGACGTCACCAACCAATTAACATGAGCTAACTTCTTGTGTGGTGACCAATGTGTCGCCATGGGAAACATATGCCACTGTTGGGTATTGAGGGAGTGTGATTAGTCCTTCCACTGCCCAAGGGAGGAGCTCCAACATCACAGAATACATACCAATGATTGTTAAACTTCTTCACTACAAAGAAAACTATTTGAAATTCGGAATATATAGGGCATCACATAATCAAAAAGTAATTTGGCTATAAAGGGGCATTTAATATCAATATGGTGACAACCAAGTTTTTAAACAACAATCACTTTTTTTTTTGGACAAGTGTTTAAACAACAATCTAACGTCGTAAAAGAATATATACTTCTTTTGAAAGAGATCCAACCTTAATCCACTTACTGAGTGGCTTGAGAGTAATCTCGTTTGTTTTGGACTTTGATATTTATCTCTATAGGCTTATATGGATGAATTTTTAAAAAAATAAATTTTTTCAAGTAATTTTAAAATTTTTTTTATTAAAATAAAAATAATTTTATATTTGGATATTTTATGTAAAAATATCTTTTTATTTAACGATTATATTTGAATATAACAATATAAAAATATTATTTATTTATTTATTATGTTAAAATATTTTTTAAATAAACTTTTTTAAAAAATATATAAATTGTAACTTCTAAAAAAAGATGTTTTTTTATTATTTTTATTTTTACTATTAAAATTTTGTTACACACTACAAAATAAAGAAAATATATTTTTTATTGAAACAATTTTTTTTTAATAATTTAATGGCATTAAAACAAGTTCTATATAAAGATGGATTTTATTTGCCTATTTATCATTTATTTAAAGATAAACAAATATCTAGTGATAGATTCTTTTTATGTCTAACACACTAACCTATTTTTGAATTCTTAATTTCTCAGTTAAGACTTAAGAGACCGAATAATGAACCAGTCACATTCGCGTGATTTTTTTTTTTTTTCTGTTTTATTAAAAGAGTTTCATCATCATTGAGCAAGAAAATGAAATCCCAAGTTATAATATAAAAAGCCTTATAATAAGTTTATTATTTGTTGAGTTAATATAGTGAGTTATAAGTTATAACTATAAAATGAGATGGGAAAAAAAATAAATTTTGGGCATCTTCTCCACTTATTAATAATAAGAAAAAAAAACATTTTGTGCATGATGAGATTAGTCCAAACCGAAGTTTATTGGCCTATTTTAAGTTGGGTAAAAGCGTGTCAAATGAAGTTGGGCTAGAACAGAAGTGTTAGACTTAATTAATGATGCCCATAATGATACCAATTGAGAAAATAAAAGTATCGCACTGCAAGGTTGGTTTAATAGCATCTATTTATACTCTGACCGATTTTAAGAGTGAGGCCCAAAATAATTGAAGTCTAATCAACGTTCCACAATACTAATGTTCAAATCTATATTACGAACTATCTGATCTCACAGAGATCGGATGAAGCACGCAGGTCTAATGCTGCTCATTTAAACAAGTAACCAATTTCTATAATTTTTTTTATTTATCTAAAAAGAAGATCTTATCAATCTCTTTAAATAATAAGGAAACAATTATCCACCATCAAAAGTGGAACCACTTCATAAAATAGTTATTGACTTGTCTATAATTATAAATGTCCTGACAACTTCAGGTATTTTTTAAATTCCAATCTACTAAAAATTTACCTAAAATCTTTACTAACTTAAGTATCGAAATCTCTTGTAGGTTTCTCCCACTATCCTCTTCAAAGAGCTCGGACAACATCACCTTGCTAAGGAGACAAAGGAGCATCTTATTCCAAAAAAAAAAAAAAGTCTAGCCTCACGTTTATGTCCAAATCCATTCATTTTAGGTAACCCTCGTAACATCGAAGCCGTTGCCGGGGACCTGGCAGTCTACACCCAACCATGTCGGACGACCATCTTAAAGATGGACATAGTCATCAAAATTAGATTCAGAACCAAACTAACACAACGACGATCGTGAAATTGTTATACCCCACATCTTGGGAGAACGAAGAATCTCAATGAAGAAAGGAATCCACAAAACCCAGGAGGATGGAGGATAAATTCGGAGGTCCACCAACCCAGACAATTAGAGGATCAAAACCCGACGGAAGTCATGGAATTAGTACATGGACACCAAGGTCAGTTGGAACCACTCAAGATTGAGTTGGAACGACAGCGTGAATTTAAACATGCCCTATGTAGAGAAGTTCGACGATGTAGGTAGCTGGAGAAAAAGTTGAAAAGTTGGAAGCTGACCTCAAGGGAAGAAGATCTCGAACTGATCGAGAATCCACACCCTTAGGGAGTGAAGACCATTTTATAGAAGAAATCATGAGAGCTAAAGTCCCTATAAAATTTTAATGTCTGGACATGGATCTCTACGACGGGATTTATCAACAAACTTACACAATTTTAGCTTAATTAATTAAGTTTTTTCGAATCTTGCTTCCAATAAAGTATGTGTGAAAAAGATGTTTTTTATGTTCTTAATAATTAATTTCTTATATAATCTCTTTTATGCCATTCGATTCCGTGATCAATTTTATTCAAGTACTTCAGAGTCTAGGTACATCAATGGCTTCAAAGGAAAAAAAAAGAATGGAACGAAGAAGTGAATTCGAGAAGCAGTTTGGGAGTGGAGCTTTTTGGAAGCTCGTATGAGCAGACCTTTCTCGCATAAGCGAATTATTTGCGCGAGCGGCACTTCCTCGCGTGAGAGAGATATTCGCGCGAGCTTTCTCTGCGTGTGTGAAACGACTTCACGGGCCTTATTTAATGAAACATATGTATCTTCATTTTTGGGCCCCAAAAAGTCCAAAAAGGACATAAAGGCCCCCAAACATCTATTTAAAGAGAAAATACAAGGCCAATGAGCCTTAACTCACACGACATTCCGCCCCCTCTCCATCTCAAAGGTCTTGGGCTCAACTCCTACCAACTGCATCCGAGGAAAAAAATTGGTAAGTATATGAGGAGTGTGTGGGTGTGTGTACTTGTACCTAGAATTGTGGGTTGTCCAATCCATTTGAGGTACCTAGGATTGGGGTTGTCCAATCCACCTGACAAAAAAAAAAAAAAAAAAAGGAGAAAATGCAAGGGAAAAATGAAGTACTTTCTAAGTAGTTTCCATCTAGTTTTTAGGTTTAGTTCTTTTAGTATGTTTTCGTGAATTCTAGAGAGAGAAGCTCCAACTTCTCTCTAGAATTCTTAGGGTTTTATTTAGTTTTTTTTTCTAGTTTTATTTTTTAATCTTGTTTTAGTTTAGCTTTAATTACATTTTATTTTCTACTAATTTAGTTTGATAGAATTCTTTTGTTAGTTTTTTTTGTTTATGTCATTTTAGTTTATGAATTATGGTTGAATTCTCAATTTTCTATTAATGCAATTTGATGTTTTATGTTTTATTCATGTTTACTTGAGTTGTTTTTATTGCTTTCTTAAATTGGGTAGTTGTAGTTTTTATTATTCTTGCAATTTATGATATTTTATGTTTATGCACTCTAGGTATTTGATAAAATGCTTGACTTAGTTATAGAGTAGATTTTTGTATTCTTGGCTTGAGTTGAAAACTTGGGTGAACTTGAGATATTAATATCCAGGTTGATTGATAATTTAGAGATATTAATTAATCTTGTTTCCACTAAGGTTAATTTTTTACTAATTCAATTAGTAAGTTGGCTAAAACTTGTGGATTAGAATTAATTAAGTCTAATTGATTTTTCTCAATTTGTAGAGGTTGACAAATTGAGTTTACTCTTTGTAATTATTATGTTGTGGTTAGTAATCCTTAACCATCAACCCTTGCTAAGTTCTTTTTAGTATTTGAATTTATTTTCATTTTCTAGTTAATTATCTTAATTGTTCTTAGTTTAATTTCTTTTATCATTTAGATATTGCTTGCTCTTTAATTTTTTTCTAATATGTAGAGTTTAGAGTTTTTAGTTTAACTGAGAAGTAGCTCCTAATAACTGATAGTGATCCAGATCTATCGAAAATTGAGGCATTACATTGGATTAGTTGATTTAAAATTTATACATAATTATTTTTGTTATTGTTTGAATGACTCTTTCAAATTATAATTTAAAATTATATATGAATTTTGGAAGGTTTTATTAGAAAGATTACTGAAAAAGGAGAACAATAGGTTTTCTGAGCTAACTTATAGCCGCACTTAAAAAGCGTGGGCATATTGTACAGTAGTCATTGACAGCCACACTCAATAAACATGGTCATAACCAAACAATTGACACACTTTAAAAGCGTAGTCATATCTTCAACTATTGGCACACTTTCCAAACGTGGTTGTATGCCCACAGAGAGCAGTTTAAAAAATGTGACTATAGGATGATACATACAGTCACGCTTTTAAAGTATGGTAATAGCTAACAACATGGTAACAAAGAAAGCGTAGTCATAACTCATTAAAAGCGTGTCTATGGAGCAACCGACACATTTGTGCATGTTAACCCTGCAAAAGCGCGGCCCAAATTGTGGCTTCACACTTTTTGGCATGCTTTAAAAGTGTGACAAAATGCTATTTTTCTTGTAGTGTCTAGAAATTTTAGAAAATTTAGACGCTCGTCTAGTCCTCTAACTATATAACCTTAACATTTAAACTAATCCTAAATTCAAATTCATCTAAAGATTCTAGTATGTACCCTATGTGTTGGTTTAATTTTTAATTTTAAAATAATATATAAAAAATTATAATATTTATGTTTGATAAAGCAATGAATTAAAAATAGTTTTTTATAAGAATAAATAACAATAATTATGTTTAAAAATAATTTTTAAAATTTAAAATATTATAATAAATATAAATATAAGAATTAAATTTAAAAATTAATTACTATATTATACTAGATTTTTTAATTTTGATAAATACAAACTAATCTTAAAAAGCTCCATATTAACTACTTTTAAAAATATCTTTATCTTTTAAAACTACAAATATAAATATATGATTTTTTTTATTTACTAACACAAAACTAAAAATTTATATTTTCACCTCCTTTAAAAAAATTTACCAAATCAAATCTAATTATCTAGCCTTAACTTCTAAACTAATCCTAAATTCAAATTCGTAATTCCTAAATCCCAAAGTTATCAAGACTTCAACATGTTCGACTATTCCACTTATCCACTTTCTTTCCAAAATGTTAAGTTATTTTTTAACTATTTTTAAATTGATAAACATAAGAATCCACTAGAATATAATGTATGTGTTGCGGCCCAACCCAGCTGGCCTCATGGCCGACCCGGCCAACGTGCTGCCTCATTGGATTCGGGCGACCGATTTACTGGGCACCACACAACCGGACCTTGACCCGGGTACCTCTCCTCCAAAGAGCCAGCTCAGTTGACAACAGCTAGCAAAGGAAAACTTCACGGAAGGTGGGTCTGTCCTTGAGGGACCCACCTCTGACACGGTATATATGGGGAGGGCCCTACCCCTCCCCCAAGGTACGTCACCATACCCTACTCTCTGCTACCTGCATACTTCTTGACTTGGGCGTCGGAGTGTCATTGCAGGTGGCTCCCCCCAATCTACACAAATAGCTCGAGAGGTCGTTCACTCGCACATCACTTCCACCAGGCCCATATTCAAGCTTATCCCCACCAATTCCCAGGGATCTATCCTGACCCGTCTGGAACCCCGAGGTACCGAACATTGGCGCCGTCTGTGGGGATTCGCTGACATGGACTTCATTTTGGGTACTGTGGCGGTGGACGATGGAGGCGAACCACGCGGGTAGGAAGGCAGGGTGGCCACTGGGGCTCCCACTCGTGAGCGCACCAGATCCCCCCCGCGGCAACCCGAGAGACGACCCTTTGGAGGAATGAGTAATGATAGCGCCAGAATAATACAAGAACTGCGCCACATGGTGCAAAACCTAGAGCGAGAGGTGGCCAGTAGGGAGCGTCATCAGCCGACTCCTGGTCAAGAGCGCTCCCGATCTCCCCAAAGAGGAGAAAGAAGTCTCCGACGAAATCACTCCAGGCGCACTCTGAGCCCCGGACAGAGTCAGAAAGCCATGAAAGTAGGGAAGTGACCCAGAGACGACGAGATCCTATGATTTACTCCCGGTCGCCGACAAGAGATACCGTAGAACGAGAAGGCAACAGGGAGCGAAAGAGGAGAAGCCGACCACATCAAGAACACAACAGGAAAAGGTCAAGGAGAAGCCGACCACACAGAGAGGACAGCAGGGAAAGACCGAGGAGAACCCGGGCAACCGATGGTCATGGGGGCGACCCCTTTCCACCACTCAATCCTCGGAATCCGACTGCCGAAGCACTTTGACAAGCCGACAGATCTGAGGTATGATGGGACTCAAGATCCCCAGGAGCATCTAACGGTCTTTAAAGCCAAGATGAACCTGGAAGGGGTAGGCGATGAAGTAAGGTGTCACCCTTTCCCCGTAACTTTAGCAGGACCGGCGATTCGTTGGTTCAATGCCCTCCCTCAGGGATCCATAACCGCCTTTGCCGACATCAGTCATGCCTTCTTAGCTCAGTTCACCACGCGTATCGCTAAAGCGAAACACCTGATCAATCTGCTAGGAGTAACACAAAGAACCGACGAGCCGACTCGGAAGTATCTAGACAGATTCAACGACGAGTGTTTGGAGATTGACGGCCTAACCGATTTGGTGGCCAGCCTGTGTCTGACCAACGGGTTATTAAACGAGGATTTTAGGAAACACCTTACCACCAAGCCCGTTTGGGCAATGCAGAAAATTCAGAACGTAGCCAGGGAGTACATCAATGATGAAGAAGTAAGCTAGGTCATGGCAGCCAATAAACGGCAGCCCGCCTACTCCAATACTCACCCGTCCGGCGGTGGAGAAAGGTTGAAAGAGCACTCCAAAGACGGAGGATCAGCTAAAACCTTCAAGCCGTTTCTCCGGGTAGGAAAGTTCACCAGCTATACCCCCTATCAGCTCCAATTGTTGAAGTCTATCAGCAGATCGCCGACAAGGGCATCTTGTCGAAACCCCGACAACTCAAGGACAGGACGGGAGGAAACAAAAACATCTATTGCGATTACCACAAGGGCTATGGCCATAAGACCCAAGACTGCTTCGACCTTAAAGACTCCCTGGAGCAAGCCATCTGGGAAGGAAAGTTGGCTTATTTCACCCATCTTATAAGGGAACCGAGGAGGCGGGACCATGACCGATCAAACGAGGATAAAAGCCGCGCCGTAAGACAAAGACGGGAGCTCGAGGAGGATAATGAGCGTGGCCTCACTGTGGTAAATGTGGTGATCAGAAGAGACGTCCCCCCCCCCAGATCGAAATCAGCTAGCAAGAAGGACGCCAAGGTCTTAGCTATGTCCTCTGGCTCCACGCCGCCCTCCCGGAGAGTACCCTAGATATCATTCAGCCCCGAAGATCAATAGTTTGATGAGGTCGCGGAGAACCCTCCGATGGTGATCACGGCCAGGGTGGGCACCGGCCTAGTAAAACGGATCCTGGTGGACACGGGAGCTGATTCCAACATCATTGATGAGCGGATATTTTATACGCTTTTTGGGGATAATTTCATATAGTTTTGAGTATGTTTTAGTTAGTTTTTAGTCTATTTCTATTAGTTTTTAGGAAAAATTCATATTTCTGGACTTTACTATGAGTTGTGTGTTTTTCTGTAATTTCAGGTATTTTTCTGGCTGAAATTGAAGGAGCTGAGCAAAAATCTGATTCAGGCTGAAAAAGGACTGCTGATGCTGTTGGATTCTGACCTCCCTGCACTCAAAGTGGATTTTCTGGAGCTACAGAACTCGAAATGGCGTGCTTCCAATTGCGTTGGAAAGTAGACATCCAGGGCTTTCCAGAAATATATAATAGTCCATACTTTGCACAAGAATAGACGACGTAAACTGGCGTTCAACACCAGTTCTCTGCCCAATTCTGGCATCCAGCGCCAGAAAAGGATCAAAAGCTGGAGTTGAACGCCCAAACTGGCGTTCAACTCCACAAATGGCCTCTGCACGTGAATTGCTTAAGTCTCAGCCCCAGCACACACCAAGTGGGCCCCGGCACACACCAAGTGGGCCCCAGAAGTGGATCTCTGCATCATCCATCATAGTTTATCCAATTTTTGTAAACCTAGGCTACTAGTTTAGTATTTAAACAACTTTTAGAGACTTATTTTGTATCTCATGACATTTCAGATCTAAACTTTGTATCCTCTGACGGCATGAGTCTCTAAACCCCATTGTTGGGGGTGAGGAGCTCTGCTGTGTCTCGATGAATTAATGCAAGTATTTCTGTTTTCTATTCAAACACGCTTGTTCCTATCTAAGATGTTCATTCGCGCTTAACTGTGATGAAGGTGATGATCAGTGACATTCATCACCTTCCTCAAACCATGAACGTGTGCCTGACAACCACTTCCGTTCTATATCCGATTGAATGAGTATATCTGAGATCTCTTAATCAGAATCTCCGTGGTATAAGCTAGAACTGATGGCGGCATTCATGAGAATTCAGAAAGTCTAAACCTTGTCTGTGGTATTCCGAGTAGGATTCAAGGATTGAATGACTGTGACGAGCTTCAAACTCCTGAAGGCTGGGCGTTAGTGACAGATGCAAAAGGATAGTAAATCCTATTCCAACCGGATCGAGAACCAACCGGTGATTAGCCGTGCTGTGACAGAGCGCGTGAGCGTAGTTTTCACTGGAAGGATGGAAGGTAGCCATTGACAACGGTGATCCACCAACACACAGCTTGCCATAGGAGGACGTGCGTGCGTGAATCAGAAGACAGAAGAAAGCAGAGATTCAGAAGACAAAGCATCTCCAAAACTCCAACATATTCTCCATTACTACACAACAAGTAATCTTTAATTTATGCTCTCTTGGTTATTCACAATTCAACTGATAAACATAATTGATTTCCTGACTAAGATTTACAAGATAACCATAGATTGCTTCAAACCAACAATCTCCGTGGGATTCGACCCTTACTCACGTAAGGTATTACTTGGACGACCCAGTGCACTTGCTGGTTAGTGGTACGCGTTGTGAAAAGTGTGACTCACAATTCGTGCACCAAGTTTTTGGCGCCGTTGCCGGGGATTGTTCGTGTTTGAACAACTGACGAATTATTTTGTTGCTTAGATTAGGAAAAAAATCTTTCTTTTTGGTTTAGAGTCTTTTATTATTTATCCCTTGTTAAAACACTTTAAATTTATAGCTCAGTTAATTAGAACGTGGTGTTTATGTTCATGATAATTGGCTATCATATTTTTTAAAAAAACCTTTTTCAAAAATAATTTTTCTATTAAATCCTGTGCCAAACTTTAAGTTTGGTGTTTTCTTGTTGATTTCCCTTTGGTTTTCGAAAATTTTGGTTTGGTTTTCTAAAAATTTTAAGTTTGGTGTTCTTTCTTCATGTTCTTGTGTTCTTGTGAGTCTTCAAAGTGTTCTTGAGTTTTCCTTGTGTCTTGATCTTAAAATTTTTAAGTTTGGTGTTCCTTGGTGTTTTCCCTCCAAAATTTTCAAAAACAAGGAGCATTAGATCTAAAAATTTTAAATCTTGTACTATCTTATTGTTTTTCTCTCTCCTCACTAAATTCAAAAATATCTTTTCAAAATATCTCTTCTAACTTCCTAACTTCTTATCTTTTCAAAATTTGTTTCAACTAACCAACTAACTTTTTGTTTGTTTCTTAACTTTTTCAAAACTACCTAACTAACTCTCTCTCTCTCTAATTTTCGAAAATATCTTCCCTCTTTTTCAAAAATTTCTTTTTTATTAACTAATTAATTTTTATTTTTTTTATAAAAAAAAATTTAATTTCAAAATTCAAATTCTTTTTAGTTATTTTATTTTATTTAAGTATTTACTTCTTATAAAATAAAATAAATAAAAAGATAAATCAGTCCAAGTTATATCCATATATCCATCATGGACATAAGTGGAAATGAACAGTCCAGGAGAACTCTGGGGTCATATTCTAACCCCTCTACTGCTTCATATGGGAGTAGCATATGCATACCCTCCATTGGAGTTAGTAGCTTTGAGTTGAATCCTCAGCTCATTATCATGGTGCAGCAAAGTTGCCAGTATTCCGGTCTTCCACAGGAAGAACCTACAGAGTTTCTGGCACAATTTTTACAAATTGCTGACACAGTACATGATAAGGAAATAGATCAGGATGTCTACAGACTATTACTGTTTCCATTTGCTGTAAAAGATCAAGCTAAGAGGTGGTTAAATAACCAACCTAAGGCCAGCATAAGAACATGGAAACAGCTGACAGAAAAATTCCTGAATCAGTATTTTCCTCCAAAAAGGATGACACAGCTAAGGCTGGACATCCAAGGCTTTAAACAAGGAGATAATGAATCTCTTTATGATGCCTGGGAGAGATACAGAGAGATGCTACGAAAATGCCCCTCTGAAATGTTTTCAGAGTGGGTTCAGTTAGACATCTTCTACTATGGGCTTGCAGAAGGAGCTCAGATGTCTCTAGATTACTCAGCTGGTGGATCTATCCATATGAGAAAAACAATTGAAGAGGCTCAAGAGCTCATTGATACAGTTGCCAGGAATCAGCATCTGTATCTAAGCAGCAACTCTTCCATGAATGAAGAGGTTAAAACAGTAACTGCTGAATTCAGTACTGTAAAACAAGCTGCTGAATTCAATCAGCAATTGGATTTTCTAACAAAGCAGCTAGCCGAATTCAAGGACAGGCTACAGGAGACAAGGATAGCTAATATACATATGGACGAACAGTTTAAGCAAACAAAGCAGCAACTATCAAGGCAAATAGCAGAAGAATGCCAAGCAGTTCAATTAAGAAGTGGGAAAACATTAAATACCCCACCTCAAGGCATCAAAAATTCAAGAAATGAGCGACCCACCAAAGATTCACCTGAGGACAGTAAGAGCCCAGGAAAAAATAATTCTGGCACTAAAATGCCAGAAAATGGGTGGAAGGCTGGCGCTGAACGCCCAGACCATGCCCAAAATTGGCGTTCAGCGCCAGAAACAAGGCAGGATTGGCGTTCAACGCCAGAAATAGGCAAGAATCTGGCGTTGAACGCCCAAATGGGGCAGAATCCAGCGTTGAACGCCCAAAATGGATACATTTCTGGCGTTCAGGCGCCAGGAACAGACAGTGAGCTGGCGTCTAACGTCACTCCAGCTTCTGACTCTGGCACTCAATTGCCAGTGAGGGATCAGACACACACAAGTGCTGATAACAACCCCTCTAAAAAGGCTTCTTTAACCACTAAGGTTGAGGAATATAAAGCCAAGATACCTTATCCTCAGAAACTCCGGAAAGAGGAGCAGGATAAGCAATTTGCTCGCTTTGCAGATTATCTAAGGACTCTGGAAATAAAGATTCCATTTGCAGAAGCACTTGAGCAAATACCTTCTTATGCCAAGTTCATGAAAGAGATCTTGAGTCATAAAAAGGAGTGGAGAGAAACAGAAAGAGTTCTCCTCACTGAAGAATGCAGTGCAGTCATTCTGAAAAGCTTTCCTGAAAAGCTTAAAGACCCTGGGAGTTTTCTGATACCATGCATATTAGAAGGTGATTGCACCAAGACAGCTTTATGCGATCTTGGGGCAAGCATCAACCTGATACCTGCATCCACTATCAGGAAGCTTGGCTTAACTGAAGAAGTTAAACCAACCCGGATATGTCTCCAACTTGCTGATGGTTCCACTAAATACCCATCAGGCGTGATTGAGGACATGATTGTCAGAGTTGGGCCATTCGCCTTTCCCACTGACTTTGTTGTGCTGGAAATGGAGGAGCACAAGAGTGCTACTCTCATTCTAGGAAGACCCTTCCTAGCAACTGGACGATCCCTCATTGATGTCCAACAGGGGGAAATAACTCTGAGAGTCAATGATGATGAGTTTAAGTTGAACGCTGTCAAAGCCATGCAGCATCCAGACACATCAACAGACTGCATGAAAATTGATCTCATTGACTCTTTGGTAGAAGAGATCAACATGGCTGAGAGTCTCGAATCAGAGTTGGAAGACATCTTTAAAGATGTTCAGCCTGATTTGGAGGATTCAGAGGACATGAAAGAGCCTCTGAACTTTCTTCTGAAAGAGGAAAAACCTCCTAAACCCGAGCTCAAGCCACTACCACCATCCTTGAAATATGCATTTCTGGGAGAAGGTGACACTTTTCCAGTGATCATAAGCTCTGCTTTAAATTCACAGGAAGAGGAAGCACTTATTCAAGTGCTAAGGACACACAAGACAGCTCTTGGGTGGTCCATAGGTGACCTTAAGGGCATAAGCCCAGCTAGATGCATGCACAAAATCCTATTGGAGGATAATGCCAAACCAGTGGTTCAACCACAGAGGTGGCTAAATCCAGCCATGAAGGAAGTGGTGCAGAAAGAGGTCACCAAGTTACTAGAGGCTGGGATTATTTATCCTATTTCTGATAGCCCCTGGGTGAGCCCTGTTCAAGTCGTCCCAAAAAAGGGAGGCATGACAGTGATTCATAATGAAAAAAATGAACTGGTTCCCACAAGAACAGTTACAGGGTGGCGCATGTGTATTGACTACAGAAGGCTCAATACAGCCACCAGAAAGGATCATTTTCCTTTACCATTCATAGACCAGATGCTAGAGAGACTAGCAGGTCATGATTATTACTGCTTTTTGGATGGCTATTCAGGCTATAACCAGATTGCAGTGGATCCCCAGGATCAAGAGAAAACAGCATTCACATGCCCATCTGGAGTGTTTGCTTATAGAAGGATGCCATTTGGGCTATGTAATGCGCCTGCAACCTTCCAGAGATGCATGCTCTCTATTTTCTCTGACATGGTGGAAAAATTTCTGGAAGTCTTCATGGATGACTTCTCAGTATATGGAGACTCATTCAGCTCCTGTCTTGATCACCTGAAACTTGTTCTGAAAAGATGCCAAGAAACCAACCTAGTTTTAAACTGGGAAAAGTGTCACTTCATGGTGACTGAAGGAATTGTTCTTGGGCATAAAATCTCAAACAAGGGAATAGAGGTGGATCAAGCAAAAATAGAGGTAATTGAAAAATTACCACCACCTGCCAATGTTAAGGCAATCAGAAGCTTTCTGGGGCATGCAGGATTCTATAGGAGGTTTATAAAGGATTTTTCAAAAATCGCAAAACCTCTAAGCAATTTGCTAGCTGCTGACACGCCATTTGTGTTTGACACAGCATGCCTGCAGGCGTTTGAAACGCTGAAAGCTAAGCTGGTCACAGCACCAGTCATTTCTGCACTAGACTGGACATTGCCATTTGAGTTAATGTGTGATGCCAGTGATCATGCCATTGGTGCAGTATTGGGACAGAGGCATGACAAGTTTCTGCATGTCATTATTATGCCAGTCGCGTTCTAAATGATGCCCAGAAAAATTACACAACCACAGAAAAAGAACTACTTGCAGTGGTTTACGCCATTGACAAGTTCAGATCATACTTAGTAGGATCAAAAGTGATTGTGTATACTGACCATGCTGCTCTTAAATATCTACTCACAAAGCAGGATTCAAAACCCAGGCTCATCAGATGGGTATTGCTTCTGCAAGAGTTTGATATAGAAATAAGAGACAGAAAAGGGACAGAGAACCAAGTGGCTGATCATCTGTCCCGGATAGAGCCAGTGGAAGGGACGTCCCTCCCCTTTCTTGAGATCTCTGAGACGTTCCCTGATGAGCATCTATTTGCCATTCAGGAAGCACCATGGTTTGCCGATATTGCAAACTATAAAGCTGCACGGTTCATACCCAAGGAGTACAATAGAATACAAAAGAAGAAATTAGTCACTGATGCAAAGTACTACTTGTGGGATGAACCCTATCTCTTTAAGAGATGTGCAGACGGAATTATCCGTAGGTGTGTCCCTAGAGAGGAAGCACAGAGAATCCTATGGCATTGCCACGGATCTCAATATGGAGGCCATTTCGGAGGTGAGCGAACAACCACCAAGGTCCTCCAATGTGACTTCTATTGGCCCACACTCTATAAAGATTCCCGAGAGTTTGTACGTAATTGTGACAGTTGCCAAAGAGCTGGTAATCTGCCTCATGGTTACGCCATGCCTCAACAAGGAATCTTGGAAATTGAGTTGTTTGACGTTTGGGGAATTGACTTCATAGGACCTTTTCCACCATCATATTCAAACACTTATATTCTGGTGGCAGTTGACTATGTATCAAAATGGGTTGAGGCTATTGCCACACCCACCAATGATACTAAAACAGTGCTGAAGTTCCTCCAGAAACATATCTTTAGCAGGTTTGGTGTCCCTAGAGTGTTAATCAGTGATGGGGCACTCACTTCTGCAATAAACAGCTTTACTCTGCCATGGTTCGGTATGGAATTCGCCACAAAGTGGCCACACCATATCATCCACAAACCAATGGCAAGCTGAAGTCTCTAACAGAGAATTAAAGAGAATCCTGGAACGGACAGTAAATACCGTAGAAAGGATTGGGCAAGGAGCTTGGATGATGCTCTGTGGGCTTACAGAACAGCATTCAAGACCCCTATAGGGACCTCTCCATACCAACTCGTGTATGGTAAGGCATGCCACTTGCCCGTGGAACTGGAACATAAGGCCTACTGGGCAACCAAATTCCTAAACTTTGATGCCAAATTAGCAGGAGAAAAACGATTGCTCCAGCTAAATGAGCTAGAGGAATTCAGATTCACAGCTTTCGAAAATGCCAAGCTTTATAAAGAAAAATAAAAAAATGGCATGACAGAAAGCTGTCATCTAGAATCTTTGAACCAGGACAGAAGGTCCTGTTGTTTAACTCTAGACTTAGGCTATTCCCCGGGAAACTGAAATCCCAGTGGAGGGGACCATACGTGATTACAAGTGTGTCACCATATGGTTATGTGGAGCTTCAAGATATTGATTCTGATAAGAAGTTCATTGTCAATGGACAGAGAATCAAGCATTATCTTGAAGGCAACATTGAGCAAGAATGCTCAAGGCTGAAGCTAGATTAAAAGCTCAGCAAGGTCCAGCTAAAGACAATAAAGAAGCGCTTGCTGGGAGGCAACCCAGCCATGGGGCATCAATCCTCTAAGCATTTTTGCCCTATTTTTATTTTTATTTGTTTATATAAAGTTCACTGACACTAAGGTACAGAATCATTTGTATAAGTTTACAGGGTTACAGAAGGAATCGGCACACAAAATAGAGTAAAAGAGCTCAATGGCAAGAAAACGCCAGTAATGGTAGCAATCTGGGCGTTCAACGCCAGAAATGGCCACCCACTGGGCGTTGAACGCCAGCAATGGCAGCAACTGGGCGCTGAACGCCCAGGAGATCAGCATTTGGGCGCTGAACGCCCAAAACAAGCAGTGTTTGGGCGTTCAAACGCCAGGAAGACAGGGAGGAGCCAAATCCATTTGTCCCACACGTATTTCCATTTTAATTTCAAATTTTATGCTTCAATGCATGATTTTTACATGAACATGTCAAGAACCCTGATTTCTAAAATCCTTAATTTCTAAAAATCCATCTTTCCAAATTCAATCCAACTCTTTTCAAAATCTTTTCTGAAAACAAATCTATCTTTTTCACTCAAAAATCTTTTCAACTAATCCATATCTTTTTCAAATATCCATATTATCTTTTTCAAATTTCAGAGTTATCTTTTTCAAAAATCTATCATATCTTTTCAAAATTAAACTCTATCTTCTATCTTATCTTTTTCAACTCAATCTTTTATCTTATCTCTTCCATTTTTTCGAAAAGCCACCCCTTTAAAATTGGGTTCGGCCTCCCCCCTCCTCCATCAACAAGTGCACCTCGATCTCCTTCTATCCCTCTCCTTTCTTTTCTTTTGCTTGAGGACAAGCAAACCTCTAAGTTGGTGTGTTTTTCCGAGATCACTAAGATCATGGCTCCCAAAGGAAAACAATCCACTCCAAGAGGCAAGAAAGAGAGCGTTCCAAAACCACTTTGGAATCAAGGGAAGTTCTTATCTAAAGAACATTCAGACCATTTTCTTAAAGTAATGGGTCTAAGATCAGTGATCCCGGAAGTTAGATTCGATCTGAAAGAAGACGAATATCCGGAGATCCAGGAGCAAATTCGAATCAGGAACTGGGAAGTCCTAGCTAATCCTGAAACGAAAATAGGAAGGAACATGGTCCAGGAGTTCTATGCTAATATGTGGCAGACTGACAAGCAAAGACTATCTGGAACTGCCTGCTACGAATTTCGGACCATGGTCAGGGAAAGATTGTTCATACCACCCCTGACAAGATCAGAGAGATATTAAAGCTACCTCAGCTAAAGGATGATCCAGACTCCTTCAACAGGAGGATGATGAGAGCAGACATTGGCCTGGATAAGATTCTAGAGGACATATGTATCCCTGGAGCCAGGTGGACCACCAACACAAAGGGCGTCCCAAATCAACTCAAGAGGGAGGATTTCAAACCAGTTGCCAGAGGATGGCTGGACTTCATTGGGCGTTCTCTGTTGCCCACTAGCAACCATTCTGAAGTCACAGTTAAAAGAGCAGTGATGATTCATTGCATCATGATGGGAAAGGAAGTGGAGGTTCATCAGCTGATTTCAACTGAGCTCTATAAGATTGCTAACAAAAATTCAAAAGAGGCCAGGTTGGCTTATCCAAGCGTGATTTCTCTGCTCTGCAAGGACGCTGGAGTCAAGATGGGAATAACTGAATATATCCTAATTGAAAAGTCAATCACCAAAGCATCAATGGAGAGACAACAAGCACAGGAGGATCTTATCAAGAAGAGAGCACGGGAATTCCTCCCAGAGATTCCTCAAGCGGAATATTGGGAATATCTTGAGACGTCTGTCACCAAGATACAGGAAGCTATGGAGCAAATAATAAAACAACAGAAGGAACACAGTCAAATGCTGACCCATATGTTAAAGAACAAGAGAGCAGGAGTGACTTAAGGGAACTGAAGCGCCAAAAGTCTTCTGTAATACCAAGCATCCAAGGATCAGAGGAACCCCCATACCCCCAGAATAAAGGTTGTTAATTTCCAATTTCTGCCTTAACTCTGTGACAGTGTCCTTATAAAAAGTTTACCTTAGAAGTCATATAATAGTAATTAGTATCTATTTGATTTATCTCCAATTAAGCTATAGTTTATTTTTCTCATCATCATTAAACATGAATAAAATAGTAGATCTTTTGAATAAGAAGCAATAAAATTTCGAGTTTAATAAAAGAAATTCTAATTAGTTAAATGTGGTGGCAATGCTTTCTGTCTTCTGAATGAATGCTTGAACAGTGCATATGTCTTTTGAATTTGTTGTTTAAGACTGTTAAATATGTTGGCTCTTGAAAGAATGATGAACATGAGACATGTTATTGATAATCTGAAAATCATAAAATGATTCTTGAAGCAAGAAAAAGCAGCAAAGAACAAAGCTTGCAGAAAAAAAAAAAGCAAGCAGAAAAAGCCAAAAGCTCTTAAAACCAAAAGGCAAGGGCAAATAAAAAGGATCCCAAGGCTTTGAGCATTAGTGGATAGGAGGGCCTAAAGGACTAAAATCCTGGTCTAAGCGGCTAAACCAAGCTGTCCCTAACCATGTGCTTGTGGCGTGCAGGTGTCAAGTGAAAACTTGAGACTGAGCGGTTAAAGTCAAGGTCCAAAGCAAAAAGAAGAGTGTGCTTAAGAACTCTGGACACCTCTAATTGGGGACTTTAGCAAAGCTGAGTCACAATCTGAAAAGGTTCACCCAGTTATGTGTCTGTGGCATTTATGTATCCGGTAGTAATACTGGAAAACAAAGTGCTTAGGGCCACGGCCAAGACTCATAAAGAAGCTGTGTTCAAGAATCATCACACTGAACTAAGAGAATCAATAACACTATCTGAATTCTGAGTTCCTATAGATGCCAATCACTCTGAGCTTCAATGGATAAAGTGAGATGCCAAAACTGTTCAGAAGCAAAAAGCTACTAGTCCCGCTCATCTAATTAGGATCTGAGCTTCAATCAAAAACTCTGAGATATTATTTCTTCTCAACCTATTAGTCTTCTATTTTATTTGTCTAGTTGCTTGAGGACAAGCAACAGTTTAAGTTTGGTGTTGTGATGAGCGGATATTTTATACGCTTTTTGGGGATAATTTCATATAGTTTTGAGTATGTTTTAGTTAGTTTTTAGTCTATTTCTATTAGTTTTTAGGAAAAATTCATATTTCTGGACTTTACTATGAGTTGTGTGTTTTTCTGTAATTTCAGGTATTTTTCTGGCTGAAATTGAAGGAGCTGAGCAAAAATCTGATTCAGGCTGAAAAAGGACTGCTGATGCTGTTGGATTCTGACCTCCCTGCACTCAAAGTAGATTTTCTGGAGCTACAGAACTCGAAATGGCGTGCTTTCAATTGCGTTGGAAAGTAGACATCCAGGGCTTTCCAGCAATATATAATAGTCCATACTTTGCACAAGAATAGACGACGTAAACTGGCGTTCAACGCCAGTTCTCTGCCCAATTCTGGCGTCCAGCGCCAGAAAAGGATCAAAAGCTGGAGTTGAACGCCCAAACTGGCATAAAAACTGGCGTTCAACTCCACAAATGGCCTCTGCACGTGAATTACTTAAGTCTCAGCCCCAGCACACACCAGTGGCCCCAGCAACACCAAGTGGCCCCAGAAGTGGATCTCTGCATCATCCATCATAGTTTATCCAATTTTGTAAACCTAGGCTACTAGTTTAGTATTAAACAACTTTTAGAGACTTATTTTGTATCTCATGACATTTCAGATCTAAACTTTGTATCCTCTGACGGCATGAGTCTCTAAACCCCATTGTTGGGGGTGAGGAGCTCTGCTGTGTCCGATGAATTAATGCAAGTATTTCTGTTTTCTATTCAAACACGCTTGTTCCTATCTAAGATGTTCATACCTTAACTATAATGATGTCATGACATCACCCTTCACTATATCCGATTGAATGAGTATCTCTGAGATCTCTTAATCAGAATCTCCGTGGTATAAGCTAGAACTGATGGCGGCATTCATGAGAATCCGGAAAGTCTAAACCTTGTCTGTGGTATTCCGAGTAGGATTTCAAGGATTGAATGACTGTGGACGAGCTTCAAACTCCTGAAGGCTGGGCGTTAGTGACAGATGCAAAAGGATAGTAAATCCTATTCCAACCGGATCGAGAACCAACCGGTGATTAGCCGTGCTGTGACAGAGCGCGTGAGCGTAGTTTTCACTGGAAGGATGGAAGGTAGCCATTGACAACGGTGATCCACCAACACACAGCTTGCCATAGGAGGACGTGCGTGCGTGAATTAGAAGACAGAAGAAAGCAGAGATTCAGAAGACAAAGCATCTCCAAAACTCCAACATATTCTCCATTACTGCACAACAAGTAATCTTTAATTTATGCTCTCTTGGTTATTCACAATTCAACTGATAAACATAA